>NC_141140.1:163653192-164853192 GCF_053477565.2 Lygodium microphyllum
AGGTAAAGAGGCCTATAGCTTTCTAGACGGCTTCTTAGGATACAACCAGGTGCAAGTACATCCCGATGATAGGCACAAGACTGTGTTTGCCACTGAGTGGGGTGTCTTCCCTTATATGATAATGCGCTTTGGATTAATGAACGCACTTGTAACCTTTCAACATCTAATGTGCACCATCTTCAAAGATATGCTTGGGCGAGAGCTAGAGGTGTTTGTAGACGACCTATGTGTGCACTCTAGTTGGGCAGAACACTTGGAAAAGATGCAATCAGTCTTTGAATGATGTCAGCTTTACAACCTGCCATTGAATCCCTTGAACTGCTAGTTCTAGGTCAAGCACGGATGCATTCTAGGGCATGTGGTGTCCAAGAACGGCGTAGCCACTGACTTTTCGAAAGTCAGGGTCATTGTCGACTTGCCACCACCCAAGGATTGTAAGGGAGTTCAATATTTCTTGGGCCACACAGGGTACTATCGCCACTTCATACTGAATTAGCATTGATTGAGAGACCATTGTATAAGTTGCTGATCGTGTTTGAGTGGACTAATGAGTGCCAACGAGCATATGAGGAGTTGAAGAAGGCTCTTACAATTGCACCAATCTTACGAGCCCCAGATTGGAACATCCCCTTCCATGTGCATATAGACGCATCTAAATTTGCTATTGGAGCTATCTTGTGCCAACTTGGTGAACATAACCTGGATTACCATGTGAGTTTTGCTAGTAGGTGGCTCACTGACATGGAGACAAATTACTGCACCATAAAAAGAGAGGGGTTGGCCATGGTATTCGTTGTAAAGAAGTTTCAACACTACCTCCTGGACATGCCTTTCACCTTTTTTGTAGACCATCAGGCATTGATGTATCTTGTGAATAAACCATGCGCTACGGGACGCATTGCTAGATGGTTGCTTCTTCTTCTAGAATTTGATTTCTCTATGGTGGTATGCAAGGGCAAGTAGCACTACATGGCTAATCACATGTCTCGAATACCCACAGGAGAAGCTGTTGGACAAGGAATAGTTGACGATTTGTCAGACGCTTATCTTTTCAGCTTGTCTAGTGAGAAAGACTTGTTTAGAACTGATCTAATGCCATATCGGGGCGGATGACACAATCCAAGTGCTAGAGCATGGTCTACCTAAGAGACCTATTAAGAAGGCCATGCTTAGGAGACTTATTCTAAAAATCCAACCTTACCAATTGATAGGTGGCCAACTTTATAGGTTAGGGTAAGATGCGTTGCTACAGCGATGCGTGTGCGAGCATGAGATGCATGACATGTTGAGTGAAGCGCATGGTGAGATTGTTGGAGGGCACTTCAGCGGGGATACGACAACGTGCAAGGTGTTGCAATCTCAATTGTGGCCCACCCTATTCTGTGATGCTGCTAAGTTCGTAAAACATTGCGATGAGTGCCAAAGGACTAAAGTTCCTGCACGAAAGGATAAGATGGAGTTGACCCTTGTCATTGCATGACAACCCTTTGATAAATGGGTTATCGACTTCATTGGACCCATCAATCTCGCAACACAATACTCACATGCTAGATACATCATCATATCAACTGACTATCTTACGAAATGGGCCGAGGCACAAGCCACTAGGAAAAATGATGCTAGGACCATGGCGAAGTTCTTGTGGGAGAAGGTTATCTCACGATTTGGTTGCCCTATCGAATTAGTAAGCAACCAAGGCACTCACTTCATCAATGAGGTGATTGCCCACCTACTCTCAACCTTCTTAATCATCCATAGGAAATCCTCACCCTACTACCCTCAAGCTAATGGCCAAGTAGAATCCACGAACAAGATCTTAGTCAATGTCCTTACGAAGGTAGTTTCCACCTCACGAAGTGATTGGGACAACAAACTTATGGCAACATTATGGGCCTATCGGACAACCTATAAAATGGTTGTGGGACAGATGCCCTTTAGGCTAACCTATGGGACTGAGGCCATCTTGCCGTTAGAATTCTTTATCCCTAGCTTGAGGATAGGAGTACATGAGAGATGGGAAGGGAAGGAAGCTTGGACACGACCGTCTCATAGAATTGGAATGACTCACTAAGACTCGGCTCCTAGCCACCCACGCCCTAATTTGTGAGAAAGCATGATGGAAGATGTGGTTTGACAAGCACATCAAACAATGGGACTTTGAGTAGTGAGACCTTGTTTTGCTTTACTCGGTAAAGGGTCACAAGCAAAAAATGAATTTCTGAGGATTAGGACCTTTCCAAGTGCACACCATTAGTAGGACGGGCAACGTAAAACTTGAAACCCTTGAAGGTAAAGACATAGGCTTCTTTAATGGCAGTCGCATGAAGAAGTACTACCCTCCCACACATCCACTCCATGAGCCCTCTATGCTAAAAGCCCATGTCAATGTTTGCATAGCCACCATCGTCGAATTAGAGGATGAGGATGAGGAGGTAGTAGCACCAGCATACCTACGCATCACGGCCACCGCCCGGTGCACATAGATTTGATACCTTGATTGACGAGGGATCTGACTTCAACGTCTTGACTCATGCTCATTGGACCCTCATTGGTCAACCACAGTTGCAACCCACCAACGCTAAACTTAGCCCATTCGGGGGCAAGTCATATGCACTCCTAGGGAAGTGCAAGATTGTAGTCTCTATCGAGTCTAAGAGCCTACGAGTCCTCTTCTATGTATTATCAAATACGAAGGATGCAAGTTAAGAATCGCTGTTAGGACGCACTTTCAAGAAGCAAGCACATTGCAACATAGATTACGATTTGCAGCATATTCACCTTTCCATTGGAAATGTTCGAATTGTGACAGCTTTCAGCAAGGGTAGCAAGGCTCCACCAAAGCCTATTATTCAATCGATAGAGCTACCTAGGACCATAAGGAGGGGGGTTGTGAGTCGTCACAACCCACCCAAACTACAATATCACTGCCAACTAAGACCATCTCCAAAGCCATAGAGCCCATGCTTAAATGGGTGCCAAGGCACCAAAAGCGACCTTCTCGTAGCAAGCAACCACGGCCACGTAAGACCAGGGGTCACACCATTCAAAACCTTAGAGATAGCCTTGACGCTATCGACGTAGGCACACAATCAATCCACGATGGATCCTTAAAGATCTGTTGCGAGCCCAAGGATACTGTGAAGGTAACACTTGGATATGGGTGTCAAAGAAGGGAAATCCTAGAAGCATGGCCCAACCATGACCATTGCTTACCACCCCATCTCTAAGAAGCCCCAATCTCGTTAAGGTAATGACAACCCACAAAACCCAAGCTGCAAGACCCACAGAACCCATGATGGTTGCGGTCATCAAACCCTAAGTAATATATTGACTGAAATAGTAGCTTGATACCTCGGAATCATCTAAGTCTAGAGAGCTTGGCACCCTAGTGGCAAGAGGAAATCAACGCACAATCTATGCCACTGGAGCCACCCTTAGTACCCCAAAGCAGCACTAGACACACAAATCAAACTACGGAGTCACCCTTAGATACACCATTGTCTAGTCCATTACCCCTCGAACCATCACTGTCTAGCTTAGTTCCACCCCAACCACCAGCAGGTCTTAGGCCTTCCTATGAGCAACGTTCATTTCTATCGGTCACATCACCAAGGACCTTGCTGAGAATATGGGAGATGACTTGGTGACTTGCATCAAGCTCTTGGATAACACCTTTACCACATTCGCTAGGAGCTATGAAAGACTTGATCTCAGCTTGCTTGATGAACCCCTTGCCTATGATGTTCGTTCCTTATCCTGTACTTGGGAAGAATACGAGTTCATGATCGTAAAATCCCCCAAGGTCGCAAAGGAGTTTATCGATAAGGGTGAAATTTTGAAAGAGCACATGCTCATCAAATGGCTAATAACATCATACCGCAAGCCCCAAAGGCCTACGTCACCCGTGGAGTTTGAGGAACTCACTCAAACTCACTGACTCTGACTCATCGTTCTTACAAAAATGGTGTAACCTACATCTCCAATGGGAGAAATGGGGTTGCCAAGTAATGACTAATGCTAAGAAGTGATGTGCAATTAAAACAACCGAGTATGACCCAACTTACGTAGCACCAACCTCTTTCAGGGTCTTAGCAATCACCCGAAATAAACACCTAGATGCCTAGGTCTTGGCGCACCCTTACATTGATCGCATCCTTATGAAAGAGGAGCTACATGTGGCTAGTCGCATTAACTCGGGTGATTTTCTAACCGATGTCCTAATTTACATTACCCAAGTATGCGTTAGCCCTCATAATCTCGATTGTCATGCCCAATTGGAATACAACCTTGATTTCTACGACTGGCTTATGCCAAAGTAGATAGCACCATACTGCACTAAAATGCCCTTGCCTCTCGCATGTCCAATCCTAGGAAGGATTCTCATCATTTCCCATGAGGGAGGGGGTAAGGTGATTAGACGATTTAAAAAAAACATAGGCAAGAAGGAAACAAAAAGACTTAATTAAAAAAAGGGTTGGAAATAAAGTATCAAAAATATTTTGGAATGAATAGGCTGTTGTTTGAAAATTCCATGTCTTTAATTCAGCTTGTTCATTCTCTTCATGGAAGCAAAATCACTTTCCTGCATACTGAAAAGCAATTCGAGGAATACTAATGTTGGACTATGGTAAATGATAGGTACTCATAATGGCAGGGCAGGATAAAGGTTTCACACTCCCCTTCACAAAGGAAGAACAAACGAGATACGACCTAAGTGTGGAAACAACGGGCTTCGGTCAATTCACCTTCAAGCACACATTGAACTTGGACAAAGCCATCTTGGAGGAGCCGGGTGTGAAGCAGCTAGTGGACAAGTGTGTCCTTTGGAAGTACGTGGAGAAAGTAGGGCAAGTAGTTGACTACAGCATGTGCGGAGAGTTCTTGAGAAGTTTTGATGATGCAAGGAAATGTGGTATAATAACAGTCAGGACACATGTGGGAGCTTTCGCTCAACCGCCAAGACCCACGGACCGCTTATTGCTTCAAGCGTTCCAAGCGAGCTCTAATGGCTATCTCTCACCTAGCCGACGCGCCGTCGATCCTACGAGTGTAGTGAGCTTACCTTGATGCTCGATCGAGTACCCTCCTCTCTCTTGCACTCCGGTAGCTCCACGATCCTAGATGCTAGCTCAAGCATCCTCAAGCCTCCTCCATCTCCAAGCTCCATCCTCCATAGCCGCGCGCGCAAGAGAAGAGAAGAGAAGAAGAGGAGAGGAGATTGTGAAGAGCTTCACCCTCTTGATCCCTCACTCTCACACACACCCTCACTCCCTCACACTCTCACACTCCCTCTCTCAAGAGCACACACAAGCAAGAAGGAGAGAAGAAGAGAGGAAGAAGAAGACTCCTTTGGCCACACACCAAAGAATGAGCTCCTCATTCACTTTTCAACTTTATATACAAAACCCTAAATCCCTTTTGGGCGGTCATCCCCTTTTCCCCTTTTTACATGGCCGGCCATAGCCTAGGCCCTTTTTTCCATTGTCCTTCTATCTTCCTGGCTTCCTTTTCACCGCCCTTCTACATTTACAAGTTGCACGGGTGAGAGCCCGGCGCTCTTTTACAAGATTTTAGGGTGCGCATTTTTATTTAAAAATGCGCCTTTCCTCTTTTGTATTTGCCTTGGACTTTTAAGGTTGCCCTTGCGCATTTGACATTTTCTCCTTTTCTTTCTTCAGTCGGGCTACCTTTTTTCCGCCTTTGCCTTGCGTCTTTTCCACTTTCTTTTGCTTTCTTCGTGTTGGGGTTAACATTACCCCCCTCCTAGACGAGTGCTAGTCCCATGGCACTCATTGTCGTAGGTAGCAGGTGGTAGCATGCACCGAAGACGTGGGTGACAAGGACGCCTGTGGTTTTCATGGGGTTTGCATTGGTGGCCGGCACACGTGTTGGTTTGTTGGGGATCCTGCACAGGACTATTCTGTCTGGGCTTGTCAGATGGTGAGGGGTGAGCAGTCAGAGTTGGGTGTTGATGAAGAACAAATGACACTTCCGTTGTGGTCTTCAACACCTGCAATTGAAAACCTCTCAGGTGGTCTCTCCCTAAGGGTAGTGCTAGTCTTCCCTATTGTGCACAAGACATATTTGATTAGTTTGGGAGACAGGTCGAACTCTAAGCAAGCTGAGAGTATTGTCCTGCACTTGAGGACCCAAATTGTGAATATACTTCAGTGTAGGCATTATGTGAGTGCTTGTGCATACTTAGATATTACTTAGTTAGAAGACTGTCGGCCTGGTTCCTTGTATAGCAAGGGGCTAAGTTGATGGGAAAATGTGTCAATGAAGACGTGGAGTACACTTGAAGATTGCTGGAGACGTCATTATGGGCTTTCCATTGTCTTTCAAGCCTTGCTTACCTCGGTGGGTTGTAAGGGTGTTGAGATGAGTGCAAAGGAATATCATGGGCGAGGCGATCTCCCTAGGTATGTCCTGCCCTTAATGTGCCCTCAACAATTGTGGGGGATGTATGAAGGGGCGAGGGGATTAGGGACGGAGCCAGCTGACCAAGGTCGCTAGTCATTCCTAATTTGAGGACCCCTAGGTACGGTGTTGTGATCATGTGTACTTTTTCTTTCTTTGTTTTTTTTTTTTCAATATAATAGCACGAGGAGGCGTATACATGGAGGCAACGGTACAAGGGCATGACAGGAGTTTTACTCCTCGTCCTCTGAATAGTGGGTAAGGGTTGGTGGAGGGCGGGGGGCCTTGTTAAGGAATTTTCAACTCAACAAGTAGCCTTTGATGTGGAGGTGGGTTTTGAGGGTGGTGGTAGAAAGAAAGGGGTGGTTGCACTGGGTGAATTTGATGTCGTTCATGTCTTCGAGTAGTGCACCACAGAAAGATGGCAAAAGAGAAGCACGCATCATGAGGCGAGTCATGGTGTTGCTGTCTATGGCGTTGGGGTGAAAATAGAGGGGTAGGAGGTGGCGTTCTTGGGGTGCGGGTTCTTGGTGGACTAGGATCCTAATTAACCTAAGATAATTACAAGTGGTGATGAATGTGGGCGGGGCAAGAGGTGAATTCGCTAAGAAATTTATCTATAGAGCTATACAAGTCGGGGAGGGTGAAAAGGAGGGCGTTTCTATGGGAGGTGCTATTGGTATTATAGATGATGGGGAAATCGAACCTGCCGTGGATGGACGGGTTGAAGTCCACTCCTACCCTTCGAGGATACGGCATAAAAGTGGGGTCATTTCTCTCTGAAGGGAGGGTGTTGCAAAATGCCATCCATGCTTCCAGGTTGACGTAAAAAATGTGTCTCCTCCAGGTGGGTTGGCAATTATAGCCTTCCACTGATCTAGGCACCTGGAGGACTTTATCTTGCCAAAACTCGCGGTCCTCGGCTCCCCAAGCAGTTGGGTGAGCCTCACGCTCCGCTAACAATTTGGCTTTGAGCCTAGCCCCCATGGCAATGACATCCTCCACCAGCTGAATGGGCAGTACCCTATTCAAGGCAGTGGGAAACTCAAAGCGCAAGTCGAAGGGGTCGCGGTTATACTCCTGTTGTTCCCAGATAATCATTTCGGCACGGAATTCAGCAGGGGAATCTTGGGTGCGCAGTAGGAGAGGGGCAGGCTGTCTCTGGACAGGCCTGGCATCAGCTTTCTTCTTGCCTTCTCCACCATCTCTTTCCTACAGTTGGTTTGGGCCGCTCTTCGCTCGGTAGATGTATCAGGGGGTTGTACTTCGGCTTGTTGTGGTTGAGGGGGTGGTGGGACATATTCCTTCTCCTGAGGTCCTAGATCGAGCTCCGGTTCACCCCCTTCTGCTTGCTCGTCTTCTTGTGTTTTCTCCTCTGTGAAACCGAGGTCGTCTATCTCCTGTGCCGTCAGGCCTACCTGTGCAAGATATCTTCTTTGCTCTTCTAGGCTTTGCGGCGGGCCTCCTAGCTGCAGCGGCACATGCAGGCCTGCTATGAGAGCTCTGCGCGCAATGGTTAGTTTCCTTTGCAGCTGATCATTGGCTTCATCTCCTTCTGGTCTGGTGGCGTGGAGCAGCGTATTGAGAAAGGTGTGCTCCTGAGCTATCATGGAGAGCTGGGCTGCTTCTGCCTGATTCTCAGCCAGCACCCTGTCTCCTTCGGCCTTGGCTAGCCGGCGTGCTAAGTCCCGTACTCTATGCTCGTTATGATCGGGACCATTCTTTTGCCCTTCTCTCCATATCTTCCAGGCTCTCCCCCTGATGGAGGGTCATTGCCATGAGTTGTTGTTGCTGGGCCTCGAGCTCACGGTGCAGGCGGGACTGCTCCTGGTGTTCCTCTGCGATTTGCGCATTGAGCTGGTCCAGCTTCACCTGCATCCTTTGCACCTGTTCTGCCCTTAATTGATCCAGCTCTACAGCCTCTTGTCTGATTTTGTCAAGCTGGCTTTGCGCTTCCAGGTTGGTTGCAGATAACTGATCATTCTTGCGCCGAAGGTGGGCATTCGTTTCCCTCTCCCCGTTGAGATGCTCCATCAGGATTTTCCTTCTTCCCTCCCAGGCAGCGTCGCATTCCTTCAGGGCTCTTAGTTCTTCTGCCTCCTTAGTGCTGGCCTCCTCCCTGAGCACAGCGATTTCCCTTTGATATTCTGTTATCTACTTCACTTTGTCCAGCTGGAGGGCGGCTTGTGATTCGCGTTCCGCTGCCAGCTCCTCCATGGCTATCCTCCTTTCCTGCCTAGCTCTTTGCAACTGTGCGAGCAGCTCCTTCACGTACTCGTCGTAGTGGCCTGCTGGAGGTGGGGGTGGGGCATGGTTGTAGTGGTGGCAACCTCTTCTAATTTCTGTCTTTTCACTTCCGACCCTGGCTCCAGTTCGGCCGTGGTGGCTGCCCTTTTGGCACCTGAAGCCGGGGTGGTCACGGCCGCTTCCCTTGCCAGCTCCCTTTCCACCAGAAACTGCAGCCAGGTGACCACGTTGCTCTCATCAATTTTTGGGGTGTGCCCCTGGGTGGTGGTGGCAGGGGGTGTCACCATGATAGGGGTGGCTTGCATGGGTGGCATGAGGAGAGGGGAGGTTGGCTTGATTGGGTCCTTTCCTTTTCCTTCTGCAGGAGGCAGGTGCACAATTTCCGACACCCCAGTGCTGGGACCGGGTGCCTCTGGTTGGTACGGACCCCCTGCTCCTTCCATGTCTCTTCTTCGCTGTTCCTCGATGGAGCGATGGGTCGCCAGCTCCAAATCTTCTTCTTCCCTCCTTCTCAGCTCCTCCTCGGCCCTCTTTTTTCTTTCCTCCTCTTCCCTTACCGACTCCCTTTGGGCCCATCCGAGCTCTTCCTTCTCTTTTCTCCTTCGCTCCTCCTCTCTTTTTTTCCGTGTTGGGCCTTAGTCCGTTGTTCCACCTTTCTTTTTGGTGTAGCTTGGGGTTCTCCCTCCTCGTCGGTGTCCGTTTCTGTTTCATCAAACTGCTCTTCCACATGAGGCTGGGACTGCGACGGTGATTCGCCACTTTTCTCGTCACCTCCCTGTTTGTCTTCTCCTGCTTGTCCCTGCCCTATTGCTTCGTGGATGATTGCGGTAAGGGCACCTCCAAACCCTATGGTGGAGGCCTTGGAGGATGAGGCTTTGCGGGTCGATCGGGGTGAAGGGGATTCTCCTGCCACGGCTCTTCCTCCTGTTTCGCCAGGGCCTTTGCCGAAGCCTCAATTGTCTTCCTTACAAACCCATTGAGGTTCACCTCGTCCAGCGATTGCACAGCGATGCTTTCGAGCAGAGGTACATTGATTTTGGACATAATGGTGTTGTACCGCTGGCTTGAGAACAGGGCATGCATCATCTTCGCCTGCAGCTGAATCTCTTGATTGGGGATGTCTGCCAGGCTAATTCCGTCGTTGATGTGGACCTTCACTTTGTCCATCCCCAACATGGCATAGACGTCTACAAATGGCAAAGAGAAGAAACCTCCAGATGCGGACCTTGCAGTTACTTGGTAGAAGAATGATGACAAGGCACAAGCCATCATTAAACTGGAATTGGAAGACAGTTACATCCATCATGTGGATGCCTGTGACACGTCCCATGACACTTGGGACAAATTGGATACCTTATTTGGTGCACAGTCAAAGTCGTCTAAGTATGGTCTATTAATTGAATTTTTCCAACTTGATATGAAGCCTCAAACATCCCTGGCATCCCATATGAACTACATGGAAAGCCTGCTTACTCAACTTGCAGGGGGATAAAGCTAAAAATGGATGAAGATGTTTGTATTGGTGTCTTGTTAAAAAGTTTGCCTCCTGCTTATGATAATGTATCAACCACTCTAACCAATATGCCTGATCCTCAACTTGTTGACATTAAAGCCTCTCTGCTAGAGGAAGAAAAGAAACTTAAAAGCAAAGAAGAGCCTAGCACTTCAAAGGATGAACAAATGTTATATGTAAACAACAGATACAAAGGTAAAAAGGAACCACTCTTCTGTGACTTCTGCAAAAGGACCGGACACACTGAGAAGTTTGTCATGCTAGAAAGAGGTCCCAAAAGGCCTATCTTGCAGTTGTGAAAGAAGAAGAAGACCATGGACCAAAAGATGAAGATGAAGATGAAGATGAAGACCACCAGGATCGAAAGGACAAGCCTCATCAGTCCTTCTACTCTCATTACTCTGATAGACTGTTTTAAAAGCCTTGTATTTCCTTGCCCTAATGCTTCCTTCCATAAGCTTTGTAAACTCCTTATGTAACTTGGCATTACAGCATCTACACACTTTGTGCCTTTCTAGTTGTGATTGAGGAGGACTTTGTGCTTCTTTGTATGGAGCTTCAGGGCCAAGGACATGCAGGCTTACCTATCCCATATGCACAATGGTGCCTACTGCAGTTTCCTATTTTCCTATAAAGCATTGTACTTGCTTCCTTTTCTTAATGCAATGATAGTACTCTTTTCTTTTCAGTGAAGTGTCAGTGTCATTGTCCACATACATAAGATTGTGTTTATGAGTCCAAGTCTCAATCTTGGAACCTAATTCACTTGTGTAACCAACATTGTCTTTGTCTTCTCCATCATGAATCCACACTTCTCCTTCCATCCACCATAACTCACTGCCATGTCCTAGATCTCGCATCTTTCACATCTTCAAACAAGTCCCACAAGTCTTTCCGCATAAGATGGTACATGGTCTTCTCCTTCTAGGCATAGAAGCCTTCACCATTAAACTTTGCTATATGTTCTACTTTAGTCATCTTAGTAGGAGGTCTTACCACGAGAACTCTTGGGTAGTGTCTATCCCTTTACAAGAAGATTGAGATTTACAAGGGATTTGATAATTGTGACTTTAAAAACATTACATAACTTGAGAATGTTCTTCGAAACTGGAATCGAAAGATGAGTTACTCTTGAGTAACTGAAATATTCAAGTGCCAAGAAGCACTATTTGAGTATCAGTAGATACTATATCTTGAAGATCTTGATATTTGGCTCAATGTTGCTAGGTAATCTTTGAACTTCCCTGGATCCTTCTAGATCTGTAGTAAGCTTCAGAGATAATTTTAGAGTGATCAAGGTCACTATTGATGATGTCAATAAGAAAAGACAAGGTTGCCAAGCTTTCTAAGTTCTTGGCTATGGCTTCCACTGTTTAGGGTTTCAGACAACCCTGGTTTTTTTGTTGTAGTAGGAGCTAGGCGCAGCCATTCGAGCCGAGGATTGGATGGGGGATAGCCTATAGTATAGGCTTTAAATGCCACATACGAGCAGAACGAATCGCAGGCTCCACACGTCACGTAGACTGTACGACTGTCACAGGGCGCAACAGAGACAGTGATGCTCGATTTTCGTAATGCTAGGCTCTACGATGGATAATGTCACACTCTAATGTGATAGGGAGCTGGGCTGGGAGCAGAGGAAGAGCTTCTCAGAAGACACCTTAAGCTGAATTTGTCTATATGATGAGATCTGAGAGCTCCACTGAAGATAGGTGCAATCTGGCTATGGTAGCCAAGAAGAAGTGTGTGAAAATAAAGTAGGAGATGAACTCAACTAGTTGTCCTGAACTGGAGTTGAGCTATGATAAGCTAGAGAAGTAGGAGAAAGGGCTAAACTGAGCTCACCATGGCTCTGATACCATGTTAGCAAACATGGATCTTGAACATAGTTTAGCTATGGAGGCTTGAACTTGTAAGCAAGAGACATGAAGAAGATTGATGACTAGATACAAACTTTTACTCAAGTGAATTAGGTTCCAAGATAGATTTGCTTGGACTCATAAACACAATCTTGAGTGGATAGAGTTACAGACTCTAAGTACAAAGTACAATTGCATTCATTTTAAAAAGTGAACCAAGTACATGCTTTTATAGCTTTGCGTTGTTCCACTCTCCTCACTGTGCATATGGGATTTAGGATAGCTCTTCTTGGAGCATACATCATTTGTCTATTTCTCAACACCCCCCCTCAACACATTGGGGAGTGCACACACGATGATCATCTTCAAGGGCATCTCATAATGGCCAGGTTCAAGAGGGTTCACATGGTAGAACGCCAATGGGGATTGAGTACAATAGACTATTTATGGGGTCACCCTCTTTGCTACCATATCTAATTGACTTTATCCTTTCAAACAAATATATTGGTTTAGTAGGTGGATCATGAATATTTGAGTTTTAGAATGACGAGAGCTTTCACCAAGAGCTCACTTGTCACTCTAGTTTCTAATATTCTAAATACAAGTTTCTACAAGAGATGGCTTATGTATATAGACTCTAGTATATGATGGCTAAACTAAAGGGAAAGATATAAAAATCGTTTTTGGGACAAGACAATAAGAGGATATGGGAGATGTTTCAAGAAAGATAGCCAAGCAACTCAATCACAGAACTAAAGGCATGATACATGCATGCAAAGAATATGATGTAGAAGGCCAACCCCTTATGTCTTCGCCCCCCTCCCCCACTGCAACAACCCTATCCATCTTGTAGTTCATATGTTACTATAGGGATGGTGGTAGACCAATTTGTAGATTGTAGAATAGAAAAACATAAGCTCATGAAATGACATTGTTGGGAAACATTTTATACATGCATGTGAAGTTTTTGCTCCATGATTGATGCATATTTTCAATCAAGCCATGTGTGAGCTCTTTCTGACATGTTGGATATATGTACCACTCTTTAAGAGTGAGAACCCTATTTTCAAGAATCGTGTGGTGGGGGGACTTGCTTGAGCTGCTGCACCAAACATACACTATACACACAAGAGGAAGCTCACTCAAGAACACAAGAAGAGAGATGGAGGCCAAAACGTTTTCTTGCTGGATTCTTCTTTTTCTTTCACACCACTATATAATGTACACAAAGTATAGATAAGATACAACATAAAGGAAAGTGGCCTACTAAGTCAAACAGTGCATAATCGACTACACTAATCGACTGGCGCTATGTCTTTGCCAGCTTAGGTAGGTGTAACAAACTAAATATAATAAGTGATAAGTCAGTGGCCATGTGAGTATCATAATGACCACTAACGTGCTAAGTGTAGATGTGCGAACTCATCTAGCCAGGCGGTCTATCATCAATGTCTGCACGTGTTGAGCTTGCCATCTCAACACTCCCCCTCAAGCTCAATTCTATCTCTGTAACTCCAAGTAAGCTTCGGAACTTTCGAAGCTTCTCTACACTCAATGCCTTTGTGAAAATGTCAGCTATCTGATCCTGTGTGCTGACATATACCAAGTCAATCTCTCCTACAAGTACCTTCTCTCTCACAAAGTGGTAGTGCACCTTAATGTGTTTTGTCCTAGCATGGAACACTGGATTCCTAGCTAGTTGTATGCTATTCATGTTGTCACAATGAATGACAACTAGACCATCTCCCTGCACGTCCAAATCACCTAATAACTTTTGTAGCTATACCACCTCACATGCTGCCATCGTAGCACCTCTATACTCAGCCTCTGTACTCGATAAAGCAAATGTAGGTTGCTTTTTGCTGCTCCATGTAATTGCTGCACTACCAAGGGAAAACATGAATCCACTTGTAGATCTTCTATCTGACATGCTACCAGCCCAATCTGCATCTGTGTATCCAAAGACCTGTACGTCCTTACCTGCCTCATAAAAAAATTCATAATGTAAAGTGGACTTCACATACCTCAATATACGTCTAACTGCATCCAAATGAGGCTTTCTAGGCATCTGCATAAATTGATTGACAAGGCCAACAGCATAGCTCAAGTCTGGCCTTGTGATAGTCATGTAAATCAAACTCCCTACTATCCTCCTGAACATAGTAGGGTCTTCTATCTCATCTCCAACATCAGCACTCAACTTCACATTTTGCTCCAATGGTACTGAAAGAGGCTTACATGCTGTCATAGCATACTTGGATAACATATCCAAGCCATACTGCCTTTGGGATAGCCATATACCATCATCACATCTGATCACCTCAATACCAAGAAAGTATCTCAGCTCACCCAAATCTTTCATCTCAAACTTCTTCTTCAAGAAGTCTTTAACTTCAGCAATCCCATTGTCACTGTCACTTGTAATAATCAAGTCATCCACATAGATGACTATGATGACCAAACCTACATCTCCCTTTCTCACATAAAGTGAGTGATTAGCATAAAAAATACAAAATCCAATATTGAAAAGATACTCTCCAATCTTGTTAGACCATGCTCTAGGTACTTGCTTCAGCCTATAGAGCACCTTCTTTAACTTACACACATATGTAGGATGATCTAAATCCTCATAACCTGCTGGCTACTCCATATACACTTCTTCTTGCAAGTGACCATGCAAGAACGCATTCTTAACATCCATTTGTTGCAAACTCCAACCTTTGGCTGCTGCCAAGGCAATCACACACATAACAGTTGCCATCCTAGCAACTGGACTGAACGTCTCTTCATAATCTATGCCATATGTTTGAGCATAGCCTTTTGCAACTAGCCTAGCCTTTTACCTGCTAACTGAACCATCTGCATTATGCTTGACTTTGTAAACCCACTTACAGCCAATAGCTTTCTTGTCCTTAGGTAAGGGTACCAAATCCCAAGTCTTATTGGCTTCTAATGCATCCATCTCCTCATCCATTACTGCATCCCAATGAGCATGACCAACAGCATCCTCAAAACAAGTGGGCTCAACATCCTCAACTAGTTTCACCATATAAGCATAATGGTGAGCTGTATAACCTTCAAAACCAAATCTTTTAACAAGGTATCTGACCCTGCTAGATCTATGTACCACCGGATCACTCAATGGAGCCTTTACATTACTATGAGCTCTCTGTACACCTGGCGCCCTGACTGAAGGAATGCCAAGCTCATCATCCAAACTCTCCAAACCACTAGAATCTCCATCAAATCCCAAATGATTGGTAGATGCATCATTACCATCTAGCACTTTCTTCTTTCCTTTGTCCTTCCCTGCAGCACTTATAGATCCACCTGAAGATGTGGGGCTACTCCTTAGTCTCCCAGACCAAGGGCCCACTGTAGGTGTAGTAGCAGATGATATTTCTGGTGCACTAAGACTTCGTGATTCTTGTTTATCTTTTTGCACATAGTTGTCTTGATCATTATCATCATCCAAAACATCACCAGTAGGTGTATACCAACTTCCCATCTCATCAAAGATAACATCCCTGCTCACTTTGAACTCACCTGTGATAGGGTTATAACAGTAATACCCTTTTTGCTCTAAAGAGTATCCAATAAAAACATATTTTTCTACCTTTGGATCAAGCTTCTTCCATAGCTCATTTGGCACATGAATGTATGCAACACAGTTAAATACCTTCAAGTGCGATACATTAGGCTTCTTGCCAGTAAAGCATTCTTCAGGAGTCATCCCATGAACTGCAGCTGTGGGAGTTCTGTTCATAATGTAGACAATAGTATGGACAGCCTCAAACCAAAAATGTTTGGGCATATTCTTTTCAGCCATTAATGCCCGTACAACTTCTGCAATATGCATGTTTTTTCTTTCTCCAATACCATTTTGCTGTGGGGTATACCTGCAAGTAAATTGCCTCTTTATCCCATGAGTTCTCCAATACCATTTTGCTGTGGGGTATACCTGCAAGTAAATTGCCTTAAAAGATTTGAAGTGTTCAAACACATCACTTTTTTCCTTCATGAAGTATACCCATAACTTCCTTGAACAGTCATCAATAAATGTGACAAAGTATTTGCTACCACCAAGAGATACATTCTGTGTAGGCCCCCAAACATCTGTATGCACTACATCAAGTATATTTCTGCTCACTTCTCTATCGTGCGAGAAGGGTTGTCTTGCCTGCTTACCAAACTAGCATGCTTCACAGACTTTATGTAATTTTGCAACTCTAAAAGAAGGCAACCATGTAACCAATCCTCTGGACTGCATCAATTTCAGCCTTTGCACATTTACATGTCCAATACGTTTATGCCGTATTTCAATATCTGCAACTACTCCTTTTCCTTTAGCATACATAGCAGCATCCATTGCAAGAATTCTAGCATCTAAAGTGAACATTCGGCCAACTCTACTCCTTTTGCAACCAACCTGCACTTATCATTAAAGTCTTCTACAAAACAATCTTTTGCATTGAATCAAACCTGCAATCCCTGCTCTACCATTTGGCCAATAGACACTAGATTCTTTATAATTGATGGTACATGTAATACATCTGTCAGACTCTTTGTCTAGCCATCATACAAGGACAAGGGAACCTTTCCAATGTGTGAAATTGGGTGGCATGAATCATCACCCATCTGCACATAACCTGAGTTTTGTAAGTCCTACATCTCTCCAAACCATTCAACATGATTGGTCATATGATTAGATGCACCTAAATCGGCATACCATACATCATCATGTGTCCCCTTTCCTGTAACTGCATTCATCATATGCTGCATAACAAACGGACGCTCATTTTTGTCTTCATTTTGTCGTGAAGACGATGCATAATTTCCTTACTGCAATTTACCACTGCGAATATCATCCTTCTTTGCGTAGCAAGGGGCTGTAATATGGCGTGTTTTACCACAATAATGGCAAACAATAGCATAATTTCCAGAGCCTCTGTTTGTTAGATATGATCAATGCCCCATCCTCATTAGGTGCTACCAATGATCCATGGTGCTCAAAGTTGTAAGGCCCCCATTATGAGGAGAAGTCAAATGTGAGCCCGGACATTGGTTGAGTCCTGACTTGTATATCAGATGAGGTCTATGTGATCGGATGGCAAAAAGGTGACTGTTGTGAGTCTAATCTTTGGGTTAGACGGAGTGGTTAAGCTGGTAGCAACTCGAGGCGCATTGCATCGAGTTGCGGTGTAAGGGAGTTAAAAGGGGCCCCTATTGTGGGGTCCGGGGGCCGCGGAAGGGGCCCCTGGTTGGGGGGTCCCAGGGGGGCCAGTGGCCCCCCTGGCGGGGGTCCGGGGGCAGCGGCCCCGGCCCGATGGTAAAGAAAATATTCCGCCCGATGGTAAAGAAAATATTCCCTGGCCGACTAGTGGAGGCTCATATGGTAGGTCGGCGACCTAACAACCTTCGTAGGCTATAAAAACTAAACCCCTTCGCAGCCATCTCTCACTCATCTTTTACCCAGTGAGAGTTGTTGTTCCAGCTAGCCTTAAGCTCTTTACCTATCTTCTGTCTAGATCGCCATCTAAGCTTCACAGAGTGGAAGCGCACGGGTGGACAGAGCCATCTTTGTATCAGTTGTTTGAAGTTAAAGAATTTACTGATTCTTCTCTAATCTGTTGTGTACTCTCTATCTCTTTCTCAGATTCTGTTCGCTGCGCTGTGTAATATTTTACACTGTTCTGCCATCCACCTCTTCCTCTAGAGGTCCCCCTGCCTCTAAAGTTTCCTCTGCCTCCAGAAACCTGCATTTCACCAAACTGTTGATTGAACATGTTTTGCTAGTTATCGCCAGCACATCCCATATCACGACCTCTCGAAGTGGATCTACCACATCCCCTTCCTAAACTCGAGTAAAATGCTTGGACCTGTTCACCATTTCTTTCAAACAAATCACCCTACATATTGATCTCTTCAGTAATCATGAGAGAGATCAGCTCATCAAAATCTGGAAATGGTTTCCATACATATACTAAAGTAACAAATGATTTCCATGCCTTCTCATTGTTAAGGCCACTCAGAGTGGATGAAACCAAATCATCATTGTCCGGCATTACATCAATCGCTGCTAAAGCATCTGCAATGCTCCTTACCTTCAATACATACTCATTGATAGACATTTTCCCTTTCTTCAAGGCATTCAACTCTTGCTTGAGTTGAATCTTTCGTGCCTTTGTATTTACTGAAAACATGCTCTCCAAAATTGTCCAAGCTGCATGTGAAGTTTCTGCATTCCTGATATGTCCCAACATAGTATTATCAATGACTGCATATAGCCAGTACATCACCTTTTTGTCTTTTGCATTCCACTCTTTCCATGCTTTTAACTCATTTGCAGTCGGAGGGATACCCAGCTATGGCTGCTTTTCTTCACCTGAAACAAATTCATAAAGGCCCTTTCCAGTGAGGAAGTTTGTCACACGGAACTTTTTATGAAGGGTAGTTGTTCTTGTCGAGCTTCTCAATAATGGGATTTCCACTGTTCTCTGCCATTATCACAAACAAGGATACAACATAGCAAGCTAGTCTTCTACAATCTTTTACAACACATGCACAACACTATACCAAGCAACCTTTTTCACTGATTGCTCAATAGTACATGTAATCTGCAACCTATTTGCAGATAAACCTTATGTTTGCTTCCTGCAAATACCTCAAAAATTATAGATTCGAAATCTATAACCTGTGCATCCACTTTCGATCAAAACAACCAAAATCATAGTGTACCCTAAAACTGCTGTCCACAACCTTGCGGCTTTAAAACGGGGCCTGAAACGGCCTGAGACGCTCAAAATAACTGTGGGACAACCCTAACGGGCTAATTTGTAGAATATACAGTGATCTGCTCACACACCAAATCTCACAACAATTTGAGATTTTTGCTCAACCCTGCTTCCAGTGCCTCCACATGCACTATCCAAGAGAGAGAGTGGAAGAATGGGAGAGCTTCTTACCCGTTGATTGCTTGCTCAAACCTTGCTTCTTCTCCTTCACTTGAGCCTTCAAAATCAACCTCTCTCAGTGGCGCGGCTCTGATACCATGTGAAGAATCGTGTGGTGGGGGGACTTGCTTGAGCTGCTGCGCCAAACACGCACTATATACACAAGAGGAAGCTCACTCAAGAACACAAGAAGAGATATGGAGGGCCAAACGTTTTCTTGCTGGTTTCTTCTTTTTCTTTCACACCACTATATAATGTATACAAAGTATAGATAAGATACAACATAAAGGAAAGTAGCCTACTAAGTCAAACAGTGCATAACTGACTATACTAATCGACTGGCGCTATGTCTTTGCCAGCTGTAGGTAGGTGTAACAAACTAAATATAATAAGTGATAAGTCAGTGGCCATGTGAGTATCATAATGACCACCAACATGCTAAGTGTAGATGTGCAGACTCATCTAGCCAAACGGTCCATCATCAATGTTTGCAGGTGTTGAGCTTGCCATGTCAACACCTATGGTACTGAAAAGGGATGATGATGATTGGTCACTACTTGGCCAAGATATATGGCTACATTTTAAAACATGAGATTAGTACATGGGTAGAGAGACATTAGTATAAAGCACATGGATATGTAGGTTTTAGGAGAGGGTTCACTTTTCTTGATTATATATTGAACCCCTAAATCTATTATAGAGGAAGGTGGGGCACATGGAAATAGGATTTATGCTTTGAGGATTTTCACAAAGCATCTGACATTGTGCCCTGAGCTAGGCTCATGTAGTGACTATAGGATATTGACACTCCAAAATATCTATACGGGGGATTATATGCATTGTCTAAGTTAGTGATAGGGAGGGTGCATGATTCAAGATGGGTTTCTAATATGATGGATAGTACCATTGGGGTGAAGTAGGGATGGCCACCACTGATGCTTATAATGATGAGCTCTCAGATTATGTGGATAGACTGGGAGGATCATTTGTGAGCTTGGATGGCATATTGATACCCATCTTGTTGTACATAGATGATGTGGTATTGATTGTGGATTTCCCTCAAGGGCTTGTAGAGACACATATGTTAGAAATCAAGCTCCACCTGTCAGTTTGTCTTGGTGTGTAACCGACATCTGTGATAGTAGCTAGTGTACAACTGTCTCCATGTAACTACATTAAATAAGTCGGGTTAGTAGTTAGTAAGTGACTTGACTAGAGTTAGTCTGTCTAATCTTACATTACATTGTATTGTGTGGTTGAGGGTTATATTGAATAATGAAGAAAAGACTTTGAGAGCTTGAAGGCTCATGGATATGGTGTTTTCCCTGCTAGGTTGGATAGAGGTTATGCAACACTTGGAGCACTTGAGGAAAATTGTGTATGTGCTCAATTCCATGAACCTTGGACTAAATTATAGCTATTCAATACATTGGTTACCTTAGCCTTGCTATGCGGATCCCCAATATGGGAACTAGGTCTTTGTAGCAAAAATACCTAGGAGAGTATTGAGAGGCCACTAGTGATAATGATTGCTTTCATGATACGAAGCAAACCATGAATTCCTCATGAAATAATTAGAGTAGAGATTGTAGTATTGAGAGGCCATTAGTGATAATGATTGCTTGCATGATATGAAGCAAACCATCAATGCCTCATGAGAATATTAGAGTAGAGATTGGAGTAGAATCAATGGTGACAAAGGCCTTATTTCAGCCCATAACTTGCTTATAGAGAATATGGAAGCTCCCTAGATATAGATATTCATGACTGGCATTGACTTCCTCCAAACAACAAGTGAAGAGTGGGGATATAGATTGCTAGAATGCAAAGATGCAATCATGGTTCAAGATACATGAGTTAGAGACTAATGCACTCCTAGCACTCCAATACAGTTTGTATTGCCCATACTTAGATCTCATGATATGAAGCAAACCATGATGCCTCATGAGGTTATTACAGTAGAGATTGGAGTAGAATCAGTGATCAAAAATGCCTTATTTCATAACTTGCTTATAGAGAATATGGGAGCTCCCTAGATATTGCACTCTCAGGCCTACGAGTGTAGTGAGCTTATCTCAATGCCCAATCAAGTACCCTTCTCTCTCAAGCACATCGATTGCTCCACGATTCAAGATGCGAGCTCAAGCAACCTCAATCCTCCACCTTCAAGCTTCATGTTCCATAGCCGCAAGTGCGAGACAAAAGAAGAGAAGAGAAGAGAAGAAGAGAGGAGAAGATGGAGAGATTCTCCACCACGATCCCTCACCCTCACACACTCACTCTCCCTCACTTTGACACTCCCTTCCTCAAGCACAAGCACAAGCAAGCAAGAAGAAGAAGAGAAAAAGAAGAAGAAGAGAGCCACTTTTGCCATGCACCAAGAATGAGCTCTTTCTGTTCACTTTTTTACTTTATACATGGCCTTATTCCTTTGGGCACCCATCCCTTTTTTTTGCACCACCGGCCATCTTGCCAAGGTCCTCTTTTCCTATTCCCTTCTATTTACATCTGCTCGTGTACTCTTTACAACTTGCATAGGAGGGAGCCTAGAGCTCTTTTACAAAAATTTGGGGGTGTCTTTACATTTTAAAATGTGCCTTTGTGTTTGCCTTGACTTGTAAGGTTGCCCTTGCACTTTTGGCCTTTTCTCCTCTTATCTTTCTATCGGGCCATTTTTTTTCTTTACTTCACATTTTTAACTTTTCTTGCATTTTAATTTTCTTTCTTTTTCTCTGTTTTATACATGGGTTAACATTACCACCCTCCTAGTCTAGTGCCGGTCCCATGGCACTTGCAAGACTTTGTTGATGAGGGATCGGGTGATTAAAGGGTGGTCATGTGAGTCGATGATGGGGTTTTTATGGGGATTGGATATGGGGGAGAAGCATGTCAAAATGATTGAGGTTGTGGAGATTGAGGGTGTATTGTGTTGGTGATGGGGGACCTCCGAAGTTGGTGGTTAGGTGCAGGTTGTCAGAATCACCTGGAAAAAAAAGAGAGTGTACTATGTGGGGGTGTGCCGAACTCGTCGTACAATGCATTGTGTCTGTGCCAGTGGAAATTGGGAGCTAGGTCAGAATGACAAGCAAGCATGGGGTGTTGTCCCACACTTGAGGACCCAGTTCGTGCATAGGAAAAGTACGGTGGGTATAGCTTCGGGAGACATGTCTAACCATAGGTGAGTGTGACCTCCCTAGGTGTGTCCTGCCTTTAATGTGCCCTAAGTGTGAAGTGGGAAAGAAAAAGGGCTAGGGGGTTAGGGATGGAGCCGGACGCCGACCAAGGTTACAAGATGCACCTAACTTGAGGACCCCTAGGTACAATGATTGTGGCACTTATCAAGTGAGGTGTGTTTTCCTACTTTCTACTTGATTTTCTTTTCGTTCTTTGCTCTTGTTTTTTTTCTTTTTTCTAATTTTCTTTTTCTTGTTTCCTTTTTCTTTTATTTTTCTCTTTTTATTTTTTTTGAATGTATGTAAGGAACTAGTCCTCGTGGTCTTGGCGTGAGAGGCTTAAGGGACTTACTAAGGAAGCTCTTACCCTATATGTAACCTCTTAGGTTCATGTGCATGTTTAGGGGGTTGTTGACAAAAATGGATGACTACATCTAGTAAATCGGTTGTCGTTTGTGTCCTTTAGTAGGGCCATGCAAAAGCATGGAAGGAGGGTGGCCCTTGTCATGAGTGTGGCCATCGTGCAACTATTTATGCCAACATTCAATTCAAAAAACAAAGGTGGTAGGTGGTATTCATGAGAGGTAGAATCTTGCATAAGCAAAACTCTAAGTAGCCTAAGGTAATTACATGTTATGATGAAAAGCTGGATTGGGGCAAGAAGAGAATTCACTAAGGAAATGGGAGATGGAGGTCCCAAGGTCATCTTTGGAGAATGTAAGGGCTTCCTTTGCCTTAGTAACCTTTACATTATAGATTTTAGGGAAATCATAAACGACCATAGATGTCAGGGTTAGAGTCCACTCCTACCCTTCTTGGATATGGCATGTATATTGGGTCATTTCTCTCATAGGGTAGGGTGCTACAAAATGACATCCGTGCATCCATGTTCTTGTCCTGCACCAAATTGTTTGCCTCCACTTTGGTTGTGACTCGTGTCCCTTCACGGCCTTAGGCACCTGCATAACTTTGTCTTCCCAATAGTCCTATGCCTCTGTCTCCCGTAATGTTGGATCTGTCTTTCTTTCTATGTTCCATTGATCTCTAAGCCTTCTGCCCATGCTTATCACCTCCTCCACTACTTTAGGGGATATCATTCTGCTTAGTGTTGGGAAAAATCGAAAAGTAAACTCAAAGGGCTTGCACTTATTTTCCCATTGTTCCCACACTATGAGTTTCATGTTCTAGTTGACAAGAAAGCATTCCTCTTTTTGTGGGATAGGAGCTTCCAGGATTGCTAGGGGTTGCGCCCTTAGCCTCCTTCGTGCTTGTTCCAACATCTTCTTCCTCTTTTTCCTGACTTCTGCTTTTCTTTCTATAGTTGTATCTTCTAGTGGCATTTTTTGCTGAGCTTCTGATCTTGGAGAGGGTGGTTGTGGGACTTGTTCTTCATCTTGTTGCCCCATCTCAAAGTCTTGCCCTACTTCAAAAGTAGTATATGTTGTTCTTTTTCTCTTCTTTTTCTCTTCTTTTTCTCTTACTAGCTCTTTGGTCCTTGTTCCTTCGTATACCCTAGCAATTCCACCTCTTGAATTCTTAGTTCTATCAATAGCAAATACTCCCTTTGCTCTTACTGGCTTAGGTTGGTTTCTACTTCTTTGCACTGCTTGAACACATAATCCATGCCTTATGGCTCTGCGGGTAATCTCTAGCTTCTTCTTTGGCCTCATCCTCTTTTAGGTCTGCCTGACATCTAAAATGGTGATGAGGAAGGCATGTTGCTGGGCTTCCATTCTTGTCTGTATGGCCTCTTCCCTGCTTTTTGCTAGCACTTTGTTGCCTTTAGCACGGGCTAGACGGCTTGCCAATTCTTTCACTCTTGGCCACCCATTCCTTGGCCTTTTGCTTCATTTCCTCTAGGCTTTTATTTTGCCTTTGTGCAAAGGCCACCATCCTTGACTCCTGTTCCTTCCACCTTTGGATTGCTTCTTCTTTCTCCTTTTCCAAGTGCTCAATTTTCCTTTTTAGCCTTTCTTGCTCATCCAGCTCTGTTAGCAACCTATGCTCCATTTCCTTCATGTCTCTTCGATGCTCTTCCTCTTTCTGAGCTTTTTTTGTGTCCTCTACTTCAAGCTTGTCCACTGCCCTTTCGATCTTTTTCAACTGCTCTCTTAATTCTTCATGTTGCATGAGGATGAGCTTGTACTCCCTTTGCAAGCCTATCAACTCCTGTCCTTCTTTCTAGAGTCTTTCTTGCCAATTGTCTTCTTCCTTTTCCTTGGCCTTGAGCTCTTCCTTTAGCTTGTAGATTTCCCTTTGGTACCCTGATACTTGGCGAGTTCTTTCCAACTGGAAGGTTGCCAATGCTTCTCTTTCAGCCTTCAATTCTACCATAGCTATCTTCTTTTCCTCCTTTTCTCTTTCTAGCTATGCAAGAAGCTCCTTGACGTACTTGTTATAGCCCATAGAAGGCAACATTGTTGTAGGTATAGATGTTGTTGACACCTCTATCTTTCGCTTCTTGTGATCTTGCCTTGATTTGGGATCCGCAATTGCCGGTCTCTTTGTTCCTGCCATTGGAGCTCCTCCACTCGAATCCAGGGCTATTTCTTATACTTTATTCACTAGATATTGCACCAAGGCCATGAGATTTACTTGCATCCATTGTGCTAGTGATGCCTTGGGTGGTGGTGGTGGTTATGGTTCAGGGTAGAGGACAAGCAGGATTGGATACAATAGGCCCTTGCTATTGCCTTCTATCATCGTGTAATGAAAGTTGCCTCTTCAATAGAAATTACAAGAAATTACACAAAGACTAATAAGAAATGCTGAGAACCATAGCTTGCCATTTCTTTATTCAAGATGTCTTACAACCAAGAATTACAAGAGATATTGAAGCCATGGTAGCTTGAGAATTAATTGATGATAGCTGCTGCAAGGAACTCACCCCTTACAATGGTGGGGAAGGAGTTACCTTCAAGCTTCAAGAAGTGGAGATGTGAAAATGATTAAAAAGATGATTTACATTAGCACCCTCTTGCCTTTTGTACTCTAGTTTAAAATAGGCTAATTACCTAACTAAGGTAGCATGAAAAATTACTTTATTACAATCCATCCTTGCCTGGTAAATGAGAAGAAATGAGAGACCAATGTTGAATATCCTTGTTGAATTTTTCCATTGAAGAACATAATCTTCCATTGAAAATAATCTCCAAAATAAGCTCAAAATAGTGGAAATTTGGAATCCTGTCTCTTGAATAGGGTAGTGATAGTAAATGACCCATAACTTTGGATAGAAATGTCATAATGACAAATATGAGATATAGAAATGAAGTATACTTCATTAGGTATCCATTTATATCATCAAAGTCCAATTTTGATGTCGATAGGTCAATTATTTTCATGACAGAAAATTATAACATCAAGCTGTCCACTATGCAATGAACTAATTATCTTCTTGAAGAATCCATGGAAACTGATCTAAATATGAAGCATGTTGCCAAGATGATTCTTCCATAGGCAATCCTTTCCACTTGAAAAGATATTCCATAACAATACAGTTCCTTAGAACCTTCTCTCTCTTGCCAATAATACTTTCAGGCTCATAGATGATTAAGCCATCTTCATCAAGAGGAGGTAGTTCTTCAAAAACTTGTATGTTAGGGCCAACGTATTTCTTGAGTTGAGACACATGAAAAACATTGTGAATGCATGTGGTCGAAGGAAAATCAAGTTGGTAAGCAAGATCTCCAACTTTCCTTGTGATTTGATATGGACCATAATAGCAATGAGCAAGCTTATTATGTCCACCCTTGAGAGTAGCATAACGAAACTTAGGTACTTTAAAAAATACCAATTCTCCATCTTTAAAATCCACATGCCTTCTTTTATCATCTGTGTATAATTTCATTGTCTCTTGTGCCTTTCTGATGTTCTCTTTGCACTACTTCATTAAGGCTTTCATCTTTTCCAAGCAAGAGGATTCACTTCATCATGAAACAATGCTAAAGGTACTTGGACTTTATATCCATATAATGTCTCAAATGGTGACATACAAATACTCATGTGATGATTATTATTGTAACAGAACTCCGCAAGATGAATCCAATGATCCCATGCATTTTGTGTATCGTGGAAAAAGTGTCCGAGGTAGATTTCTAACCATTTATTGACCATTTCAGTTTGGTCATTTGTTTGTGGATGGTAGGCAGTACTTGGATTTAGTTTGGTACCCATGGAAGTAAAAAGGCTTTTCCAAAAATTCCCCACTATGAACTTGGAATCTCTGTCAGAAATAATCTTCATAGGTAATCCATGAAGTCTGAAAGTTTCTTCCATGAACTGATCTACCACCTGTTTGGCTGAATATTGGATGTTGGTAGGTAAGAAGTGGGCTGATTTTATAAGACGATCAACCACAACAAAAATGCTATTCCAGTCCTGCTTAGTGGTAGGAAGTCTTGTAATAAATCCATGCTGATGTCAGTCCATTTACCATGTGGGATAGGCAAAGGCTAAAGTAGACCATTAGGTAATAAATTTGAATCTTTATTCTGTTGGCATGGTAAGCATTGCATCACATACTTCTTGACATCTTTCAAAGTCCCTTCCAATAAAAACATTTATGGATCTTTTCAAAGGTTTTAAACAATCTAATATGTCCTGCCAAAGGAGAAGAATGCATCTCCTGTAAAATTTGAGACCTAAATGATGACTGAGGGGTCAAGTATACTCTCCCTTTAAACCAAAGAAGTCCCTTTTGCCATTTGAAAGTGGGAAATTCAGATCCATCATCTTGCTGTAATTTCTTCATAATATTGGTAGTGTGCTCATCTAAAAGATATTCTTCTTGAATGTGTTGGATCCAATCCTTATGTATGGTAGAGATGATAGAAACGGAACATGCCCACATCCTGGATAAGGCATTTGCCACTACATTATCCTTGCCTGCCATATAAGAAATCTCAAAATCATATCCCTAATCATATCCCTAAAGTGTAGCTAACCATCATCTTTGTTTGCGAGAGAGTTTTGGCTGACAGAGGAAATACTTCAACACACGATGGTCACTCTTCATCTTAAAATGGCTGCCATAAATATAGTGGTGCCACTTCTTGATTGCATGAAGAATAGCTAAGTGGAAGAAGAGATAATGAGAGTCCATAGAGAAAACAAGGATGCCAAGGAAAGACTTGTGAAACATCTTTGGCTAGTCAGCTATGGTAATCAATAGTGATGACTTTTAAAAGGCGCCCGAGAGACACTTGTTGATTTTTGATAATTTTTTAGATTGTCGTACGGGTTATCAGGAGTTGCCAGGCAATGCGGGATGTCAAGCTGGATGCCCATGATTTTTCAGAGCTCGATTTGGAGTCCGGACGAGGAAATGGCCAAGAAACCGGTCAAGATGCGAAGGGGTGGACATTAGAGAGGCCAAGTGGGCATGACCTTTGGGGCCCAAATTTTATGCCACATGAAATGTAGATGAAAAAAACATGATGTAGGCGTGGAGATACGGCGACAGGCAGCACCGAAATTTGCGCTTCTTGCTTGATGGATCAATCATGGGGGTTGAATACAACCCATCCGGTAGATCTTGGGCCTTGATTTCCCTCTGTTTGCCGATCATTTCGCTATGCTTTGCCCGTCCAATGGTGGCCTGGATGGAGAATTTTGATTCTAGTATTTCTCTCTCCTCCCTCTCTCTCCCCTAAGGGGATGTTCTTGTGTGCAAGAGGAAAATGAAGAATGATGGAGGAAAGCTTGTTCGGATGAGACCGGATTGCTTCCGGATCAATATAGACATGAAGATTGCTGATCTTGAAGATGCTGGACATTGAATGAGGGCTGGCCCGCAGTTCCGTAGCAAAACCGAGATCCCGAGACATGAAGCCTAAGCGGTAATTCAATTTTTATGAATAAAAAATGAGTTTTTATGCTATTTGGTTGATGAAATATTGTTCCCATAGGCTGATTATGCATCATAATGTTGTTTTCTATGAGTTTGATTAGTTTATGCTTAGAAAATCAGAAAATCATAAGTGATATGGTTGAAATTAATGGCATAAAACTCGTAAAACATGCGTTTAAGGGGTAAAATGGGAGTTTTTTGCAAAATAAATGAAAAATATGAGATATAACATCAACAAAACCTAAAATTTTACTGTCAAAGAACCTAAGGGCCACAACCCATAATAAATATTAATTTCCAGTCATTTTTATTGAAGAAAATAGAGGAAAAATACAAAAAAGGTGAAAAATAGGTTTTAAATGGGAGAAAATTAGGAAACATTAAAGGGAAAATTATAGAAAATTACATAAGTGTTTTTGCAATGTATAATGAAGGTAGAGCATGAGATTGGCCTCGGTTTACCCTCGTTTCTATGTTTTCGTCCGTGTTTATCTCTTTCTTTATAAAGAAATACACATAAAACGACTCTTTCACCTATCAACGAATGCAAAACATTAACGGTAGGGTGAGAGGGGAGGTTGAGCGTCAAAATATAACCTTAAATCTGATTTATGTGTTGCATCATGCCTATAGGACGTTGTTTTAAAATAAAGGAAAAGGCAGCATGAGTGTAAGGCTCGGTGTCTCTCCTCTTTTCAATACATAAATGTTAGCATGAAAATCATGGAAAGATTGGTTTCACACGATACACAATGCTGATTTTATGTTGTTTGTGCACTAAACCATTCACATTATGCAGTATGCATGGTTCATGGTATCAAAAGAAAATCTCCTGGACTGTATAGCAATTGTTTTCTTAGGACTTTGACCCACGATTGAGAGTGTGATATTATCCCTTACCGTAGGATAGAGGGGCAGTTTCCTAAGGGACTATTAAGAAGGGACACATGGTATATCTCCTGGAAATACGAGAAATATAAAAGAGAGGAGTTTGTGTTCGTTTGTGTTATATGTTTAGTAGCGCATCAAAGGGCCAATCCCTGCGATGTAGGAGAGCTGTAGTGGGGTCACGGTGTTTTACCGAGAGGTTGCCTCCATATGTGTGTGATTGTGGCATTGCCAATAAGTATGGGTTCTCCCTCTGAGGAGTTTAAGGGAACCGTTGGACTGTAAACTATAAACACATGAATTAAGCTTTAGGGCAGTTTGTCCTTTAGCATTAGATTGATGCTCCTGGTCCGCGAGGCGGTGAGGGTGTTTATGTGTCATGAGCATGAGGTCCGGCTAGTGCTATAGCCAATGCCGGCCCATTTCAGGTCCCATTAATGGCTCAAAATCCTATCACAATTAGCAATATGATCAGCCACAAATCTTCTACATCCATGCTTATTCAACTCTTCATTTTTCTCATGGATATCACACCCTTTTATCCGCACATAATCTCTTTTCTTCCACAAGAGCTTCTTGATTGTGAAACTCAGCCAAAAAAGCATAGGCTGAAAATGAATCCACTAGTGCACTCCATCCTATTCTCCCTCGTATACTCTGACTTGAATAAATCAATTTAGACTTTGCTATTTTACCTTTTTCCATGCAATCTATTGCTTGCATCCAGACACGAGATTTTGCTTCGGTCATGCCTCCTTTATGAGCTTAATCAATCCTTTCAATTCTCAACCCATATGTGGCTGCATCTATGGCAACAAATGTTGTCCTTGCATCCATCTCTTCCAACCTTTTCTGCATGCCACCATTTTCAAAATTTGGCTCTCTTGGATAACCAGTTTCTGTTGTATGTATTTTTTCATCTTTCCAAAAGACCAACCTTTTTGCTTCCGCTTCATGATAGGCTATAAAATCTCACTTTTCATGCTGTAAACTATCACACCAAATGCATCTCCTATTGTATCCGTCTCTATATGGCCTTTGGGTTGTTGCTCGTCCCTTCTCTTCTACCTTGACATCCACATTTGTAACCTTTGTATAGATTTCTATCAAATTCAACCTCAAATCATGCATGCCTTTGATTAACTCATCCACAACATCACTTTTAAGAGCCAAACCAACAGGTATAGTTGATTGTTCTGCCATAGCTACAGGTGCCTTGGCTGCAATTTCAACCCCCTTCTAAGCACTAACAAGGGTGGTGCTTGTACCCCATCTTAATTTCATCCGCTTACTCTTTACTAGCATATACACTGCCTTCGTTACATTAGCCCAATCTGGCTTTAGTCCCATTTCAGAAGAGGCATCTTCTAAACGATCAGTTAGCTTCTCCTACAAAACAGATCTGCAACATCCAGAAACAAATCAATTTTTTGACTCTCCAATGATTGCTACTCATCAACATCCAACTGCACATACCGACTTTCAAATTTATGGAGCAAAGCTGTAGTAGCCAACCCTTTATTGAGCTTTTCAATCTAATCTATAAATGTCTTTTTAGTTACCAATTGTGCATCTTCCAAGAAAAAATATTCTCTCAAAGCTTTCTTGAAAGTTGCCCAATCAACATCTCTTCTATGTAACTCATCAATCCGATCATGCAAAGCATGAATGGCCAAACGTGAGAAATATCGACTCCATGCATACTACCATACCCCATGAAACAACATCTTTTCTTCATACAACCGAATAAAGGCCAAAACACTTTGACCTCAAAATTTCTTTAATTCTTGTCCCACTACTTGTAATGCATTCACAGCTAAGGAATCAATTCTTTTTGCTTCCTGCCGAGTTTGCATCTGCTATTGTAACAACAACTATTGCTTTTGATATTGTTGCAACAAAGCAATCATCTATTGTAAAGCATCACGACCACTTGAACTTGCAGAATCCCCCATCTTTACACACCTCTGGTGTCAACTTTCACATTGGGTTCACCATTGTGGAAGCATTTGGGGTCGAAAGTCTACTGCGGGGGTAAGAGACATCAAGATGAAGGGAGATTCACGGAGAGGAGTAGATGGAAGAGAAGAGGTTCAAAGAAATAGAAGATGTACAAGAATACTCATAGAGTTGAAGCCTATCAATTTATTTCTACATTATGAGAAGCCAAATCTCTTGTAGAAAAAAACGTACATAAAACAATACCTTCCTCTAAGCTACTCAGACCGCCAATCTGATGCCTCCATTGGCACTCAAAGGGGGGGGTAAAAAACAAGGTCACCTGACCAGAATTCTGCCAGATCACTCCTTCATCTCCCAGTTTGGAGTGTTGTTCACCGCTTGAAAATAGCGATTGTGCATCATGTGATTTCGCTAATCTTTATTTTTACATAAAATTCTCTCAGAATGGGTGAAAGCTACCTACTTTCTTTTACATGTCATCCTAATTTAGAAGTTATCTACATTTTTATGGATTTTTACAAGAGATAATATCTAAAATTGGCTAAACTTGTCCAAAAGTCTTATATTTTTGAACCATCCACACTACAGACACTGACACTAATGTCTAAAATGGCATTGGCTCTCTAAATCAATAAGAAAGCTGCACTCTAGAGTTTTTCACACAGTGACCACGTAGCGATATGACAGTAGAGCAATAAGGCACATCCGTAAGAGATGTCCCAATTGTCGATGCTTTCACTGTAATGAGCTAGGGCACATCCAAGTAGACTGCCTTGACTTAAGTTCATAAGATATTGAGTCCCCAAGAAAATGAAGCTACACAAGTGTAGTCTTTAAATATATATAGGAATCAAATGAAGACGAAGACCTAGAACCCACTATACCTCTTCAGGATGACAAGAAGCTCTAAAAATATTATCGACATGTAATACAACTTGTATTAGAATAAACCTTCCTCTTGTAACTACAGTTAACGTGAGTAATATGAGTTGCATCAATTTTTGAGCCTAGAACTTAGAAGTGATTAGAGATACTTTAGCAAGGAATGACACTAATAACTTGTAATGAATTTTTCTTAAGTTGTTTCTTCTCAATTAATATAGATTGAGTCTTACCAAAAGGTCGAAGCTAGGAGTATTCTTTAGTATTACAAGCAAAGTTGATTGTCCATGGATCTCAGTCCAGATCTAAAATGATGACAATTTGGAAACAGAGTTTCCAAGATAAAGGACCACTTCAGTCAGTTAAAAGGATCCTAGGGAAATTTGGTCTAAAGAAGAAAATCATGTCAAAGACAACCAAGAATCTTGTGATTTCAAGTGATGAAGCTCCGCGCTGTTTCTATTGCAAGGAGCTAGGTCATTTCAAAAGGGAATTTCCAAAGCATCCTAAACATCGATGCTCCTAGTGCCACAACATTGGACATAATCACACCAATTGTCCCAATAGGACTTAAAGAGAACTTGAACATATAAGAAATTAAGATGTACAAGCTTCACTGATCCAAAACCTACTAGGAAATTATTAGATACTTAGGAAAAACCTAGAAGATATTCATGAGATGTAACTACAATAAACTTTTCTCTTTTAACCTAGAATCGAATATATTAAATACAATAAGTTTTTGTTTTAAAAGACCGAATGCTTATGAGTGGTTAGAGTGCCGCAACGAATGTGTGATGGGTCCTACCCCACAAGTTCCAAAATGAAACCCCCAATTTCTTTCGAGATGAGGACATCTCGAGTTCTCTAAAGGGGAGAGGATGTAACAAAACCCCCCTTTCGCATATGAACCCCCATATAATTTTTAATAAAATTATCACAAATTGTTTTATCTCCTCCCCCTTGTTGACGCCAAACACGTGGCAGGGGGGAAGAAGAGAAGACGACGACGATAATGACGATGATGTTGATGGGGGGAGGCCACGTGGCCTACCCACCCCCCTTGGCCAACACGCCCAGTCTGAGGCCCAATTTGGAGGTTCAAAATCCCCAATGCCATGCTAATGGACAGGTGGTGGGTGGGGTGAATACTGCCACCACCCCATACCACCTCCCCCCACCTATAAAACCACTACCTATTCCCCCCCATGGAAAGGGGAGAAAGGATGCCTCAACCTGTTGTGCTAATAGGTAGAGAGAGAGAGAGAGAGAGAGAGAGAGAGAGAGAGAGAGAGAGAGAGAGAGAGAGAGAGAGAGAGAGAGAGAGAGAGAGAGAGAGAGAGAGAGAGAGAGAGAGAGAGAGAGAGAGAGAGAGAGAGAGAGAACATTCTAGAAGGTTCTTTTTCCCTCGGAGGGTGACCACATGAACTTTCCCTTTTCCTCTTCCCCGCAAGCTTATCCCCCCCAATTGCCCCTCTATTCAAGCAAGAGGCTGTTGAAGTTCTTGCGGGAGTTGCCCAAAAAAGAAAGGAAGATCGAGAATGGTCCCCAAGTGGAGAATGTCACATGTGCGTGGCAATCCCACAACCAGCAACAAAGCTTCGGGCAAGGACATCACTATCAATCCAACTATGGTATGGGACATAAGTAATATATTTCCAAATTGATAGATACTTGCTTTAATGTCCACATGAGACACATCAGACCTGTACTATGCCACATAAGAATAGGTCATTGAAAAGGGATAAATTTCATCTCAAATATTCAAAAGATGGAGTTTTTGAAGTGCACATATCAAGAGAAGTTAATCACATCTAGATGCTATGTGACAAATTCATATGTAGCACAAATAGTATATAAGGTTCCAAAGTATTGTCGACTCCCTCCTGTTACAAATTAGTAGTTGTGTTTTCACCATATTGAAGGTATATGTTGTAGCTTGCATGCCTAATGGATTGCATGGTAAGAAACCTAATCTAAAAGAAATTCACTTTTGAAACTCTAAGGTCTTTGCCCAAGCTCTTGCCAACAACACGAATTGATAGCTCATGTTTGATAGATTGGGATATTGATGATGTGCGTAGTTAGTACAAGCAATGGTCATAAGGATTAAAACTAAGATGCCTTGAGATTTGCTTGATAACTAATATTTTCATTAAGCCAATTCCGAGTTTGTAGGCTAGATACAAACAACAACTCCAGGTCTCAAAGGCAAGTGGAGAGCCCAAGGATTAGGAAACCCTAAGTCAAAGGAAATATCGATACTTTTATACTTGCTGGGAAGAAGGTTGGATTGTCAATCAATGTAAGTGATCAATAGAACTTACATCTTGTATAGTTGTAGGAGACCTTAACATATGCCTTAACCGAAGGAAGGGAGTGTTAAGTCAAATTTTGCATAGTATTGCTCTTAGATCCCCAAGGGGGAGAGCGAATATGTGGATGGAAATGTTATCGCGTCTATTTTTTACATTGTTTGGAAAAAATAAAATTGGTTTTTTTGATTGATCAAAGAACATCCTAAATGCATTTACATTCAACTGATTATTGGGGATGATTATTCTAAGTGCTTGTGATTGATGGTAAATTCATGATAGGGGTCTATGTGATGACAAATTGCCATGGTGATAAAGGAATGTTTTCCTCGAAGATGATATTAGGGATGACTGCCTTGACTGTGCTTGATTCTTAAATTACTTAATAAAGAAAAGGCTCTTAGCATACATGGTTCACCTCCATGATTGCACCACAGATCAACATGAAAAGTGCACTGCTCGATTCACATGCCAAAGGTCGAGTGGTGGAAAGGCGAATAATGTTTCACTCCTAGGTAGCTTGAGAGTCAGGTGGAGCTTTGGATACCCCTTGCTAAGACCGGAATCGAGTTAAAGACCTTCGTGGCCCCAACGTCAGTGGCATTGGAAGATCGTATTCTAGATAAAGGATGGAAATTATGGTGCCATGTGATTTGGACCAGTTACTTCTACAGGGTAGAAGGGACATATAATTTTCCTTGTATGGGCAAGAGACAAAGACTAACTTGAAGATAAGTTAAGGAACTTGTTTGAACTTTCTTGTGAAAAGGACTGCTTGCTCTGTATTCATGTATGTGCTATAAATTACACAAACAAACCATGTTCCCTTAAAGGCTTAATTAAAGAAGCTGATTTTAAATGTCACACATAAATGTGGTAGGATCTACTTAAATAACTAAAGAATGTATATTGAGGGAAGTGGGTGGGTGGAACCCCTGATGAGGGTCTGCCGCCTTATAGCAAGCTGGTCCCAATGAACTGGGAGGCTTCTCACAAGGTTTTATCGACGTCCTGACCCTTAGAAATTGTTAGGTTAAAACCCTGATTCATGTTGTTTTAGGGGACCGTGGAATGGGACTTTGCGCTATGGGTAGAGAGGTTCAATGATGCATCCCTCTTGTTTCCCATTCTCTTTGAACCAAGTGTGGCATGGATATGCTTGAGCTTGGGTACCTTTGCGTAAAGTAGGATATCCAAGATCCAACGCTAGAATGGTGTCATGAGACCTTGACCATTAGAAACCCAAATTTCAGGTCGATCCCGGTGGGTTTGGCCGCGAATGTTCCACTGCGAGGCAGACTCAAGAAACCCTTGGAAGCAAACCGCATAACATTCCATGGGAGTGCCAGGCGGCATTGCTTGGATTTGTCTCTCAATGGACTGCTAAAATGTACCTGGACAACAAATAGGTGGGCACATTACAATCATGACAATGACTTATTAACAATTTTCGATATATTTACTTACCAAAGTATAAAAGTTTACAAAAATCTAAAAATGAATTTATTTCCTAAAAGTTTTTCTCTCTCTAGGATCTTTTACATGGCATTTTCAAGACCTCAAATCTCCCCTAATGCAATAAAGACATGGCACCATTATCTTTATAATAGCTATTTCAATGTGAAGAATGACCATAGAGTTAGCAAGCTCTTCCTTATGTAGTTTAACCTTAATCCAAAAAAAAGAAGGTGGATGGCTATTTTATAGAATTTTGATCTTAATATTACTCACACTAAGACCAAATACAACATTGTGGCTAATTCTCTTTCAAGAATGTAGACTTGTAAAGTGTCTTCCATGACTAAACTCCATAATGATTGGGGTGATGAATTATAGGAGGCCTATCTTTTGGATGATGAATTTAGCTAGCTTTTGAAAAAATTATAGAACTTGGGTTTAATGTTACAGAAAATTTTTCATTTTCATCTTAAGACTAATCTCATAGGATTTTTTGTTAAGATTGTTATTTCCTATACTTTAATCAAAAGATCATGGAGAAAATGCATTCTTCACCAATAACAATTGGCCACTTAGGGATATTCAAAACATATGATAAAGTTCTTAGAAGATTTCATTGGAAAGGCTTATGGAGAGATGTAAAAGACTTTGTGTTATGATGTATTCCATGTCATTAGAACAAAGACAACACTCATAATCCAATAGGTCTACATAGTAGCCGTTGCCTATTCTTGAGGGTAAATAGACACACATCACTATGGACTTTATCACTGGCCTATCTACAATCAAGAATGGGTGGAATGGTATCTATGTGGTGGTGGATATATTAACAAAAGTAGCTCACTTTATCCCTACAAAGACTTAAATTTTAGCATCTTAAGCCAAAATCATGGAATAGTTGTTCAAAGGTGTTCAAATTGTATGTGCTACCTTGGATCATTGTTCATGACCATAACTCCAAATACATGAGTAAATTTTGGCAAGAAGGTTTAAGTTCTATGGAGATTGAATTAGCTCCATCCATAGTTTACCACCCCTAGACTAATGGCTAGACAATGGGTTTGGGACTTATTTTTGTCATTACTGCCATGATGTGTAGCATGCATGGGATACTTGGCTTCATCTAGCTAAGTTTTATTATAATAATGTCACACATGCAAGTATTGTATTTTCTCCTTTTGAGGCTCTATGTGGTTACGAGGTGCCCCTTTGAATAGTCATGTTCAATGAACAGATCCATCTGGCAATGAAAGTAAGAGTTGAAAAGAGTGCATATCCTACTTCATTAATGTAAATTGAACCTTAGGAAGAAATATGAAGATATAAAACTCCATGATGATAAGAGACAAAGGCCCATGGAGCTTCAAGAAGAAGAGATAGTGCTTTTGAGAATACCCATGGCTAGATATGCTACAATTAAGGATGTCTCAAGTGATAAATTGAAACATCGCTACTATGGGTCATGCAGGATTCTTGAATGAGTTGGAGACTTGGTGTACAGATTGTAACTGCCATGTGCATCACATGCGCTAAAAAACCTTGCACATTTAATTAGTAACTTAATCAAATGTTACTAGCAAGATTAAAGCATCTCAAAATTTCACGTCCCCGTGACACCATAAGTTAGTCCAAAATTATAGGTATACCTTATATATCTTAATACATGAAGACAAGCAACCCAATGAGACATTCTAGGTCAACAGAAGGAAGAAATATGAAGATATAAAACTCCATGATGATAAGAGACAAAGGCCCATGGAACTTCAAGAAGAAGAGATAGTGCTTTTGATAATACCCAGGGCTAGATATGCTACAACTAAGGATGTCTCAAGTAATAAATTGAAACATCGCTACTATGGGTCATGTAGGATTCTTAAATGAGTTGGAGACTTGGTGTACAGATTGTAACTTCCTTCTTCCACTAAGATCCATAATGTCTTCCATGTCGATCAACTTAAACCCTTTATTGGCTCATAAGTGGATTGTCTTGAGGAATTTCCACTAATGGGATGAAGAGGTTGTTATCTAGTATATCCACAAGAATGTTGTTGGTGAGTCCAGGAAATAAGCTTTGAACCAAATCTATAGTGGAACACTTGATCAAGTGGAGGGGTTTGACTTTAGAGGAAGCTACTTAGATTCTAGCATCTATTTTAGAGGAATTTCCCTATCTCAAAGAAGCTATTTTAGCAAAAAATTGGGCCAGTTTAGTCCTTATTTCACTAGGGTAATTTTTAGATAACTTACTATTTTAGAATAATTTTCAAGGATATAAAATATAGTTATGCAATCGAAATACACAATATAAGCTTTCTTTTACTGTATGGCACACTGGATTTGGAACATCCCATAAACTAACTCAATTTTACTACATCAAGGATTCTTATAGGCAACATATTGTTCATTGCTTGTAGGAGGATCTTCATAAAGTTATTGTGAGCAAGACTCCATCTTTATAGAGTTGACACAAGATGCATATATGGTTTATTTATTCTTGTAATTCTAAATCTACTTACTTTCATGAAGACTTTTTCATAATTTTTTGTTCTTGTAATCATTGTAACAAAGTAGTACTCTACCATCTCCATTATTGTGCGATCATTTGTAGTAACCCTTGGGTGGGGATGGATTATAATGAAGTGGAAAAGACACTTATTTCTAGAGAGAGAATATCCAGAAAATAATATTTACCACACTGGCATGAGTATATAAGATGTAAGAGAATTATTGTTTCATCATTAATTGAGTAATAGAAATCTTCATCTCCAATTTCTTGTTTATAGTTTCCATGGCTTCCTCTTCTTCTTGTCTCTTCTTTCTATCATTCTCTCTATTTCTAGTATTTCTCTCTCGTGTTCAAACTTTCTCTCCCCTTTTTAGACTCTTCTTTTCCTCTCCACCTCTTATCTTCTCCCTCCCTCCATCACACACACACAGAGCAATTGGCGTGTGTCAAAAATAATGCTAGCCCCAATCTTAGGCTTAAGCTAAGGCTTTATACACATTGAAAAGCTTAACCTTCTAGTTTTTTATAAGGCAGTGATAAGCCTTTATTATGGACTCCCTTGTTTTCATCACTAGTCATGAGCTATAATCATCTTCATCACTACTTGTCAAATCTCATCCTTCTCTTTTGATTGTACAGGTGCATAGTAAGATTGGGTACATAACCTTTTAGAAGGATAATATAAAATACATTGTGAAATTTCAAGTGCTCAGGAAGTTGTAACCTGTAAGCATTGAATCCCACACATTTGAGAATCTTTTATGGTCATAGTATCTTGGCCTTAACTTCTTGAATTGCCCCAAGGATAAGGAACTCTTCTTGGAAGAGTCATGAATAAAAATCATGTCTCATTCCTTGAAGATTCGTTCTTGTTTTCCTAGATCATCATATGATTTCTCTCATTGTTTAATAACCTTAATTTATTCATCCATCTCTTCCAATATCTTCTTGAAAGCTTCTACTTTTAGGATAGGGTCAAAAAAGTTTAGTGGGGTTAGGTATTCTTGTCCATACAAAGCTTGGAATGGGGTCATCTGGATGCTTTGATGATAGGATGCATTGTAAGTAAGCTCCACCAAAGACAAGTATTATATCCACCGCTTAGGTTCCTTGCCGTAGCAAGCTCTAAGTATGTCTTCAGTGACTTGGTTGACTCATTCATTTTTCCCATTAGTTTGAGAATGATAAGCAAACACAATTGGGTACCAATGGCCTCAAATAAAATGTTGGTTTCAACTAGCATAAGGTGAGCGACCTTAGTTAGCATATCCACAATGAGTAAGATTGCATTTTATCCTCCTTAAAAATGGGGTAGTCCAACTAGAAAATCCATGCTTATAAATTTCCACTTCATTTATAGGATGTTAAGTGGTTGGAGATTTACTCACATCTTAACATGCTCAACCTTTATTTGTTGGCAACTCAAGCATTCACTGACATATTTAAGCACATATCCTTTGAGTTTTTTCCAATGAAAGCCTTTTCTTACAATGTTGAGAGTCTTTTCATAGCCTAGATGTCTTGAGAAAGAAGAACCATGGGCTTTCCAAAGTATCTTCTTTTTGAGGTCCTGACTTTTTGGGATACACAGTCTCATCTTAAAGTAGACTAGTCCTCCTTCTATAGAGAAGTTCAAATAATTAAACTTGCACTTAGGGTATATCTCCTTGGATGGCAATTCTTTTATCATCTGTTGATACCTTGGATCCTTACTTGCTTTCTCCTTAGCCATTTCTATGATTGGATTATTAGGCATTGAAACCATTGTTGTTAGAGATCTGAAATGGCAATTTTCTTACATTGCATTTTTCTTACAGGGATTACTATGCTCTGTAGCTTAGGACATCTGAAATGTCATTTTTCTTACACGGTCTGTACTTGATCTCAAAGTCATACGCTTGTAAGACCAATCTATCGTCATAGCCTCATGTTTAGGTCTAGTTGAGTAAATATCCATTTGAGACTCTTATGGTCGGTGACTAAGGTAAACTTTTTACTAAGAAAATAGTGTCTCCATATTTTGATAGTATGAATTACAACAAGTAGCTCCAGATCATGGATCTCATAGTTTTTCTCATGAAGCTTTTGCTTCCTAGAAGAATAAACTATCAAACGGCCTTCTTGCATGAGTACACAACCTAATGCAAGAGAGCTTGCATCAGTGCGAAGACTTCAAATTCTTGGTTCAAGTTGGGTAGTTTTAGAATAGGAGATGTGATCAAGCTTTGTTTAAGCTTCTCAATGCTAAACTACTCAATGGGAGTCCATACAATGGTAGTTTGCTTCTTGAGTAAATTGGTCAAGGATGTAACAATCAAGGCATATTATTTGATAAAAATCATGTACCATCCTACCAAGCCCATAAAACTTTAGACTTCCTTAACTGTCATTAGGGGTGCCCATCCTTGTACATCTTTAACTTTGGGAGGGTCTACCACAATCCCTTTTTCAGAGACTATAAATCCAAGACACTCAATTTTCCTCTTAAATAAGGCACATTTCTTCTTCTTGGCATAAAGCTTGTGTGTCCTCATTGTTTCAAGGACAACTCAGAGTTGTGATTGATGATCTTCATCCCTCTTTAAGTAGGTTGGGATGTCATTAAAAAAGACAAGAACGAAGTCATCAAGATAGGGCCAAAAGTTGTCTTGCATCAGCTTTTGAATGAGTGGTTCCCTTTTCTTAGCACTCCTGATTAAAGAAACTTCCAATTGCACCAATTTGGAGGCATATTCTTGGGTTTTGGTCTAACTTTTAGTAACACTAGCCTTCACAAGGAGTCATTCTTTTGTAGTGTGGTATTCTCCTTTGCAAACTACATAAGGCTTATAGTCCATGGACCTTCTTGGGTTTGGACGATTTGGTGAGATATGTCCCTTTTCTCCACATCTATAACACTCCACTTCTAATCTCTGACCACCACCAGAGTGTCTTCATCTATATCTTTGAGAGGGAAACCTCCTTGGGAGAAAATTAGGACCAAACTCTCTTGGCTTGGGTTTGATATCTTGGGTTCTTATCTTGGATTCTAGTAGATTGAATCTTGCTTCTTTGTCTTTCTTCATTTTTTCATGTATCTCCTTCAAAGAATAGACATTTTTTGTATGATTCTTCCGTAGACAATATGAACAAAAGGTTCCTTGTATGGTTGACTTTTAGATACATTCAATGGCTAAATGTCCCACCTAATGACACTTTTCACACCATGTGTCCAATTGCATCACATTTCTTCCACTTTTGCAGTATTGGATATGCTGGTAGTATTCATCTTTAGGGTTTGCAACAATTCTGTAATCACGTCCATCAACTCTTTCTTGATGCTTGTAATTGAATATGATAAATATTCCTTCAAAATTTCTCCTCCTAGAGTACTCATAGTAGGGTTCTAGAAAGTCTTTGTAATCACTACATAGACTGGTTGGGTTGGCCTAGAAGATCTTCTATTCTGATTTTGATTCAAATCTCCTATTGAGACTATTGATTGTTGATTCTAGTGGGTAGGATTTCACTGTTGGTATTGAGTTACCATTGGGGGAATGGTTTGAGGCCATTGTTATTGTGGTTGAACCATCAATTGAGGCATTGCTATTTGTGGCCACTATGGATTCCATGCACTATTTTGGGACACTGTTTGCATTTGAGGGTACGGTAGGAAATTGTCCTTGGGATTGCATTTGGTGGGTATACTATTCCTATCATGGGAGGAGGTAAAAATCCTATTCCTAATGTCATTGACAACCTTGATTCAATTTCATCATACAGTATTGCACCTTCCACTACAACTTGTAGGTTGACTGGTCCTCTTAGCTCCAAAACTTACAAACTTCTGGTTGTAGGCCTATAAGAAAAACTCCCTTTTGGATGCCTTTATCCAGGTTATGGCTGGTCCATCTCTTTAGTATGGATTCCATTCTAGAGACATATGCTTCCACCCATTCACTAGGGGACTAACTTAAGTTCATAAACTCCTATCACATCTGCTCTTTAAAATCTTCACATCTGAATTTGGTGAGAAAGGCCACCTTTAGGTCATCCCATGTGGCAAAAGTTTCTATTGCTTGTCTCTCATACCACTAAAACTCTACACCTTTGAAAGTAGCAGGAAATATTGCTAACCAATGATTTGGGATTCTAGCATTGTGGGCTACACATGCTACCATAAGCTCGACTACATAAAGATTAAGGTCTTCATTGTATTCTCCCTTAAAGATTAGTAACTAGACTACATTCGCTGGCTTGTCATCAAAATTTCTAGAATGGATCTGACTTGGAAGGGGACCTTGGGTTGCCATTGGAGCTTCTGTAAAGAGTGCTACAAGGATGTCAAAGGAAGCTTTTGTTGCTAGCTTATTCTTGGCTTTGAGTTTTGCCTTCTATCTTCTCATGTATCTCTGGATTCATTCTAGTGCTTGCCCCTTGATTGTGTCATTCATTAGTGACTTGGCTCTACCGGTTTTTTTAAAACTCAATAGAAGGGAATCACAAGGGCTTTAGTCTCTAGAGGACTCTATGGCCAACATTTATTCTACTTTCTTTTTTTCAATGTCTTAAAATCCATCTTCCATTCCACTATAGAGGGAAAGATATTCAATTTTGAAGGTATGAAAATTCATTCTTCTGAGGATCGCCATAGTACCATTGTCTTGATAATACCAACTTTAGAGGGTTTCAATAGCATAGTTGGGAAAGAACACACAGGACAAACAAAAGGTTGTCAGTGCACCAAGTATCCCATGTATATTACTGTTGGGCATCTACAAACACATTCAAACTCTTTTCCTTCTTATTCTTGTGATTTTATTGACTACAAATCTTGAAGCTTCTTCACAATCTCCCACTTGATGTTTGGAAATTCTTCAATGAAGTCCAAATGTTCCATTGATACTCATTCTTTTTGTTTTTCTCTTCAGTTTTGTGAGAAACAATTAGCTATAGTGATTCAACTTTCTATAGCTTCAAAAGATAGTGGGGCTAGTCTATCACATAGAGCCAACATCAGATGGTGATATGTTTTCACCATTGAGGAATGCACTTTTTGTAAAAAGTAGCTTTGGCAATGAAGATCTTCAATTCTTCAATAGTAGTGGAAACTCTACAATCTTTCATTACTTTTCTTCCTCTTCAACAGTGCCACTACTTCTATTTTCAACCTCTGTTAGTGCTTGTTGATGGTAGTTTTTTTCGATTGCTGCATAAAAAAAACATGGAGCCCCAAGAGGAATACCAAGAAAATAAGGAAATTACTATAATAAAATCTATCTTGTCACACTAACAAGCATGTTCTTCATACTCTAATTAACCACCAGAAGAAGAAAACACCAATCTTCATGCAACATCATATAGCGACTCTCCCACGGATTTATCACAACAAATATTTAATATATTCTTCATAAAAACCATCCATAAACCAAAACAACACAATGGAATGATCAACTTTGAATGGAACTCATCACATAATATTCATATTTCATCATGTTCATAGTCTTTCTCTCATGTAGATATAATGTTTCTCATAGAAAATTTGCTATCTCTCATACACTATCACTCTCACATATACTCTCTCCCAATATTACATTCGATTAACCAATAATAACTCACAATAATCCTTTCTTGGTTGTGGAAATCCTTTCTAAGAGGTATGCTTGATATGAAGAGTCACCAAAGCCAGTACAGTGACATTGGAAGCTCATCTGTGTCATTGTCACTTTAGTCTTTGCTTCAGGTCTTTATCGGCTACTTCTTCCAAATATTCCAAGATTTTATTCTTCATCTTTCAAGATGGAAAAAAATCCCCATGAAGAAAATCCATCACTCAAAATACATATAGAAGCAAACGTAGGCCTATAGGCGACATAAGAAGCTCTGTAGGACACTACAAAAGGTCAACATAAGGCGTAAAAACCATATATCCCAAATCAATCCATCAAAATTTTTTTAACACACTCTCAATCATTCTTCAACTCACCCATTCACAATCTCAACCTCTCAAATAGAAAGAAAAACAAATAAAAATAGAGGCAAAATAGACCTTAACAGAACTAAATAGATATATTACAAAACCTATCAGAATATTATAACTCGACTAAAAACCATCATGAGCTTCTTAAATCTACTCAACCCATTGCAACACACTCCAAATCATGTCAAAACTAAAAAAAAACCAATTATTCCATCACAAAATCAACCATTCAACTTTGACAAAAATTATTCCATCACAAAATTAACCATTTATCTCACAAAAACAATAAAAATAAGCCTTTAAAAAAACATTTTAGTGCTAACATATGCCAAAAACCGACTGTGAGGAACTAAAAAAGAATGACCAGGAATAATCGATACTAAAAGCTATCACAACCACAATGTTTCACTAACCATACATGCGGTAGGCATAGACATCATATACACAAGAGATCCCAAGGTAAAGAGAAGAGAACTGTCAAATGTATAACCCACTAAGCAAAGCTTAATACATAATATAGAAGCATATAAATATCACTCACAACACATTGGAAAATATAAGTATCGGGTCTAAAGTAAGTGATAAAATCAAACCACTGTATGGTAGTACATCGAATACATATTAAGAGAGTATGTACATGAAGTAAGTGTTCGATTGTCTCAAAAAAAGTAAGCCGAAGCTTAAGTGCATAAATACAAAGCTCTTTATAACATCTAAAGTAGCACATGTAACTCCCATTAGAATAAAATTGAATGTTAAATGAGAAATGAAAGCTCAAAACATGAAGTATCCAAGTAACATGGAGCATAAGCTGAAAGCATAAGACCCAATAGATTCTTCAAGCCCATAACTATGTAAGCCATTGAAGTAACCAAGGTATATAACCATAGCCAAGATCAATGTAATAGAGTTGAAATCCTAGCTCAAAAGTATGCCATGTTAAGAATTGCATGATGGGGGGACTTGTTTGAGTTGCTATGCCAAACACACATCATGCACACAAGAGAAAGCTCACTCAAAAACATAAGAAGTAGCCTACTAAGTCAAACAGTGCTGCATAACTGATTATACTAATCAACTGGCACTATAACTATGCTAACTATAGGTAGGTGCAACAAACTGAATATAGTAAGTGATAAGTCAATGGCCATGTGAGGATCATAATGACCATCCATGTGCTAAGTATAGATGGGTGGACGTATCTAACCACACAGTCCATCATCAATGTCCACGTGTCAAGTTTTCCATCCCAACACCCCCCCTCAAGCTCAAATGTATCTCTACAACTCTAAGTAGATTTGAAATTTTTGAAGCTTCTCTACACCCAAAGCCTTTGTAAAAATATCAACTATGTGATCCTGTGTATTGATATATACCAAGTCAATTTGTCCTACAATTACCTTCTCTCTTACACAGTGATAATACACCTCAATGTGTTTTGTCCTAGCATGGAATACTGGGTTCTTAGCTAACTGTATGTTACTCATGTTTTCACAATGAATGATAATTGGACCATCTCCTTGCACATCTAGATTACTCAATAACTTTTGCAACCATATCACCTCACATATTGGCACAACAACACCTCTATACTCATGCTTTGAACTTGATAAAGCAATTGTAGGTTGCTTTATGCTTCTTCACATGACTACTACACTACAAAGGGAAATTATGAATCCACTAGTAGATCTTTTGTCAAACATGCTCCCTATATACCATCATAAAATTTGATCACCTCAATACTAAGAAAGTACCTTAGCTCACCCAAATCTATCATCTCTAACTATTTCTTCAAAAAGTCCTTAACTTCAGCAATACCATTGTCATCCACATAGATGATTATGATGACCAAGCATACATCTCCCTATCTCACATAAAGTGAGTGGTCAGTATCAAAAACATAAAAGTCAATGTTGACAAGATACTCTTTGATCTTGTCAAACCATGTTCTAGGTGCTTGCTTCAGTCCATAGAGTGTATTCTTTAACTTGCTTACATATGTCGGATGTTCTAATTTCTCATAACCTATTGGCTACTCCATATACACCTCTTCTTGTAATTGACCATGCAAGAAGGCATTCTTGACATCCATTTGCTACAAATTCCAAGCTTTGGGTGCTGCTAAAGCAATCATGTATCTAACAGTTGTCATCCTAGCAACTAGACTGAATGTCTCTTCATAATCTATGCCATATATTTGAGAATGGGATTTTGCAACTAGCCTAGCTTTATACCTACTAATAGAAGCATCTGCATTATGCTTGATTTTTAAAACCCACTTGTAGAAAATAGCTTTCTTTTCCTTAGGCAATGGTACCAGATTCCAAGTCTTATTTCCTTCTAATGTAGCCATCTCCTCATCCATTTTTGCATCCTAATGAGCATGACCAATAGCATCCTCAAAGCAAGTGTATTCAACATCCTCAACCACCTTTACTATATAAGCATAATGGTGAGTTTCATAGCCTTCCAAACTAAATCTTTTAATAGAGTATTTTACACTGCTAGACCTGCATTACCACTAGTTCAATTAGTGGAGCCTTTACATTACCATGTGCTCTATGTACACCTGGTGTATTGACTAAAGGAATACCAAGTTCATCATCCAAAATCTCTAAACCACTAGAATATCCATCAAATCTCAAATGACTAGTAGATGCATCATTACCACTCGATACTTTTTAATTTCCTTTGTCTTTACCTGCAACACTTATAGATGCACCTAAAGATGTGGGGCTACTCTTTAGTCTCCCAGACCAAGGGCTAATTGTAGATATAGTACTAGATGATGTATCTAGTCCACTAAGGCTATGTGATCCTTGCTTTTATTTTTACACATAACTATCATCATCATCATCACCCAATGCATCACCACTAGATGTATATCAATTGCTCATCTAAAAAAAAAAACGTCCCTACTCACTCTAAACTCACCTGTGATGGCAGGGTTATAACAATAATACCCTTTCTGCTCAAAAGAGTATCCAATAGAAATATTTTTTTCAACCTTTGGATCAAGCTTCTTTCATAGCTCATCTGACATGAACCTATGCAATATAGCCAAACATAATCAAATGTAACACATTGAGCTTCCTGACTGTAAGGGTCATCCCATGAATTGCAGCTATGGAAGTTATGTTCATAATATAGACAATAGTATGAATAGCTTTGGACCAAAAGTACTTTGGAATATTCTTTTTAACCATCAATTCCAGTGCAACTTTTGCAATACATCTTTTTTTTTTTGCAACCCCATTTTGTTATGGGGTATACCTGCAAGTAAACTGTATTTATCCCATGAGATCTCAAAAAGTCTCAAACTCATTAGAGAGGTATTCTCCCCCTCCATTTAATCTCAAGCACATAACTCTCAAGCCTATTTCTATTTCAACAGTAGCCTTGAAAATTTTGAAGTGCTCAAATACATCACTCTTTTTCTTCATGAAATATACTCATAGATTTATTGAAAAATCATCAATAAATGTGACAAAGTATTTGCTACCACAAAGAGATATGTTATATGTAGGGCCCCAAATATTTTTATGCATAACATCAAGTATGTTTTTGCTCACATCTCTATCATGTGAAAAAGGTTGTCTTGCTTGCTTACCAAATTGACATGCTTCACACACTTTATGAACTTTTACAACTCTAAAAGCAGGAAATCGTGTAACCAATCCTTTGGACTACATTAATCTCAGGAGTCAATTTCTTAGTCTAGTCTTGAAAACTCTTAGAAAATTTTTCCTACTATCTTGGCTTCCTCTCCCCTACAAAATGATATCAAGCTTCCCAGCTTGCAAGAGTAGACCATAGTGTATGTTGGTACTTTTATGTTTTAATACAACACACGAAGGTTTGGAGATCCAAATCTACCAGTTGTAGAAATCAGAGCTACTTGATTTTAGGTAAAGCATCCAGGACATCAAATCAAATCAATATTTGCATAAATAAGACACAATGTCATTGAGAAGTGAAAAGCCATTGAAAAGACTTGTGATATGGAGCTCTTCTTTAGTCCATACTTTGTTGATTAGTGATGGATGATGAAGCAACTGCTTGGGTGATGTCAACATTTGGGCCTTGATGATTGCTCGTAAAGATTATGTCTCATAGTATGTTGGGTCATATTTAAAAGGAGACTTACAATTTTGCATTGTTTAGCCATGGTGATGACCTTGTTTCGTATAATAACAACTTGGTAGTAAATGTTGTACATCTCTTGAGAAAGTGACTGGCCGTTGTCGTGATGTTAAGAGGACGCAGTTTGAAAAAGTATGGAATGCATCATCATTCGACTTCTCTATTGATCTAGAGAGTCAATGTGATCTGAGTCATTAGTACTAGTATGAGTTGCATGGATTGTCCGAAAATACTAGATTTTTGGATAATTTTAGTCTATTTTTATATGATTTATTATAAAAATCCAAAAAAGTTAGAAAAAGCTTCTAGATTAGGATGGCATGCAAAAAGCTAGTTGCTTTTTCAGCCAGTTAGGAGATTTTTCATAAAAAAGATAGATTGACGAAATCCTGCGCGTCGCGATCGCTGTAAACAGGCTGAAAACTGCAGATTGAACTGAACGAAGAAGAAGGAGTGATCTGGGAGATCCATGACCAGGTGTCCTGGCATTTTACCCCCCTTTCGGAGCCAACAGGGCCATCAAATTTGGATTCCGGACAACAGAGAAAGAATTGATTTTTCTGATCCACGTTTTTGGTCTACAAAGGAGCTCTAGGAGAACTAATGCCTAGAGATTGCTTCTGAGTAGTACAAAGATTCTAGGTTCTTTCAATACATATTGAATCAATTCATTGTGATTTGTTTTTGCCATGTTTACCACTTGGGTATTCTCTATCTTCTCTTCCATCTCCTATCTCTACTTCCTTGTACTTCTGAGGTAGATTCGAACTTTCGACAAAAACCCCTCTGACATTGGTGAACCCGACGTGAAAGGTCGTCATAGAAGAAGGAAAGATAATATGGGAGAACCTTCGAATACAATCTCTAGTGATGTTTTGCAACAGTTGGTGCAAAAAATGAATATGCTTATGCAAGTACAACAACAACAATAGGTGATGGAAGCTTCAGCTCAAACAGAAAGTGTTGTGATGAATGCAAGCAGTTGAGCCTGAGGTGAAGTTATTCAATGGCAGGAATGTATCTGCATATGTACATACCTATGCTCAGAAGATGGAATTCTTTGGAGTGACTCAATCTGCATGGAGCCATATTTTGTATGTATTACTGTTCATGAACTGAAAGCAATGCTCAGAAGATGGAATTCTTTGGAGTGGCTCGATCTGCATGGAGCCATATTTTGTATGTGTTACTGTTCATGAACTGAAAGCATGGATTACTGAATTATACTTGCATGATGATGACTGGGTAGCATTCAAGAAGACACTCAGGGAAGAATTTTACATTGAGAACACCGGTTTGATTACGTGCAAGACTTTTCAGGAGTGGCTTATACAACCCAATAAGGGTCTTGTGGCTACAGAATTGTTAAGAGAATTTGAAAGTAGATTTGAGTAGTTGGATCTTGTAGAACAGCAAGCTCTTGCAAGTCAGAAAATTGAATTGTTTCTACAGGCAGCTGATCCTGAGCTTCAAGAGAAGCTTGATGATATTATGGAGGATCAAACTACAGAGACAGGTTTGAAAATAGAGTGGAGACATGTCAAGGAAGCTGTTAGTGTGCTTGTGAAGAAGCATAGAAGAAGAGAAAGATTGCATGTCTCTAGCTTGCCCATTGTTACGAGTAAGACATTTGAAGTATCCAGTAAGCCACCCGCTTCTGTGGCTAACCCTATGGCTGCACCTGCTATTGTTCCCTCTGTTAGGGAAGATATCTTATGTGAATTGGCCAAAGGGATGAGGGATCTTCAATTGAAGGTTGCAAAATTGGATGAAAAAGGATAAGAGGAAAGGGGACGGGCAACAGCCCCTAAGCCTAGAAAAGATGTATGTGGTGTGACAGTTTGCAACACAAGAGAAAGGATTGTGCTGCCTATCAGGAGGCCTTGGCACAACAGCTTATTTTTTGGAAGGATGGCAAGATCCATGCACAAGAAACATGATTGTCTCTTGCTTTGAATTTTGGAAAGAGAGGTATGCAGAAGTTGTTGGAAGACTTGGCTGTTCGAAATGGTTATGCGGCGGTACATGCTTCTACTTTTGGTCTATAGTTGGATAGAATGCATGGCCAAGTGATGGTTGGTCCAAAGGCTGAAATATGGACACATGCTTTACATGCAGCTGAAAAGAGAAAGGTCACTAATAGTGAAATGTCTCATGCAGGGCAAGACATTCGTGGCATAACTGGTTGGGAATCACCGGTAGATGCATATTCAGTGTATGCATATTTAGCAAAGGTACAAAACATGGATGTACTTGTGGAAGAAAAACGAAAAAGAGATGAAGATATTGAAGGGACATCTAAAAGAATGACAAGAAGAAGTGTGGATCAGCCTAAAGCTGCAAATCAGCCACCTCTCGAGCATGTTATGGAAGAGGTCAGTCGCAAAAATAGGATAACAAACAAGAGAGCAAAAAGAAGGGCAAGCAGCCATGATATAAGTTGCAATCTGACATTGAGACAGCCACAGATCTTAAGAAGGTTATTGAAGAACAGATCTTAAATAGTCGGGTGGAATTTACCTTGGGAGAGGTGCTTGGCATTGCCAAGCGAGAATTTCATGATGAGATCATTGACATAATTAAAAGGAAGCGTCAGTTTCTTGGTGATACCACTAGTGCATTGCTGCAATTTGAAGAGGAAACTGGTTTGTTGGGTATTCGGGCTGAATATGAACATGAAGTAAGTACAGGATTATCTATGCAGGATGCTTCCAAGCAATGGACAGCATGTGGGAAAGAGAAGAAAGTGGTTGAAAATGCATTGTCTTGTAGCAATATGCATGGTGGAGTAAGGCAAATGCAAAAATATGGAGAAGAGACTCTAGGATTTATTCCTCGAAGTCACTACACAAGAAATCATTGGCCTAGAGCTACCACTGAAACGGTAGTGAAAATAGGAGAGTGTGAAACTCCTTGTGTTGCTTTACTTGACTATGGGTCTGAGATAAATGTCATTGAGCGGGGATTGTATGAAAATGGTGCATGGCCTGTGGACAGTGATCATGGTTGGCATATGAGGGCTGCAAATAATTCTTCAAGGGAGCTCTATGCTACATGTCCTAATGTAAAAGTGACGATTTGTGATGTACAGGAAGAGCAACACTTCTTTGTGCAATATAATTCCTCATATGCAATGATTTTGGGTGAGCCCTATATTACAAGTGTGCGTATGGAAACAAAGATGCTTGATGATGGTTCCAATTATGCAAGAGTTAGAAGTAAGGATGGGAGAAAAGCAGTCCAATTTCTTACTATTTGTGTTAATCATCCTAGAAATCGTGATACGCTTTGAGAGTCTCCTTTGGTTCCAAATGCAAGGGAATTCAAAGACCTGGATTTTCATTAAGCACTGCTATAATGCGAGGCTACAGTAGTGCTGTTCAGAGGGTGTACTTGCCTCTTGATGTAATGAAGCATGTATTTACTATTGGTAATTCTCAGTTTACAGCAAACAGTTCATGTTGGTTTAAGCCTATGAAAGCAATGTGTAGGGCTGAATGCATATCTATGAAATGGGCTATTAAGAAACTGAGATCATTGGGGTTGTTAGCTGAAAATGATGGCATTTCAGGCATATTTTATGGGCTAAATATTACTAACACTATGGCTGAAATTTTAGCAACTATACATGTAGAAAATGAGGCTGAAAATAGAGTGTTGGCAGTATATTCTTTGAATATGTATGATGTTATAGCATTGTTTGCTCAGCAGGAAGGATTACAATGGGCTGAAGCCACATGTACTTACTGTGCCACATGTACCATCGAACTTGAGGCCTATTCTAGTGCCTAAAACTTACTTGCCAAAGCTGATGGATTTGCTAAATGAAAAGATTCGCACCTTGGAGCCTTCTTCAGCGTCGTACTCAAATCGTTGGTTTACTGTGCCCAAAAAGAACGGGGCTTTGAGATTTATTCAAGACATGCAACCGGTCAATAAAGTGACCATAAGAAATGTGGGTGCGTGTCTTGTGGTTAATGAATTTGCAGAGGCTTTTGCAGGCAGAGCGATCTATTCTTTGGGTGATCTTTACTCAGGTTATGATCAGTTTGAGCTTGCAATTGAAAGCAGGGATATCACAACTATGAAGACTCCTTTGGGATTAGTACGGATGAGTACTCTCCCACAGGGTGCAACAAACTTAGTGGCACACATGACAAATGCTATGAATAGGGTGCTCAGGGATTTTATACCACAATTGACTATGCCCTTTTTGGATGATGTTCCAATCAAAGGGTGTGCAATGGATGAAAAGAAGGAAGAGATGGATGCTCATGGATGTAGACAGTTTGTTGTAGACCATATTGTGGATTATGAGAGGATTTTGATACATCTAGAAGAGGTGCATTAAAATCTTTCTGGACAAAAGTCCGTCTTTGGAGTTGAAGAGATTTTGATTGTTGGGCATATGTGTGGGTCTTATGGGCGAAGGCCATCACCAGCAAAAATAGATGGGATTGATAGAATGCAAGAAGTATGCACGAATGTATCAGAGGTGCATAGATTCTTGGATGCATGTGCGTTCTATTTGATATGGATTCCTCACTTTGCACATGTAGCCGATGCTCTTTATCAGCTTCTAAGAAAAGGTTAGAAATTTCATTGGGAAAGGAAGCATTAGAAAGCAATGAAGAAATTGAAGCAACTCTTAAAAACTACTCCAAGGTTGAGAAAGGCTGACTATTCACATGGAAAGCCTATCATTATTACTGTTGATACAAGCCCAATTGGGATTGGATGGGCAATTGGGCAAGATGATGAGGAAGGGCAAAGATATGCAATACACTTTGGTGCAAAAGTATTGACTGAACAACAGAGAAGATATCCACAGGTAAAAGGAGAATTATGGGGAATTGTGACAGCCCTTAAATGTGATAAGGAGTATTTTATGGGTGCTCATGTAGTCATTGAGACTGATTGTTTGCTGGTATTGGGTATGATTACTAGTTGTGCTACCCCGAACATTGCTATGATTCGGTGGATTGCATACATCAAATCTTTGAACCCTGAATTTCAGCATATTGCAGGAAGAGATAACCTAGTGGCATACATGTTATCTCAAGCACGCTATGAGAATGAAGATGAGATGATGGATGAGGAGGAAGAAGATGACTTTCTTATGGCTGAAAATGATGTTGCAAGAGTGAATTTAGCAATGCAAGGTGTTGCTATAGCATTAACGGAAGCTTGGACAACAAAGAGAAGACACTTTAGATGTTTTGCATCTTGTGTAGAAGTGTTTCTGGAAGACAAATATGCAGAAGAGTGGTTGAGAATTGGTCAATATCTCAGTACATTAACAAAGAGAGATGAATGGTCAGATGAGGAGTTTAAGAAGATCAAGAGGAAAGCCTATGGATTGTTCTTAAAAGATGGATACTTATGGAAACATGCTAAAAAGAAATAGGGTATGCCATTGCGAGTTTTGGATGACAGAGCTTCACAAGTAAAAGTAATGCAAGAATTTCATGAAAGCTTGTGGACTGGTCATAGAGGTGTTTGGGGTACTTTTACAAAAATCAAAGAAAGATATTGGTGGTAGGGAATGTATAAGGATGTCGTTCACTTTGTGGAAACATGTACGACATGTCAAATGTATTCAACTGTGAGACATCGGGATGGATTGCAACCCACATATCCATTGTCTCTTCATTTTAAGTGGGTGGTGGATTTGGTCACAATGCCTACAGGTCTTTGGCAAATGAGGTATCTTGTGGTTGCTCATGAATACTTGACTAATCAAGTGGAAGGCAGAGCTCTACGTACTAAGATGACAAATGCCGTATGTACTTTTCTCTTAGAAGAGATCTTTTGTCGATATGGCTGTGTGGGAAAAATTACAGCAGATAGGGGTGAGTTGGATGCAGATGAAGCTTATGATTTCTTTGCACCGTTGGGGATAAAGCTTGCTTTAACTTCAGCCTATAACCCTGAAGGAAATGGAAAAAGTGAAAGAGGTCAGCTATCTATTATGAAGGCATTGGCAAAAGCATGTGGAGAGAAGGTAAAAGAGTGGCCACGATTGCTCCCTTATGCTTTGTGGGCTGACATAACAACTCATAGTGCTGTTACAGGATATATGCCTGTAGAGTTGATGTATGGTCAAAAACCTATCATGCTGATAGAAGAGATGACAGTCACATGGAGTGTGTTACCTTGGGAGGAGGAGTTGAATCGAGAGGAGTTGTTAGCCTTACGCATTAGATAGTTGGAAAGAAAGTCAGAAGACATAGAGCCAACAACTACAAAGTTAAGGGCAGCAAGGATATAGAACAAGAAACGGTTTAACAAAAGATATAGACTGAGACCAAGAATCATACAAGATGGGGATTGGGTATTGGTTTATGATAGCAGTTTAGATAACCAGCATAGTGCCATACGTAAAGTTTCCAAAAGATGGTTTGGACCCTATGTGGTAAGACAAGTGTTTGATAATGCTACTTATGCATTAAATGAGCTGGATGGGATAGCCATAAAACTTCTAGTAGTAGGGAAAAGAATCAAATTATTCAAAAGATGGGAATCTACTGCCTATGAGTTGCTAGAATTGGAAGAAAATAGTGGCCATGATATAGGGGCTAGCTAGAAGGATATGGAAGATGAAGAAGCAAAGGATATGGTTGCAAAGGATGAGGAGGACTCAGAATCCGGTGACAACTAGGATTTTGGCACATACCAGAGGATGTGCAAGTTCAGAGGGGGTGGATATCGAGATGTTAAGAGGACACAGTGTGAAAAAGTATGGGATGCATCATCATCCAACTTCTCTATTGATCTAGAGAGTCAATGTGATCTGAGCCATTAGTACTAGTGTGAGTTGCATGGATTATCAAAAAATACTAGATTTTTGGATAATTTTAGTCTATTTTTGATATTATTTATTTTAAAAATCCAAAAATTTTAGAAAAAGATTCTAGATTAGGATGGCATGCAAAAAGTTAGTTGCTTTTTCAGCCAATTAGGAGATTTTTCATAAAAAAGACAGATTGACAAAATTGCACGCATCGCAATTGCCGTAAATAGGCTGAAAATTACAGATTGAACTGAACGAAGAAGAAGGAGTGATCTGGGAGATCCGTGACCAGGTGTCCCCATCAGATTTGGGTTCAGGATAGTAGGGAAAGAGCTAATTTTTCTGATCCACATTTTTGGTCTACGAAGGAGCTCCAAGAGAACTAATGCCTGGAGATTGCTTCTGAGTAGTGCAAAGATTCCAGGTTCTTTCAATACATATTGATTCAATTCATTGTGATTTGTTTTTGTCGTGTTTACCACTTGGGTATTCTCTATATTCTCTTCCATCTCCTATCTCTACTTCCTTCTATTTTTGATCCCTGGTGGATTCGACCTTTCGACAAAAACCCCTTCGACACCGTATTACAAAGATGGTGTAGTCTCTTGATGCCACAAAGGCCCTTAAGAAGTGTTGCCTCAATGAGTGAAGAAATTATTTGGCGAGCATGTAGCTACTGTTTGGGGATTTCTTGAGCTACCTGGCTCTATGGAATGCTTTTTTGAAACATTTTTTCTTTCTCCTCCAAAGTGCGGTACCATTGAGAAGTGAGCATGAACATATCAATGTCAGCTACCCTAAGATGAATCATACTAGTGAGTAATTTGGAAAGGTGCTAAACATGAATTTGAGTTATAGAAATCATACCAATGTGGACTTTCCTACTTAGGTGGATACGTCTTCAACCATTCTATAGATTGAACAACATTGACAGGGTTTCTTCAACATGGTTGGCAAAGAAGGTTATACAACCATTTGGACCCATCTAGCTATCATGCATGTGTTACTATGGCACCAGAGGTGTTGATGTGCATGTCTTAACATCTATTTTCCTAGCTTTTGTTGCAAAGAATTATAGGTGGAGGTTTTATCTAACCACTTCCTCTGAGTGGTGGAGTTGACACATGACTTCTTATAGGCCTAGTCGCTCAAATTTACACTTATCCAACATAAGGAATAAGGTCATCCTCCATAGGGATTCAAATTTGCATGCATGGATTGGAGCTGTGGTGTAACGTGTCCACCTGTTCCCTTTTAGGACGCGTCTTAGCAGTCCATCGGAAAGAGAGTCTAGAAAGCTCCGCCCGGCACTCCCATGGAATGTTATGGGGTTTATGATCTAGGACTTCCTGCATCTACCACGTAGCGGAAGTATTCCAGCCGTTCCACTTAGGACCGACCTGAATCAGGGTTTCCCCTAATGGCCACTTTCCTAAATGATAGCTAACGTCGAACCCCAAGCGAACTACTTTACGCAGAAACGCTAGGGATGAAGCGGATTCATGTTGCACTTGGTTCAAGGAGAATGGGAAATGAGAGGGATGAAAGGCTCAACCTCTCTACCCATAAGGCATAGTCCCATTCCGTTCCCCTAAAACATCATAAATCGGGATTCTAGTAACCTAAACTCTAGATCAGCGCCCTTGTTGTTCATTTCCTTCGAGAAGAGCTCCTTGCTATCCATTTCGATTGAGAAAAGTTCCGAGGCAACCAGGACCACCCATCCGAAGGACGGACCCATGGCCACATCCATCGCACTTTCCTCAAGGTTGCTTTAGTTATTAAATTACCTACCACATTTAGTTGTACATGCATTAAGCAGCTTCCTTAATTAGCTAGTTAGACACTGGTTCCTTCACATAATCTTAATACTTGACTCTAGAAAAACATTGTCAAACAAGTTTCTTTTCAATAGGTTATCTTATTTATCTTTGGAATACATCCATAAAATCCAGCCGATAGGCTAATCCATAATCCGCCCAAAGGCTATCTATAATCCACAGGGATTACTAATCCAAGATTCCGCTCGTAGACTAGTATGCAGGCCTCGAGATCCAATCCCGAGTCACGTTGGCCTATTGTGCAGGGTCCAGAAGGTAAGGGATTTATGGCCAGAGCCCCCCTTGGCACCCAAGCGTCCTCCTATTCCAAGTAGCACTCAACGGAGAGACCTTACGTGGTGGGTTCGGTCCACGTTTCCACCGCGGCTAACAACCCCCTTGGTTAGGTTAGGTAGACAGTCAGGGGTAACTGAAGTTGCCCCTCCCTTCAGGCCTTCAACTTGAAGCATTGAATATCTTTTTGTCCTTTAGTTCCTTGAGCAAACAATGCAAACAGTGGTCCTAAACTGTTACAAGCACAATCAATTCTAGTGGTCGATTATTTTTGGCCAACTGCTAAGGAGTAAATCCTTCTCTCTGAATGCATCCAGCATTCGATCCGGGATCAATTGCAACTTGGCAAGATCCCCAAGATAAGTGATGTAATAGGATGATTACTCATCCTCTTGCAAGTTAAACTTACGCAAGAGCCAACCTCATTCCAAGGAATGTCAAAACTCTCTTGTGATCAAACCACAAGACCATGCGACGTTGCAACTTGTTGCACAAGTGTCACATCTATTCCATGGGATCATTTCACCCATTCAACGACGTTTTCTGGTCAAGGAATTATGTTTAGACAAGAAGCAGGGTTTAGGGTGTCTACTTACCCAATCCAATCCTAATTGCACTAGGCCGACAACGTTCAGTCCTAGAGATTCCAACTCAATCCGAGTTTTAGCATTTGAACAAATGATCCTTAGGGTAGAAATCCTAGATCGTTATTTGCATTGCATCCAATTGACCCAACATTCCGTGAATGTGGGTAGGACCTTCGGGTTTGAGGATTTCGACTTGGCAACAAGTGCGAAACTAGGCCGAATCCTTAATGAGAGCTAAACCCTAGTTAGCACTTCGGGTATTTATCGTATTGACTGAACCATGCCTATACGAATCCCTTGTGGGTTAGGTGATTTAAATAATTTGATCTACTTGTCTGGCAACAAGGACGAGCCATTCCTAGAGATGATAAACTTGATCTAAAGGAGAAAACTAGTTGCAACATGTCACAATACACGTAAACATGTGAATCATTGCTTCTACGTACCACTAGATTCGCAATAACCCTATTCTTTCTCTTCTTTTCTTGTGGGGCATTTTCCATATCATGCTCTGGCAGCGGTGGTGGATTCTCAGCAGCCTTCTGCTGATCCGGTTTACTTCTTGTCACACGTTTGGTTGGCCCCAAAGAGGAGGGACCAGTAACATCTTCATCTCTTCTTCTCTTTTCTTCTACCATAGCTTCTTGATTATTGCTTTCAGCCAACCGAGCAAAAGCTAAAAATGAATCAACCGGCTCAGTCCAACCGGTTCTTCCTTGGATGCATTGACTGGCAGTAGTTAAATCATCTTTGGATGCCTTGCCTCGCTCCATGCGATCTAAGGCCTGCATCCACACTTTAGATTTTACATTAGCTTTACATGCTTTAACAATTTCATTAGTTGGCTCAATTTGCAGCCCATAGGTAGCTGCATCAACAACTGCATAGGCTGTTCTTGTTGCCAAATCCTCTAGTCTTTTCTTCATGCCATGGTTACTGAAATTTGGCTCAAGAGGAAGCCCAATTTCGATTGCATGAATTTTACCATCCTTCCAAAAGACTAATTTTTGCGCCTCAACTTCATGGAATGCACTGCACTCCCTCTTTTCATGCTGTAGGCTATCACACTAGATACAATGTCTTTTGAAGCCTTCTCGTACGGGCCTTTGGGCAGTTGTCCGTCCTCTTTCTTCCACTTTCATATCAAGCCTTTTTACCTTGGAATTAATCTTCATTAGATTAAGATGGAGATCCCACATGCTCTTGATCAGCTCGTCCATAACATCCTTCTTTGGAGGTGGAACAACATGAGTTCTTGGTTGCTTCGGCCATAGAGATAGGAGGTCGAGATACAGGAACTGGCTCTTTTATGGACTCAGATGGTGCAGAGGTAGACCCCCACCTTAGGCGCATCTGCTCTCTCCGAGCAATCATATTAACTGCTTCAGTGACATCACCCCAAGCAGTCTTCAATCCCGTCTCAGAGTCAGGATTTTCAAGCTGATCAGTTAGCTTCTCTTGAAGAAAAGGATCTGCAGCCTTCAGAAACAATTCAATCTTCTAGCTCTCCATACTCTGCTAATCATCAGGATCTAGCTGAGCAAATTTGCTTTCAAATTCGCGGTGAAGAGCAGTGGCAGTTAGTCCCTTATTAGGCCTTTAAACCCATTCAGTGAAGATTTTCTTCGTCATGAGGCTAGAATCTTCAAGAAAGAATTCTTCTCGAAGAGTCTTCTTGAATGTAGACCATCCTACATCTTTTTGGAAAAGACCATGAATCTGGTCCTGGAGGCCATGCACGGCCAAACGGGCAAAGTATCGGCTCCAAGCATGATGAGGGACCCCAAAGAAGATCATCTTGTCAGTATAGAGGCAAATAAAAGAGGACACATTTTTCCCATTAAATTTGTTGAGCTCCTGCCCAACTACTTCCAAAGCTTTAATGGTAGCGGTATCATTTCGCTCTTCATCTTGTCTCCGCCATTGCTGCAGTTGCATCTACTGTTGAAATGGCAATTGTTGTTGTTGGCTCTCTTGCTTCAGACAAACCAACTACTGCAAGGCTTCTCCTCCCAAACTTGATGATTCTCCCATTGTACTTTCTCTTCTGTAGCCGACCTTCACGTCGGGTTCACCAATGTTGTCATGTTGGGGGTTAAAGGTCTACCACCGGGGCTTAGAGCAGAAGAGGAGTGAGGGATTCAAGGTTAGGAGAGGGAGAAAAGAATGGGGTTTGAAAAGTCTTGGGTTTTAGAGATGATTCAGTTGGAGAAGAAGACTTCAAGATTTTTCATATACTTAGCATATATGAATGGAATTAAAGACTTTGATTTGATTACATCAAATGCGTATGAGGTTAATAGACCAACACATATAGAGATTTTATCTCAAATTTAATCCAAATACATATTTCAAATGCAAGCCCAAACGGTTTGCAATTTCATGAATGCCAATGAACAACAACTCCAAGATACAATTATTTGAGTGGTAGACTCAACTACTTCCAAGACATAGACCAAAAACTCTTGAAATGCACTGACAAAGCTTTTAATTCGCTTCAGCCTTGTTTTATAACAGTGATTTCCAGCCCATAAACAAGCTCCAAAAATGCACATAAACTCAAGAATAAGCCTCTCTAATCACTCTCAAATGAAGCCCTGATGTTTAGAGGTCAATACCATCACTTGCAACCACATAGATTACTTGATTTCTCTTCAAGAAGATAAGAACAGTGGGCTGCGCTGTTTATGACATGTTTTAGCAGTCCAAAACATCCCCATACACCTCCAAAATCTCCCCTTTACTTGCCCCAAAGTCACTCAAGTACTTGGGCATAAGAGAGGCTTCAATGGATCATGAATACAGTAAGAGAATGGAAGAAGACGTACATATGAGCAAGCTGAACACTTTATCTCTGTTTTCCCCTTTTATGGACTGTCATACCATTCATTTTCATGATACCAAATGGATGGGCAAGAAAGACTCTCACCTTCTTTGTTTGTATCTCCTCTCTTTCTTCAGTTTGCTCTGAGTTTGCATGCTTTGGAGCATGCACCATAGCCTTCAGCTCTCCCTCCATCTGCCATAGGTATGCAGGCCCGAAAATTGTGCCAAAAAATGTGGGCTGCTCTTCTCTTCAGCTTCCACATAAAAGTTGACCATTTAGGTCACTTACAAGTCACATAAGTCCATTATTTTAGGTCCCATACAAACCAAGTGGGCTTTTGGGCACTCTTCTTGATTTCCAAGCAAATACTCCTCATGAACCAATGTGACATAACCTGTAGACTATCAATTTCCTCCCGTTGATCAAGTTGAGGGTCCCCATAGACATAATTTTTGTCAATTTACATGATACAAACTGAAAATTCCATGTCAAGTTACAAAGGAACTTATGAGATTTAATGATATCTAAGTCAAATGTTGGGAAATAAAGACTGAATTATGTATGAAAGTTTCTCATGTGGATCCTAATGAAGTTCTTTTGCAAACATAAGAACTCCATGATTTATACCATAAACAGACAACTCTTTGACAGCGTGCAAAAAGAAGACGTGGGAGTAGACAAATTGCGATATAGTGGACATTTCTCGAAAATACAAAAATTTCCAAGTTCCAAGACAAAAAACGGCCGAAAAGGTGACACTCACGTAAATTGAATTTGAGGGACAATTAATGGCTCAGCTCTTTGATGAATTCAATATTCTCTCATTAATCACATCTGAGCAACCAAATTTGGCATTTTCATTCTTCCAAAATCTCAAATAATTAGCAACTTAATCATTTTCTTACAAGTGCCTTTTGTGAAGCATTTTTGGCCCTAATGTGTTTAGGAAAAAATACAATTACTTTTGTTGGTTGATTAAACGACATCCTAAATGCTTTTTAGAATCAATTGATTGTTGCATTGTGATTTGGATAGTGCTTGTGTTTGATAGTAAAAGCATGGAAAAGGTCAGTAATGACAAGTAGCCATGGAAAATAAAGGAAATTTTCATTGGAAGATGATATTGGGCTGATTGCCTTGATTATGCTTGATTCTTACTTGGATTAATTAAGGAAGGATATTTTGCACGGGCTGGATCATCGCCAAGATCGCACCATGGATTACCTTGAGAAGGCACTACTGGATTCACAGGCCGAAGGTCGAGTGGTGAAAATGCCAACCACGGAAATTGCGTCTCACTCCTAGGTCGCTTGGGGTCAGTGGAGCTTTGGACACCCCTTGCCTAGACCAGAACGGAATTGACTGCTGTGATCCCAACATTTAGGGCGTTGGAAGATCCTATTCTAGATAAAGAATGGAAATTTTGGTGCCATGTCATTTGGACTGGATACTTTTGTTGAATAGAAGTGATACATAATTTCTCTTATAAGGGCAGGAGACAAAGATTAACTTGAAGATAAGTTTAGGAACTTGTTTGTCAAAAGGTCTGCTTGCTCTGTTTTTATGTCTGTGCTGCAAATTATGCAAATGAACCCTATTCCCTAAAGGTTTAATTAAGGAAGCTGATTTTGAATGTCACACATAAATGTGATAGGATCTAATTAGATAACTAAAAAATGCCTATTGAGGGAAGTGGGTGGACGGAACCTGGACGAGTCTATCCTACGGCAGGGTGGTCCCAGAGAACTGGGAGGCTTCTCACAAGGATTTATCACCATTTGACTTTAGGTATTGTTAAGTTAGAACCCCATTCATGTCGTTTTAGGAGACCAGAATGGGACTATGCCCTACGGGCAAAGAGGTTGACTTGCGCATCCTTTTCATTTTCCATTCTCTTTGAACCAAGTGCGGTATGGATCTGCTTTGGATTGGGTATCTTTGCGTAAAGTAGGATGTCCAAGACCTGATGCTAGAATTGTGTTAGGAGACCTTGGCCCTAGGAACCTAAATTTCAAGTCGATCCTAGTGGGTTCGGCCGTGAATGTTCCATTGCAAGGTGAACTCGGGAAACCCTAGGTGACAAGCCCCCAAACATTCCCTGGGAGTGCTGGGCGGGCCGCTTAGATTTGTTTCTAGATGGACCCCTAAAATGTGCTTGGACAGCCGATAGACGAACACATTACAGTTGGTATCAAAGCTAAACTTCATAATGATGCATGATTGATTAATGTGTGGTTCGTAGACATATCCTAAACAGAATAATCTAAGCGGTATGGCTTGATTCCCATGCACCTTCTACACCCACGAATGCTGACATTCAAGAGAAGAAATTCCTTCTCAAGCAAATTAAGGCACCCGATTTTATGGAGAAGGGATAGATGTCGTAGCAGAAGCAGAGATATCAATTGAGTCAATGGATGACTATTTCTCTGCTTTGGAAATTGCCTCCATGAATCAAGCAATGATAGCCAAGCTAGTTGGCTAGATATGGTTGAAGCAATGGTGCAAAGTTTAAGGTATTTCCGAAGCCGCTGTCACTTGGCTCAGCAGAGCTGAAAGATGTTGTACGTGCACGATACCTTCCATCAATCTACCAGACTTTGAAGATGAATGAATTCTTCAAGCTCAAGCAGCTGGAATTAACTCTGGAAGCTTACTACTTAAGGTTTGTAACCCTACTAAAATATGCAATGTCTATGGATATTGTGCAGCAAGTATCCAAGTTTTGTCATGGCTTGAATACTCATCTAAACCACCGTCTTGAAGCAATGTGCCCAAGAGACTTGCAAGATGCATTACTTCGAGTAAAACCAATCATCCAAGAACTTAAATTAGGCAATTGTGAAAAAGATGATTCTCAAGATCATGACAAGAGATGCCACACATGTGGAGAGATAGGGCATATCCGTAGGAGATGTTCGTACCGTCAATGCTTCCATTGTAATGAGCTAGGACACATCCAAGAAGACAGCCCTGATCTAAGTCCAAAAGACATTGAGCCTCCAAGAAAACGCAGCTACACAGGTGCAATCTATGGATATGTAGAAGAATCAGATGAAGACAAAGACCTAGAACCTACAACAGCTCTTCAAGATGATTAGAAATCCTAGAAATTTTGTTGACATGAAATATAACTTGTATTGGAATAAAATTTACTCTTGTAACTACAATTAACTTGAGCAATATGAGTTGCATCTATTTTGAGCCTAGAACTTGTAAATGATTAGAGATACTTTGGCAAGGAATGATAGTTATAACTTGCAATGGATTTCTCCTAAGTCGTTCCTTCTCAACTAATATAGATTGGGTCTTACTAGAATGCTGAAGCTTGGAAGTATTCTTTAGTATAACAAGAAAAGCTGATTGTCCATGGAGCTCAGGTCCCAAACTAAGAAGAGGACAATCTGGGAACATAGTTTTTGAGATAAAGAACCACTTCGATCTGCCAAAAGGATCCTAGGACAATTTGGTCTAAAGAAGAAACTCCTGTGAATGACAACCAAGAACCTTGTGAGCACAAGTGATAAAGCTTTGCGTTGTTTCTATTGCAGGGAGTTAGGTCATTTCAAAAGGGAATGTCGAAAGCACCCTAAACATTGATGCTCCGAGTGCCACAACATTGGACATAACTATGTCAATTGTCCCAACAAAACTTGAAGAGAACTTGAGCTTATGCGAAATGAAATTGTAGAAGTGTAATGATCCAGAATATACTAGGATACTTAGGAAAAACCTAGAAGATATTCATGAGATGTAACTACAATAAATTTTCTCTTGTAATCAAGACTTTGATATATCAAATACAATAAGTTGTTGTTTCAAAAGACTGCCTGCCTATGAGTGATCAGAGTAGTGCAGCGAAAGTGTGGTGGGCCCATAACCCACAGGTTCCAAAATGATACCTCAGTTTCTCTCGAGATGAGGACATCTTGATTCCTTTAAGGGGAGGAGGATGTAATATTTCCATGCAATTAAAAGCTAGTTGGTTAGTTCGAAAGTTAGTTAGTCCATTAATAGGCTAGTAAGGTTACTAACTAAAGACTAACTAACGTAAAATCTAACTAACGTTAATAACTAACAATTTTTATTTAATTACAAATATTTTATTAAAAAAATTGAGAGTCATAAATCTGATATTTTCCTTGGATTAACAAGGACCATAGCCACCCTTCACTGAAGCTACATTGTGAACGACAGTTATGAGCCATATTAATCAGTAGTGTTAATATGTATAGTATGGATGGTCCAAAAATATTAGATTTTGGACAAAACTAGCATAGTCTAGATATTTTAGATATTATCCTAAAAAGATATGGAGATTTCTAGAACTCGATGTCATTTAAAAGAAAAGGCAAGTGACGTTTTAGTTAGTTTTGGAGATTTTATAAAAATAAAAAAATAAAGAGAGAGATTGGCGAAATCGTGCCCGTTGAGATCGCAGTCTGTAAGTAGTAGACAACAATTTGAACAAGGAGAGAAAGAAGGAGTGATCTAAAAGCTTTGTAATCAAGTATCTTGGAGTTTTACTCCCCTTTTGGAGCCAATGGAACCATAAGATTTATGAGCTAAGTATCAGATCACCGATTTTTCCAAGAGTCCCTCCACCAAAAACTCTTGTTCTTAGCCACATCCCCTCTTCTCTAATTCATTATAAATATGAGGCATGGGGAGGCACAAGGAAGCACAAGGAGACCTTGAGAGGCTATGAGAGAGGCTCTGAGAGAGAGAGAGAGAGAGAGAGAGAGAGAGAGAGAGAGAGAGAGAGAGAGAGAGAGAGAGAGAGAGAGAGAGAGAGAGAGAGAGAGAGAGAGAGAGAGAGAGAAGGTTCTTCCTCCCTTTCCCTCTCCTTAGAGGGTGGCCATACATATTCTCTCTTTTCCTTTTTCCCAAGCCAATTTTCCCCCATTTTACTCCTCATGAGCAAGTGGTTGTTGAAGTCTTGTGCGAGTCGTGTTTAAAAGAGAAGAAGATCATGGCCCCCAACAGAGAATGCTATGCATAGATGGAAATCCCTCAACAAGCAACTGAGCCTCGGGCGAGGGCATCACTTTCAATCCAACTGCGGTTCCGGTCGTAAGTAATGTATTTCTAAATTGATAGATGCTTGCTTTGATTCTCCCATGAGATACATTAGGCTCTATACTATGATGTACGAGAATAGGTCATGGGAAGGGATAGGCCTCTTCTCACATATTCGAAAGATGGAGTTTGCAAAGTGCATGTATCAAGAGAAATTAATTGCACTTAGTTGCGTACGGCTTATTCATCGATAGAGCAATTCTTCGGGGGTTATGAATAGCAAAATCATAAAAAGAATAACATTAGGAATTTTGCATATAAGTATTAAGTAAATTTTGCATAGAATTGCTCTTTGATCCCAAGGGGGAGAGGGAATATGCGATGGAATTATTATTACATATATTCTTGTATTGTTTGGGAAAAAATGTAATTAGTTTTGTTGGTTGATCGAACAACACCCTAAACACTTTTTATAATCAATTGATTGTTGCATTGTGATTTGGATAAAGATTCCAAGTGCTTGTGTTTGATGGTAAAAGCATGGCAAAGGTCAGTAATGACAAGTAGCCATGGGAAATAAAGGAATTTTTCACTAGAAGATGATATTGGGCTGATTGCCTTGATTATGCTTGATTCTTAATTGGATTAATTAAGCAAGGATATTTTGCACGGGTGGATCATCTCCAAGATCGCACCATGGATTACCTTGAGAGGGCACTGCTGGATTCACAGGTAGAAGATCGAGTGGTGAAAAGGCCAACCACGGAAATTGCGTCTCACTCCTAGGTCGCTTGGGGTCAGTGGAGCTCTGGACATTCCTTGCCTAGATTAGAATAAAATTGTAGACTGCAGTGAGCCCAATGTCTAGGGCGTTGGAAGATCCTATTCTAGATAAAGGATGGAAATTTTGGTGCCATGTGATTTGGATTGGACACTTTTGTTGGATAGAAGGGATACATAATTTCTCATGTATGGACAGGCAACAACTATTAACTTAAAGATAAGTTTAGGAACTTGTTTGTCAAAAGGTCTGCTTGCTCTGTTTTCATGTTTGTGATGTAAATTATGCAAAGGAACCCTGTTTCCTAAAGGTTTAATTAAGAAAGCTGATTTTAAATGTCACACATAAATGTGATAGGACCTAATTAGATAACTAAAGAATGCCTATTGAGGGAAGCGAGTGGACGGAACCCCAATGAGTTTGTCCTATGGCAAGGTGGTACTAGAGAACTGGGAGGCTTTTCACAAGGATTTATTGCCATTCAACTTTAGGTATTGTTAAGTTAGAACTCGATTCATGATGTTTTAGGGGATCGAAATGGGACTATGCCCTACAGGCAGAGAGGTTGATCGGCATATCCCTTTCGTTTCCCATTCTCTTTTAAACAAGTGCAGTATGGATCTGCTTTGGATTGGGTATCTTTGCATAGAGTAGGATGTCCAAAACCCAACGCTAGAATGCTGTTAGGAGACCTTGGCCCTAGGAACCCAGATTTCAGGTCGATCCTAGTGGGTTTGGCCGTAAACGTTCCGTTGTGAGACGGGCTCAGGAAACCCTAGGCGACAAACCCTGAAACATTTCCTGGGAGTCCAGGCAGCAACACTTAGATTCGTTTCTCAATAGACTGCCAAAATGTGCTTGGAAAGCGGGCACATTACAATCAAGGCCATTGAAGCTTGGCAAAAGTCAAGGCCTCGGTTATTGTATTAGAAGCTTAAATAATCAAACATATGCACTTGATCATAGTAGATTGTCAAGCTCTCCAAGCTTACCAATGATGGCTTTGAAAGCTATTTCCAAGGTGATTGGATCCCAAGTTTTCAATATAGGATCAAATAAGATAATTTTGGTGGAGAAGGAAGAAGTTGTAAGAGTTTTTGACTTCATTCTTGGATATAGTGGATCAAGAGTTCTTGAAATGTAGAGGTTTTATTGAGTGGGATAAAACAAAAGATTCCTTTAGAGGCCCTAGTGAGTTGCTTGAAACTAGAGACGCTTTTGTAATAGAGTCAGATTAAAAGATGTTAAGGATTTCTTGAACCCATATCTTTGTCTACTTTTTAATCATTCTAAAAATATTTTCTTTGTGCAAGAGTTTAAATACCTCTCTTATCTTTTTTGGGTGAGAGTTTGCATGGTCCTTACCCAAGATGATGTATTACATGATGTGGTTGTATCTTTGAGTTTGAATTTGTGCCAAATTTATTTATAGAACCATTGGAATATCTCTAATAAACTATTTTCTTTGTATCTTTCATCTTCCATGTCTTGTGTGTCTAAAGTATTTTGTTCTTGCTTGATAATGTGATTTTTCCATACCTTGGGTTGACTAGATAGATAGAGATCCATATTGCTTGATAAAATATGAAGCATGGTTGTATAAAACACATTGCATAATTAACAAATAAATAAAGTTAATAAAAAAACCTTACATATGTTAGACAATGAAGAGACACACATATGCAAACTTCTTACCATATAGTGATTGAAGTGTTGATCACCCCAAGCTTCTATCATTGACATTTTAAACAGGTTCAATTAGTTTTTGAAATTTTTGTGATCATTACCATTCCATTAAAATTCATTATAATAAAAAAATACTTTGTCTTGTGTTTTTCAACATTGGCTTTTCTATTTTGATCATGTCCATTATCAACGTGATCCTTAATTGCATTATGTAGGGACTTCCACTGATTGTATCTAATAGTTGAGCCACAATTTCTAGAGTTTATCTTATCAAGTCTCCCATGAAAGCCTAGGAACCTTCTAGCCTTCACTCCACCAATAGATGGATTTTTGGGGACACAATTGCCATCCTTAGACTTTTGAAGATCTGGTTCAATAGCAATATTACTACCATGCAAACCAATTGTAGATAAGACATTTTCAATCTTTGTATCATGTATATACAGATGAACAAGCTTTTCAATTATCATGCAAAGTGCATAAAGTGTATAGATATGGGAATTCACTAAAGGAATATCTAGGATTGGCTTAAACTGTGGATCCTTATTGTGCCTAGAGGGAGCTCTACTCCAATTTCTTTAGAGCTCTATATTAGTAAGTTTGGGAATCTCCCAATTTTCATTTTTTGAATACTAAAAAGGTGAAACCCGGATAACATGCCCATAAGTTTTTCAAAACCATATATGATGTGACCTATCATTGGAAAGCACTCGAAAAATGGAATCTATTGAGCTATAGAGTGCTCGATTTGGAGTTATAGTGTTCAAGTTATGATGAATACAAAGATTTGACCACGTGTCCCAAACATATGGGAAATTTCCATATTCCCCAATATGGTGTTGGTTTGGGACATGTAATATAGGCAAGGAGATTTGGAGTTGGCTCTCTTTGAAACATTGTACATACATTTAAGTGTCTTTAAGTCACCAATTATATATCACTCAATCTGATAGTTTCCAAATCCTTCAACAAATTCCTCTTCTCCTACTTCTTGTCTCTTAATTAACATCCAACATTGGTGTTTGATAGAAAACCCAATACAATGTATCAAAATCCTCTATATCTACTTTGAATGCTTCTAGCCACTAGATATTTTGCTCAGATTGAATACTAAATGACATCGAGTGATTGAAATGACCTGATGAAAGTGCTCTATTCATCAAGGTAATAGAGACCCTCTCTAATTTTATGCATTTCACTATCTCACTTTCATCAAGTTTAACCATAAATCTAGCCATTCCTTGTGCCTATTCTAGTGAAAGTCATAGAATTTGATCATTAAATATTACAAGGACCTGGAAAAGTCAAGGAAAATATTGTTAAATTTATTTAATATAACTTTCTTTTTCCTACTCCTTCAAGCTAGTCTTGATATGGAAATGCTCAACTGGAATCTCCATCACTTTGTTATTCACTCTCTGTTTGATAGTTCTAACCACAGATTGCCTTGGAAGTATGCAATGGCATACATGTCCTTACTTCATATTTGATTGTAAAAGATGAAAAATTTGTATATAAGCATCTAGACTGATACTAATACTATCTAGTGTGTTCTACACTAACTCACTATTCAAAGAATGATCATTTATAAATGACTCCAAGCATTGTTTCTTTGCCTTTTTAAAATTCTTCTTCTCCAAAATATGTTTTGAAACTATTGAAGGCATAAGATGATAATAAACTAAGATTTTTCTAAAGAATCTCTCACTTGCATTTGGTTAAGAAGAGATGTAAACAAAATTAACATCATAAATCAATGTAATTAATTTTAAATAAAGCTATATTTAATATTTTTAAAGTTAAAATAAAATACATTACTACTTGAAATACCATATTAGAGAATTTGGAGATTTTTCAGGTTTAAATTTTAGATAAATGATAAATATTTGACCATGTGACTAAATCTTGATCTATATTTGAAAGTGGGATTTGGAAAGGTAGTTGATATAACATTTAGGATAGACTCCACCTTTAAGTAAGACAACAAGATTTGACAATGTGATCAAATAATAAAGGTATTGGGGGTTCCCAAAGTGCATGGAAATTTTTAAATTCCTAATATAGTGTTTTGGATTGTTTTACTACAACCATCTCCTCCTTGTTTGAGACTCTCAAAATTTTAAAGAGCCCTTTGTCGATTTCAAAGGCCTAAAATAGTTTACTTTTTTTGACATAATTTGATATATTTCTCCAAGGAATGAATTCTCTATTGATAGTCCTCTAGCTTTTGCATTAACTCATTGTTATGTTTTGATAAAACATGTTCTCCAATCTAAGGACATCCTTTTCTGCAATCAAGTTAAGTGTATAATCTAGAAACCCATTAGAACTATCACCAATGAACCTCATCAATGAAGAGCTATTATAGAAATGTGGGGTGCTATTTTTGCTTTAAAGATCTTTGGGATATAGCATACCATCTAACCAAAGATCAATATTCTTCTTTTTTTCAAACTTGAGTATATGTTATGTAGACTATATAATAGTAATGGGTTTTGCTCTCTTCCTTATTGGTTCATACTCACTATCTACCTCAATATGAAAATGATAGAGAGATATTTTACTAGAGTTACATAGATCATTGAGTCACTGGATCCATTGCTAAGGATGTGATTAGAAGATTGGATTGAAAAACTATGTGAATTAGAAATAATAAGAAAAATGAAGAAGAAACTAGTAAGGAAAGGAAAGAAAGAAAAGAGTGAGAATAGAGAAAGGTAATCAAATGTTGAACAAAATTCAAATTGAATATTAGTTTTTACTTTAATGATGGTGAATAAGATCTTCATTATGACAACCTTTGTTACCTTTATGGCAGCCTAGATTTCTAGGTTTGATCACCACAAGGATATAGGGGAATAGGGACGAGCAATTATGACACAAATAATGACGGTACTCAGAGAAAAAAAAAAAGTTGAAACCCATGTGCGGCATTTTTCCGCGAAGAGCGAAAGAGAGAGCAAAGGAGATCGTGCATTTGGGAGGGAGATGGAGAGAAAGCCAGAGAAGGAGAGCTTCTCACCACCGCCGCTGTCGTTCGTGTTTGCAAAGAAGAGGAGGAAGTGCAAGAAGGGCGAAGAGGAGACAAAGAATCCATCCTCATACCTTTGCAGTGAGTACATTACTCCCTCTTTTTCTTTCTTCTTTTCTTTTGTTTTTTTTGTTGAGAATGAGGTGCATTGAGGGAGAAAGAGAGGAAATGAGAGAGGGAGAAGAAGAAAGGAAAAGGAAGAAAGAATGAGAGAGAGAGGAAATAAACATGAAACATAATAAAGAAAGAGAGAAATAGAGAGAGAGAGGGAGGGAGAGAGAAGAATGAATGAGAAAACACAAGGGGGTAGAGAGAAACAAAGAGAGGGTTTGTTCTTGTTCTTTCTTCTTTTTGTTTGTTTGTTTTTGAGAGAGGGGAAAGAAGAAAGGAAAATGAAGAGAGAGAGAGAGAGAGAGAGAGAGAGAGAGAGAGAGAGTAAACATAAAAGATAACAAAGAGAGAGAGAGAAAGAGAGAGAGGGAGGGAGAGATGAGAATGAGTGAGAAAACACGAGGGGGTGGAGAGAAACAAAGAGAGGGTTTTTCTTGAGAACGAGGTGCATTGAGGGAGAAAGATAGGAAATGAGAGAGGGAGAAGAAGAAAGGAAAAGGAAGAGAGAATGAGAGAGAGAGAATAAACATGAAAGATAACAAAGAAATGGGGAAAGAGAGAGAGAGAGGGAGGGAGAGAGGAAAATGAGTGAGAAAACATAAGGGGGTGGAGATAAACAAAGAGAGGGGAAACAAAGAAAGAGAAGAGAGAAAGAAAGATAGGAAATGAGAGAAGAAGAAAGGAAAAGGAAGAGAGAATGAGAGAGAGAATAAACATGAAAGACAACAAAGAAATGGAGAGAGAGAGAGAGAGAGAGAGAGAGAGAGAGAGAGAGAGAGAGAGAGAGAGAGAGAGAGAGAGAGAGGGGAGAATGAGTGAGAAAACATAAGGGGGTCGAGAGAAACAAAGAGAGGGGAAACAAAGAAAGAGAGAGAGAGAAAGAAAGAGAAATGGGAGAGTGCAAAGAAGGTGCAAAGAAAGGGGGGAAAACAAAGAAAGGGAGAGAAAACCAAGACTTTAGTTGACGTTAATTTTGTTGAGTTACAAGAGAAGAAATCCCTTCTCAAACAAGTTAAAAAAGAAAAAGAGAATGAGAACAAAAACAAATTGTTTGTCATAACGTAGACAAAATGGAAAACGATGAAGGTCGTGATGTTCAAGTTCACGAGGTGTATCTTAATCAGCATATCCTATGTCCTTGCTCTCAATGCAAGCTGGCAATCAGAAAAAGCGTCGCTTGTCTATAGAACACGTACGACGCTTCGACGAGTTTCAATCGGAGATCATTGATTAGGCGATCTCAAACTTTGAGAAAATGTTAAGAAAAGTGTGTATCAATCCTGTATTATATTCACAAACTAATTGAATATCATAAAAAAAAACATTGAATGTGACCGTAAAATTTATACAAGGAGGGGACATCTCATCCTAAGGAGGAGTGCACCTATTGCGGCCAATTAGAAGAGTTTGTGGGCATGCGATGGATGGACTACCCGAGTCAATCTACCACTTGGAAGATACTACCTAGTCTATACTATCAATACTAAAGGAGACGGATAGCCTTTTAGTCTTTCCTACAATCTTGGAGCCTGAGATGGAGGCAATGATCGATGCATTGATGCCCATGGATGGCGAGACATCTAATCCGCTTAGAGAGGAAGTATCCATACAATTATATGATGGGTGTTGAGTATCTTGCCTGAAGACGCTACTTGCACTCCTAAGTGTGCAAGCAAGATATAGGTGGAGTGATGCGAGTGTGACCGAGTTGTTCAGGTACCTTCTACGTACACTTCATTGATTTATTTTTGGCACCATTATAAAAAACAATTGTGCTTTTTCAAGTTATTTTATGATTTCTTTTCAAGTTACTAAAATATCATACAGTACCACTTGAAAATACCATGCTTGATTCTTATGATGATGCGCAACATATTGTATGAAAGCTTGGCATGGATTACAACAACATCCATGCATGTGTCAACAATTGCATGCTATTTCAAGGAGAGTACGAGACTATGGAGACATGTCCAAAGTGTGGTTCTCACACATATCAACAAGTTTTGCAAGGGAAAACCATTCCTTAGAAAGTTCTTAAATATCTCGTGTATAGATCACATGTTTTGTACGTCGGGCTTGGCGAGCTTGACAATGTGACATGCACAGAATAGATCCATAGATAGAGTCTAATGAATATCAATGGATTCACGTGCGTGGAGACACATTGACTCTATATTTCCAGGCTTTGTACGAGAGCCAAGGAATCTTCAGCTTGGTCTTGCTATGGATAGCATAAACCCATTCGGTCTCCGCTCAACTTCTTATAGTATGTGGCTTGTAGTCCTTATTAACTACAACATCCCACCATGGCTTTCTACAAATAAAGGACACTTGATCCTTAGCTTGCTCATTCCTGGCTGCTACAAAGTCAAAAATATGGATGTCTATCTCTGTCCATTAGTTGATGAGCTTAAGATTTTGTGGGAGAAGGGGGTCGCTCTGTGGAAGATATGAGCAAGCGTGATGGTCGATGGTTGACGGTCTGCCAATATACGAGCCATTCTCATATGGACCATGCATGACTTTTTGGGATTCGGAGAGTGCTCAGGTAAGTAGGCTTCTGTTCTCATTGGTCATATCTACCATAGCTTGTTCAAGTTTGTATTCACAGGATAGAGGTGTTGGGACATGTCTGGTTACCCCAGGTTATCATGCATGTCCATTGTGTGGATCACAGTTAGACTCGCGAAGGTCACGAACCATGAAGAAGATTGTATATCAAGGATACACCACTTTCTTGCCAGAGGGTCATGAATTGAGGGAAGGTTTTCTTGAATGACCTCCACCATGAATGAACGCCCAAAGCTAGTGAGAGTTGAAAATGGTCCATACGGAGTCACATCCAAACGAAATGTGACGATTCTCAATTTTCTACAAGTTTCCGTATTGGACTCACTTACAGATCTGAATCCCATGCATATTTTTTAGAATGTGAGTAGCTTACTATGGGACCACATCACAGAAAGAGAGACACTGCAAGGGTACAAATGGATTTGAAGGAGGTAGGCAAGATGGAGGTGCTTTGGTCACAGTCGAGTGCTGATGGTCACTTGTAACTACCTTACGCTCCTTGGGTTTTGTTTAATAAAGAAGAGCACATTGAAAAGCAAATTATCAGGTCTATATGCACTCCAATGGGTATGATGCATTCTCTTAGATCTGCATTTTTTAAAGACGACCAACTATCAGGGCTAAAATCCCATGATTGGCATAAGATATGTCATGTTTGTACTACGAATCGATTGTAAGTGGCCAGGGTACACTACAAGATATAGGCCTTATACCAACGTTTCAAGTGATAAAAATGTAAATAACTAAATTTACCCCCGTCATCGCAAAAATCGTTGTTATTGACGACGCCATAGAATAGTTAGTATTACCATCGCTATCAGTGTCGGTATTGGCATCGGTATCAGCGTCTCAAATGCGACACTGATACTGACGCTGATAGCGACGTAAATAATGACACCAAGAATGACGCGAGCAGTAAAATTTGCGATGCTAATAGCGACGGTAACAGGGATTTTTTTTTTTGTAGCAATGTGTGCTTTATTAGAGCCATACAAAATAGTTTCTGCACTATGTACAATGCACCTGCAAACAAAAACAATATATACTGAAATCATAACACTGATACATGAAATAAATACATGATCGCATAATAAGTGATTGGCACAATCATGACAAGATATCACTAATACATAGAAAATGTCTACATAGATCAGGCGACTCAAAAATAAAGGTGTGTGAGCTCCAAGGATCCAAGGGCGAGCTACATATCCTCGCCCTTTGAAAGCTCGTCCCGTCACCGCAAAGGAGCATTGAGCGGACTCTACAGAAAAAGAAACAACACATCAGTCCACCATACAATAATGCATTCTAATTAAACATGGTAACTACGGACAAGAAAGATGAGTGACTTACAGGGCTGCCGCATCTATACAATTAGTCGAGCAATGAAGTGAGACCATGCCTCTCTGCATATTGAGTCTCAAGGCCAGTCGGATCACGATTTGTAATGGAGTGCTGCAAAGAAAATAAAATGCTAACTGTTAGAAACATGATTGTCAGTACAAAGAATATTACAAAAAAATAAACAAGCAAAACAAAATAAAAACTTAGAAAGTCCTCCAAATATGTCCTGTGGCCGCCACTCCCAAGATGATGGACCACTCCGGCCTCGAGTCATGCCCTCGCCGCCTCACGCTTTTGACTTCAACATCTTGGAGAATCTGTAGCCTCCTCCCTCAGTCGGCGCTAGTCGTCTGCATCTAACCACTTGGGCTTTGCAGCCCCACTCTTGATTGCCTTGCGTGCGTCGGATCGTCTATGTGACATATATGTACGCATGCAATCCATCATCTAGCCCGTAGAGAATCTATCTACTGAGGCTGGAATCGGAAACTCCTCGTGCAAGGATGCTACTATGTAGTCCTTGCTCCCCTCCGATATGTTCTTTCAATGATCCAAGACGTTGTGCCAAAAAACTTGTTGGCACAACTCTCTCATGCGAGCCATCACCCTCCTCCCCTCATCATTCATGATGATGGCTCCTGACCTACCATCGATTAGATATCCATATCCCCTTGGAGTCTACCTAAGATGGGTCCTCTTCCATCTGTGCCCACGCTCCTGGGCATATCCAGGAGATTCCTATGCATCTGATGTAGTGACCGGGGTAATATCTCTTGGAGTGGCATCCATAGGGGTGCCACCTGTGCTGACGGTCGAAGTAACTGGAGTAGACGTCTCCACAGGTGTGACAAATCCCTGAGGTGACGTGACTCCAGCTGAACGATGAGACAGAGACACCGTGTCCGTGCCTCCACAGTATCCACCTGAGCTTGAGCCACGCTCCCTGGAAGGGCCACGAGAGCGAGGAGTCACACCTATATCCCATGTCAACCGCGGGCTCACTACCTCCGTATCTTTGCAGCATCCCCCTGACCTCGAAGCACTCCCTCCCTTTGGCCCAAGTCTGGAGCGTCAAACTCGTCTGCTCGAAGCCAAAGCATCCGATCGCGTTGAAGTAGATCTAGCAGAGCGCCCTAACGAAGACCGAGACAGCTCCTGGTCTGTCATATCTTTGAATCTCGCGATCTGGGGATCTAGAGACATGCGTGTGAAGATATCCTGTAACTCCTCATCGCTCATCCCTCGACTCATCTTGAAAATGTCACCTACACAGACAAAAAATGATGTTAGAATAATCAATTTAAATCATACAAAGCACAGTAATATAAATCCTTAAAAAAAAATCTCACTTAAAATGCATATCTTATATACCCTTATAAGCGATTAGTCAACGAATTGAGTAAGTGAATGCTCCAAGTATGAAGTATCCTATGGTCCCATGTCAATCTCTTAACACAACTCTGCATACACTGGAAGGTCGATAGACATGTCACCACGAAAGAATGTGTCCACCTCGTTCTCAAAGAATTCTTGGACTCCTGTATTTCCATCATTGTTAGCCGATGCTGGCTCCAAGCTTTCGACAGCCTCCACCCCTTGCAATTTCGACCCCTCTATTTGCATATTATCTTTATCTATGCTCGAAACATCACTTTGATCATATACTCTTGCACTTCGGGGAGTTGAAGGTATAACATACCACCATCAAGGTTGTCGGGGGTTTGGATAGAAGAATACCTGTTCACAAACACGTACAAGAGTGCTCAAACCATTGTGACATAAACCAAGTCGTAATACAATTAGCAAACAAATGAGTCCATGCACCTATTCACAATGGGCTGGCAACACAAAGATGTCATGCAAATCCGTCCATTTTTTTTCGAAATCTATTTCGAGAAATCCAGATGGACCTCGTCGAACTGTTGCTCCAGCTCCTCCAAGTACCACTTTGAACCACTACACATCGAATAGTATCATGGAGAAGCTACGGTAATCCACCGTAATAGTACTTTGCAAGTTCCCAAAACACTCCATTTCATCCACAACCGTGTTTGGATCCGTTGCTCATCGCCGGCTCTCTTGCTCGAACCTTGCCATGATACCACAATCCATTGTGGAGCGCATTTTGTCAATAGGCTCCACGCGAAAATGCCGTCCATGTGACCACGCTGCACTATATATTTTATACTGTACATTGAAACACTCAAATTAGATGTCGTATGTAAAATTTAAATACGATCAATTCTAAATCCCTCATCACCTTTGGACTACATCCCCTCGAGAATTCCCATTCCTCCATTGAGATCTCTGTCCCTTCGTGAGACACTGCGGTCAAAGCTCCATGCAACCATCGTGTTGACATGAATCGTGGCATCTCCTCCATGCCTTCGGGATATCGAATTGGTCGATGATGTATACTATGTCGGAATTCAGCTCGCGCTTCCTCTTGATCTTGCCTAGCGATTTGGTACTTGGCGAGCCATATCTCCATAGAGGCATGGTGCAACATATAAAATCGATTCACCTTCTCCTCCATTGAGGCATCCATTCTTTTTTCTACCCCATTTCCAACCACCACATCTCCAGTCAGTCTATCATCGTCCTTCAGCGGACCATAGCATTTCATTGTCTGGATCCACCGTTGGTAGCCATTGTGAAATATGCACTAGCACCTTAGACACCAACCAACCTTCAACCATGCTATCTTTTGGCCGAGCTCGTTGTCACACAAAGCCTTTCAGGGTTTTCATGAAGCACTCCAAGAAAAACATCTATCGCGTATGGATAGGTCAAACAATCTCCACTTCATCTATAAGATGCACAAGAAGGTGGATTTGTATCATGAGCATGCTGGTGGGCAGGTATTTCTCAAAGAGATAGACCGTCTCCACTGCTCCCCACCTCGTGGATTCAATAGAGGATGTCTTAATCTCCTTCTGTGAGATCCATTGCACCAAAGTTGACAACATGTAAATGGCCCCGCGTATTTCTGGAGTGAGACATCCTACGATCGCGATCGGTAGTACAAACTGCTACAAATGAGAAAGCATTATGAATAATGGCTACACTCCAAATAGCAAAATGCACACGCCAATTACAATCCATTCGCAGTACAAACCTGACATATCTTATACCAGTCACGGGATTTTAGCCCTGATAATTGGTCGTCTTTAGAAAATGCGGATCTGAGAGAACGCATCATACCTGTTGGAGTGCGGATAGACTTGATTACTTGCTTCACAATGTGCTCTTCTTTAGTGGGAAAAACCCAAGGAGTGCAAGGAAGCTGCACGCGACTATCAGCACTCGACTGCGGCCAAAGCGCCTCCATCTTACCTACCTCCTTCAAATCCATTCATGCCCCTATAGTGTCTCTCTTTCCTTTGATATGGTTCCATAGCAAGCTGCTCACATTCTTGAAAATATGTATGGGATCCAACAAGTGGTTGACCTGTAAGTGGGTCCAATATGGCAACTCGTAGAAAACTGAGAACCGTTGCATTCCGTTTGGATGTGATTCCGCGTGGACCATTTTCAGCTCATATAGCTTGCGGCATTCATACGTGTTGGAGGTCGTCCAAGGAAACCTTCCCTGAGTTCATGATCCTTTGACAAGAAAGCAGCGTGTCCTTGATATACCATCTTCTTCATGGTTCGTGACCTTCGGGAGTCTAATTGTGGCCCGCACAATGGACATGCATGATAACTTGAGGTAACCAGACCAGTTCCAACACCACAACCCAGTGAATACTTGCTTGAACAAGATAAAATATATATATTACCAACGAGAACGGAGGCTTGTTCACCTGAGCACTCTCCGAATCCCGAAAAGTTATGCATCGTCCACATGAGAATGGCTCAAATATTGGCTAACCGCCGACCATCGTGCCTGCTCATATCTTGCACGGTGACCCCCTCCTCCCACAAAATCTTAAGCTCATCGACTAATGGACGAAGATACATGTCTATATTTTTGACTTTGTAGCAGCCAGGGACGAGTAAGCTAAGGATGAGATGTCCTTTCTTCGTAGAAATCCATGGAGGGATATTGCAGTTGACAAGGACTATAGGCCACACACTGTAAGAAGTTGAACGCAGACCGAATGGGTTCACACCCAAGATCGAGCCGAAGATTCCTTGGCTCTTGGGCAAAGCCTGGGAAGGTAGAGTCAATGTGGCTCCATGCACGTGAATCTACTGATATTCTTTGAACTCCATCCGTGGACCTATTATGCGCATGCCACGTTGTCAAGCTCGCCATGCCGGACATATGAAACATGTGGTTTATGTGGGGGATAAGCGAAAAGTGTCTGAGAACTTTTTGAGGGACGGTTTACCCTTGCAAGTCCTGTCGATACCTGTGAGCACCACACTTTGGACATGTCTCCATAGTCTCGTATTCTCCTCGAAATAGTATGCAATCATTGATACATGCATGGATGTTATTGTAGTCCATGCCAAGCTTTCGTAAAACATGTCATGCATCATCATGAGACTTAGGCATGGTATTTGCAGGTGGTAATATATGATATTTCAATAACTTGAAAAAAATCATAAACACCTTGAAAAAGCACAAATGTTTGTAATAATAGTGCCGAAAAAAAAATCAACAAAGCGTATTTACAAGGTACCTGAACAACTCGGTCACACTCGTATCGCTCCACCCGTATTTTGCTTACACACTTAAGAGTGCAAGCAGTGTCTTTAGGCGAGATACTCGGCACCCATCATATAATGGTATGGATACTTCCTCTCTAAGTGGATCAGAAGTCTCGACATCCATGGGAATCAATGCATCGATCATTGCCTCCATCTCACGCTCCAAGATTGTAAGTAGGTCTGGAAGGTTGGCTGTCTTCTCTGGCATTGACGATATAGATTGGCCTTGCAAGTGGTGGATTAGCTCCTGCACTCCATCCATCACACACCCACGTACTCTTCTAATTGGCCGCAAAGGGTATACTCCTCCTTGGGATGAGACATCACCTCCCTGGATAGAAAATTTTCCAGCGAGACCCAATCTTATTATATATGGTATTCAATTAGCTTGCGAGTACAATGCATGATTGATATTAACTTTTCTTACCATTTGCTGAAAATTTGCAATCGCCTGATCAATGATCTCAGATTGAAACTCACTAAATCGTTGTATGTGTTCTATAGACAATCGGCGTTTTCGTCTAATTGCCATCTTGCATTGAGAGCAAGGACATGGGACACGTTGATTAAGATATGCCTCGCGATCTTGAACAACAAGACCTTTCTCTTTTTTCATTTTGTCTACGTTACAACAAACAATTTGTTTTTGTTATCATTCTTTTCTTTTCTTAGATTGTTATCCTCTCCTTCCATCTCTCTCTTTTTCTATGACCTAGCATATAGTATCATAGAACACTAGTATTTAGTACCTAGTACTCAGTACCTAGCACATAATATCATAGCATCTTAGTATCTAGCACCTGGTACTCTAGTATCATAGTACCAAGTGCCCTGTACTATGATACTATGTAGTAGGCGCTAGGGTACCTTAAGCATTATGTAGTAAATGTGAAATTCTAGGGTACTATGATAGTATGTAATAGATACAAGGTAGTACATACTAGGGTACTATGATACTATCTATCTATCTATTTTTCTATCTATCTATCTACCTTCATAATACTTGGGTACAATAGCAAATATGGGTAGTAAAGAAGAAGAGAAGTTGTAACACTGACTATTATACCCACATATTATTACATTTGTCTATTTGGCTTCTCTTCTGACTATTTTTATTTGTACCCTTTGTACGTAGATGCATACACAAATATAGAGAGGGGGAGGGTGAAATATGATGGTACCCTTGTGCCAACACAAGTGGAAGCTTCTATAATGTAGTTTCTAGGATAATGTATTTGTACCCTTTGTACCTAGATGGACTCATTCTTAGTGAGGTGAATTGCCAATCCTATTCTTAGTGAGGTGGACTCATTCTTTCCCTATTAGGTTTAATGATTTTTATCTCTTTTTCTCTCTCCTCTCTCTCTCATATTTCTTTTTCTCTCTCCTCTCCATCTCTCATTCCCCTTTCTCTCTTTCTACCTCTCTCATTTCCTCTCCCTCTCTCACCCTCACCCTCTCTTTCTCTCTTTCTCTATTAGGTTTAATGATTTTTTCTTGTTTTCTCTCTCCTCTCCCTATCTCATTTTCTCTCTCTCCTCTCCCTCTCATTTCCCTTTCTCTCTTTCTCCCCCTCTCTCATTTCCTCTCCCTCCCTCACCCTAACCCTCTCTTTCTCTCTTTCCCTATTAGGTTTAATGATTTTTCTCTTTTTCTCTCTCCTCGCTCTCTCTCTCTCTCATTTCTTTTTCTCTTTCCTCTCCCTCTCTCATTTCCCTTTCTCTCTTTCTCTCCCTTTCTCATTTCCTGTCCCTCCCTCACCCTGACCCTCTCTTTCTATCTTTCTCTATTAGATTTAATGATTTTTTTCTCTTTTTGCTCTCTCCTCTCCCTCTCTCATTTTTTATCTCTCCTCTCCCTCTCTCATTTCCCTTTCTCTCTTTCTCCCCCTCTCTCATTTCCTCTCCCGCTCTCACGCTAACCCTCTCTTTCTCTCTTTCCTTATTAGGTTTAATGATTTTTTCTCTTTTTCTCTCTCCTCTCTCTCTTTCCTTTTTCTCTCTCCTCTCCCTCTCTCATTTTCGTTTCTCTCTTTCTCTCCCTCTCTCATTTCTTGTCCCTCCCTCACCCTGACTCTCTCTTTCTCTCTTTCTTTATTAGATTTAATGATTTTTAAATCTTTTTCTCTCTCCTCTCCCTCTCTCATTTCCCTTTCTTTCTTTCTCTCTCTCTCTCTCTCATTTCCTATCCCTCCCTCATCCTGACCCTCTCTTTCTCTCTTTTCCCATTAGGTTTAATGATCTTTCTCTCTTTTTCTCTCTCCTCTCTCTCTCATTCCTTTTTCTCTCTCCTCTCCCTCTCTCATTTCCCTTTCTCTCTTTCTCTCCCTCTCTTATTTTCTGTCCCTCCCTCACCCTGACTCTCGCTTTCTCTCTTTCTCTATTAGATTTAATGATTTTTTTCTCTTTTTCTCTCTCCTCTCCCTCTCTCATTTTTTCTCTCTCCTCTCCCTCTCTCATTTCCCTTTCTTTCTTTCTCTCCCTCCCTCACCCCTGCCCTCTCTCATTTTCTTTTCTCCCTTCCTCTCCCTCTCTCATTTCCTCTCCCTCCCTCGCCGTCGCCCTCACCCTCTCTTTCTCTCTTTCCCTATTAGGTTTAATGATTTTTCTCTCTTTTTCTCTCTCCTCTCTCTCTCTCTCATTTTTTCTCTCTCCTCTCCCTCTCTCATTTACCTTTCTCTCTTTCTCTCCCTCTCTCATTTCTTATCCCTCCCTCACCCTGACCCTCTCTTTCTCTCTTTCTCTATTAGATTTAATGATTTTTCTCTTTTTCTCTCTCCTCTTCCTCTCTCATTTTTTTCTCTCTCCTCTCCCTCTCTCATTTCCCTTTCTCTCTTTCTCTCACTCTCTCTTTTCCTCTCCCTCCCTCCCTCCCTCACCCTGACCCTCTCTTTCTCTCTTTTTCCATTAGGTTTAATGATATTTCTCTCTTTTTCTCTCTCCTCTCCCTCTCTCATTTCCTCTCCCTCACTCACCCACACCCTCTCTTTCTCTCTTTTCCTATTATGTTTAACATCTTATCTCTTTTTCTCTCTCCTCTCATTCTCTCTTTTTTTCTCTCTCCTCTCCCTCTCTCATTTCCTTTTGCTCTCTTCCTCTCCTTCTCTCATTTCTTCTCCCTCTCTCTCCCTCTCTCATTTCCCTATTATGTTTTCATCTCCCTCTCTCATTCCCTCTCCCTCTCTCATTCCCTCTCCCTCTCCCTCTCCCTCTCTCATTTCCTCTCTCTCTTCCTCCCTCTCCCTCTCTCATTTCCTCCCCCTCCCTCTCCCTCTCTTTAATTTCCCTCTCTTTCTATCTCTCACTCTCACTCTCCCTTTCCCTCTCCCTCATTTCTTCTCCCTCTCTCACTATACACAAATTATACAAAAAATAAATAAAAAAGAGAGAGAATACACTCTCCCTCCCTCTCGTTCTCTCATTTCATCCCCCTCCCACGTCCATTTCCTCCCTCTCCCTCTCCCTCTCTTTCTCTCTCCCCCTCCCTCTCCCATTTCCTCCCTCTCCCTCCCTCTCCCTCTCTCATTTCCTCCCCGTCCCTCTCCCTCTCCCTCTCTTTCTCTTTCTCTTTCTCTTTCTCTCCCCCTCTCTTTCTCTTTCTCTCCCTCCCTCTCCCTCTCCCTCTCCCTCTCCCTCTCCCTCTCCCTCTCCCTCTCTTACTCTCTCATTTCCTCTCCCTCCAATATACACAAATTAAACCCTAAACAAGCAAAAGAGAGAGAGAATGGACTCACAGTAAAGATTTGGAGAGGGTTTGGTGGCTCCTCTTCGTGACGGCAGCGGCTCCTCCTCTCCTTCGCGAACGGCGGCGGCGGCGGTTGCGGTAAGCCTTCTTCCTCTCCCTTTTTCACCCTCTATGCAAAACGGTCGCTCTCTCTCTCGCTCTCCCTCTCGAAATGTCTCACGAAAATGCGCGAAATGAAACGCGCTTAGGTGTCGGCCCTCTTTTTTTTTTCCTTGTGGGGCAAATAGCAACGCAAATATCGACGCTGCTATTCCTATGTCGCTACCCACCGTCGCTATACCTCTCTTTCCTTGTAGTGGTATTTTGCTATTCGGAGTGTAATTGTTGTTCATAATGCTTCTTCATTTGTGGTAGTTTGTACTATCAATTGCGATCGCAGGATGCCTTACTCTAGAAATATGCGGGGCGATTTACAGGTTGTCAAATTTAGTGTGATGGATCTCAAAGAAGGAGATCAAGATATCCTCTATTGAATCCCCAAGGTGGGGAGTAGTGGAGATGGTCTGTCTCATTAAAAAGTACCTACTCACCAGTATGATCACAATACAAACCCACCTCCTGGTGCATCTTGTGGACGAAGTGGAGAACCTGTCCATATGCAATGGATGTTCTTCTTGGAGCACTTCATGAAAACCCTAAAAAGATTTGTGCGACAATGAGTTTGGTTAGAAGGTGGCATGACTGAAGGTTGGTTGGTGTCTGAGGTGTTAGTGCATATTTCATAGTGGCTATCAACGGTGGATTCAAACACCAGTATGTTATGGTCACTGAAGGACAACTATGACCGGAGATGTGGTGGTTGGAAATGGGGTAGAAAAAAGGATGGGTGTTGCAATGGAGGACAAAGTGAATCGTTTTTGTATGCTGCACCATGCCTCTATGGAGATGTAGCTTGCTAGGTACGAGCAAACTAGGAAAGATCGGGAAGAAGCGCGATCAAAATTTTGACGTACTACATGCCATCGACTGATTCGATATCCCGAGGGCATAGAGGAGATGCTGCAGTTTATGTCTATGTGATGGTTACATAGAGCTTTGATCGCAGCCTCTTGCGAAGGGGTGGATGTCTCTACTGAGGAGTGGGAATTATCGAAGGGATGTAGTCCAAAGGTGACCACATGTTTTATAAACTGTCGCATCTAGATTTTATATGTGACAACTAATTAACCGTTTCAATATATAGTACAAAATATACAATGCGGCATGGTCATGCATATGACATTTCCACATCGAGCGTATCGATAAAATGCACTTCACAATGGATTGTGGTGTCATGGAAAAGTTCAAAGCAAGAGAGCCGACAACGAGCCATGGATCCAAACACAGTTATAGATGAGATGGAGTATTTTAGGAACTTGCAAAGTATTATCACGGTGGATTATCGTAGCTTCTCCATGATCATATTCGATGTGCAATCACTCAAAGTGGTATTGGAAGGAGCCACGGCAACGGTCTGATGAGGTCCATTTGAATTTCTTGCAATAGATTTCGAAAAAATATTAACAAATTTGTGCGACATCACATTTGTCTTGCTAGTCCATTGTGAATAAGTGTATAAAATGTTTTTAAAAAAACTTTATTATGACATGGTATATGTCACAAATGTTAAATCTCTCTTGTATGTGATTTTGAACATGTAATTTTCTATCCAAATCCCCGATAACCTCCATGGTGGTATGTTGTGCCTTCAGCTCCCGGAAGTGCAAGAGTATATGATGAAAGAAATGTTCCCAGTGTAGATGAGGACAATATGCAAATAGAGGGGTCGATATTGCAAGGGGTGGAGGTTGCCCAAAGCTCAGAGCATGTAGAGGAGGCAGAATCGGGTACAGATGATGAAAAGACAGGAGGCCAATAATTCTTTGAGAATGAGGTGGACTCATCCTTTTGTGGTGACCTTTCTATCGACCTTCCAACGTTACCGTGCTTTGCTTGAATCTTTATATTGATTATGCTAACATCAATTTTTGTATGTGGAGGTGATCTTTGCGATATTTAGAGAGAGCGTGATGAGTCGAGGGATGATCAACGAGGAGCTGCATGTGATCTTCACAAGTATGTCTTTAGATTAGTTGGCTCGATTTAGAGATATGGCGGACCAGGAGCTGTCTCAGACACCATCAAGCCATTCCATTAGATCTACTTCAGCACGCTCTGATGCTTCTGTTTCTATTAGATGAGGTCGACGCTGTAGACTTGGGCCCCGGACGGAGGGAGTGGTTCTAGGGGATGTTGCAGAGATGTGGATGTGGTGAGCCCATGGTCGACTCAATATACAAGTGCTACTCCTCGCTCTCGTGCAGGTTTGAGAGAGGGTGACTCAAGTAGTTGTTGTGGAGGTATCGACGCAGTGTCTCTGTCTCGTCGTTCTGGTGGAGTTGCATCACTTGTAGGATTTTTCTCACCTATGGGGACCTTTACTCCAGTGACTCTAGCTTTTGCTCAGTCGTCCATGGGTGGCACCCCTATGGGTGCTATTCCAAGAGATACCATCCCTGTGGGTACACAAGATGTACATGGGTCTCCTTGATATGCCTAGGAGCATGGTCGCAGGTGGGAGAGGACACATATTAGACATACCTCGGAGGGGTATGGATACCTTGTAGATGATAGGATAGGAGCCATCATCATGAATGATGAGGGGAGGAGGGTGATGGCTCATATGAGAGAGTTATGCTAAAATGTTTTTTGGCACAATGTCTTGGATAATTGGAAGAACATACCCGAGGGGAGCAAGGACTACATAGTAGCATCCTTGCTTGAGGAGTTTTCGGTACCCACTGTTGCAGATAGATTTTCCATAGGTTGGATGATGGAGTGCATGCATGTGTACATGTCACATAGACGATTGGACATACGCAAGGCACTTGAGAGTGGGGTCTCAAAGCCTAAGTGGCTAGATGGAGATGACATGACATTGTAGATAGCAGCGCGAGGCAACGAGGATACAACTGGAGGTAGAAGTGGTCCATCATCTTGGGAGTGGCGGCCAGAGGACTTATCTGGAGAACTTTGTAAGTTTTTCTTCTATTCTTCTCACTTATTTTTTTGCAATATCGCTTATATTGATAATCATATTTCGAGCACTTGTATTTTTTTTTCTTTGTAGCACTCCAATGACAAACCGTGATCCCACTGGTCCCTAGAGACTCGATATGCAGAGAGACACGGTCTCACTGCATTGATCCATAGATTGTGTGTACGCGACGGCCTAGTAAGTCACTCATCTTTCTTGTTCGTAGTTACTATTTTTAATTAAAATGCATTGTTGTATGGTGGACTGATGTGTAGTTGTTTTCTTTCTTGTAGAGCCCGTTCGATGTTGCTATATGTCGGGACGAGCTTTTGGATGGCAAGGATCTATAGCTTGCACTTGGATTCGTGGAGCACACATCCTCTTCTTTTTTTATCCTAAAATTTGTGTAGGCATTTTCTATGCACTATGTTATTATCATCCTTTGTATCTTGCCATGATTCCATGAGTGCTTTCATTAAATGATCTTGTATTTATTTTATGTATCAGACTTGTGGGTTCAAGTACATTTTGCCTTCATTTTGATGACTGTTGTATACTTTACATGTAATCCATTTGTAGAATGTAAATATAGCACATAGTGTTACATGTGCCATAATTTTTTTTCTCTGTAACCATTGTTATTAGCATCGCAAATTTACTGCACGCGTCACTATTGGCGTCGCAATTTGCATCACAAAACATCACTATTGGCATTACTATTTGTGTTGTTATTTGTGTCACATTTGCGATGCAAATAACGACGCAAATAGTGATGCCAATAGTGATGCCGATAACGATGGTTATATGGAGACGCTAATACCGACATGTTTAGCGATGACGGGGGTAAATTTTTTGGTGAACATTTTCGTAACTTTGAAGGTCGGTATGAGGCCTGTATCTTGTAGTGGATGCGATTAGGAGAATATCACGACAATGACTTATTATTGATTTTTGATATATTTACTTAGAAAACTATAAAAGTTTTTGAAAATCTATTTTTTTTAAAAATTTTGTAAATTTCTTCTCTCTCTAGGATCGCTTTACAAAGGGAAATGGATATAGTTACAATGGAAAATTTGTTGGTTGGGATATAGATATGGTTTTCTTACACATTCCATTTCGTGACACGCTTTATGAATCCCCATCATGCCCACCATGTGATATACTTTCAAAGGACCACATTAATTTTGGTGTATTTGTGGTTTTAGCCTTATTATTAGATTGTGGATGCTTATTGGTTATGTTCTCCACTACAAGTGTTGTGTTTCTCAAATGCTTTTCGAAGGTGCTGCACTTAGCCATGTGTTTATCTATAACAACTTTGTTTCACATAGCCTTGTGTGGGATGGATAGAGAGATATGTATGCATGTTTAGAATGGAGATATCGCATTATGTCCTTATGTTGCATCATTCACCTTATGGTTATGTGGAGCTAGCTACTATCAGGGTGATGGTGAGAGAAACATTTGAAGCATATGATTTTGATAACATTTTTTGGGTATGTGGCAACGGATTACTAATTTTCTTGTTGCTATTTAGTGTTTTTCCTTGACGATCTTTTTTGTTTGAAGGGAAGGATATGAGCCCCTAATGTATTTGGATTCCAATCATCCCCTATTTGAGGTGCTTTGACTTGGACCCATGGGCTCAGTTCTTTGCAAACACTTACCTTTTGAGAGTAGAGCACAAGATAGAAATGGAGGTAATTTGATAAGGGCCATGTCGAGGAGCCACATTTTTGTGGCATGCTACTTGGAGCTTCTTTCTCTTCATGAGGATATTGCCCTCAAATTGGGGTGTGGTACTACCCCATTCCTTCAAGCTTTTGCCTCCAGACAAGATGTATATGCTTCAATGGATGGTGATGAGGCATTGATCTCATCACATGTTGTGCCACTTCTTTTTCCTAAGAAGAGGCAGACTGAGGAGGTTGCTAGCAGCTCCCAAGCTAGCAATGGTGCAGTATATGTTTTGGTAGGTATCTCTCCCTATAATGAGTAGTGAGCATCTAGAAAATCATGATTTATGGTTGTGTTTGCATGGATATTTGGTTAGTTTTAATGTTATTTGGTATCTATGCTTGCTTTTGCTTGTTGGCATTGATATTTTGGAGTTTATGGATTGGATACTTGTGTCATTTGATATATGTGCTTATTCAAGATTCTTCATATGGATATTTTTTGTGGTTTGGGACCATTTTTTGTGTTCCTATACTTGTTTCCACTTGCTTTGGAATTGGGACCATTTTAGAGGATAGTGTGAAATGTAGGAAACAAAGTATTTCTCTTTTGTATCACTTTTGTCTCATTTAGATAGCAATGTAACATGATGTGGCCTTTTTTTTTGCTATTGGGTTTGTTTGGAAGGAGTGAGTAGAGGAAATTATGAATTAGACTGGTTTGCTCCTAGGCTGTTTGTGTGGCATTCCATTGGTGCAAATGTGAATATGTTTCTATTGCATTTTTCTATAGTGTTTTGCCAAACTTATGTGGAGGCTATAGCAAGAAATATGGCTTAAGATCAGCATTACACCCAATTAACAAATGAGGTTCATTAGAGAATATGCATTTTCTTGGATGATGAGGCCATTGAAGGCAATGGTATTGTCTACATCAGTGTTGAGGATACCCATGACATTGTTCGTGGAAAAAAATAATTTTTGACATATTCTTCTAAAATTAGCTTGTTTGACTTCCATTCCTTCACATGCTATGAGATATTTTTTGTAAATTCATTTTGCTACTTTTGGTAGACCTTTGGGCTTTTTGTTTATTCTTTGGTGCCATGCCACTTGTTCTTCTCATTGCTCATTGTTTGGGATACCTCTTTGAAAAGCATGGTTGTGCATAATGAATAACAATTCATAAAACTCAAACAATAATTTGTTGCTTTCTGAATAAACAAAACATTGTTCAACAAACAATAAAAATAAGTAGGATAACAAACAACATAAACACAAAAAATTGAGACCACAGTAGGAAGCCTAGGACTCGTAACCATGATGTAGGTGCATGAGCATGGGAAATGGATGTGATCTCCCAACTCCCACAATAAAAATAAGTAGGATAGTAAACAACACAAATTGTGACGTGTCCCCCTATCCACTTATAGGACACGTCTTAGCAGCCCATCGGAAAGAGAGTCTAGAAAGTGGCACCTGGCACTCACAAGGAATGTCACGGGGTTTGTGATCAAGGTCTTTCCGAGTCTGCCATGAAGCGGAAGCACCTGGCTGTTCCCACTTAGGACCGACCTGAAATCAAGGTTTTCCTAATGGTTAAGTTCCTAGAAGGTAGCTAGCGTCGAGCCCAAGACAAACCACTTTGCACAGAAACATCAGGGCCAAAGCGGATTTATATTGCACTTGGTTCAAGGAGAATGGGAAATGAGAGGGATGCGAAGCTTGACCTCTCTGCCCGTAACGCATAGTCCCATTCTGTTCCCCTAAAACAACATAAATCGAGACTCTAGATCTATAGAATCTAGGTCATTGTTACCTCGCTGGCCAACCGGGAGCACCCTTTCGTAGGATGGACCCAGAGTCACATCCACCGCACTTTCCTCGGGTTGCTTTAGTTATCTAAATACCTACCACATTTAGTTTGACAAGCAAAAATAGCTTTCTTAATTAACCAAATTAATCACTGGTTCCTTTACGTAACTTAAGCACTGACACAGAAAAACAATGTCAAGAAAGTCCATTTTTCAACATTTGATCTTTATTTATCAGTCTTTGGAATACATCAAATAAACCTGCCCGACAGCTATCCCAGCAATCCTCAAGGATCGCTATTCCAAGTTTCGCCCATTGACTAGTATGCGGGCCTCGAGATCCCATCTCGAGTCATGTCGGCCTCTTGGAAGGATCAGGAGGCAAGGAATTTACGGCCAGAGCCTCCCCTCGCACCCAAGCGTCCTCCTACTCCAAGTAGCACCCACGGAGAGACCTCTAGTGGCGGGTTCAGTCCAGGTACTCGGCGCGGCTAACAACCCCCTTAGATAGGGTCAGGCAGCCAGTCGAAGGTAACTGATACTGCCTCTCCCTCCAGGATTTTAACTTAAAGCATTAGCTTGTGATTTAGACACAAAAGCATATGACGTTACAGTTTTTTTGCACGAGGTAGGTGTCAACACCTAAGTTGTGGGATTATATCTCTCATCCTACGGTATTTCTTGATCAAGAATACCTTTGATCAAGATATAGGGCTTGCGAGTCCTATCGACCCAATCCAAAACCTTGACCCTACTAGGCTGATAATTGTTTTGGCCCTAGGGTCCCTAAATTCCTTGCGGAGACCTAGCATTTGGTCAACTGATCCTTAGGGTGAGAACCCTAGATCATTCTTGCATGGGTGATTAGATAGTCCTAACATTTCGAGAATGTGGGTAGGACCTTTAAGATCAGAAATATTAAATCGGCACCCTGAGTGCAATACTAGGCAGAATTTTAACATAACTTAACCCTACCTAGCATATTGAGGTGTTTGTCGTATGCTAACTATTCATGCCTTTATGAATCTCATGTGAGTTACACAATTACATGCGAATTACCTAACTGATCTAGTTGTCTCATGATTAGAGGTGATCTTTTATTTAGAGTTGCAAATACTTTCCCTAAAAGATGTAAATAACTGCAAGATGTATGAGATGTATCATTCCATGCAAATATGCAATTTCAAGACCATAGACCTTTTGCCTTTATGCAGCTATAGGATCTATAGTGATCTTTCTTTTCCTTGCCCTATGCGATATTGATTGACATTCAGAGCTATTCTTATAAACCCTACGTTTTATGCATCAAATTCAAGCTTTAGTATTTTAATGAAGATGCATCCTTTCACAAATTCAAACTTTGATAAAAGAACTCCATGCATGGATGTATCATGCTTTCATGATCAGATGCCATGAATCCATCATTGATTTAATCCTTCCTTTAGCACTTAACCCAACCTAGAATGTTACTATCATCGCATGCGATTTGCAAAGATCACAAATCCTTTCCATGCATTGCAACTATTCAGACATCATTTAATGGCCGTCTACGATTATCTTATACACAAGTCACAACTAGGAAATTATTACATAAGTGCATTATGTGTTATATTCCCTATCCTTTGCGTGATGCAATAAGGACGCCTTTGCACAATTCCGTCTTTTAACTTATGTAACATACATTCAAAAATGCAACTACTCTTGACTATGGAAGTGCAAGAAAATGCAAGTACTTGTCATGCAACTAAACTTTGTAAATCGAATGAGTATATAAAATTTCAAATGCATTTAAGTTTCCTATGTGAATTAAAACATGCTTTATGTAACCATTCCATGCGGGAATATTATTCTGAACCTGGGCATTCAATACCGGGGCGTTTTCCACTCTCGTACTTTGGGTGGAAGCTCTCACGTGCACTCCTCTTGACTTTTGCTTAGGACCATTGATGCAGTAGATTTCGACTCAGTGAACTCCCCCTTGGCACCCCTTACGAGTTTCGGAGTTGCTATTGCCCAAGACTTCCTTCTCTGCACAGGAAACAGGCGTTGCAAGACATAGTTTTAAAAAATCGAGAGGCACGGGAGAACTTGGCCTAGAGAAGCTTCTATAGAAGCTTCTCAAGCTTTTGGAAACACAGGGAGATGACGTGTGAGGGAGTGACAATGGTGAGGATGACGATGGTGAAGATGACGATGATGATGATGAAGATGATGGGGGCGGTGGTAGTAGCCTGGTGGCGCGGCAGTATGGCGGCGGTAGGTAGATAGGCGACGGGCAGCTCCACGATCCCCTCCCAAGCTTGGGAGGGCGGTTTATATGGGGTGAAGGTGGGGGGGTGGCCACACAAGTGGCACGTTGCATGCCCTCCTCCCCATGCCCCTCTACGCTCCAACACCTACTCCCTCTCCCCGCCATGCAATGGGTAAAGGGGAGGGAGTTATTAAAAAAATTTACAAATAATTAATTATCCTTTATCTGGTGAAGGGGTGTTCCCGCGGTGGACTACGGTTTCGAGCCACGGTTTCCTATGTACAACGCGGGGGTGGGTGTTTGTTAGTACACGAGGATGGAGCAGTTAGCCCAAAGTTTTTTTGTTGTTGTGGGAGGTTACTTTGAATCGTTTTTCCACGAGATCTAGGTTCTTTAATATTTCATAGTAGAAATATTACATTCTCTCCCCCTTAGAGGAATCGAGATGTCCGCATCTCGAGAAGATGTGGGGGTATTGTTGGTTGAGAGTACGTTCGTCCATCCAGGTAGCATCCTCTTCGGGGTAATCTTTCCATTGGATGAGGTATTCCCTCAAGATCCTGGATCTCAAATAATAGATTATTCCATCGCAGAACTTGCGCAACAAGTACGAAATCATTTAGCCTTGTGATTGAATCACAAGGAGAAAGGCGTAGCTCAAGGACTCCTTGGCTGGGCATCACAATTTCTTGATCATCAAGCACATGACTAGGGTTAGGCACATACTTTTTTAATAGGATGATATGGAATACATCATGCACTTTTAGGTTTTCAGGGAGTTGAAGTTTGTAAGCATTAGGCCCTAGGCACTTGAGAATCTTGTAGGTCCACAATACCTTGGACTTAGCTTTTTGCATTCACCCAAGGATAGGGAACTCTTCTTTGGACGTACGCGAATGAAGACCATATCATCTTCAATGAAGGATCTTTCTTGACGTTTCAGGTTCGCATAAGCCTTCTGTTTGTCCTTGGCAGCTTGGATGTCCTGTCTTATTGATTTGATTTGGTCATCCATGTCTTCCACCATCTTCTTTAAAGCTTCAACCCTCAAGGTTGGATCCGAAAAGCTCAAAGGACTATGACAATCATGCCCATACAATGCTTGAAAAGGGGTCATCTGAATGCTTTGTTGGTAAGAAGCATTATAGGAAAACTCAACTAGTGGCAAATATTGAATCCAGTTTTGGGGTTCGCGACAGCAGTGTGCCCTAAGCATATCTTCAATGACTTGGATGACTCGTTCTGTTTGACCATCAGTTTGGGGATGATAAGCTGTACTGAAATAGAGTTGAGTCCCAATGGCCTCGAAAATAGCCCTTCAGAAGTGTGAGGTGAAGAGAGAGTCACGATCACTAATGATTCTTCTGGGTAACCCATGCAGTTTGAATATTTCCTTGATAAATAACCTTGCGATGTCTGAGGCTTTATAGTTTGACTTAACAGGGATAAGATGTGCAATCTTGGTGAGCATATCTACCACGACCATAATGAAGTTGTATCCTCCCTGAACTTGGGGCAGGCCAACAACAAAGTCCATACTAATGAATTCCCATTTCATTTGGGGAATGTCAAGTGGTTGCAATTTCCCTGGCATTTTGACATGTTATGCCTTAATATGTTGACAAGACAAACATTTCGTGACATATTTGAGAACGTCACCTTTGAGCCTATCCCAATGATAGCTCTTCCTGACCGCATTAAGGGTCTTGGCATAGTTAGGATGTCCTAAGAAAGGGGAGTCATGGGCTTCCCAAAGTACGGCTTGCCAGAATACATAATCTTGTCCTATAGTAGACAAGTCCATTATTGATAGAGAATTATTGATACTTCATTTGTAGCTTTGGGTCTTGATCTTTGATGGGGATCTCCCATAGCAATTTCTGATAGGTTGGGTCATGGCATTCCTCTTCTCTAGCTAGCTCAAGAATTGGGTTGTTTGGTATGGATACCTTTGTGGCTAGAGATCTTGCTATTGATGGATCTTGCAAAATCAGAGAATTCAGAAATGCCTTGTGAGCGACTGAGTGTGTCGGCAACTACATTCTGCTTTCCAGACCGGTATTTGATTTCAAAGTCATATTCTTCCAGTACTTCAATCCATTGACATTTCCTCATATTGAGCTCATTCTGGGTGAAAATCCATTTAAGAATTTTGTGGTCCATCACTAAGGTAAATTTGTTACCCAACAAGTAATGTCTCCAAAGTTTGAGAGCATGGATAACAGCCAACAGCTCCAGATCGTGGGTAGCATAATTTCTTTAATGGCTCTTCAGTTTCCCTGAAGAGTATGCTACGGGATGACCTTCTTGCATAAGCACACATCCCAAGGCAAGTGCGCTAGCATCAGTTATCACATCAAACTTCTTACTAAGATCAGGAAGTTTCAGGATGGGTATTGATACCAAGCTTTGCTTTAGTTTATCAAAGCTGGACTGTTTAGCAGGTGACCATACAATTGATACTTTCTTCTTTAGTAGATCAGTCAGAGGTGCTGCAATCAAAGCATAGTTTTTGATAAAGACCCTGTACCATCATGTCAATCCAAGAAAACTATGTATTTCTTTGACAGAAGTTGGTGTTGGCCATTCCAAAACATCTCTGACCTTGGCCCGATCTATTGAAATTCCTTCCACTGATACAATGAATCCCAGATATTCAATCTGTTGCTTGAAAAATGCACACTTCTTCTTCTTAGCATAAAGCTTGTGTGCCCTCATTGTTTTGAGGACAATGCAAAGCTAGGGTTCATGATCTTTTTCCTGCTTAGTGTAGACTAGGGTATCGTCAAAGAAGACGAGTACAAAGTCATCAAGATAGGGCCTAAAGATATCCTGTATTAGCCTGTTGAAGGTAGCAGGAGCATTTGTCATCCCGAATGACATGACTAGGAATTCAAAGTGTCCATACCTTGTGCGAAATGCCATCTTTGGGATATCTTCTTCCTTGATCCTTATCTGATAATATCTAGACCTGAGATCTATCTTAGAGAAGATCTTCGCACCTTGAAGACGGTCAAGAAGTTCATCTATTCTTGGAATGGGGTATTTGTTTTTAATGGTTGATTGATTCAACCCTGTGTAGTCAATGCATAGCCGAAGCGTTCCATCTTTCTTCTTCTGGAACAACATTGGAGCTCCCCATGGCGAACTGCTAGGACAGATGTAGCCTTGGTCTTGAATTGCTCCTTCAGCTAAATCACTTCCGGGATGGACATCCTATATGGTCTCTTTACGATTGGTGCAGCTCCTAGCGCCAACTTGATTTTGTGATCGACTTTCCTTTGAGGAGGAAGTTGTGTCAGCTCTTCAGGAAATACGTCTGCGTATTCCTTTAACCATGAAGGTTCTTCCCTAGATTCCTGATTCTGATCTAGCTTATTTAGTTTAATCAAATAGACAAGTAGGCCCTTCCTAACTCCTTTTATTATCCGTGTTGCTTTTGCGAGCTGAATTTTTGGCTTACTAGCCTCTCCTTGAGTTGTAACTAGTTCCTCTTCAGAATTACAAAGGAGACTTGGCCCTTTCCATAGTGAATGTTAGCATCATTGGGTATTATCCAATCCATACCGAGCAGATATTCGTAGACACCTAGGTTCATTACCCTGAATCTAACCGAAGTCGACTTTTTGCCCAATAGGAATTTCACCTTAGCAGTTTACCTGGTACAGGAGACTTCTCGACCATTTGCTAATTCCACAAGTAAGGTGGGTGCATCTTTTGTGGCTATTCCTAATCTTCTTGCATTGCGGCCATTACCTTGTGTAGGAATGAAATTGTTGACAGTGTTGGCCCTAGCTTTCTTCCTTTGTCCCTGGTTTTGGCCTTGTGCTCTCTTAGCCTGTGACCTATACATTCCCTTGTTCTGATCCTTGTAAGACCAAGTCCTGTTATTCCTTGGCTTGGTCTGCACCTCCTATATTATCGGTGCAGCTCGAATGAGCGCGTCTTGTAGGTCCGTTGGGCGCATTGATTCCAAGCGGGTGTTTATGGGTGAATTTAACCCATCACAAAACTTTGATACCTGTAGTGTCATATCCATTTGTAGCGCGTACTTTAAGAGAGAGACGAACTTTGAATAATATGCATCCAGGGATAGTCCAAGCTGCTTTAATTCATAGAATTTGTTCATCTTCTGTGTGTGGTAGGCAGGTGGTAGATACCTCCCTCGCATAGCTTTTTTAAGCTTCTCCTAGGTAATTGACCCTTTCGAGATCCCCTGGTATCTGCACCATTGTTTCCACCAAAGTCTTGCTTCGCCGATAAGCTTCAGTTTAGCGAGCATCACTTGGTTAGTGGGTGCAATTCCTGCTGCCTCGAAGTAGTCCTCCATGGATTCAATCTAGACCTTGGCGTCAGTTTGGATGGTCCTTTCCTTACCATCGAATTCAGGTGGCTTGCTTTTTTTGAGAAGGAATTTCTTCTCTTGAATTACAGCCGTACTTAGTGTAGGGGTCGGACTAGGAATCTCCACTTGAGGTCTCCTGGGGAATAAGATTCTTTACGTTAAAAACTTGCTAAACATTTCTCACATTACATTAATGTGCCCAGTTCAACTTTAAGCCAAGTGACCTAATCACTTAACTCCTTTACCAACACTTACAGCCAAGATAGTCAATGATTTAAAAAAAAATGTTATTCATTCATGTGGGCATAGCCCTTTCGAGTACATTTATTTTGGGAAGGTAGAACAAGCTGATACATCAGTTTGGGGAAAATAGGATTGTGTTACATTCGGCTACAGGGACTGAGTAATAATATGGAGTGGGGTCATGGATTTTTAGGAATCGATAGGTCATAGGAAGCTTGGGGCATCTAGTCCTTTGATACCCGTTCTTCTCATAACGTCCCAGCATCTTGATTTTGTCGGCAGGGATTATTCGAGTCACTTCCTCGTACACATACTTGTTCTGCTTGACCTTTCGACCGTGCTGACATGTAGGATTGCGCTTGCGTGAGCCTTGATAGAAATGAACCGCTTCACGATCTTTAAATCCTCCATCCACTTGATTCTCTTCAAGTTGGTCTGAAGGTATGAAAGTCGGTGGGCCGCTATGTAATATATTCCTGATTTACTTGTCCATCTCCGTTCCACGTACAAGGGTGAAGGATTGTAGATACGGTCTAGAATATTCATCATGCCTAGCCTCCGATAATCCGAAGCATGCATTGCAGTCATAAACATAACCTGGAACACCAAGAATTTATTCTATGCTCCGCGACTCTACAGGCCAGCATCCATAAGTAAGTAAGAAAATGTTCTTAATGGCAACATTGCTCTATTTTCCCTCATTAAGTTTCCTTGTAAATATTAGATCCCGTTGGTTTGCTTTGATACCAATTGTGACATGTCACCCTGTCCACTTGTAGGACACGTCTTAGCACCCATCGGAAAGAGAATCTAGAAAGCGCCACCCGGCACTCACAAGGAATGTCATGGGGTTTGCGATCAAGGTCTTTCCAAGTTTGCCACGAAGCAGAAGCACCTGGCCATTCCCACTAAGGACCGACATGAAATTTGGATTTTCCTAATGGTCAAGTTCCTAGGAGGTAGCTAGCGTCGAGCCCCAGAGATGAACCACTTTGCGCAAAAACATCAAGATCGAAGTGGATTTATACTGCACTTGGTTCAAGGAGAATGGGAAATGAGAGGGATGCGAAGATCGACCTCTCTGCCCGTAAGGCATAGTCCCATTCCGTTCCCCTAAAACAACATAAATTGGGACTCTAGCTCTATAGAATCTAGGTCATTGTTACCTTGTTGTCAATTTTCTTTGAGAAAAGTTCTCGGCCAACTGGGACCACCCTTCCATAGGACGGACCCAGAGTCACATCCACCGCACTTTCCTCGGGTTGCTTTAGTTATCTAATTACCTACCACATTTAGTTTGACAAGCAAAAACAGCTTCCTTAATTAACCAAATTAATCACTGGTTCCTTCACGTAACTTAAGCACTGACACAGAAAAACAATGTCAAGCAAGTTCATTTTTCAACATTTGATCTTTATTTATCAGTCTTTGGAATACATCAAATAAACCTGCTCGAAGGCTATCCTAGCAATCCTTAGGGATCGCTATTCCAAGTTCCGCCCGTTGACTAGTATGCGGGCCTCGAGATCCCATCTCGAGTCACGTGGGCCCCTTGTGCAGGATTTGCAGGCAAAGAACTTACGGCCAGAGCCTCCCCTGGCACCCCAGCGTCCTCCTGCTCCAAGTAGCACCCACAGAGAGACCTCTCGCACGGTGGGTTCGGTCCACGCACCCGGCGCAACTAACAACCCCCTTGGATAGGGTCAGGCAGATTGTCGGAGGTAACTAATACTATCTCTCCCTCCAGGCTTTTAACCTGAAGCATTAGTTGTTTTTCCTGAATTAGTTCCTTGAGCAAAGAAGTACAAACAGTGCACCTAAGTGTACAATCACGAGCATTCCAGTGGTTGTTCGTACGGCCAACTATTAAGGTATGATTCCTTCTCCCCGAATACTTCCAGCATCATTCGATCAATCGCGACTTGGCAAGATCCCAAGGGTTTCGTAAGGTGAGTAGCTTGTTTACCCTTTTTCCTTGGGTTAGGGTTTATACCCTGTTGACCCAAATTGTCACTACCTTAGGTTTCCTTAAATTATAGACAATAAATCCTACGCAAGCTCGTCGCCTTGACTTGGTTGGTCAATTGCTTTCTTGGAAATCCATTACTACCTTGGCTTTGCAAATTAGTCCCAAGGAAGAGTGTTGTAGCAGGATGACTACTCAACTTCTAGAAAATTAGACTTGTAATTAGAACTTGCCACACTTGGTCTAAGGAGTAGCAATACTATTTTGTGATTTAGACACAAAAGCATATGTCATTATAGCTTGTTTGCACAAGGTAGGTGTCAACACCTAACTTGTGGGATTATATCTCTCATCGTACGGTATTTCTTGATCAAGAATACCTTTGATCAAGATATAGGGCTTGGGAGTCCTATTGACCCAATCCAAAACCTTGACCCTACTAGGCTGATAATCGTTTTGGCCCTAGGGTCCCTAAATTCCTTGCGGAGACCTAGCATTTGGTCAACTGATCCTTAGGGTGAGAATCCTAGATCATTCTTGCACGGGTGATTAGATAATCCTAACATTTCGAGAATGTGGGTAGGACCTTTAAGATCAGAAATATTAAATTAGCACCCTGATTGTGATACTAGGTAGAATTTTAACATAACTTAACCCTACCTAGCATATTGAGGTGTTTGTCGTATGCTAACTATTCATGCCTTTATGAATCTCATGTGAGTTACACAATTACATGCAATTTACCTAATTGATCTAATTGTCTTACGATTAGAGGTGATCTTTTCTTTAGAGTTGCAAATACTTTCCCTAAAAGATGTAAATAACTGCAAGATGTATGAGATGTATCATTCCATGTGAATATGCAATTTCAAGACCATAGACTTTTTGCCTTTATGCAGCTATAGGATCTATAGTGATATTTCTTTTCCTTGGCCTATGCAATATTGATTGACATTCAGAGCTATTCTTATAAACCCTACGTTTTATGCATCGAATTCAAGCTTTAATATTTTAATGAAGATGCATCCTTTCCCAAATTCAAACTTTGATAAAAGAACTCCATGCATGGATGTATCATTCTTTCATGATCAGATGCCAGGAATCCATCATTGATTTAATCCTTCCTTTAGCACTTAACCCAACCTAGAATTTAACTATCATCGCATGCAATTTGCAAAGATCACAAATCCTTTCCATGCATTGCAACTATTCGGACATAATTTAATGGCCGTCTACGATTATCTTATACACGAGTCACAACCAGAAAATTATTACATAAGTGCATTATGTGTTATATGCCCTGTCCTTTGCGTGATGCAACAAGGACGCCTTTGCACAATTCCGTCTTTCAACTTATGTAACATATGTTCAAGAATGCGACTACCCTTGATCATGGAAGTGCAAGCAAATGCAAGTACTTGTCATGCAACTAAACTTTGTAAATCGAACGAGTATATAAATTTTCCAATGCATTTAAGTTTCCTATGTGAATTAAAACATACTTTATGCAACCATTCCATGCGGGAATATTATTCAGAACCTGGGCATTCAATACCGGGGCATTGTCCACTCTCGTACTTTGGGTGGAAGCTCTCACTTGCGCTCCTCTCGACTTTTGCTTAGGATCCATTGACGCAGTAGATTTTGAGAGAACTCCCCCTAGGCACCCCTTACGAGTTTCAGAGTTGCTATTGCTCGAGACTTCCTTCTCTCTGCAGGAAATAGGACTTGCAAGACACGGTTTTAAAAAAACCGGGAGGCATGGGTGAACTTGGCCTAGAGAATCTTCAATAGAAGCTTCTCAAGCTTCTAGAAACACAGGGAGATGACGTGTGAGGGAGTGATGATGACGATAGTGAAGATGATGATGATGATGATGATGATGATGATGATGGGGGCAACGGCAGTAGCCTGGCAACACGGCAGTATGGCGGCGGCAGGCAGATAGGCGGCGGGAAGCTCCACCATCCCCTCCCAAGCTTGGGAGGGGGGTTCATATGGGGTGAAGGTGGGGGTGGCCACACAAGTGGCAGGTTGCATGCCCTCCTCCCCATGCCCCTCTACACTCCAACACCTACTCCCTCTCCTCGCCATGCAATGGGTGAAGGGGAGGGAGTTATTAATATTTTTTTGCAAATAATTTATTATCCTTAATCCGGTGAAGGGGTGTTCCTGCGGTGGACTACGGTTTCGAGCCATGGTTTCCTATGCACAACGCGAGGGTGGGTGTTTGTTAGTACATGAGGATGGAGCACTTAGCCCAAAGTTTTTCTGTTGCGGGAGGTTACTTTGAATCGTTTTTGCGCGAGAACTAGGGTCTTTAATATTTCATAGTAGAAATATTACCGAAATATAGAAAATTGAGGTAATAGTAGAAAGCCCACGACTCCTAACCATGATGTAGGTGTATGCACATGGGAAGTGGATGTGATCTCCGAACTCCCACGTTATTACTTTTATGGGGTCTATGATGTTATTTTTTATGAAAATAATTGGAATATTGCAAAAAATAAAATAAAAAATGTGAGAGCCCTATGATGCTCACAACATTCCTTATTGAATATAGTGCAATGATGATTGTTTGACAATATTAATATGCTATAGGAAGGCTTGTGTATTGCTTAGACCTTCTTGATGGGAATGGGGAGTACATTTGGAAGTAAAGACCAAGCCAAAATCCCATTAGTAGCAAAACAACTAGATAGATATTAAGTTTTTTATTAAGTTGGAGATAGCCATTATAGCTTCATTGAATATTTCAAGCAAGTTTGCGAGGTAAATGATCTTATAAGTGACATTAAAAAGGTGCAAATCTTCAAATTGTACCTTGTAGAGAAGGGGTCAATGGGCTAGATGCCACTAGTAAATGCTCATTCATCTTGCTCAAAGATGTATTATCAAGTGCTTTGCAAAGGCTATCTATGGTGACAACCTCCTCGTTTGCCTAGTGAACATTGAGTAGAAGGAAGAGGAGAGCATGTAAGACTATGTATCCAAAGTGAAAAGCCTATTTAAACATGTATTAGTTATTAAAAGGCCCATTGCCAAAAGGCTATAACCAAAGCATTCATCAAGGGAATCTGGAATGAAATGGTTTATGAAACTATGATAGGAAACTTGAGCCTAAATTACTCTACCATTAGGGATGTGCAATATTAGGGGATATTTGGACTTACTTTTGGGCTCATAAGAATTACCATGTCATCATCCTATTAAAAAAGGGGTCTAGGGATAACTATCTCAAAATTATATACTTTAATATATCATTGGAAAGTCTTGATGAGAGGGTTCTAACATGCTAACCTCCAAAGAATTTGGAGTTTATATGCTCAAGTTATGGTCTATTGATTAAAAAATAACCTCAAAATTTTCATAATGGTAGCCTCACCCTCATTACTCCTTATGGAATATTCCCTAAAATCACAAAGATCTCAAAAGACCAAAAGTGAGTCCAAATCTCCCCTGATGCTTGATGAAAAAATTTGTGTTGAAGACCTATACCAAGAAAGGAGTAGAGACAAGGAAGATATATACAACCGTCAAGACCCTCAATTAAGCCATGATAAGGCTAAGTGAATGATACACAAGACCTTATGGATGATGTGGAAAAAGAGTTATAAAAAATGGTAGAGAAAACATGCAAATGTTGATGATCATTTAAGCTTTGGCTTATGGGCATCATGGGAGCCATTGTTCTTAACAAGTAGGGAGGCCATTCCACTCTAGTCTTGGGAACCCACCATTACTAAGACTCTAAAAAAGGGAGGGGGGTGTACCTTATGGGAATCATGGGAGCCATTGTTCTTAACATGTAGGGAGGCCATTCGACTCTTGTCTTAGGAACTCACCATTACTAAGACTCTAAACAAGGGGGGGGGGGGGGGGGAACGGGGAGGTTTGCAAGACAAAAAGGATAGCGGTTCATCTTTTTAGGTTTCCATGGTTGCCAATATCTTCAACATCTCCTTTTTCTTCATATGCTGCTCCAAATCTCTGGAAAAATGACATAAAATACTCCTGATAAGATTTCCAAGAGAATGAGTATCATATAGCCTTGTATCAAGTGAAGGATGTTTTCTATATAGCCAAGCAATTTGCATTGTCCATAGGCAAGACTTACCACAAATTATAGCAAGATTTTTTTATTTCTTTGTGCACTTATACTATGTTTTGGGACTTGTTTGTGCTGTTGAGGGTGCATGAGGCACTGGCCTTAAAAACTTACGTGATTCCTTGGTGCACCACTAAGATTGCTAGAGCCTTGAACAAGTGGTTGTGTACTGCATAATGGATGTTATCCTCGACAATTTGCAGCATGCTATTAAAGTGATGAGCTTGTTGTAAAGTTGGCTACTCTGTGCTATAACTTACACAATATGCAATTAGAGTGTTCAAATAAGAGTTTTGGTTCTTCTTGTGTCTCTATGATTTCTCTTTCATGGTTGCTACAAATCTTATAGAAACTAATGTAACGAAAGTACAAGCTTCTCAAATTACGATCTCTATCCTTGTACATGCTCTAGCAAGATAAAACGATGTCAACATTTACAAGCATATGTTTTTTATAGAGACTTTTCGATAATGAAGGATTTGGAAGAATTGATAAACAATTATTTTAGTAGAAAGAAAGGGGGACTGAATCATCTTTCAATAATTCAAGGAGTAGGGGAATTAAAATTCTTCATTGCTAACATCTCAACATTTCAACATGAATTGATTATTTTATCTAGCTTCAAAGTAGTATTGGATCAACTACTCACCTTAAAGGCAATGCATAGTCATAGAACAAGTTTAGAAAGGATTTAATTGTCACTACTTTATAGGAATCTAAAAATGGAAATATGCATTGAACATCAATTCTTTAAGCATTTACAGAACAATGCTAGATGGTTTGTAGAGTGTCACTTGTAGATGAAGCTAGAGGAGGTCTACATATTGTGGAACAATCATGGTGGAAAGTTGTGACACAATACCTTCGGCAATTTAGTACTACATTGAATAAAAAACATAACTCAGTGTGTTATAACAAGGTATGTTTTAGCTTTAATTGTTCACCTTGGGAGTTTTATAACAAGAGTGTTTGCCAATGTAGCATTATGGTAGTGTGCTACATGTGTTGTCGGACTAATAGCATGGCAAGAAGGTAGCTATGAAGTGTATTTACAATAAGGACAATAAGATGGGAAAACATCATGGTGTTTTAAAGATTATCTAGATCTGTATATACAAGAAAATCAAATCAAAACTAGAACTATTCATATGTGCCCTAGCAGATTTTGCTATAAAAATTGTGATAATAGCTAGTCCTTCCTATGAGTTGAAATTAGGACATGACTATAAAGAAGCAACTGGTTTATGTGAAAAAATTGTGAAGGAAAGTAAAATTATTCCTAAAATCATAACAGTGGTACAATTGTAGTGGAGACCAATAGTGATAATCACAACTACGTAAGATTTCTAATATAGCAAGTCATCAATTCAGATTGAGTGCATCTGGCTATAGAATTGGGTAAATGGAAGAAGCATTTATGACCTTGCATCTATGCATGAATGATTGGTGCAAAAAAAAATAATCCATCCTAAATAATTTAGAAAGGTCTTTGAGGCTTGAGAAAGGCGGCTAGGTGAACTCCATAGACTCATAAATTGATTGCATGAAAGAAAAACCCAAGTACTTTTATATGAGCAATGTAATTAGTGGAGTGTATCCATTCATGGATGTTGAAGTTAGAAAATAAATTGAATGGGTTATGAAGTCTCAAAATATTATCTAGAAAAGCTTTACCAACATTGCCCATTTGTGACATGTATGGATATGCCCGATAGATTATCAAGGGTTAAGACACTTCAATGGTAGGAAACGCAAAAGAGGCCTACTCTAGCCAATTCATCTAACATATATACTCCTAAAATAATAGAGAAAAGACAAAGAAATGCAAAATAGGTCCATGCCATGGATCAATCTTCCATTCATCTCATGATACAAGGTAGCCATGGCTACATATGAGAAGGTACAAGAAATGATTCTTGGTACACACCCCAAGCTATTGCTAATACTAGGAGATAAATATTTTTCAAATGAACAAAAGGTCCTTACATTGGCACCTTGTGCCTTTTTATACTAAGCCCCTAAAACCCCAAAACTAATGGTTCTCTTTTGATTTTATCACAAAGGCTTATGAGAAATTTTCCTACATTATACATATCTAGTTGACTTAGAAAAAATTGGTGGCATCTTGCAATGACCTCTTAGGGGATACATTCCTTCTCAAAGATGAGAAAGACTAGATTCTTATATGTACCACTTTAGACTTTTATTTATAGAGGAGTTTGAATATGGAGAAGCTCATATACACTTGAGTCAATGAGAGAAGCATAAGCAGCATCCAAACAATCAAACCTCAAACATGTGTCTTAGTGTCGTGCCTCTCTTTATGATCGCCCCTAACTTAGAGCCACAAGATTTCACCAAGGTTTGTCCTATTCCAATGAATAAGATTGAATTACGCAAGTTGTTAAGTCATTGAAGTCCATGTTTCCATGACAAACCACAAGATAGTCTCCTAATCTTCAAAGTTTTTTTTAATTGCCCCACTTGGCAATGGGCGAACCTGGATCAAGTCATGTTTAACTATAACAATGAACTTGCTAAGCCATTGGAGTCCATGCTTCCACCAAATAGATTCCTACTCTAAAATACTCTTGGTTGATAAGGAAAGGGACCCAACTCTTGATCTTCCACATATAGAAAGTATTGAGTTAAAAATGGGTGGTAATGATTCAGACCTTGAAATACTACCACCAGCCCAATCTCACAAAGCCATAACAAAAATTCCAATTTATATCATGCAAAGTGACAGCTTAAAAACATCACACCCAAGAATGAGTCAAAAACTAAGATCCATAAGAAGAGGACCTCCTGAATAATTTATGAGATACAAAAAGGGATTCTAAGTCATTGTTTTGCTTGGTTCTAAAGGAGAAGAGAAAATCACTAAGCTCATTGAGACCCTAGCAACTATCATGGAGTTCAACCTTGCTAAACCATGGGGAACCCCCCCTAAACTTGACTACATAGTTAAAGAATCTCAATATAGAAGATGACAAGGAGTATTGTGATATATTTCTATGGAATTACTTTGATCTCAAGGGTATACCACCTTGGGTGTTGGATGCATATTATTCCTTTGAAATTGGATGCTAAGTCCACTAAATAATGGCCCTATTTCACAAATTATCTCTATGCATACCATGTGTGAGAAGAGCTTGAGAAACTACAAAAAGTAACATTCATTTATGAAATTTAGCATATGGGTTGAGTACAACCCACCATCTTGAATGAAAAAAATTGAGTATGCATTAACCTCTTTATAAGCATCAACAAGGTCTGGCCCTTGGGCTTGGCTATGGGCTTCCCATGCTCTTTGTAAGCTTGTGTCCCTCTCATGGTAGATGGTGATATGTTAATTAATAGTCTCTACTAGTTTTGAATGGATAAACATTTCATGTAAAGCAACTACTAGAGGTCAAGCATTTTATGATATTTTATGACTTTGGTAGATGAATATTAACGTTGATACCCAAGGAGAAAAATTTTAAAGGAGTATCACCCCATGGTGGGATTAGTTAGTATGATGCATGATAGTTTTACAAAAGTTAGAATAAGTTATGTACTCATAATGATAATATGTATATTGGACAAATGCAAAAACTTATAGCTAAGCTCTACAATAGAGAAAGACAATTAGGATTCTCTTCTTTGACTTACATTCAATTGAGTTTTAAGTTAAACCTAGTTGAGATTTCTCTTAAAGAAAATTATATTAAAAAATGATGAGGTTCATAAAATAACATCATTTTATTTTAGTCCATGCTAAATATTAAAAAGAAAGCTAAGTACTAGCTAAAATAGTCTGAATGAAAGAAAAGGATAGCCACACCTGATCATGTTTCCTAGCAAGCCCTCAGAAAGTGGGGGATAGACTTGAATCAGTAGCATAATATGGATTATTTTGTGAGCTTTTCTAGTAGCTACCTCATTGAATCTAAAATGGATTACTCCATGATAAAGCAAGAAGGATTATTGATAATGTATACCATCAAGAAGTTACACAACTACTTGTTGGCTGTCCTATTCATATTTTTTGTACACCTCACCAAATCTTAAATGAATTAATCCATGATAGAATGGTAAGGATTAGCAATGGTGTACATTGTTAATACCTAGTGTCACTAATTGTTGGATATCTTTTTCACGCTTTTTGTAAACTATCAAGAGAACTACTCTATTTGGGTTAACAAATCTTGTGCTATAGGCCACATTGCTAGATGGTTTTTTATTTTTCTAGAGTTTGATTTTTCCATGGTTCTATGCATAAAAAAGTAACATTTTACTATTGACCACATGTCTTGTATAACCAATAGAGAGTAAGCAGTTGGGATTGCAATAATCTCCTTGATGTCCATTTCTTTCGTATCCACCATCAATATTCTTAACTCTTCAAGGAAGATCTTATACCACATTGGCTAGATGATATCATCCATATATTAGAAAATAGGCCATGAGAGTGATCCATTGAAAAGAAGTGTCTTGCCCATCTCCTAATCAAGATTTGACCCTATCCAATGATTGCTAGTCACAATTCTATCCACTAGGACAAGATGGTCATTTTTGCATATGCATTTATGAGTGTGAAATAATTTTTTTAAAAGGAAAACTTTGATACAAATCCCAATGCAAGAAAAAATATACATTTCCCATTATGGTGGCCTAGGTTAGGATTGGGGCTCGGGCTGGAGCTCGTGGACTGGGGGCACTTGTCCTTGGGATTGGGGCTTTTGGGGTAGGGGCACTTGGACCTAGAACTAGCTAGGGCTAGGGCTCATGGGGAAAGGGCACTTGGGCCTAGGATGGGGGGTCAAGCTCAAGATTATGGGGCTCAATCTTAGGCCAATGGGGGTTAGCACATTTTTTCCTTCTAGTTGGCAGGGCTAGGGTGCTCCTCATTCTCTTTATAAGCATTGACATGGTTTGGCGAGCTCTCTCTTGGGCTTGGCTATGGTGCTTCTCATGCTCTTTGTAAGAGTGTGTCCCTCTCATGGGAGATGGTGATATGTTAATTAATATTCTCTACTAGTTTTGAATGGCTAGGTCTTGTGACATTGTAATTCCACCCATTTATAATTGTATCCAATTTAATGTCACCAAAAATATCACCGATGTGCTTACTAACAACGTGGCTAATTACAACATCCTTCTATACTATTATTGGCTAGAATTAGGTCAACAAACATTGTATCCCATTGAAACAAAGCTAAGAATGTACAAAGGCTAACATTATTCACTATTGGGTAAATGTAAAGTACACTTAACAATGGAAACAAAAACCATTTTGATCTCCTTCTATGTTTCTAACTAGTAGAAAAGGGGCTAAAATCAAAATCTTATTGGAGAATTCATTTAAATTTGTCACAAACTACTATGTCAACATAGTTGAAAAGTGTATACACTTCAAGATTTCTAGCAAAAAAGGATTATGTTGGGCACTACACGCTCAATGTTAGGACTTTGCCATTTGGACACCCTCTTATTGATTCAAGAAGTTCAACCACTATGTCATGACTACCTCTCACATAGTCTCTTGTATACAAATCCATCTTTGTTTGTAGTGAAGGTGCAAAAGGTATATCTCCATGCACAAGAATGCTCTCATATGCCCTACGATGGAAGGTGCACTCCTTGCCTCTCAAACCCTCTATGTCCTTCATCATGCAAGAGGAGAGTATGGATAAGTCATGAGAGTGTACACGAGAATAGTCTGCTTCACTCTTAGTCCCTCACCACCCACATTCACTTTCTTTCCCCCAAATTATCTCAACCTCTCTCCCTTACTCCCTCTCCCACACAAGACAAAAGAAAGAATGCAATAGCCAATGGTTAGCACACACAAGAATATCTTGTCCCATTCTTTTTTATCCTTTTTATACAAGTTTTTAGGGCTAGGGTACCGCATCTCCCCTTGGGCATTCGAGCCCTCTTTTTTGCCAAGTGTTTGATCACTCCTCCATGCATGTACCTAGAGCTATTGATTTATGTATTTTCAACTCAAGTGCTACTTATTTGTGAATAAAAATTGCACAAGAGGGAGCCCCAACTCTCTTTACATATTTCAAAATAATGATCAAACAAAAAAATTCAAAGTAGTTGTGGCCCTTTTAAGCTTTTTTTTTTTCATATCTTCATATTGCTAACATTTTACCCCCTCTTCATAGTCGAGCGCTAGTCCCATGGCACTCATGTCATAAGAACATAGTGTAGATGGAGTAGACAACTAGGTTAGTTGATGAAGAGATCTTAGAGGGAAAGTGTTCTTTGATGATGTAGAGAAAAGGTGGGGTTGGCGGTGTTCTACAAGTTGCGATGAAGAGAAGGACGATTGTCACTAGAAGTGGAGATTGTAGGAAGAAAAAGATGCAAGCCATCTATTTTGATGGTCTTATATGTGCTTAGTATATTGGTCATATATTTATGCTCTCCATGAGGGGTGTGTTTACCTATTCTTTGCACTGTGGGTGTCCATGCTAAGCAATTGGAAGCTAGGTCAAGTTCCAAATATATTTCGAATGTTGTTCTCTACCCTTGCCCTTTTCCTTGCACTTGTCCTCACGCATTTTATGGCATTGTGGTCGAATATGCCCTGTTGTTCCATAATATTGACAAGTCAATGAGGACTTATGGCCATGGGACTTATTACGAGATTGTCCACATGATTGAGAATGAGACTCGTGAGAGTCTCTCACATGACAGTCATTACCGTTCCTACCATTATTGCATCAAACTGTCAAAGTATGAAAGGTGCATGAAGCATCTATATTCTTTCGGTTAACTTCTTCATTCAAGATTGCACCATCTACATCCTCTAAATCTAGGCCATCAGTAGGCATGTTTACACACATAGTAGTATAAAATGTATCCCATGATTCAAGCAATGTAACCAAGAGGAATAAAGGGGGAAGATTGCCCTTGAATTCAATCCCCTACAAAACAAATGGTTGGGAATAGAATGAAACTCATTTAAGTGGAGTGACATGGAAGTACCCTCCTTCGTGTGAAGGACGTCCATGAGTTGCTTCAACAACAAGTACATTTGAGAAGAAGGGCTTTTCTTGTCATAGACATCGTAAATATTTTTCTATAAGTTCCATGTAGACTACCAATCAGAGACAACATTATAGAACATCCGCTTAGAGAGGGACAATATGATAGTGGACTTACATAGCTTATCTAATTCGGCCCAATCCTTTGTATCAATACATTTGGGCCTAACATCCTCATGTTTCAAAGGTTTAACTTGCATTTTTTGCACTAAAACTCACTAGATTTGGGCCTTCCAATAGCTGTAGTTGGTGCAATCTAACTTGCCAATACAAAGATAGCACTATCCTTGGAACCACGAGCCATACTAAGACCAAGTAAATGCATAGAAGGGCAAAACAAGTTGTTGTAATAACCTACAAATCAGGCCCAAAACCACTGCCATATCAACTTCAAAACAAATATTACTGACCAAGTAATGAACTTTCCACAAACTCAATGCAAAAAATTGATAAATGGAAGTGATTGCTTGCATTAACAATGCAATAAATTGTAATTATAGCATGCTAAAAATGAAGTACAACAATATGAGATCAATGCTAAAGAGGGGCAATCACTTATATAAGACAAATTAAAACTGTGATGGAATAGCTCCAACTAGCAGTGGAGTGAATATGGGACTTGCACCGAGAACTGTCAAACAATCAGTGTGTCAGATTGAGAAACATTCCATAGGCATAACCATCATGATTAGAGTGTGTCTCATGGATAACATAAGAGACCAACCAAAGGCATAATGAACCAAGCAATGTAATGGAAGCTCAATACATAACCAACCAAGATGCATACATCACTAACAACATTGTGACAAAGAATATAGATTCTAGCCCAAAAGTAATGTTGGATCAGTCCACTAAGCATCAATTGCATACATAAAGCATGATAAGATCATGTGCATGTCACCAAGTCCCATGGTCTCACTTGAAGACCCTCAAGCTAAATTACATAACCAAATGCTCAATGTAATATTCAAGTGTCAAGTAGCGGCTCCCACTGGAACAAAATTCCAATGCCAGACAAGCAAACAAAGCTCAAAACATCATATGGAAGGCATCCATACATCCAAGACCCAAGTGACTTGCAAAGCTCTTACAAGAGTATAAAATAAGCATACATAATAGAAAATGAAAGCAAATGTCAAGATTCAAGGCTCCAATCTCAACTCAAAAGCAATCTGAAAGCATAACCAAGTATGTATGTTCCATGATATACCCTAGTGTACCATCGAAAATGCTTGAGAAGCATCCAAGAGCAATAGACATATAAGATCTCTGATAAAATAGTATGTTTTCCTCTTATTCCAACAATGAAACAACCTATGTAAACTAATCCAAATGAGCTTAATAGAAGCCCAACATGCATCCCAAGCATCAAGCTAAAATACAAACATTCATGTCAAGCCCTGTGACCATCAAATAGGTAGAGACAAGCTCAATACTTATTGTACACACAGGCAATATATAGCAAACTACTATAAATACATAGTCAAGGACTGAAATATGAAGGCTCAAATCCAACTCCATGAGCCAGTAACCAATGCCGGGTTGCTAAAGTGTGAATGCCCAGGAGTCAACCAATTAGTAGAGGTGAAGTGGGAGGTGGCAGAAGTGCCAGATGGAATAAGAAGAAGAGGGGTAGGAATAACAAGTGCAAATACACTCCCTATAGCCCCTCATGTTGTAGCTAATGCTGCCCTCAAGGGAGCCTAAGACAATGATTACTAGGGCCAAGGGAAGGCTTGGAACAAGCCTCAACAAGCACTAAATTGTCACAATGTGTGATTGGCCTTCCCTAAAAGAATAAATAATAAAGTGATAGTGATGGGTGCCTGCCACCTATAGTGTACAGATGTGTGGGTAACTAATACATGGTGTGGGTACTATCAATGTAACCAATACATGGGTAGCTAGGCATAGACACCCTTACCCCCAACAACTTGTTGACAGGCTATGGATGTGGGGAGGATATATAAGAGTTGCACAACTGTTATACTATTGTTATGCATGCATTTTATATTTTATTCAAAAATTTTAATAATTTTTGTCTATTTTTTGTTGTAGGGTTGTGCATAGGAGCCACTATGAGAGGATGAGATTTCAATTAAAGTTCCCATCCTTTTGTGCTTTATCTTCCCAATGGCTTAGTTTTATCATTATATTTTTAGACTCTCTTATTACTATTTGGATAGTTTCTCATTAGGGATCTCGTCATATTTTGGTTTATCTCATATATGGCCTAGTATTATCATTACATTTATAGGCTCACTTATTTATGTTTGGATAATAAACATTAACTCATAGATTCATATGTACTTTACTCTTCTTTTGGTCACTATTAGGCATCAAATTTAATGTATTTGTACATCTTATTCTCTCATCAATTGCTTCAAATACTCTTGCATATTGTTTGTTTTCGTTTCATAATAATTGGGTTAAGTAATCTAGTTGATTTTTTGACTCTTATATAGGCAGCAAACAACTAGTGCATGTTTGATAAGATTGTAGACATGGGTAGGGAGGATTTGGCCCTTGCATGGCCGGAATGCATGGTTTGTTTTTCTTCCATCGACCATCGATATTTGCATCAAGGTTCTTTCTATTTTTGCAATTGCCAATGTAGCCACATTGTATGTATTGGTATACATCAATGGGCAACCTAACACATATTATGATAATGATATCAATGAACATATCATCATATTGATTGTAATGGTTATTTGGATGTATATACCAATGGTAGGGCTTGACATTTCAAAACTTTTGGGCGATCAACTTCATTGAAGTACTCATGGGTATACCCTTCATGTATACAGACATACACATACACATACATACATACATACATACATATACACACAAACACACACACACATTCACACATGTGTGTGTGGAGAGAGAGAGAGAGAGAACACTCACCTAGTGATTGCACTGTCCACCTTTTGTTTTTGCTCTTTGTCCTAGTTCTCTATCCCAATGCTCCTACTTCCACTCTCTCCTCTTAGCACTACCATGTGTAGGATCATGGAAAATGTCGTATTAATAAATAGTATAGATTTCATTGACTCCACTCTAAAGTATGAGAGTCGAGCCTCTGTAGGTGGATGATGGACTTTAAAGTCTTAGACTATTCTAGCCATGTGCATGTTTTTTTACTGTGATGGAACCTAGCAAAGAATCGTTGGAGGAGGAGGAGGAGGAGGAGGAGGAGAGAGAGAGAGAGAGAGAGAGAGAGAGAGAGAGAGAGAGAGAGAGAGAGAGAGAGAGAGAGAGAGAGAGAGAGAGAGAGAGAGAGAGAGAGAGAGAGAGAGAGAGAGAGAGAGAGAGAGAGAGAGAGAGAGTGTGTGTGTGTGTGTATCTAAATTGAGATTAAAAAATATTTTTGTTATGATAAATTGCAAACAAATTTCCACCATTTTAGATGAACTTAGTTGAGTTCACCAAGTACCACTATTTTAAGAGGTACTTCATTGATCTCCCAGCTAGAGTTCCCTGTTTTGCAAAGTTAAAGTTGTCCTAAGCCTGCCACACATAGATCATTTGAATTACAATGGTTCGCGCAGGTTGGACCATCATGGCTCGTATCCAACCCATGCAACAAGTACCACAACTTGCTCTACTTTTAAGAGTTATGTGAACCAACTCTATGCAAGAAGGGATTTAAGAATATGTTATCTAATATCTAACCAAACAAAGAAAAACGTTTCAAAATAAAATGGCCTTGAGAAACGAGAGTATCTACGTGAGAAAAGCAACTAATGACATATGACTCATGAGTGGAGCTTATCATTTCTAAATTCTAGGTGGCAAAATTATCATTTCAGCTGACGTGAGCTTGCTGACCTCTCTGTGCGCGTCATCAGGGTGACGTCAGATGGTAACATATGCTGGCAAGTTTTGACTACATGACCCTATTTGCATCTATAAAGAAATGCTTTACTCCTCTCGAAAGCATGATTAGTTTCAGTTACGGTGAGATGGCAGCTATGGCGGCGTGGTTATCTTCTGCTGCAGGTCTAATGAGTGAGGCGCTGCTATATTGTGCAATCCTTCTCACTGTAGTGCCTTGGATCATGGTGGCCTTGCATACCAGATCAGGGGAGGGCAAGAGGAGGCAGGCTTCTTCTTCTTCTTCATCATCATCTTCTTCTTCTTCTATGCAGCAGCTCCGGTTACCTCCCGGCCCTCCCTTCAGCCTCCCCTTCCTCGGCCACTGGCTACAAGTGAGAGCTGATCAGATCACTGCCAGAAAGATGGCCAACCTTGCAGAAACATACGGCGACATCTTCCTGCTAAAGATGGGGCGGCGGAACCTCGTCTTCATAAGCTCGCCCGCCATAGCCAAGGAGATGCTGCACACCAAGGGGGTGCAGTTCGGGTCGAGGGCCCGGAACGTGGTGATAGACATCTTCACGGGGGCTGGCCAGGACCTCGCATTCGCGGATTATGGCCCCCACTGGCGGCGAGCCAGACGGATCCTCACCCTGCCTTTCTTCACCAGCCAGGCCGTGCAGCAGCGATGGTGGCCCGCCATGGATGATGAGACAGAGCTCCTGATAGGCCGACTCGCGCACAAGCCCAAGGCCTTCATTCATGGCGTCGTGCTGCGAGAGAGCCTGCACCTCATGGTTTACAATGTCCTCTACCGGGTGGCCTTCGGGAGGAGGTTCAAGAGCGAGGATGAGCCTCTCTACGTCCAGCTGAAGAGCCTGAACGACCAGCGCAGCCGCCTCCTGCAGAGCTTAGCTTACAACTATGGCGACTTCTTCCCTGCCCTTTGCCGTCTTGGCTTCATCAGAGGTTTCTTACAGACCTGCCGTGCCGTCAAAGAAGCTCGCGAAAACATGTTCAAATACTTCGTCTCGAGCCGACTCAGGTAATGTCACGCGCGCACACAGTACGCTCTCTTCTCTGTGCCTTTCATACTATTTAGTATTAAGCCACTGTTACAAAACACAAATTATGGTTCATCCTTGTATAACTTTGATTAGGTCAACACAGTTTATTATCATCTAGTTTCAACTATATATAGTGCAATTGTTATCCCAATTGGTACTATGAGTTCTATATGTACCTCATTTATTCTATTAGAAAACACAAATGGTTCATGCATGACTTTGATTATGTCAACAAAGATTATTATCATTTAGTTTCAATTATATAACGTGCAATTGTTATCCAAAATTTTTGTTTCGCTATGGTGAAGATATACCCACCCACTTAAAAGTATTGCACAATCTTAGTCTCTATGCATCTATTTGACTAATTTAACAAGGCAATCAACTCTAGTACCAAAGGTCTCACTTAATTATTTGCCTTAACACTCTTGTTTTATTGATTCATTAGGGAGCTAAATGGGCTAAAAGACCTTTCGGAAGAAGAGAAGAGGACATTAGGCATCGATCACATCCTTGTAGCTTTGGAGGACAATGAAATCAAAGAAGAAAACATGTTATACTTTGTAGAAAACTTAAATGCAGCAGGTAATTGATGGATTAACACTCAACACATAAGCATGCGGATTACAAAGGCTTGAGTATATATTTCAAAAGTAAAGGAAGATTGAATCTTGTTATTTTTTGGAAGTTGTCTTCTCTAGGTATGGAAAAACATATAGCTCATTAGCTCCATAGGAGAGATTTTGCAAGTGCCCACACCTTTATACAACACTAATGCTTTTGAAAGTGAACTAATCAATTGGCTTTCTTTCTATTTTGCATAGGAGTTGATACAATCTTGATCACACTTGAGTGGGTGATCGCCGAGTTGGTGAATAATCCAAGCATACAAGAAAAGGTATATCAAGAGCTCTTAAGTATCAAGACTCAAGAGCTAAAAGAGAATAAAGCTCACTCAAAAATTGTGGGAGATACAAACCAAATATTGAAGCTCCCTTACTTAGATGCAGTACTCAAGGAAACCATGAGGATGCACACAACAGCACCATTCATAGTGCCTCACATGAACTTGGAAAATGAAGAGCTAGGGGGCTACAGAATCCCATCTAAAAGTAGAGTAATAGTGAATGCATGGTGGATGGCCAATAATCCAAAGTGTTGGAATAGCCCAGAAATGTTTAATCCTGATAGATTCTTGGATATCCTACAAGAGCGGACTCTAGATATGCATGGAAGTCATTTCAAATTCCTTCCATTTGGGTGTGGGAGGAGGCAGTGTCCTGGTATAGTTGTGGCTCTACCCATAATTAAAATAACATTAGCCAAATTGATCCTAAGCTTTGAGCTACTTTCACATCAATCATTGGCATACAAAGACAAGCAAGCTTCTAGTGATATTTGTGATGCCCCCTTACTTGACCTTACTGAGAAAAATAGCCAATTCCTTTTGCCCATGGCAATTTCGCCAAAAGTATTGCTCAAAAGGAGAAATCATAGCCACTTTAAAGCAATATATTCAGAATAATCACATTAGCACTCCTTTTATTCTTGGTAGTTCTAGTTGCTCACATTATACATATGTAGCTTATAAACGTTGGCCTTTTTGGACCTACTTGTCACTAAAAAGAGCATAAACTACACCTTGAAATGCTTTTATAATTATTTGTAAGGAATATCAATAGTCTTGATTGGAAATACTGTTGTAGTTGTTATATGCAAAAGCATAACCTTTTGTTCTTATCCCTCCTATTTTATCGATTCAACATTTCTTACAATTTTGCACTTCAATAGAGGAGTAGCAGTGTACTTAAAAGTCTAGAGGCAAACATAATGCTTTGTCCTTTATATTATTTAAGATTTTTTTGAAGCTAGAAACTAGAGGTTTTCAAATTTGCACATGAAGTTTCAAATCATTCAACATAAAAGAGGTTTACAAGCCCTTCTTCATGTTTGTGAAACTTGAAGTAAGTGGTTGAGAATGATTATGTATTATTTTCAAGGAGCCTTCAAGCCTCAATTCATGCAGAATGAGAAACTCTTAAGATCATAACACGATTTTCAAGTTTTAAAGCATGTTTTTCACTTCTATCCAATGAGCCATGTAATATTTATAAACAAAACAAAATGATGATTAGATTCAATAACATAATTAAAATCAGGACTACAATTGGAAAGGAACCAAATTCATAAAATATATGCTAGCATTATGATCAAGATATTCACAAAAACTATTAACATAAGTGTCAAAATAACCTAAAAAGAAAGCACCATAAATCTCGTGACTTTCAACATTCGTTTTTATTGCTCTAATACTAATTCATTTGGACTCTGAAACAATGATAATTTTGAAAGATGCCAAAATCCTTATTTGATGATAATCACTATGGTTTGAATGAAAGTTAATCACTACAATATATGAAGCATATACCTATGAAATTTAAGATGAAAATGCAGACAAAATAATTTTGAAATATTAGGCCTTTGTGCTAGGAAAAGTATTGGAATAAGTGATAGAAATATGGTCAATAAATGTGACTCTCAAGGGGTTCACTATATATATCCTCACATGCACTCAAGGAATTTTTATAAATATCCTTATTTGTGAAATTTTCTTGAATAAAACACAATCCCTTTTTATTCAATCTATAGGTTACCCCTTTATATGACACCTTTCTATATGTAAAAAATGGTGTTTTAAAAACCCCTTATTTTAAACTCACATGATACATACATATATTCATGAGTTACCCCCCCAAGATGTGGCTACCTAGAGACATGGAAATACGAATACATAAATCATATTGACATATTTATTGATGGATGCACAAAGAGAAAAAATAGCAAGGACCTAGCTCTTTGGAAGGCAAGATCCATCCTATCCATGTCAATTGTCTTGTTAGACATGGGCTATTGTTTGGACTTGTAAAAAATCCAATGGAAGCATACAAAAAAAAGTGGTCATAACAATTTAAGTCTGATTAGACTCTATACAAAACAACAATAAGATATATAGAAATTATTATACTTAATTAAATCCACAAGATGGCACACTAAGCATTACTTTAATGTACTTAAAAGTGAGAGTGTTATATCAAAATTTTACATGGATACACAAAGAGAAATATCTAAAGAATATGAGGACAATAGAATTTGTACATCCATGCATAAGGAAAAGTGCACGTAATGAGGTTTCTAATTTGAGATCTCATCCTCCTACAATGGATGAGCATACCAATTTGACTATCTTTTTCCACTCCTTTGTCTTGAGCTAGTATTCTTCAACAAACCCGTCTTCATAATCTTCCTTCTTGCCATCTACATCATCCTCAAATATGCCCACAAGTCCTTCCACATAAGGTTGTACATAGTCTTTTCCTTCCAGGCATGAAAGCCTTCTCCATTGAACTTGGCTATTTGCTCAAGTTTAGACATTTTGAAGGAGGTATTACCACGAGTATACTCAGGCAGTGTCTATCCTTTTACAATGAGATTGAAGCTTACAAGAGATTTAATCAATTGGACATTCCACATTAAAAATCTTCACGTTTTTCATTGCAAGAATTGAAGTAAAACCAAAAAATGAATTGTTCTTGGATGTGTCAAGAAACATAAGTGCCAAGAAACACTAGGTTAGTATCAAGAGATACTAATGTTTTATAAGCTTATCGCTTTACTTGGCTTTAAACGATTATAAATGCATTCTAATGAAAATGCATATGAACTACCGCTTAGGAAAATAACCTAAGTAATATAATAATGAACTAGATAGTGAAAATAATCTTTCACTTGAAAAATGATTATATGCATGCCATTAAGAAAATATCCTAATTATATTTTATTTTGTGATATTTATTATTATTTCATTAATGACACATGTGATCATAATAACAAAAAAATGGTAGATGTTATTAGGGAAGGGAATATTTTATAATCTTTCCTTGAAAGTGATTATCTCTATTTTGTTTTGTTAATAATAAAAAGATGCATGTGAATTTTATAATAATTTATGGAAAATAATTTAGATAATATCATGAAATAATCAATGCATTAAATCAATAGAAAATTGTATAGAAAAATATATACTAGATATACATAAATTAGGTGTGTAGAAATATAATTTGATGTCTGAAAGATGAAATAAAAACTACACTTATGCTTTTTGCATTGCGTGGAATAAATTTTTTAGAAAAACAATCTTGCACCTACGATATAGCTAAATGAAAATTGATCTTTCTAGATAACGTTGAGAGTTCGGCAAATGATCCACACATCGTCAATTAAAGCATAGAATATGAGTAGAATAAAATAAAAATTATTTTCTTATTGAAAACATATACAATGTTAATATTAATGATTATATTAGCAAGAGCATCAATATCATGAGTTGACCCGCGTATGAATCAGTGAGAAAACCTAGCCTTAAATATCGAGAATGTTGAAGTGAAAACAACTATAAAATACTTGATAACCCTGAAACTATTAGTATCAGAAAATTAAATAAATATTGAAAGTTTGTAGGACTTGTTGGATATTGATAAGAATTTGTTGATACAAACTCTAAAGTCTAAATTGACTTGGAAAAGCATTTGAAATCCTGCTAAGCATAGGTTTGGATAGAGGAGCGCATGAATTGCTTGCCATAGACATAAATGCCCATATTATCTTTAAGGGCGGAAATACTAAATTTTTCATAAGGATAAAATTGACTTCTCATACTTCATCAGATTCATGAAATAACTTGTGGATCCCAAAAAAGAGTTGCAAGTAAGAAGCGAAACACTAAGAATAAGGTGAGACCTTAAAAAGAGAAACCCTAGATTTCGGTGGGGATACTTCCTATGCTAAAAACACTCATTGTTTCTTTTTTATTTGTGCATGCATTGATGGTTATACATGAAATATTGATTGTGCTTGTAGTAGTTAGATTTGATTGTAAATATATAGTCAGGATAATAAGAGGAAAGATCATGCTATGCCTCCCCCACACGGCTAGATGTGAAACCCTACTCCAAGGAGGATTATTTTGTACCACCCCAAGGAGCTTTGGACCACTCGCCCTGGTGTCGAGAGGTGGCTCGGTGAGGAACGCGTTAGGTAGGAGGAGGCATGAGTGCCATGGGGCTTTGGCATAAACCTCTCGATCGATCTTAGGAACTACCTAACCCTCACACGAATCAGGATGGGATCTTGGAGTCCCTAGTACTAGTGAATGGACGGAAATCTTGGAGAGTTTCTTTATAAAAATTACACCGCATAGCAAATAGAATCTGAGAAAGAGATAGAGATAGAGAGTACACAACATATAAGAGGAGAATTAGAAAATTTCTTTAGCTCCAAACAACTGATACAGAGATGGCTCTATCCACCCATGCGCTTCCACAGTGATGGTGATCTAGATAGAAGATAGGTGAAGAGCTTAAGGCTAGCTGGAACAACTCTGACTGGGTGATAGATAGATGATCATTGACTGTGAAGGGCTTTAGCTTTTATAGCCCGTGAAGGTGGTTAGGTCGGCATGACCATGCCGACCTACCATATGAGCCTCCACTAGTCGGCTAGGAAACATTCCAAGGAATATTCCCTTTACTGTCGGGTCGGGGGTATTGCCCCCACTAGGACCCCCGAGCCAGGGGCTACTTCCACTGCCCCTTGACCCCAAAATAGGGGCCCCTTTTATTCCCTTACCCCGCAACTCGATGTATTGTGCCTTGAGTTGCTACCAGCTTAACTACTCAGTCCAACCCAAAGACTAGACCCACAATGGTCACCTTTTTGCCATCCGGTCACATAGACCTCATCTGATATACAAGTTGGGACTCAACCAATGTCCGGGCTCACATTTTTCTTCTCCTCATAATGGGGGTCTTACAACTTTGAGCACCTTGGATCATTGGTGGCACCTTATGAGGGTGGGGCATTGAGCATATCTAACACCCCCCCTCAATGTCCACCCATAGGTGAACTATCTCCTCGACCTAATGCCAAGTCTCTGAAGATGAACTTGAAGCAAATCATTCGTAAGTGCTTTGGTGAAGATATCTGCTCCATTCTTCTTTATGGGACAGTAGACCAGTACCACTATCTCATCCTCCATCAAATCACGCACATAGTGATGTAAAAAATTACACGGTGCAGCGAATAGAATTTGAGAAAGAGATAGAGAGTACACAACAGATAAGAGGAGAATCAGTAAATTCTTTAGCTCCAAACAATTGATACAAAGATGGATCTGTCGACCTGTGCGCTTCCACTGTGTGAAGCTTAGATGGTGATCTAGACAGAAGATATGTGAAGAGCTTAAGGCTAGCTGGAACAACAACTCTGACTGGGTGAAAGATGAATGATGGATGGCTGTGAACGGGTTTAGCTTTTATAGCCCATGAAGGCCGTTAGGTCGGCCTGATCGACCTACCAGCTTAACCACTCTGTCTAACCCAAAGATTCCTGAACCCAAAGAGAAAATTCTTGAACCCAAAGAGAAACAATAACTAGAAACTGACTTTCTGGAATCATTGTCTCCTGCCCAATCTGAGTCACAATTCCCCACAAGAGAAGTTTCGAAATTGTATGTGATACCATAGTCAAGAGTTTCCTTCAAGTATCTGAGCACCCGCATTCCAACCTTCCAATGACTCTCATGAGGTTTGTTTGAGAACCTACTCAAAACACCAACAACAAAACTGATATCTGGTCTGGTGTTACACAAGTAGATCAGACTGCCGACCAACCTCCTATACCTCCCAATGTCTACTGCTGATGTATCCTCGATGAATAACTTTGCATTCACCTCCATAGGTGTAGCTATCTCCTTGCACTTGGTCATGCCAAATGCCTTCAAGATCTCCCATGCATACTTCTTCTGAGAGATGAAGATGTTTCCTGAGACTTCAATCCCCAAATAATAGTGTAGCAAGCCCAAGTCTTGTAAAATATTACACGGCACAGCGAACAGAATCTGAGAAAGAGATAGAGAGTACACAACAGATAAGAGGAGAATCAATAAATTCTTTAACTCCAAACAACTGATACAAAGATGGCTCTGTCCACCCGTGCGCTTCCACTATGTGAAGCTTAGATGGCGATCTAGACAGAAGATAGGTGAAGAGCTTAAGGCTAGCTGGAACAACATCTCTGACTGGGTGAAAGATAAGTGAGAGATGGCTGCGAAGGGGTTTAGTTTTTATAGCCCGCGAAGGTCGTTAGGTCGGCCTGCTGACCGACCTACCATATGAGCCTCCACTAGTCGGCCAGGGTATATTCCCTTTACCATCGGGCCGGGGGTGCTGCCACCGGACCCCCTCTAGGGGGGCCGTTGGCCCCCCTGGGACCCCCCAGCCAGCGGCCCCTGGACCCCACAATAGGGGCCCCTTTTAACTCCCTTGCACCGCAACTCGATGCAATGTGCCTCGAGTTGCTACCAACTTAACCACTCCGTCTAACCCAAAGATTAGACCCACAACAGTCACCTTTTTGCCATCCGGTCACATAGACCTCATCTGATATACAAGTCAGGACTCAACCAATGTCCGGGCTCACATTTGGCTTCTCCTCATAATGGGGGCCTTACAACTTTGAGCACCATGGATCATTGGTAGCACCTTATGAGGGTGGGGCATTGATCATATCTAACAAGTCTATCATTTCAAACTCAGAACTCAAAGCCTTTTGAGTTTGGTTGATCATATCTTCATAGTCACCTGTAATAAGAAGGTTGTCCACATATAGGATAATCACTACAGACTTTTTACCATCCCTGTAAACATACAAGTTAGCATCTGAGGCACATCTTTTGAAGTTTAGGTTTAAAAAGAACTTATCTATCTGCTCGTACCATGCTCTGGGGGCTTGTTTCAACCCATACAATGCCTTCTTCATCTTACACACTTTGTTCTGAGAATGGGGGGCCTCAAACCCTAGTGGCCGAGCCACGTACACCTCCTCCTTGAGGTAACCATTTAAGAACGTTGACTTAACATCCATTTGGTACACTGGCCACTTCTTGTGGGTAGCCACTGCAAGTACCATGCGAATAGTGGTCATTCTGGCAGTTGGGGCAAATGACTCTTGAAAATCAAACCCTTCAACTTGTAAAAATTCTTGGGCAACCAGTCTAGCTTTGTACTTTTCTAAGGTACCATCAGCCTTGTACTTTACCTTCCAGATCCACTTGGTGCCAATAACCTTTTGCTTTGCTAGTCGATCCACTAGCTCCCAAGTGTCATTATTCATTACGTTGTCATACTTTGCTTGCATAGCAGCTTTCCATGATGGATTTGCAAGTGCTTCTTCTAAGTCAGTTGGCTCCTTTACTTCTCTCATAATCTCAACCATCAAGGCCATATTGACTATGTGAGCAGAAGCCCTCCTTTGCTCCTCTATTCTTTGAGACCTCCTTGGTCTGTCTGCCTTCTCCTCAACAGATGCAGGCATAGGATTATTGTGGTCATAGAGCTGCTTCACCCAATGCGGCAATGGATTTTCCGGTGGGGTGATGTCAGGTTGTTGAACTTTTTCCTCATCATCTGAAGATGATGCTTCCTCCTCCTTAAGGATAGGGACAGCTCTCAGGATAGGTTCATAGTGGACTACTTCTTTGCTTGATGATAAAGTGGAAGAACTTACCTTCTCCTCCTCCACTGTATGCGTCTCCTCCTTGAACACCACATCACGGCTCGCGATGATCTTCTTTGCCTCTTGGTCATATAATTTGTAAGCCTTCTGCTCATCACTATAACCCAAGAAGATACATTTTCTACTTTTTGGTTTTAACTTGTTTCTCTTCTCATTTGGAACATAAGCATAACATTCACATCCAAAAATTCTGAAATGTGAGATAGATGGTTTCTTACTAGTGTAAGCCTCATGAGGTGTTTTTCCCTTGAGAGCCTTTGTGTAGCTCCGATTTAGAATGTAGACTGCAGTATTAACAGCTTCAACCCAAAAATGGTTAGGCAATCCCTTGCCCTTTAGCATGCATCTTGCCATCTCCACAATGGTGCGATTCCTGCGTTCCACAACACCGTTCTGCTGAGGTGTGTGAGGCGTCGTCAACTGACGCTTGATCCCTTTGCTCTTGCAAAAGTCTTCAAACTCCTTTGAGTTGAACTCACCACCACCATATGTTCTAAATTTCTGATGTGGATGTTGAGGAGCAAGTAGACCCACAGATGGAAGCATCAATTGCAAAAGTCTTAGATGTTGCTCAATTTAAAGCAGAGATAGTAATTAAAGTGAGCAATGTAGAGGTTGATGAAGTATCTGATGCCCCTTCCAACCTCATTGTTTCATCCTTGCCAACTTTTCCAATTAAAGACAAAGAGTACATATTATTTCTTGATCTACAGATCCTTTTCAATTTGAGGGAAAATTATTGCTTGGCAGACTCAGGTAAGTTACTCATGAATATATGTGTGTATCACGTGGGTTCAAAATAAGATATTTTAAAAATACTATTTTTATATATTGTTTTACATATAGAAGGGTGCAATATAAAGGGGTTATTTACAGATTACATAAGAAAGGGTTATGTTTTATTTTTAAAAAATCCACAAATAAGGATATTTATAAATAGACCTTGAACACATGTGATGTAGAGGATATACATATAGTAACTTACCCGAGTTGGTAGATTGTAGAGGCATCTGCAGATGCAGAAGGCATAGTGGATATTGAGAATGAATCCAAGGAGTACTTATAAAAATCAGATACTCAAGTGTTAGATGATAAGTTTATAGATGCATTAGATTCATTTTCCTTATGTTTAAGCAAGGTAAGAGATGCTGAGAGTTACAAGGCTGCTAACAATAAGTTTGACCAATTTCAAGAGAAGCTTCGAATCTCCAATTTTGGAAGGGAGGAGTCAAAATATGTTAAGGAACTCAAGGATATCAAGGATACATCAACTAGTTTATCAAGGATATCAAGGAGACATCAAGGACACAATGAGTTTGACCACATACATATTTTCATTTTTTTCATTTTGAATTTTGGTTTTATAGTTGGAGATTGTAGATAAGGATAATTTCTTGGGAAGAGGCAAAGGATCAAGAAATGGTGGTAGTTTCCCAAAGGATGTTGCACTTGGGCATTACATATTAAGGATTGATCCCAATATTCTATTGGTTTTGCATAGTACTTTCTCGAAGGAGGTCTCATGAGACTGATTGTTTGTATCAAAGCACTTACAAGGCCCCTTGGGTACTCAGGTTTGCAGTACAATGCACGCAAAGTCATGTTCCTAAAAAAGACAACAGCCATCCAAATATTTGGTTATGGTCTCCGCTTCTCTACCTCCAGGACTGGATACTTCCTAGCATTCTCATCTTATGCTTTAGTAGCAAATAAAACATATATCAAGTCCATAGCTGGATACAAGAGAAGAAAATTTTTAAGTTATAGAGGAAAAATGGCTGAGGAGGATGAGGATATAAAGGCTCTTGAAAGCTATCCATGTATAAAATATTTTGAAAATAGTATGGGTATTGTAGATTCCATTGCACTTTGTTGTGCTTTTCAGTCTTTGAAGTTGTCTTCAAAAAAACCAATTGAATAACTCCTCAAGGGCATTGGTTTTAATTACTCCTTCTCCGCATCTAGTGCTCCGAAAGAAACATGTACGCGCTTGGTAGTGAGATTTTTCTATACCTTGGCTACTTTAAGTTGCTAGGGGCCCTTGCTCTTCCACAAAATAAGGCCCATGAACAAGAAGATTATCCTGTGACAACCCATAAAAGCAAAAAACCATTTGAATCATTAAACCTCCTTTTCAAAGCACAAAGACTCAAACTTATGTCTATCTTACCAAGTAGAAAGTAATATCCTTCTCTCCCCAAGCTTCCTTGATTGCATGAACAAGATTTACAACTAGACATTTGTACTCTTCTGAATAATTGGATGTTATCTTTTGTTCCCTGAGTACTTTTAAAAATATGTCAAGATGTCTCCAAACCTCCATTCGTAGGAATGTCATTTGTGGTGTACTAGCCTAGCCACATTTGTTGTGATTGCACACAACTCTCTTCAGCACTCCCACAATGCACTCATTTGTTTACCTATATGATTTCCTAGAAATCGTCTAGCTTTTACACCCCCCATAGAGATGTCTTCTAAGACATATATTATTATTTTCCCTGAGGCTATTGGATCCTTTCTCAGGTGAACTTGACCTCCGTGAAAACCCATTTTTGAGAGCAAGGCCTCACATTTATCAATGTAGTCATCTCACAAAGATATTGGTTTTATTGAATATGTATATTCAAGATGCAACCTAAGCAACTTATCAATTACTCTAATCTTTGTGTGCAATGTACAAATATGAACATTCCTTAAAGAGGTTGAAAGAATATGATCCCATAAGCCATCCAAATTTTTGAACTTGCTCAAATCTATGGAGTTCCTAGTCAGGACTCTTCTTGCTGGCCACAAAGTACTCCATTCTTTGGATCCCAAACTCTCCATGCAATACATACAAAGATATTTTGCATTGGCCCCATTACTTACTCCAAGCATACATTTGATAGTTTTCAAGTCAGCACTCATATGCCACTCAACATTAAAATACCAACACAATTGACTATTGACATTTTCCCTTCACTTTGAGACTTTATAATATCAGGAATACATGTATGAGAGAACAACCATTTCACGATTTTATGACCTTCATTCGGTACTTGGACTGTGCAAATCCACCAAATTTCCATCTCACATTGTATCTTAAATTGTTGTTCTTGTCCTGTACTATTACTATAATCCAATGCATTGTTCATGACACAAATGCTCACTCTTTCTATCTTTTGTTCCTTTTGAATCTGTGCTTCATCCAATTTTAGTGAAAACTTCAAAACACCATCACATTCTTGAATAATAAATTTATACATACAGACCATTGCAATTTGGACTGTTTTAAGATCAATCCAAATATTATTAAATTTGTTGTATTCAAGAAAAGCCTTTGTTTTATGCTTTTCATAGGGCATAGATCCTTCTATATGAATATACTCCCCAAAGACATCTAGAATCCTACGATTCATGGATGTCCTAACAATTGAAACTATAGAAGGCTGAGGCTAACCAAATGCAATTATCCTATGATATCTAAGGTCTGTAAACCAGAATTTTGAGAGAACACGATAACCTTTATGGGGCTGATACCCATACTATTACATGTCTCCACTATTTCATTTGGTTTGATTTTTCCTTTTAAATCTTTCACTAACTCTTTCAGAGTTTGGCTTCTCAAGTCTACATTTTCAGGCGATTTTAGAATCCTCAAAATGTCCTTCTTTGTCATGGTTTCTTTAATAAGCTTAATTCTCTCATTGTTCTCTCGAATATCAATGCTTGAGAAATATTAGAGATACATCTCTTCGCAAGATTTAGTCTCCATTTTTTCACCTGACTACACAAGCCCATTATATTTTTTAGTGGTCTTTTTCTCTCTCTAAATCCTATTGGAGTTTCCTTCAAGTGTAGTAAGTTTTCTTGCAATGACTTGTTAGAATTTTCTAGAACATCATTCTTGTTCGTCACCTCAGAAATAGTTTTTTGTGTTGATGTTCATGATTCCTTCATTTCATGTATCTGTTCTCTAAATGCATAAGATGCAAAATATAATCTCATACAGTAGCCAAGAATCCCATCACAACCATCACCAATGTACCTTATGAAGTTGTAAATATTGTAAAAAGGAGGATGTTTACCTGTAGAAGGGTCTGGTGGATAAACATTTCCATCCACCCATATGTATACATGCTTCTTTCCTTGTAATCGTAACCTATTAGCTTTGTTCTTATCCAACAATGCTCAATGGTATATACTCCTCCAAGATGAATAAAGAGGATCTAGTTTAATAGTAAGTTTATACTTGTGAGGTGGGGCTGCACTTGTGTTACTAGAAGAGGTAGTGGTAAACATTTTGGTGGAGAATCCTTAACAGGGCAATAATGTCATAGAGAAGGAAAAAGAACAGAGGTACAAAAAATGAATGTCGAGGAACAAACGAGTGTCTTTTGGTGCAAAAATTCAAAAATACAAAATTTTGCAAGTTTCAAGAGAATGAGACTAAAAAGGTGACCCTTAATGTCCATTACAGAATGAAGATATTTAATGGCCAACCTCTTCAATGAATCATATATTTTCTTATTAATCACATCCAAGTAGCCAAACTTGGAGGGTTTTTTATTTCAAAACCTCCTCAAATTAGAAACTTAACAATTTTCTTAAAAGTGAATTTTTGAAATGTTTTTGGCCCTAATGACATTTTTGGACTCAGGCAGTTACTATTACCATACACTTGATAATTCAATCCCCATGTACTACTCTTAACTATCATAATACATAGGAAGTATAGTATGGAGAACCTCCCTCATATTCTCATTTGCATGTCTTTAGCTATTAGGATTTTTGCCATGTACCCAAGGACAAGTACAATAAGCTGGATCCTAAGTTTAGGAAATTCATCTATCTTGGTTATGGAGATGTTCGTGAGATGGGCTATCACCTATGAGATCTACATTCTTAGAAGGTTATTTACAACCATGATGTTATTTTCCATGAGGAGAAAATGTATAAGAAATTTGAGCATATCATTGAGGTATGAAAAATGATATTTCAAGAGGAGCCTCTTGTTACTATATAGCTAGCTAGATAGTCTGCTGCATTGGTAGCTCATGCTCTAGTGACCCAGGTCCCTCATGCTCTATTGGATGTCTAGGCTCCCCAGCCTCATTTCATCAGATCTACTAGATATAGACAACAACTTGCATGGTTTTAGCCCTCTACGGATTATGTTATGGTGACAAATTTTGGTGAGTCTCTTACTTATGGTAAGGCCATACACAAAGGTGATAGTCACTTTTGGGAGAGAGCCATGCAATCAAAGTATGACTCATTGCAAAAAAATCATATGTAGATTTTGGTTTCCTTACCTAGTGAAAAGTGTGATTTGCCATACAAGTGGGTGTACAAGTTGAAAAGTATCCCTTGAAGCCCAAAGCCAGCATACAAGGCCAGATTCATTGCAAAGGATTTCAAGTATAAGCATGGTGTGGACTTTGCTGAGGCATTTTCTCTTGTTATAAAGATTACCCTACAGTTGGTACTCACTTTAGTTGCTCAGCTTGACTTGGATACTTATCAAATAGATGCCAAGACAAATTTTCTTCATGGGGACTTTCATGATGAGATTTACATGGAGCAAGCTAAGGGCTCTTTAGAACCTATTAAGGACCACCTAGTGTGTAGATTGAGGAAGAACCTTTATGGTCTCAAGAAGGCACCTAGGGAATGATACTGCAAGTTTGATGCTTTTATGCATTCATAGGGATGTAAGGTGCCCGCCCCATCAACTATCCAAGAACGCTTTTGGCGGTCTATCGAGAAATGAATCTAAGCATCCCTGCCCATGTAACGTGTCCCCCTATCTACTTGTAGGACATGTCTTAGTAGCCCATCGGGAAGAGAGTCTACAAATCGCCGCCCGGCACTCCCAAGGAATGTCACAGGGTTTGCGATCTAGGTCCTCCGGAGTCTGCCATGAAGCAGAAGCATTTCGACCATTCCCACTTAGGTTTGACCTAAATCAAGATTTCCCTAATGGTCAAGTTCCTAGAAGGTAGCTAGCGTCAAGCCCTAGAGAAACTACTTTATGCAGAAACATCAGGGTCGAAGCGGATTCATGTTGCACTTGGTTCAACGAGAATGGGAAACGAGAGGGATGCGAAGCTTGACCTCTCTGCCAGTAAGGCATAGTCCCATTCTGTTCCCCTAAAACAGCACAAATCGGAACTCTAGCTCTAAAGATTCTAGGTCATCCTTTACCTTGCTGTCAATTCCTTTGAGAAAAGTTCCCGGCCAATCGAGACCACCCTTCTGTAGGACGGACCTAGGGTCACATCCACTGCACTTTCCTCAGGTTGTTTTAGTTATCTAATTACCTACCACATGTAGTTTGACAAGAAGAAATAGCTTCCTTAATTAACCAATTAATCACTGGTTCCTTCACGTAACTTAGGCACCGACAAAGAAAAACAATGTGAAGAAAGTTCCTTTTCAACATTTGATATTTATTTATCAGTCTTTGGAATACATCATATAATCTAGCCTGAAGGCTAATCCATAATCCGCCCGAAGGCAATTTCAGCAATCCTCAAGGATCACTATTCCAAGCTTCCGCCCGTTGACTAGTATGCGGGCCTCGAGATCCAATCTCGAGTCATATCGGCCTCTTTTGTAGAACCCATAGGCAAGGGATTTACGGATAGAGCCCCCCTGGCACCCAAGCGTCCTCCTGCTCCAAGTAGCACCCACAGAGAGACCTCTTGCGGCAGGTTCAGTCCACGTACCTGGCACGGCTAACAACCCCCTTGGATAGGGTCAGGCAGACAATCGGGGGTAACTAATACTGCCTCTCCCTCCAAGATTTCAACCTGAAGCATTAGTTATTTTCTAGCATTAGTTCCTTGAGCAAAGAAGAACAAACAGTGCTCCTAAGTGTACAAATACAAGCACTCCAGTGGTCATTTATACGTCCAACTGCTAAGGTGTGAATCCTTCTCTCCAAATACATCCAGCATTCGATCCGGGATCAATTGCGACTTGGCAAGATCCGAAGGGTCTCGTAAGCTAAATTGCTTGTTTACCCTTTATCCTTGGGTTAGGGTTTATACCCTGTTAACCCAAATTGTCAATACCTTAGGTTTCCTTATATTAAGGTCAATACATCCTAGACAACCCCGTTGTCCTCACTTGATTGGTCAATTGCTTGCTAGGCAATTCATAACTTTCCCTAACTTGGCAAATCAGTCCCAAGGAAGGGTGATGTAGCAGGATGATGTAGCAGGATGACTACTCATCCTCTAGAAAATTACACTTGTACTTAGAACTTGTGAAACTTGTTCTAAGGAGTGGCAATACTATTTTGTGATTTAGGCACAAAATCATGTGACGTTGCAACTTGTTGCACGAGATAGGTGTTGCACCTAACTTGTGGGATTATTTCTCCCATCACACGGTATTCCATGGTCAAGAATACTTTTGGTCAAGATGTAGGGTTTGGGAATCCTCTTGACCCAATCCAACCTTAACCGTACTAGGCCAATAATGATTTGGTCTTAGGGTTCCTAAATTCATATGGAAGTCTAGTATTTGGCCCAATTGATCCTTAGGGTGAGAACCCTAGATCATTCTTGCATGGGCATTCAGATAACCCTAACATTTTCGAGAATGTAGGTAGGATCTTTAGGATCGAAAATATTAGGCCGGCAACCCAAGTGTAATACTAGGCAGAATTTTAACGTAACTTAACCCTACCTAGCACTTTGAGGTGATCGTCATATGCAATCTAATCGTACCTTTATGATTTTCATGTGAGCTACTCAACTATAAGTGGATTACTTAGTTGATCCATCCAACCCACAAGTAAAGATGATCTCACTTTAAAGATGCAAATATATTCTTCTAAAATTAGCAAGTACTTTCTCCTAAAAGATGCAAGTAATTGGGAGATAGGTGAGATGCATCATTCCATGCGAGTATGCAACTTCAAACCATAGACCTTCTGTTTCATGCAACTTAGAGATCATTCTTTTCCTTGCCCTAAACTATAATGATTGACATTCAAAACTAACTCGTATAAGCCCTATGTTGATGCAACGAAGTCAAAGCTTTAATACTTTTAATGAGATGCATTCAAACTCTGATAAAGGAACTCTATGCATGAGTGAATGCTATGAGTCCATCATTGACTTAATCCTTCTTTTAGCACTTAACCCGACCTAAAATGAACTATTATCGCATGCAATTTGCAAGATACATAAATCCTTTCCATGCATTGTAACTATTCGGACATCATTTTATGTCTGTCTATGATTTATCTTATACACGAATCACAACTAGGAAATTACTACGTAAGAGCAGTATGTGTTTATGCCCTATTGTTTTTCACGATGCAACAAGATTCCTTTGCACAATTCCGTCTTTCAATTTATACATCATACGTTTAGAATTTCATCCTGACCATGGAAGTCCAAGCAATTGCAAATACACGACATGCAACTAAATTTTATAAATTGGGCGAGTAAATAAATTTCCCAATGTATTTAAACTTGCCTACGAGAATTAAACATACTTAAATGCATCCTTTTCATGCAGGAAATTTATCGGAACCTGGCCGTTAAGATTCGGGGTGTTGTCCACTCGCATACTCGAGGTGGAAGCTCCCGCGTGTGCTCCTCTCACCTTTAGCTTCGGAGCCATTTATGCAGTGAATTTCGTTGCAGCAACTCCCCCTTGGTTTACTCACGTGTTCCGAAGTTTGTTAGTCCAAGATCTCCTCTTCTGCGCAGGACACGGGCCTTGGAGTCATGGGTTTTCAAAAACTCGAGGGGTTAGGGGTGAATAAGGCTTATAAAAGCCTTATTGGAAGCTTCCAATTTAGAAACTTCTAAGCTTCTGTTACCAGAATGACGTGGAGAGAGAAAAGGATGATGGAGAGGACGATGAGGATGATGACGAGGATGGTGATGATGATGATGATGAGGGGAGAGGTGGCAGCGGACTGGCAACGACGGAAGCTGGCGGCTCCTCATAGCGGCAGCTCCACATGATCTCTCCTCCCCTTCTCTCTAGCTTGGGGGGAGTTCTTATAGGCTTGAAGGGGGGGGAGGGGATAGCCACACATGTGGCTAGTTGCATGCCTCCTCCCCCCCCATGCTCTCCTACTCCACACCCACTCCTCTCACACTCCCTCTCCCCTGCCATGCAATGGCTAAAGGGGAGGGGAGTTTATCCATAAAATTTTTTCCCAAAAATTTATCCATGATCTTTTTCCCCCTTGAAGGGGTGTTCCCGCATAGGCCTACAGTGGCTTGCGGTTTTCAAGCCATGGCTTCTACACACGATGCGGTGTTGAGTTTGCTAGTGCATGTGGAGGGAGTACTTAGCCCAAAATTTTATTGTTGCAGGAGATTACTTTAAACCGCTTCTGCGCGAGATTTTGGGTCTTGAATATTTCGTAGCGGAAATATTACATTCTCCCCCCTTAGAGGAATCAAGATGTCCTCATCGTGAGAAGAACTGAGGGTATTGTTGGTTGAGAGTACTTTCATCCATCCAAGTGGCATCCTGTTCAGGGTAATCTTTCCATTAGACAAGGTGTTCTCTCAAGGTCTTGGATCTCAAATGCCTCTCCCTAACATCTAAGATCTTGTCACACTGTAGCTCAAGGACTCCTTGGCTAGGCATTACAACTTGTTGATCATGAAGCACGTGACTAGGGTTGGACACATACTTTTTCAGTAGACTGATATGGAATACATTATGAACGTTTAGGTTTTCGGGGAGTTGCAGTCTGTAAGCGTTAGGCCCTAGGCACTTGAGAATCTTGTAGGGTCCACAATACCTTGGACTTAGCTTTTTGCATTCCCAAGCATAGGGAACTCTTCTTTGGGCATACGCGAATAAAGACCATATCACCTTCAGTGAAGGATCTATCTTGACGTTTCAGGTCCATATAAGCCTTCTGTCTGTCCTTGGCGGCTTGGATGTCTTGTCTTATTGACTTGATTTGGTCATCCATGTCTTCCAGCATCTACTTTGAAGCTTCAACCCTCAAGGTTGGATCCGAGAGGTTCAAAGGACTACGACAATCGTGCTCATACAATGCTTGAAAAGGGGTCATCTGAATGCTTTGTTGGTAAGAAGCATTGTAGGCAAACTCAACCAGTGGCAAATATGGGTTCGCGACAATAGTGTGCCCTAAGCATGTCTTCAATGACTTGGTTTACTCGTTCTGTTTGACAATCAGTTTGGGGATGATAAGTTGTACTAAAACAGAGTTGAGTCCCAATGGCCTCGAAGATAGCCCTCCAGAAGTGTGATGTGAAGAGAGAGTCATGATCACTAATGATTCTTTTGCGTAACCCATGTAATTTGAAAATCTCCTTGATGAATAACCTCGGATGTTCGAGGCTTTATAGTTTGTCTTAACAGGAATAAGATGTGCAACCTTGGTGAGCATATCCACCACGACCATAATGGAGTTGTATCCTCCCTAAACTTGGGGCAGGCCAATGACAAAGTCCATACTAATGAATTCCCATTTCATTTGGGGAATGTCAAGTAGTTGCAATTTCCATAGCATTTTGACATGTTATGCCTTAATATGTTGACAAGACAAACATTCCGTGACATATTTGAGAACATCACCTTTGAGCCTGTCCCAGTAATAGCTCTTCCTGACTGTATTAAGGGTCTTGGCATAGCCAGGATGTCTTGAGAAAGGGGAATCATGGGCTTCCCAAAGTATCTTCTGCTTGAGTGATTGGCTTGCCGGTATACATAATCTTATCCTATAGTAGACAAGTCTACTATTGATAGAGAATTCTTAATACTTTGTTTGTAGCTTCGGGTCTTGATCCTTGATGGGGATCTCCCTTAGCATCTTCTGATAGGTTGGGCCATGGCATGCCTCTTCTTTAGCTAGCTCAAGAATTGGGTTTTTTTGGCATGGATACCTTTGTGGCTAGAGATCTTGCTGTTGATGGATCTTGCAAAATCAGAGAATTGAGAAATGCCTTGCGACTGAGTGCATCGGCAACTACATTCTCCTTTCTAGGCTGGTATTTCATTTCAAAGTCATATTCCTCTAGCACTTCAATCCATCGACGTTGCCTCATATGGAGCTCATTCTAGGTAAAAATCTATTTAAGACTTTTGTGGTCTATCACTAAGGTAAATTTGTTACCCAACAAGTAGTATCTCCAAAGTTTGAGAGCATGTATGACAGGCAATAGCTCCAGATCATAGGTAACATAGTTTTTTTCATGGCTCTTTAGTTTCCTTGAAGAGTATGCTACGGGATGACCTTCTTGCATAAGCACACATCCTAAGGCAAGTGTGCTGGCATCAGTTACTTCAAACTTCTTACTAAGATCCGGAAGTTTCAGGATGGGTGTTGATATCAAGCTTTGCTTTAGTTTGGCAAAGCTGGACTGTTCAGCAGAGGTGACCATACAATTGATACTTGCTTCTTTAGTAGATCAATTAGAGGTGTTGCAATCAAGGCATAGTTCTTGATAAAGACCCTGTACTAGCCTGTCAATCCAAGAAAACTATGTATTTCTTTGACAGAAGTTGGTGTTGGCCACTCCATAACGTCTCTGACCTTGGCCGGGATCTACTGAAATTCCTTCCGCTGATACAATGAATCCTAGATATTCAATTTGTCACTTGAAAAATGCACACTTCTTCTTCTTGGCATAAAGATTGTGTGCTCTCATTGTTTCAAGAACAATGCGAAGTTGGGGTTCATGATCTTCTTCCTGTTTGGAGTAGACTAAAGAAGACAAGTACAAAGTCATCAAGATAGGGCCGAAAGATATCCTTCATTAGCCTGTTGAAGGTAGCAGGAGTATTTGTCAGCCCGAATGACATGACGAGGAATTCAAAGTGTCCATACCTTGTGCTGAATGTCGTCTTTGGGATATCCTCTTCCTTGATCCTTATCTGATAATATCCAGACCTGAGATCAATCTTAGAGAAGTTCTTCGCACCTTGAAGACGGTCAAGAAGTTCATCTATTCTTGGAATAGGGCATTTGTTCACAATGGTTGATTGATTCAACCCTCTGTAGTCAATGCATAGCCGAAGCGTTCCATCTTTCTTCTTCTGGAACAGCACTGGAGCTCCCCATGGTGAACTGCTAGGATGGATGTAACCTTGGTCTAGCAGTTGCTTAATTTGCTCCTTTAGCTCAATCACTTCTGGGATGGACATTCTATATGGTCTCTTTGCGATTAGTGCAGCTCCTGGCACTAGCTTGATTTTGCGATCGACTTCCCTTTGAGGAGGAAGTTCAGTCAGCTCTTCAGGAAATACATCTGTGTATTCCTTTAACCATGAAGGTTCTTCTCTAGATTCCTGATTTTGTTCTAGCTTATTTAGCTTAATCAAATAGACAGGTAGGCCCTTCCTAACTCCTTTTATTATCCGTGTTGCTTTGGCCAGTTGAAATTTTGGCCTACTAGCCTCTCCTTGAGTTGTGACTAGTTCCCCTTTAGAATTTCAAAAGGAAACTTGGCCCTTTCCACAGTGAATGTGGGTATCATTGGGTATTAGCCAATCCATACCGAGCAAACATTCGTGGACACCTAGGTTCATTACCCTGAATCTGCTGACCGAAGTCGACTTTCCACCCAGTAGGAATTTCACCTTAGCAGTTTGCTTGGTACAAGTGACCTCACGACCATTTGCTAATTCCATAAGTAAGGTAGGTGCATCTTTTGTGGCTATTCCTAATCTTCTTGCATAGACTAGTGAAATGAAGGAATGTGTATTGCCACAATCAATCAAGGTTTTGAAGCTTTTACCTTGGTAATCCGAAGGGGTTTGAATCACCGAAAATTGGCGATTCAAGCCTTTCTTGTGAAAAGTGGCGTGAACTGTTGCCCTCTCAATGTCAGCTTCCATGGATGGGTCTTCTTCATCACACAACTCCTTGCTGGCGACACTGGAGGTTCTCCCTCTGGCCCTGATGGTGGCTCCTTGCCCATGGGCGGCTCCTTGGAATGGCCCTTGACATTGTCCTCTACTAAGCTTGGGACATTGCCTTTTGAAGTGACCAGGCTCATTGCAATGGAAGCAACAGAGATTGCGGCCATTACCTTGTGCAGGAACGAAGTTGTTAGCAGCGTTCGACCTAGCTTTCTTCCTTTGTTCCTGGTTTTGGCCATGCGCTCTCTTGGTCTGAGACCTATACACTCCCTTGTTTTGATCCTTGTAAGACCAAGTTCTATTATTTCTTAGCTTGGTCTAAGACCTCCCTACACTCTCTTGGTCTGAGACCTATACACTTCCTTTTTTTGATCCTTGTAAGACCAAGTTCTATTATTTCTTGGCTTGGTCTACACCTCCTATATTATCGGTGTAGCCCAAATGAGTGCGCCCTGAAGGTCTGTTGGGTGCATTGATTCCAGGCGGGTGTTTATGGGTGGGTTTAATCCGGCACAAAACTTTGACACCTGTTGTGTCATATCCATTTTTGGCGCGTATTTTAAGAGAGAGACGAACTTTGAATAGTATGCATTAAGGGATAGACCAAGCTACTTTAATTCATAGAATTCATTCATCTTCTGTGTGTGGTAGGCAGGTGGCAGATATCTCCCTTGCACAGCTCTTTTAATCTTCTCCCAAGTAACTGACCCTTTTGAGATCCCTTGGTCTCTATACCATTTCTTCCACCAAAGTCTTGCTTCGCCGGTAAGCTTTAGTTTGGCGAGCATCGCTTGGTTAGCGGGTGCAGTACGTGCTGCTTCAAAATAATCCTCCATGGATTCGATCTAGATCTCGGCATCAGTTTGGACGGTCCTTCCCTTACCATCGAATTCTGGTGGCTTGATTTGTTTGAGATTTCCTCTCCTGAATTACAGCCGTACTTGGTGTAGGGGTCGGACTAGGAATCTGCACTTGAGGTTGCGCCTGGGTAATAAGATTCTTTACGTTAAAAACTTGCTAAGCATTTCTCACATTACATTAACATGCCGAGTTTAGTTTTTAGCCAAGTGACCTAATCACTTAACTCCTTTACGAACAATTACAACCAAGACAGATAGTGATAAAAAATCTTATTATATCATTTGGGCATAGCCCTTTCGAGTATAATTATTTTTTAGGAAGATAGTACAAGATGATACATTAATTTGGGGAGAATAAGATTGTGTTAGATTCAGCTATGAGAACTGAGTAATAATATGGATTGGGGTCATGGATTTTCAGGAATCAATAGGTCATAGGAAGCTTGGGGTATCGTTTCCTTTGATACCCATTCTTCTCATAATGTCCTAATACCTTGATTCTGTCGACAGGGATTATTCGAGTCACTTCCTCGTACACATACTTGTTCTGCTTGACCTTTCGTCTGCCAACATGTAGGGTTGCGTTTGCATGAGCCTCAACAAAGATGAACAGCTTCATGATCTTTAAGTCCTCCATCCACTTGATTCTCTTCAAGTTGGTCTGAAGGTACGCAAGTCAGTGGGCAGCTATGTAATAAATTCCTGAATCACCCGTCGATCTCCGTTCCATGTACAGGGGTGAAGGATTGTAGATGCGGTCTAGGATATTCATCATACCTAGCCTTCATCGATAATCCGAAGCACACATCGCAGTCATAAACATAACCTGGAATACCAAGAATTTGTTCCATGCTTCGCGACTCTGCATGCCAGCATCGATAGGTAAGTAATGAAATGTTCTTAACATCAACATTTTCTCTACTTCTCAACATTAAGTTTCCTTGTAAATATCAAGTCTCGTTGGTTCGCTCAGATACCAACTGTAACGTGTCCCCCTCTCTACTTATAGGACACATCTTAGCAGCCCATCGGGAAGAGAGTCTAGAAAGCACCGCCTAGCACTCCTAAGGAATGTCACGGGGTTTGTGATCTAGGTCCTCCCGAGTCTTCCATGAAGCGGAAGCATTCCGACCGTTCCCACCTAGGACCGAACTGAATTAGGGTTTTCCTAATGGTCAAGTTCTTAGAAGGTAACTAGCGTCGAGCCCTAGACAAACTACTTTATGCAGAAACATTAGGGTCAAGCGTCGAGCCCTAGACGAACTACTTTATGTAGAAACATTAGGGTCAAAGCGGATTCATGCTGCACTTGGTTCAAGGAGAATGGGAAATGAGAGGGATGCGAAGCCCGACCTCTCTGCCCATAAGGCATAGTCCCATTCCTTCCCCTTAAAACATCACAAATCGAGACTCTAGCTCTAAAGATTCTAGGTCATCGTTTACCTTGCTGTCAATTCCTTTGAGAAAAGTTCCCAGCCAACTGGGACCACCCTTCCGTAGGACGGACCCAGGGTTACATCCACCGCACTTTCCTCAAGTTGTTTTAGTTATCTAATTACCTACCATGTTTAGTTTGACAAGGAAAAAAAACTTCCTTAATTAACCAATTAATCACTGGTTCCTTCACATAACTTAGGCACCGACAAAGAAAAACAATGTCAAGCAAGTTCCTTTTCAACATTTGATCTTTATTTATCAGTCTTTGGAATACATCATATAATCCAGCCTGAAGGCTAATCCATAATCCACCCGAAGGCAATTCCAGCAATCCTCAGGGATCGCTATACTAAGTTTCCGCCCATTGACTAGTATGCGGGCCTCGAGATCCAATCTCGAGTCACGTCGGCCTCTTGTGTAGGACCTAGAGGCAAGGGATTTATGGCCAGAGCCCCCTGGCACCCAAGCGTCCTCCTGCTCTAAGTAGCACCCACGGAGAGACCTCTCGCGGTGGGTTCGGTTCACGTACCCGGCGCGGCTAACAACCCCCTTGGATAGAGTCAGGCAGGCAGTTGGGGGTAACTGATACTGCCTCTCCCTCCAAGATTTCAACCTAAAGCATTAGTTATTTTCCAGCATTAGTTCCTTGAGCAAAGAAGAATAAATAGTGCTTCTAAGTGTACAAACACAAGCACTCCAGTGGTCGTTTATACGTCCAACTACTAAGGTGTGAATCCTTCTCTCCGAATACATCTAGCATTCGATCCGGGATCAATTGTGACTTGGAAAGATCCGAAGGGTCTCATAAGCTAAATTTCTTGTTTACCCTTTATCCTTGGGTTAGGGTTTATACCCTGTTAACCCAAATTGTCAATACCTTAGGTTTCCTTATATTAAGGTCAATACATCTTGGATAACCCCGTTGTCCTCACTTGATTGGTCAATTGCTTGCTAGGCAATTCATAACTTTCCCTAACTTGGCAAATCAGTCCCAAGGAAGGGTGATGTAGCAGGATGACTACTCATCCTCTAGAAAATTAGACTTGTACTTAGAACTTGCGAACCTTGTTCTAAGGAGTGGCAATACTATTTTGTGATTTAGGCACAAAATCATGTGACGTTGCAACTTGTTGCACGAGATAGGTGTCGCACCTAACTTGTGGGATTATTTCTCCCATCACACAGTATTCCTTGGTCAAGAATACTTTTGGTCAAAATGTAGGGTTTGGGAATCCTCTTGACCCAATCCAACCTTAACCCTACTAGGCCGATAACGCTTTGGCCCTAGGGTTCCTAAATTCATACGCAAGTCTAGTATTTGGCCCAATTGATCCTTAGGGTGAGAACCCTAGATCATTCTTGCATGGATGTTTAGATAATCCTAACATTTTCAAGAACGTATGTAGGATCTTTGGGATCAGAAATATTAGGCCGACAACCCAAGTGCAATACTAGTCAGAATGTTAACGTAACTTAACCCTACCTAGCACTTTGAGGTGATCGTCATATGCAATCTAATTGTACCTTTATGATTTCGTGTGAGCTACTCAACTATAAGCGGATTACTTAGTTGATCCATCCAACCTGCGAGTAAAGATGATCTCACTTTAAAGATGCAAATATATTCTTCTAAAATTAGCAAGTACTTTCTCCTAAAAGATGCAAGTAACTGGGAGATAGGTGAGATGCATCATTCTATGCGAGTATGCAACTTCAAACCATAGACCTTCTGTTTCATGCAACTTAGAGATCATTCTTTTCCTTGCCCTAAACTATAATGATTGACATTCAAAACTAACTCGTATAAGCCCTATGTTGATGCAACGAGGTCAAAGATTTAATACTTTTAATGAGATGCATTCAAACTCTGATAAAGGAACTCTATGCATGAGCGAATTCTATGAGTCCATCATTTGATTTAATCCTTCTTTTAGCGCTTAACCCGACCCAAAATGAACTATCATCGCATGCAATTTGCAAGATACATAAATCCTTTCCATGCATTGCAACTATTCGGACATCATTTTATGTTCGTCTATGATTTATCTTATACACGAATCACAACTAGGAAATTACTACATAAGAGCATTATGTGTTTATGCCCTATCCTTTTTCATGATGCAACAAGATTCCTTTGCACAATTTCGTCTTTCAATTTATGCATCATATGTTTAGAATTTCATCCTGACCATGGAAGTGTAAGCAATTACAAATACATGACATGCAACTAAATTTTATAAATCGGGTGAGTAAATAAATTTCCCAATGTATTTAAACTTGCCTACGAGAATTAAACATGCTTAAATGCATCCTTTTCATGTAGGAAATTTATCAAAACCTGGGCATTAAGATTTGAGGTGTTGTCCACTCACGTACTCGGGGTCGAAGCTCCCGCGTGTGCTCCTCTCACCTTTAGCTTTGGAGCCATTTATGCAGTGAATTTCGTCGCAGCAACTCCCCCTTGCTTTACTCACATGTTCCGAAGTTTCTCAGTCCGAGATCTCCTCTTTTGTTGTGCAGGACACGGGCCTTGCAGTCACGGGTTTTCAAAAACCCGAGGGGTCAGGGGTGAATAAGGCTTATAGAAGCCTTATCGGAAGCTTCCAATTTAGAAGCTTCTAAGCTTCTATTACTAGAATGACGTGGAGAGAGAAAAGGATGATGGATAGGATGATGACGATGATGATGAGGATGGTGATGATGATGATGATGAGGGGCGAAGGAGCATCCTGGCGGTAGCAGACTGGCAACGGTGACAGCTAGCGGCTCCTCACGGCGGCAAGGCGGTAGCTCCACACAATCTCTCCTCCCCTTCTCTCTAGCTTGGGGGGAGTTTTTATAGGCTTGAAGGGGGGGATAGCCATACATGTGGCTAGTTGCATGCCTTCTCCCTCCCCATGCTCTCCTACTCCACACCCACTCCTCTCACACTCCCTCTCCCCTGCCATGCAACGGCTGAAGGGGAGGGGAGTTTATCCATAAAAAAATTTTGCCAAAAATTTATCCATTATCATTTCCCCCTTGAAGGGGTGTTCTCGCATAGGCCTATGGTGGCTCGCGATTTTCAAGCCATGGCTTCTACACACGATGCGGGGTGGAGTTTGCTAGTGCATGTGGAGGGAGTACTTAGCCCAAAATTTTATTCTTGCGAGAGATTACTTTTAACTGCTTTTGCGCGAGATTTTAGGTCTTGAATATTTCATAGTAGAAATATTACAGCCCGACACTCCCAGGGAATATTCTAAGTTTTGTCGCCTAGGGTTTCCCGAATCTGCCTTGCAATGGAATGTTCACGGTCGAACCCACTAGGATCGACTTGAAATTTGGGCTCCTAGTGACCAAGGCCTCCTAACAGCATTCTAGCGTTGGATCCTAGACATCCTACTTTACACAGAGATATCCAAGCCAAAGAAGACCCATGCCGCACTTGGTTCAAAGAGAATGGGAAAGGAGAGGGATGAGCCGCTCAACCTCTCTGCCCGTAGGGCATAGTCCCATTTGGGTCCCCTAAAATGGCATGAATTGGGTTCTAACCTAACAATACCTAAAGGTCAAACGACAGTAAAATCTTGTGAGAAGACTCCGAATTCTCTAGGATCACCCTACCATAGGACAGACCCGTCGAGGGTTCCGCCCACCCACTTCCCTTAATAGCTTTAGTTTTCTAATTAGGTCCTACCACATTTATGTGTGACACTTAAAGTCAGCTTCATTAATTAAGCCTTTTAGGGAACATGGTTTGTTTGCATAACTTATAGCACAGACACAAAAACAAAGCAAAGCAGTCTTTGACAGTCACTTTTCTTGATTTTTCTTTTTATAAAATCTCCAAAACTAACTTGTCTTTTCTTTTAAATAACATCCAGTTCTATAAATCTCCATATCTTTTTTTAGGATAATATCTAAAATATCTAAAATATACTAGTTTTGTCCAAAATCTAATATTTTTGGACCATCCAAACTATACACATTAATACTAATGATTAATATAGCTCATAAGTCTCGTTCACGTTGTAACTTACATGAAGGGTGGCTACAATCCTTGTCAATCCAAGAAAATATCGGATTTACGACTCTTAAATTTTTAATGTATATTGTTAATTAAATAAAAATCCTTAATTATTAATGTCAATTAGTTGTTTTCTTAGTTAATCTTTAGTAATAAATCTTACTAACTTTTTAATTGACTAACTAACTTTCAAACTAACCAACTAACTTTTATTGTGTGGAAATATTACATCCTGATCTTCCCCTTAGAGAAATCAAGATGTCCTCATCTCGAGAGAAACTGGGGATATCATTTTGGAACGTGTGGGTTATGGGCCTACCATGCTTTCGCTACGCTACTCTGATCACTCATAGGCATGCGGTCTTTTGAAACAACAACCTATTGTATTTGATATATCCGAGTCTTGATTACAAGGGAAAATTTGTTGTAGATACATTTCATGGATATCTTCTAGGTTTTTCCTAAGCATCTGGTATATTCTGGATCACTCGAGCTTGTACAACTTCATTTCTTGTAAGCTCAAGTTCCTTTCGAGTTCTATTGGGACAATTGATGTAGTTATGTCCAATGTTGTGGTACTCAAAGCATCGGTGTTTAGGGTGCTTTGGACATTCCCTTTTGAAATGACCTAACTCCTTGCAATAGAAACATCACAGAACTTTATCACTTGTGGTCACAAGATTCGTGGTTGTCCTTGGTAGGATTTTCTTCTTTAGAACAAATTGTCATAGGATCCTTTTAGTGGATTGGAGTGGTCCTTTATCTTGGAAACTATGCTCCCAAATTATCCTCTTCTTAGTTCGGGACTGAGCTCCATGGACAATTGGCTTTGCTTGTAATACTAAAGAATAATTCCAAGCTTCAACATTCTGGTAAGACCCAATCTATATTAGTTGGGAAGAAACAAGTAAATAAAAATTCATTCATCCTCAAAGTCTGGTAGGTTGGTGGAAGGTATCGTCTGTGTACAACATCTTTCAACTGAGCCCAAGTGACAACGGCTTTGAAAATACCTTGATCCTTGCAACATTGCTTCCACCATAACCGAGCATGGCCATCTAGCTTAAGTTTGGCTATCATTTATTGATTGGTAGAAGCAGTTCGCTAAGCAATGAAATAATCATTCATCAACTCAATCCATATCTCCACCTTAGCTGTGATGTCTGTTCCTTCTCCACCAAACTCGGGTGCCTTAATTTGCTTTAGAAGAAATTTTGTCTCTTGCATGTTAGCATTTATGGGTGTAGGAGGTGCCTAACAATCAAGTCATACCATTTAGGCTATTCTATTTAGGATATGTCTATGAACCATATATTCATCAATCACGCGTCATTACGAAGTTTGGCTCTAATACCAATTGTAAGGTGCCCACCCCATCGGCTATCCAAGCACGCTTTTTGCAGTCTATCGAGAAACGAATCTAAGTGTCATTGCCCAGCACTCCTACGGAATATTTCAAGTTTTGTCACCTAGGGTTTTTCGAATCAGCCTCGCAACGGAACGTTCACGATCGAACCCACTAGGATCCACCTGAAATCTGGGCTCCTAGTGACCAAGGCCTCCTAATAGCATTCTAGTTTCGGATCCTAGACATCCTACTTTATGCAGAGATACCCAAGCCGAAGCAGACCCATGCCACACTTGGTTCAAAGAGAATGGGAAATGAGAGGGATGCACCGCTCAACCTCTCTACATGTAGGGCATAGTCCCATTTCGGTCCCCTAAAATGGCATGAATCGAGTTCTAACCTAACAATACCTAAAGATGAAACGATGGTAAAATCTTGTGAGAAGCCTCCTAGTTCTTTAGGACCACCCTGCCATAGGACAGACCCGTTAGAGTTCCGCCCACCCACTTCCCTTAATAGATTTAGTTTTCTAATTAGGTCCTACCACATTTATATGTGACACTTAAAGTCATCTTCATTAATTAAGCCTTTTAGGGAATGGGGTTTGTTTGCATAACTTATAGCACAAACACGAAAATAGATCAAAGCAATCTATTGACAAACAAGTTCCTTAACTTATCTTCAAGTTATTCTTTGTCTCCCGCCCATACATGAGAAATTATGTATCCCTTCTGTCAATAGAAGTATCCCTTTTGCCCTGCAGAAGTAACTGGTCCAAATCTCATGGCACCACAAACTCAATCCTTTATCTAGAATAGGTGTTTCCTTGAAGAGTATGCTACAGGGTGACCTTCTTGCATAAGCACACATCCTAAGGCAAGTGTGCTAGCATCAGTTACTACTTCGAAATCCTTACTGAGGTTCGGAAGTTTCAAGATAGGTGCTAATACCAAAATTTGCTTTAGAATATCAAAGCAAGTTTGTTCAGCAGGTGACCATACAATCGATGTTTGCTTCTTAAGTAGATCCACCAGAGGCACTGCAATCAAAGCATAGCTTTTGATAAAGACCCTGTACCATCCTGTCAATCCAAGAAAACTGCATATTTCCTTGTTAGTTGTTGGTATTGGCCACTCCAGAACGTCTCTGACTTTGGCCACAGATCCACTGAAATTCCTTCCGCTAACACTATGAATCCTAGATATTCAATCTGACGTTTGAAGAATGCACACTTCTTCATCTTGGCATAAAGCTTGTGTGCCCTCATTGTCTCAAGGACAATGTGAAGCTGGGGTTCATGATCTTCCTCCTGTTTGGAGTAGACTAAGGTATCGTCGAAGAGGACGAGTACAAAGTCATCAAGATATGGGTTTAATATATCTTATATTAACCTATTGAAGGTGGCAGGTGCATTCGTTAGCCCGAATGACATGACCCTGAATTTGACCGAAGTGGAATTCCACATTACATTACATGTTCACTTTCATCTTTTAGCCAAGTGACCAAATCACTTTACTTCTTTATCAATATACAAATTTAAGAAAATCATTGATAAAAAAAAGTCTTATTTCATTCATATGGGCATAGCCCTTTCAGAGTACAATTATCCTTGGAGAGATGGAACAAGTTGATACATCAATTTGAGGAGAATAAGATGTTGTTGCATTTAGCTATTGGAACTGAGTAATAGTATGGATTGTTAGAAGACATGCATAGGAACCCACAATAAGCAAGGGAGTATAAGGACAGATGAGTGTGAATAGTCCTAGGGGCAGGGAAAACCCTAACCCTAGCTTGGCAAAGGCTATATATACAGCCTATGGGTCACTATCAAGTGTGGGAGAGTGTACCCAAGTTGTACTCTAAGCAACGTAGTAAGCAAGATTTTGTTCTTGTACTTTGAGCTCTCTTCTCCCTCTTTTACACACATTCCAATGCTGCAACTCTGGTTTCCAACATGCGATCAGAGCCTCCTCAGCTTCCTATACTCTCAGCTACCACTAAGTGCACATGAGATATCATTTCCTTCATCTTATCCTTCTTTCCTCCATAGCTGCCTGCAACCTACCTCCATTGGAGGACTTGGGGAGGACAAAGGAGGCCATATCAACTCGTACTTTCTTTTGGAGATCTCTTCCCCACATCAAGGCGCAACTTCTCGTCAAGTCTACCCCCAACATTGTCCACGACTGAGCCCGACATTGTGTAGTTTCCAGAAATGGCGCAGTTTCTGACAGCCTGGCGTCTTCAAGCATGGTGTGGGCAACAGGCGGCGCAATCTTAGCCACCATCATAGGGCTTCTATAGCCCCCCTAGTGGGCCATCCTCCCACAAGAGGGCTGCTGGAAATTCCTCCCACAGAGAGATCTCTGCCAAACCCTAACTGTGTATTTTGTGGCAGCCATAGCCAACAACCTCTAAGCTTGACATTTTGTCATTTTTTCACTCTGAGCTTCATTAATAGTGATCCTAATCACTGAAGCATAATCTTTGAAGCTTATTCCAGATTTAAAAGCTCTTGGGCATGCTCAATGGACATCACTAATTGCATTGGGAAGCCGACTTCCAACTGGGTTCCATTCAAGCACTTCACTAAGCTTGACAATAGTGTTTCTAAACACTAATCATGAATCATCTAATCATTTGCTTGTTGGGCATTCACTAAAATCTAGTGAGTTTTTTATTCCTCTTCGTATATTTTTGTAAGGTTATGTGTACAATTATAAACACATAGACCATCATACACTAGAAGTGTATTGCATACCGTGAGTGACTTTGTTTCAAGTACACTGGTCAATGAAATCAAAAGGATAAGTGTCATCCATTAAGCCATACTACAAGGAGGAGCCTGAAGTCCAGTCTAGGTTTACTTTATTAAAACCTAAAAAGACTATTAAACCTCGGAAGAAGTTTGCACATAAGAAAGGACCACTACACTCATACTTTGAAATATTACATTTATATGATTTTCAGCCTTTCTCTTCATTGCAACTTTGATTTCAAATTGTTTGATTTGCTTCCGCATTCAGTGGAAAATTTGTAAGGGACTAGACACTTCCCTTGTCCTAACAAGTGGTAAGACCTTCCCAATGACCACAACATATGTTGATGTCCGTCCTCAAATTCGAAAGTTTGATGGCAAAGATTTCCACCCATTGCAGGTACTTATAAAATACAAAATGATGGAGAGAGGATATTGGCCTCTCATTCAAGGCAGTAGAGCTGTAAACTCTACAAATCTAGTTGATATAGAGGATGACCAATGTGATCAAGCAATCATAATGTTACACTTAGATGAATCCCTGATTCATCATGTTGATCAACTAAACACTGCTAAAGAAAAATGGGATGAGCTTGAAAAGCTCTATGGAGCCACTGGTAAAAATACTAAAATCTTCCTTAAAATTGAATTCTTTAGCTTGGAATATCGATCAAGAGAAGATTTGGAAAAATTCATCTCTCATATGAAGGGACTTATGACACAGCTTGCCTCTGTACAAGCTCCAATACATGAAGAAGATGCTATTGCTATACTCCTAAAAGCTGTAAAATAGGTGTTTCCTACTCTTGTAACCACTCTCACCAATATTCTAGATCCTACATTGGCAAGTACCATTCAATCCTGTTTGGATCAAGAAAAGAGAAACCACAAAGAAAGTAGCAACGGTCAGGCATCTTTAAATTCCCGTGATCAAGTATTGGTACATACAACTCTCACTAGATGTTCTTTCTGTAAGAAAAAAAGACATCTTGTAAACAACTTCTGGAAGAAGTATCCCTAGAAGATGAAATGTAACAAATGCAAGAAGACAGGACACATCACTAGTAAATGCCCCAACAATCATGATATACCCAAAGAATTGGTGGCCAACTATGCTTCCAATCCATCTGAAGATTGATTGTTTTGACTCTTTAAATCATCTACCTAAAACAACCTTGTAAGCCTGATTTATATAGGCATCCCAAGAAGGGGAGGAAACTCTTACATGCTTTATAATCCAATGCCACCTTGGCATTGAGGGGGGGGGGGGGGTGTTAGAAGACAAGCATAGTAAACCACAATAAGCAAGGGAGTATAAGGGCATATGAGTGTGAATAGCCCTAGGGGTAGGGGAAACCCTAACCCTGGCTCGGCAGAGGCTATATATACAGCCTATGGGTCACTATCAAGTGTGGGAGAGTGTACCCAAGTTGTACTCTAAGCAACTTAGTAAGCAAGATTTTGTTCTTGTACTTTGAGCTCTCTTCTCCCTCTTGTGCACACATTCCAATGTTGCAACTCTGGTTTCCAACATGGATTGGGGTCATGGATTTTCAAGAATCGATAAGTCATTGGAAGATTAGGGTATCTTTTCCTTTGATATCCGTACTTTTCATGACGTCCCAACACTTTAATCCTATCGGCGGGGATTATTTGAGTCACATCCTTGTACACATACTTGTTTTGCTTAACCTTTTGACCGCCGACATGTAGGGTTGCCTTTGCGTGAGCCTCAACAAAAATGAATAGCTTCATGATCTTTAAGTCCTCCATCCACTTGATTCTCTTCAAGTTTATTTGAAGGTACGCAAGTCAGTTGGGAAGCTATGTAATAGATCCGTGAAACACCCATCCATCTCAGTTCCATGTACAAGGGCGATGGATTGTAGATGCGGTCTAGGATATTCATCATATTGAGCCTTCGTCGATAATCTGAAGCATGCATCGCAGTCATAAACATGACGTGGAATACCAAGAATCTGTTCCATACTTCATAACTCTACAAGACAGCATCGATAAGTAAGGAAATGTTCTTTACAGCAACATTTGCTTTACTTCACCTTATTAAGTTTTCTTATAAAGACAGATCCTTCGTTGGTTCGCTCTGATACCAACTGTAACGTGTCCACTTGTTCGCTTTCAGGACATGTCTTAGCAGCCCATCGAAAAGAGGGTCTAGAAAGCTCCGCTCGGTACTCCCTTGGAATGTTACGGGGTTTGCGATCTAGGTTTTCCCGATTCTGCCAGGTAGCGGAAGTATTCCGGCCATTCCCACTTAGGACTAACCTGAATCGAGGGTTTCCTCTAGTGGTCAAATTCCTAGAGAGTGACTAGCGTCGAACCTCAGGAAAACTACTTTACGCAAAAACGCCAGGGTCGAAGTGGATTCATGCTGCACTTGGCTTAAGGAGAATGGGAAATGAGAGGGATGCAAAGCTTGACCTCTCTTCCCATAAGGCATAGTCCCATTCCGTTCCCCTAAAACAACATAAATCGGGATTCTAGTAACCTAAACTCTAGGTCAGCGTTGCGTGCTGTTCATTCGAGCAAATTTCCCTGCTGTCGATTCCATTTGAGAAAAGTTCCAGGCCAACCGGGACCACCCATCCGTAGGATGGACCCATGGCCACATCCACCGCACTTTCTTCAGGGTTGCTTTAGTTCTCTAATTATCTACCACATTTAGTTGGACATGCAAAGACAGCTTCCTTAATTAGCCAATTAGACATTGGTTCCTTCACGTAATCTTAGAACTTGACATAGAAAAACATTTCCAAACAAGTTCCTTTACATCAATCGATCTTTTTTTATCTTTGGAATACATCCATATAATCCATAATTTGTCCAAAGGCAATCCATAATCTGCCCAAAGGCAATCCAGCAATCCACATGGATTACTAATCCAAGATTCCGCCTGTAGACTAGTATGCGGGCCTCGAGATCCAATCTGGAGTCACATTGGCCTCTTGTGCAGGGCCCGGAAGGCAAGGATTTACGGCCAAAACCCCCCTAGCACCCAAGCATCCTCCTGCTCCAAGTAGCGCCCAACGGAGAGACCTCTCGCGGCAAGTTCAGTCCACGTTCCCGGCGTGGCTAACAACCCCCTTGGTTAGGGTCAAGCAGACAGTTGGGGGTAACTGATGCTGCCTCTCCCTTCAGGCCTTCAACCTAAAGCATTAATAATCTTTCCATCTTTAGTTCCTTTAGCAAACAATGCAAACAATGCTTCTAAACTGTTACAAGCACAATCAATCCAATGGTCGTTTATTTGGCCAACTGCTAAGGAGTGAATCCTCTTCTCCGAATGTGTCCAGCATCCGATCCGGGATCAATTGCGACTTGGCAAGATCCCTAAGGGTTTGTTTGTTTACCCCTTTTTTCCTTGGGTTAGGGTCATACCCTGCCAACCCAAATTAACCATTACCTTAGGTTTCTTAAGTTATGATAGTGAATTCTGGCGACCATGTCACTCTAACTTGATTGATCCTTTGCTTACTAGGCAAAACATAACTTCCCTTAACCTGGCAAATCAGCCCAAGAAAGGTTATGTAACAGGATGTCTACTCATCCTCTTGCAAGTTAGACTTGCACTAAAACCTGCTAACCTCATTCCAAGGAATGGCAAATCTATCTTGTGATTAAACCACAAGGCCATGCAACGTTGCAACTTATTGCACAAGTGTCGCATCTATCTCATGGGATCATTTCACCCATTGAATGGTGTTTCCTGGTCAAGGAATTTTGTTTAGACAAGATGTAGGGTTTAGGGTGTCTTCTTACCCAACCCAATCCTAATTGTACTAGGCCGACAACGTTCGGTCCTAGAGTTTCCAAACTCAATCTGAGTTTTATCATTAGGTCAGTCGATCCAAACCTAGATCGTTGTTTGCATGGGCGTCCAACTGACCCAAACATTCCGTGAATGTGGGTAGGACCTTTGGGTTTGATGGTCTCGACTTGGCATCCAAGTATGATACTAGGATGCATTTCTAACGTGCCAAGCTCTAGCTAGTACTTGAGGTGTTTATCGTACCAACTAGTTATGCCTATACGAATCCCTTGTGGGTTAGGCGATTTAGCTAAATTGGACTACTTGTCTTGCGACAGGGAATGATCCTTCCCTAGAGATGCTAAACTTGTTCTAAAGGAGTAAATAGCTCCAAGACGTCACCATACATGTAAACATGTGATTCATTGCTTATACGCACCAAAAGGTTTACAATAATCCTATCTTTTCTTGCTAAAGTCAATATGCATGACCATTGGGAGAATAACTTACATAGGACCTACTAGGATTTACATCAAAGAATCATGCGTACAACCCTTTTGTCTAAGCTTTAGAATTTCATGCTTTGATAAGCCATGCAATCTTTTCTAAATGCAACTCGATGAAATGAAATTTACGAATATGTAACATGCGACCCTTAGGTACAACATCATAAATGAATTTCATGCAAGACTAAGGCTAGTGTTGACTTAATCCATTTCCAAGCATCTTTTGCATGCAACTTGCAAGTCCATGGTTCCATTCCCATGCTATGCAATTTTTCGGACAACAACTAACAGACATTAATGATTTTCCCTCATGGGAATCACAACAGGAAGTTATTGCCTAAATGCAAAAAACACTTTATTCTTTCCATGGCCAATCAAAAATGCACTTAACAATTTCATCTTTTGCCCTAAGTAATAGGCGTTTAGAATCATTACTTTGAAAATGCACCAAAATAGCAACATGCGACTATGCTCGCAAGATGAATAAGAAATTTATATTCATAGCTTCCCTATGAATTTTTAAACATGCCCAATGTGGAATTTACTCCAAGAACATGGTTATGAGGACTTGCGGTGATGTCTACGTGCATGTTTCGGTTTGAGGCTTCCACGCGTGCGCCTTGCAACTTGGACTTTGGAGCAATCGTGGACATAGTGAAATATCGACTCCGCAGATTCCTCCTAGCCTTTATTCCCACTCTTCGAGGCTGCCTGTAGGTTGATGCCTATTCTCTTGCGTAGGAATTTGAGCTTTATAAGCCGGTTTTTGAAACCGGGGAGGGCACGTAAAAACAGGGCTTAAGGAAGCCCCTTGTGGAAGCTTCCAAGGAAGGGGGGGAGGAATGTAATGATTGATGGAGATGATGGCGAGGAGTATGACGATAGCCCGGCACTGGGCGCAGTAGGGTGGCAGATTTCGACTGTTGTAGCACGGTAGGTGGCGGTCCTAGGCGGCACGACGGCCCTTCTTTCCTGGTTGTGCCTCCCCCCAATGCCTAAGGGGGAGGTTATATAGGCTAAGGGGGGGGGAGAGAGACTCCACACACGTGGAGTTTTCATGCTCCTCCCTTCTCCCCATGCACTCCACCTCTGCACATCCCTTTCCCACTCCCTCTCTTTCAGCCATGCATCGGCCGGGGAAAGGGATAATTAATAAAGAACTTTGCCTAAATTTCATCATTATCCATTTTACCCTTTTTCCCATAAGGGTATTCTCATGCGGCTTTGTGGTTTTGAACCCCGGCCTTGATTGCACCTCGCGGATGGGGATTTTTATCGTGCGCGCTGGGTAACCACTTGGCTACCGTCATTAGTCGACGCGGGAGATGATTTTGCATAGTTTTTTTGCGGCGTGCGGTGATCAAAGCTCCTTAATATTTCGAGCGAAAATATTACAAGCTAAATCCTTCTCTTCCTTCTTTAGTATTTCTTCTACCTCTGCCTTTGCTCTCCTCCTTCTTTCTTCTTGAAGCCTCTTTGACTCTCCACTTCCTTCTCTCCCAAATCCTTGGTGGATACAACCTTTCAACTGAAACCCATCTAACAACATGTACATGGAGGAGCTAATAGATTATGAGGCTTTACAAAATCCCACATATGTGTGCAAGTTAAAGAAGGCACTCCATTGGTTGAAGTAAGGACCTAGATCATGGTCTAACAAGATTAAAAACCATCTTGTCAACATTGGCTATTATGTTTCTGATACTGATTGCTCACTTTATGTGAGAAAGGAAGATGCAAGTTCAGTCATCATAGTCATATATGTGGATGTCTTGATTATTACATGTGACAATGACAATGGGATTACTGAAGTCAAATGTTTTTTAAAGAAGAAGTTTGAGATGAATGATTTGGGTAATCTAAGGTACTTTCTTGATATTGAGGTAATCAAATGTGATGTTGGTACATGGCTATCGCAAAGATAGTATGGCTTGGATATGTTTTCGAAGTATGGTATGCTAGCATGTAAGCCTCTTTTAGTGCCATTGGAGAAAAACGTAAAGTTGAGTGTTGTTCTCAAGGAGTCCACCTTGTAGAATGTGTAAGATACCATGTGAGTTTAAAAGAAAGGGTATTACATTAACGCAAATTTACAAGATTATATGTACAAAGGGGTTTCTTAATTACAATTTGGAATTGTAACGTGTCCACCTGTTATCTTTAGGACACGTCTTAGCAGTCCATCGGGAAGGATGTCTAGAAAGCTTCGCTCGGCACTCCCATGGAATGTTATGGGTTTTGCAATCTAGGACTTCCCGCATCTGCCATCTAGCGGAAGTATTCCGGCCGTTCCCACTTAGGATCGACCTGAATTAGGGTTTTGCTTATTGGTCATTTCCTAACGGCAACTAGCATCGAACCCAAGCAAACTACTTTATGCAGAAACGCCAGGTCTGAAGCGGATTCACACTGCACTTGGTTCAAGGAGAATGGGAAATGAGAGGGATGTGAAGCTCAACCTCTCTGCCATAAGGCATAGTCCCATTCTATTCCCCTAAAACAACGTAAATCGAGATCAATTATAACTCTAGGTCAACGTGTTTGTTGCTCGTGTTCTTTGACGATCTTCTGGCTGTCCATCGTGATTTGAGAAAAGTTCCCGACCAACTGGGACCACCCATCCGTAGGACGGACCTATGGCCACATCCATTGCACTTTCCTTAGGTTGTTTTAGTTATCTAATTACCTAACACATTTAGTTGGACATGTAACAAGCAGCTTCTTTAATTAGCCCATTAGGCACTGGTTCTTTCACATAATCATATCACTTGACATAGAAAAACAATGTCAAATAAGTTCCTTATTAACAGGTTATCATATTTATCTTTGAAATACAAAAGTCCAGCCCGTAGGCTTATCCACAATCCGCCCGAAGGCTATCCAGCAATCCACAGGGATCACCAATCCAAGATTTTGCCCATAGACTAGTATGCAGGCCTCGAGATCCAATCCCGAGTCACGTTAGCCTCTTGTGCAAGGCTTGGAAGGCAAGGGATTTACGGCCAGAGCCCCCCTGGCACCCAAGTGTCCTCTTGCTCCAAGTATCGCTCAACGGAGAGACCTCTCGCAGCGGGTTCGGTCCACCTTCCCGGCGTGGTTAACAACCCCCTTGGTTAGGATCAAGCAGGCAGTCAGGGGTAACTGAAGCTGCCTCTCCCTTCAGGCCTTCAAGCTGAAGCATTAGATATCCATTTATCCTTTAATTTATTGATCAAACAAAGCAAAACAGTGCTCTTAAATCTGTAACAAGTACAAACATTTCCATTGGTCATTTTATTGTTGGCCAACTGCTAAGGAGTGAATCCTTCTTTTCGAATGCATCCAACACTCGATCCGGGATGACTTGCAACTTGGCAAGATCCCCTATGTCTTGGGTTAGGATTGTACCCTATTAACCCGACTTGGTCAATACCTTAAGTTCATATGTTATACCAATTTATTGGTTTGTCCTTTGCTCCAAGCAATTATCTTTACTCAAGAAAGATACTATATTAGGATGATTATTCATCCTCTTGCAAGATAACTTGCGTAAGGACCTGCCAACCTCATTGCAAGAATTTGCCATTCCCTTGTGATCCAATCACAATATCATACGACTCCACACTTGTTGCACAAGTGTTGCATCGAACTATGAGACTATTCTACTCATCAAATGGAGTCACGAAACAATTTGTTCCTGATTACATTAGGCTGACGTCGTCAGTCCTAGGGTTCCAAGTTCCATCTTTTTAGCGTAAGATTCTTAGGGACAAACCCTAGATCACTTCTCAAGTATGTTCTGTGTTCCCTACATTCGGTGAATGTGGGCAAGTATTTAGGGTATAGGAGTTTCGGTTTTAGCAATACGTGCGACTAGGTCACGTATTAAATCCTAGCGAGTTCTTTGGAATTGAATTAACTCTTTCTAAAACGAGTACTCGCGGGTTTTGGTGTTTAGGTTTATGCCGATTTAATCTATCTATTTTTGGCGATAATTACGCTATCATTTCCATAACTATATGTAACGTGTCCCCTAGTATCATCCAGGACACGTCTTAGCAGTCCATCGGAAAGGATGTCTAGAAAGCTCCACCTGACATTCCCATGGAATGTTACGGGTTTTGCGATCTAGTTCTTCCCGCGTCTGCCACGTAGTGGAAGTATCCTGGCCATTCCCACTTAGGATCGACCGGAATTAGGGTTTTCCTAATGGGTCACTAGCTAATAGCAACTAGCGTCAGACCCGAGCGAACTACTTTACGCAGAAACGCCAGGTCCGAAGCAGATTCACGCTACACTTGGTTCAAGGAGAAGGGGAAACGAGAGGGATGCAAAGCTCAACCTCTTTGCCATAAGGCATAGTCCCATTCCGTTCCCCTAAAACAACGTAAATCGGGTAAGACGTAACTCTAGGTCATCGTTCTCGTTATTCTTTTTGATGATGATGATCATTCCGCTGTCTTTCGAGATTTATGAGAAAAGTTCCCGGCTAACCGAGACCACCCAACCGTAGGACGGACCCATGGTCCATCCTCCACACTTTCCTTGGTTTGTTTTAGTTATGTAATTATCTAACACATTAATTTGACATATAACAATCAACTTCTTTAATTAATCTTGTTAAGCACTGGTTCCTTCACGCAATCTTATCACGTGACATATAAAAACAATATCAAGCAAGTTCTTTTAACATCTCATCATTTTATCTTTGAATTACAAGAAGTTCTGTCTGTAGGCTTGTCCATAATCTACCCAGAGGCTAACAAGTAATCTCCAGGGATTACTATTCCAAGCTTCCGCCCGTCAACTAGTATGCGGGCCTCGAGATCCAATCTCGAGTCGCGTTAGCCTCTTGTGCAGGACCCGGAAGGCGAGGGATTTACGGCTAGAGCCCCCCTGGCACCCAAGCGTCCTCCTGCTCCAAGTAGAACTCAACGGAGAGACCTCTCGCGGTGGGTTCGGTCCACGTTCCCGGCGCGGTCAAACAACCCCCTTGGTTAGGGTTAGGCAGGCAGTTGGGGGTAACTGAAGCTGCCTCTCCTTTCAGGCTTTTAACCTGAAGTATAGATACTTATTTAATTTGTAATTCATAAATCAAACAGAGCCCTAAAATCTCTAGCAAGCACAAACATTTCCATTAACCAACCTAGTTGTATGGCAAACTGCTAAAGCAGTGTTCTTTCTTTTTTTGAGTGTATCAGCAGTCGTTTTCAAGATGCCTTGTAACTTGGCAAGATCCCTTATATTCGGATGTAGGGTATACCTAGCTTGGTTAACCCTAAGGTACCTTAGATATGCTAGTTTCTATTTTTCAACTTTCCTTATTTTGAAGGATATAAAAAAACTACGTCTTTTTGCAAGATAACTTGCGTAAGGATCTGCCGTCTTTGAAAAGGGTTTTTTCCCTTTTCTCTTTGTGAATTGATCACAAAATGATTTCATACATGTTGCGCAAGTCCGGCGACGGAATAATCTGTTTAGATTCCTTAAGCTGACATATGTCAGGCCTAGGGTTTCTTCATTTAAGAACCTTAGGGACGAACCCTAATTTCTTATCTTTATGAATTTATTGTCCTTGCGGTAAGGTAAGTAGTCCAGTGTTTTTAGGGTATGAATGTTTCTATGTTTAGATTGGTCCAGTTAGCTTTCGGAAAGATTGGTTTGGTCAGCTTTTGGGAGGTAATCTTTAATCGTCTTGTCACGGTTTTACTATCTTTGATTAACTTTCTCAGTCAATACAATTTAATTTGGCATATAGCATAATGCCATAATGATACAAAGATACTCCTTGGGACAAAGGCCTAGCTAATGAATTGGTGAATACACCCTTTATTAGTTCCAAGTCCTCAATTTGCAGGGGAAAAGTGTTAATAGAGTGTCATCCAGCAACTTCCTATTACATTTTCTTTCCAAATGAGTTCGTATATCAATTTTTTATACTTATTAATTTCTAACTTTTAACTTCTGTTTCTTTAAAGATGAACTCATGCTAATTACAAGAGTTGCCTTGCTAAGATGTGCAACTAGCAAAGATAACTCTCTCGTAATTTGAGCATCAAAAGAAATCTTTCATGAATTTAGCCATTTTGCCATGATTCGTTGCGAAAGGAATAAGACTAATGGTGCAAGATATAATTTCTTCATTTTAGGACTATATTACTATAGTAAATGGATAGTTTTTGCCTATTATTCTATAATGCTTGATGCAATTTGAAGAAAGCCAATTGTCATTTATAAGCTAACTACTTCGTTAAAAATAACTTGAACAAATAAATATATTTCCTTAACAATTATACTTTGCATGATTGACTAAAAACCTGAATTAGCAACAAGAAGAAAACCTGGCTTTGAGGTGAGATATCCACATGGATACCGGGAGATGACCCTCCCGCGGCGGCGCCTTGGACCTTCTTAGGAGGCATCGCAATTGTAGTCCGTTGAACGTGGAAGCAACTTTATAACTTCTCCTTAGAACTCCACCGTCGCTCCTTTGCACGTCAATACTCTTCTTCTCTTTTTCGAGTAGGGGAAAAAACCAATTCCCAAGGGTATTTTGAGAAGGCAAGGAACTGTTAAGGGTTTAACCACGAGGATGGGGTAATAAGACCTTTAAGGCCTTAATTCTTTTGGGAGGGAAAGGCTTACAAAGCCCAAGGAAAAGGCCCTATAGGGGTTTATACATGGGGGGAAAAGGGTGTGTGTGTGTGGTTCTAAAAGGCATAAGAAGAGGCCTTGGAAGAACTTTGGACAGGAAAAAGGGGTGAATAGTTTTGAAGCCCAAATAAAAGGGGTTACATCCGGGGAGGATAAGGGTCTTTAAGGCCTAAGGAAAAGGCTTAATGAGAAAAATATGGGGGTTCTAACACCCATCAGAAAGGGGGTTCAGACACGGGGGAATGTAGTTTCGAGGTCAAGGGAATGAGGCTTTAAGGTTTTAAGCACGGGGGGAGGGGGAATGGAAGGCGGCTTAAGGGATTTTAAACCCACGGGGAAAAAAAAAACAAAGGGATTAGTAGGGTATAGGAAGGGGGTTTAAAGAGGCCCCCCCTTTGGAAGCTTCCAAGCTTCCAGAAGCTGTGGGGGGGTGGTTATGGCCGTCCGTCCTGACGGCGAATTTGGAGGCGTCTCCTCCCTCCCTCAACGGCGACTCCTATCTGCTGTCCTAGCGGCCAATCAACAGTGTCCTTTCCCCTTTCTCTCACAACGTTATGATCTTCGGCAGCGGCATTCGATTCTTCTCACGCACCCCCCCCCCCCCCCTAGCATTCTCCGTGTACTGAGGCCCGTCCCCTCCCCTCGTTTAAATAGTGGAGGGAGGGAGAATCTTCTCCTCCTACGTGTCGACACACATGCCCTCCCTCCCTCCACAAGCTCCACCAAGGAGCTTCAGAACTCCTTCTATTCCCCTCCCCCTCCAGCTCGTCAGTCGGCTGGAGGGATAAGGGGGGAAATAAATAATAATAATTTTTTTTTTCAAAAAGCCCGATCCATTAATTCCCATGCAGACTTTTACATTTTCTCCCCCTTGGAGGAATCGAGATGTCCTCATCTCGAGATAAACTGGGGATATTGATGGTTGAGAGTGCCTTCATCTACCCAAGTGGCATCCTCTTGGGGATAATCTTTCCACTAGACAAGGCATTCTTTCAAGGTTCTAGATCTTAACTGTCTTTCCCTAACATCTAAGATCCTTTCTGGCCTTAGTTCAAGGACTCCTTGGCTAGGCATTACAATTTGTTGGTCATTAAGTACATGATTAGGATTGGGTATATATTTTTTTAATAGACTGATATGGAATACATTATGAACCTTTGGGTTCTCAGGGAGTTGCAATTTATAAGCATTGGGTCCTAGGCATTTGAGGATTTTATACGGCCCACAATACCTTGGACTTAGCTTCTTGCATTCTCCTAGGGATAGAGAACTCTTTTTAGGGCGTACTCGAATGAAGACCATGTCTCCTTCTTTGAAGACTCTTTCTTGACGTTTCAAATCTGCATATGCCTTTTGTCTATCCTTGGCTGCTTGTATGTCTTGTCTTATTGACCTTATTTGATCATCCATGTCCTCCAACATTTGTCTTGAAGCTTCAACTCTTAGGGTTGGATCAGAAAAGTTTAGGGGACTTCGACAATCATGACCATATAATGCCTGGAAAGGGGTCATTTGAATGCTCTGCTGGTAAGAAGCATTGTAGGCAAATTCAACTAATGGCAAGTATTGAATCCACCTCTTTGGCTCTCGACAGCAGTATGCCCTAAGCATATCCTCAATGATTTGATTCACTCGCTCTATTTGTCCATCCGTTTGGGGATGGCAGGTGGTGCTAAAACAGAGTTGAGTTCCAATAGCTTCAAAGATAGCTCTCTAGAAGTGGGATGTGAAGAGAGAATCTCAATCACTAATGATTCTCCTAGGTAACCCATGTAGCTTGAATATTTCCTTGATAAACAATCTTGCAATGTCAGAGGCTTTATAGTTTGTCTTTACTACAATTAGGTGTGCAATCTTGGTAAGCATGTCAACCACAACCATAATGGAATTGTAACCTCCTTGGACTTGGGGTAAGCCCACAACAAAATCCATATTGATGAATTCCCATTTCATTTGGGGAATGTCAAGCGGTTGCAGTTTCCCTGGCATCATGACATGTTCGGCCTTGATACGTTGGCAACACAAACATTCAGTGACATATTTGAGAATGTCACCTTTGAGCCTCTCCCAATGGTAGCTCTTCCTAACTGCATTAAGAGTTTTTGCATAGCCAGGATGTCCTGCGAAAGGGGAATCATGAGCTTCCCATAATATCTTCTGCTTAAGTGACTGGCTTGTTGGTATACACAGCCTTGTTCTGTAGTAGACAAGTCCATTATCAATGGTAAATTCCTGATACTTAGCTTGTAACTTCAAATTCTGCTCCTTGGTAGATATTTCTTTTATCATTGTTTGGTAGGCCAAATCATGGCTTGCTTCCTCTCTAGTTAGTTCCAGTATAGGGTTCGTTGGCATAGATACCTTTGTAGCCAGAGATCTGGCCGTTGATGGATTCTGCAAGATTAGGGAATTTAGGAATGCCTTGCGACTGAGTGCATCGGCAACTACATTCTCTTTCCCTAGTCGGTACTTGATTTCAAAATCATACTCCTCCAATACTTCAATCCACCGACGTTGCCTCATGTTGAGCTCGTTCTGGGTAAAAATCCATTTGAGACTCTTATGATCGGTTACTAGAGTAAACTTGTTACCCAATAGGTAGTGTCTCCAAAGCTTTAGAGCATGGATGACAGCTAATAATTCCAGATCATGCGTGGCATAATTCTTTTCATGACTCTTCAATTTCCTTGAAGAGTATGCTACTGGATGACCTTCCTGCATAAGTACACACCCCAAGGCAAGAATGCTGGCATCAGTTACTACCTCGAACTCCTTATTGAGGTCAGGAAGTTTTAGAATAGGTGCTGATACCAAACTTTGCTTCAATTTGTCGAAACTATTTTGTTCGGGAGTTGACCATGTAATAGAAGTCAGCTTCTTTAGTAAGTCTGTAAGAGGTGCTGCAATCAAAGCATAGTTCTTGATAAATACCCTATACCATCCTGTCAAGCCAAGAAAGCTACGTATTTCTTTGACGCATACTGGTATTGGCCATTCAAGCACATCCCTGACTTTGGCTGGGTCTACTGATATTCCCTCTGATGATACTATGAATCCTAGATATTCAATCTGACGCTTGAAGAATGCACACTTCTTCATTTTTGCATACAGCTTATGAGACCTCATTGTCTCAAGGACAATCCGTAGTTGAGGTTCATGATCTTCTTCCTGTTTAGAATAGACTAAAGTGTCATCGAAGAAGACAAGGACGAAATCATCAAGATATGGTCTAAAAATATCCTGCATTAATCTATTGAAGGTGGCAGGTGCATTTGTAAGCCCGAATGACATAACCAAGAACTCAAAGTGTCCATATCTTGTATTGAAGGCCGTTTTTGGAATATCTTCTTCCTTGATCCTTATTTGATAGTAACCTGACCTGAGATCAATCTTGGAGAAGATCTTTGCACCTTGAAGGCGATCAAGAAGCTCATCTATTCTAGGAATAGGATACTTGTTCTTGACTGTTGATTGATTTAACCCACGGTAATCAATAAATAGTCGAAGTGTCCCATCTTTCTTTTTCTGGAATAGTACTGGAGCTCCCCATGGTGAGTTGCTAGGCTGGATGTAACCCTGATCTAACAGTTGCTTGAGTTGTTCCTTCAACTCAATAGCTTCCGGTATGGACATTCTATAAGGTCTCTTTGCAATTGGCGCAGCTCCAGGCACTAGCCTTATTTCATGATCAACTTCTCTTGGAGGCGGAAGTTCAGTCAATTCCTCAGGGAATACGTCAGCGTATTTCTTTAGCCAAGAAGGTCCTTCATGAGACTCTTGCTTTTGATCTAACTTGTTGAGTTTGATCAGGTAAACGGGTAATCCTTTTCTGACTCCTTTTATGATCCGCGATACTTTGGCTAACTGGATTCTTGGCACTCCTGCCTCACCTTGAGTTGTAACAAACTCCCTTTCAGAGTTTCGAAAGGAAACTTGACCCTTTCCACAGTGGATGTGGGCGTCATTAGGCTTAAGCCAATCCATCCCGAGTAGACACTCATGGATACCTAAATTCATGACTCTGAATTTGACTGAGGTTTTCTTTCCTCCTAGAAAGAATTCTTCCTTAGCAGTTTGCCTTGTACAAGTTACCTCAAGACCGTTTGCCAATTCCACAAGCAGGGTAGGTGCTTCTACTGTGGCTATTCCTAATCTTTTTGCACATGCTGGTGAGATAAAGGAATGTGTACTGCCACAATCAATCAAGGTTTTGAAACCTTTACCTTGATAGTCTGACGGTGTTTGAATCACCGAGAACTGGCGATTCGGCCCCTTTTTGTGTAAAGCGGCATGGACTGTCGCTCTTTCGAATTCTGCTTCCATAGTCAGATCTTCCTCTTCTTCTGCTTTGCATCTTTGCCTATTGGTAATGCAGGCAGTTCTTCCTCTTCCACGGGTGGCGGCTCCTTAACCGTGGCCTGCACCTTGACGATGTCCCTCGCTGAGTTTGGGACATTGCCTTTTGAAATGACCGAGTTCGTTGCAGTGGAAACATCGGAGGTTTGGGTCATTACTTTGAGTAGGAACAAAATTGTTGACGTTATTTGTCCTTGCTTTCTTCCTTTGTCCCTGATTGTGACCTTGAACTGTCTTCACTTGGGGTCTGAATGTCCCTCTGTTCGGGTCGCTATAGGACCAATTTTTGTTACCCCTTGGTCTAGCTTGCACTTCCTGAATTATAGGCGCTGCTCTGATGAGTGCATCTTGAAGATCTGATGGACGCATAGATTCGAGACGGGTATTTACGGGTGGATTTAAGCCCGTGCAAAATTTGGACACCTGCTGCGTCATGTCCATTTGTGGCGCATACTTTAAGAGTGAGACAAATTTAGAGTAGTATGCGTCAAGGGTGAGTCCTAGCTGTTTTAGCTCGTAGAACTCATTCATTTTCTGTGTACGATATGCAGGTGGCAAATATCTCCCCTGCACGACTTTCTTTAACTTCTCCCAGGTAACGGACCCCTCTGAAGTCCCTTGATCCCTGCACCATTGTTTCCACCATAGTCTAGCTTTGCCGGTGAGTTTTAACTTGGCGAGCATGGCCTGATTGGGAGGTGCAGTACCAGCTGCCTCAAAGTAATCCTCCATAGATTCAATCCAAATTTCAGCATCAGACTGGACGAATCAGCCTCTCCCGTCAAACTCGGGTGGCTTTATTTGCTTGAGGAGGAACTTCTTCTCCTGGATCACAATAGTACTTGATGTAGGGGGCGAATTTGGAACCTGTACCTAGGGTTGTGCCTGGATAAAAGTTTTTCATAACGTTATTATATGATAATTGACGTTAGCTTATCTTTAGTTCAGTTATCTCGTAAATCTTGAAGCTACTTAACTTTTTAACAACTCTGATGCACAGTCAGATATTGATAAAAGAAGTCATTATTTATATTTACATGGGCGTAGCTTTTATACAACGTCTCGTGTGTTGATAATCCAATCATTACATTTAGTTTGGGGAGAACAACGTTGTATTGCATTTGTCTACATGAACTGTGTAATAGTAGGGTTTTGGGTCATGGATCTTTAGAAATCGATAATTCATTGGAAGTTCAGGATATCCTTTTCGTTGGAATCCATACTTCTCATGGCGGCCCAACACTTTAATCCTGTCGGCTGGGATTACACGGGTTACTTCCTCATATACATATGAGTTCATTTCAACCCTCCGACCTTGAATATGTAAAGTCGAATTTACGTGAGCTTCCACAAAAATGAACAGCTTTACGACTTTCAAGTCTTCCAACCACTTCATCCTCTTTAGGTTGGTCTGTAGATAAGCGAACCGGTGGGCTATGTAGTAGATTCCTGAAGACCCTGTCCATCTTCGTTCTATGTATAAAGGTGATGGATTATAAATCTGCTCCAGGATGTTCATCATCCCAACTCTTTGTCTATAATGCGGAGAATGCATTGCAGTCATAAACATGACCCGGAACACCAAAAACTTGTTCCACGCTTCATAGTTCTGCAAGACATTATTGAAGATGAGGAAATGTTTGGACAGTAACAATTTCTTTACTTCATTTTATTGAGATCTTATAAAAACAATTCCGTTGTTGGTCGGCTCTGATACCAACTGTAACGTGTCCCCTAGTATCATCCAGGACACGTCTTAGCAGTCCATCGGAAAGGATGTCTAGAAAGCTCCACCCGACATTCCCATGGAATGTTACGGGTTTTGCGATCTAGTTCTTCCCGCGTCTGCCATGTAGAGGAAGTATCCTGGCCATTCCCACTTAGGATCGACCGGAATTAGGGTTTTCCTAATGGGTCACTAGCTAACAGCAACTAGCATCAGACCCGAGCGAACTACTTTACGCAGAAACGCCAGGTCCGAAGCAGATTCACGTTGCACTTGGTTCAAAGAGAAGGGGAAACGAGAGGGATGCAAAGCTCAACCTCTCTGCCATAAGGCATAGTCCCATTCCGTTCCCCTAAAACAACGTAAATCGGGTAAGACGTAACTCTAGGTCATCGTTCTCGTTATTCTTTTTGATGATGATGATCATTCTGCTGTCTTTCGAGATTTATGAGAAAAGTTCCCGGCTAACCGAGACCACCCAACCGTAGGACGGACCCATGGTCCATCCTCCACACTTTCCTTGGTTTGTTTTAGTTATGTAATTATCTAACACATTAATTTGACATATAACAATCAGCTTCTTTAATTAATCTTGTTAAGCACTGGTTCCTTCACGTAATCTTATCACGTGACATATAAAAACAATATCAAGCAAGTTCTTTTAACATCTCATCATTTTATCTTTGAATTACAAGAAGTTCCACCTGTAGGCTTGTCCATAATCTGCCCGGAGGCTAACAAGTAATCTCCAGGGATTACTATTCCAAGCTTCCGCCCGTCAACTAGTATGCGGGCCTCGGGATCCAATCTCGAGTCGCATTAGCCTCTTGTGCAGGACCCGGAAGGCGAGGGATTTACGGCTAGAGCCCCCCTGGCACCTAAGCGTCCTCCTGCTCCAAGTAGAACTCAACGGAGAGACCTCTTGCGGCGGGTTCGGTCCACGTTCCCGGCGCGGTCAAACAACCCCCTTGGTTAGGGTTAGGCAGGCAGTTGGGGGTAACTGAAGCTGCCTCTCCTTTCAGGCTTTTAACCTGAAGTATAGATACTTATTTAATTTGTAATTCATAAATCAAACAGAGCCCTAAAATCTCTAGCAAGCACAAACATTTCCATTAACCAACCCAGTTGTATGGCAAACTGCTAAAGCAGTGTTCTTTCTTTTTTTGAGTGTATCAGCAGTCGTTTTCAAGATGCCTTGTAACTTGGCAAGATCCCTTATATTCGGATGTAGGGTATACCTAGCTTGGTTAACCCTAAGGTACCTTAGATATGCTAGTTTCTATTTTTCAACTTTCCTTATTTTGAAGGATATAAAAAAACTACGTCTTTTTGCAAGATAACTTGCGTAAGGATCTGCCGTCTTTGAAAAGGGTTTTTTCCCTTTTCTCTTTGTGAATTGATCACAAAATGATTTCATACATGTTGCGCAAGTCCGGCGACGGAATAATCTGTTTAGATTCCTTAAGCTGACATATGTCAGGCCTAGGGTTTCTTCATTTAAGAACCTTAGGGACGAACCCTAATTTCTTATCTTTATGAATTTATTGTCCTTGCGGTAAGGTAAGTAGTCCAGTGTTTTTAGGGTATGAATGTTTCTATGTTTAGATTGGTCCGGTTAGCTTTTGGAAAGATTGGTTTGGTCAGCTTTTGGGAGGTAATCTTTAATCGTCTTGTCACGGTTTTACTATCTTTGATTAACTTTCTCAGTCAATACAATTTAATTTGGCATATAGCATAATGCCATAATGATACAAAGATACTCCTTGGGACAAAGGCCTAGCTAATGAATTGGTGAATACACACTTTATTAGTTCCAAGTCCTCAATTTGCAGGGGAAAAGTGTTAATAGAGTGTCATCCAGCAACTTCCTATTACATTTTCTTTCCAAATGAGTTCGTATATCAATTTTTTATACTTATTAATTTCTAACTTTTAACTTCTGTTTCTTTAAAGATGAACTCATGCTAATTACAAGAGTTGCCTTGCTAAGATGTGCAACTAGCAAAGATAACTCTCTCGTAATTTGAGCATCGAAAGAAATCTTTCATGAATTTAGCCATTTTTCCATGATTCGTTGCGAAAGGAATAAGACTAATGGTGCAAGATATAATTTCTTCATTTTAGGACTATATTACTATAGTAAATGGATAGTTTTTGCCTATTATTCTATAATGCTTGATGCAATTTGAAGAAAGCCAATTGTCATTTATAAGCAAACTACTTCGTTAAAAATAACTTGAACAAATAAATATATTTCCTTAACAATTATACTTTGCATGATTGACTAAAAACCCGAATTAACAACAAAAAGAAAACCTGGCTTTGAGGTGAGATATCCACATGGATACCGGGAGATGACCCTCCCGTGGCGACGCCTTGGACCTTCTTAGGAGGCATCGCAATTGTAGTCCGTTGAACGTGGAAGCAGCTTTATAACTTCTCCTTAGAACTCCACCGTCGCTCCTTTGCACGTCAATACTCTTCTTCTCTTTTTCGAGTAGGGGAAAAAACCAATTCCCAAGGGTATTTTGAGAAGGCAAGGAACTGTTAAGGGTTTAACCACGAGGATGGGGTAATAAGACCTTTAAGGCCTTAATTCTTTTGGGAGGGAAAGGCTTACAAAGCCCAAGGAAAAGGCCCTATAGGGGTTTATACATGGGGGGAAAAGGGTGTGTGTGTGTGGTTCTAAAAGGCATAAGAAGAGGCCTTGGAAGAACTTTGGACAGGAAAAAGGGGTGAATAGTTTTGAAGCCCAAATAAAAGGGGTTACATCCGGGGAGGATAAGGGTCTTTAAGGCCTAAGGAAAAGGCTTAATGAGAAAAATATGGGGGTTCTAACACCCATCAGAAAGGGGGTTCAGACACGGGGGAATGTAGTTTCGAGGTCAAGGGAATGAGGCTTTAAGGTTTTAAGCACGGGGGGAGGGGGAATGGAAGGCGGCTTAAGGGATTTTAAACCCACGGGGAAAAAAAAACAAAGGGATTAGTAGGGTATAGGAAGGGGGTTTAAAGAGGCCCCCCCTTTGGAAGCTTCCAAGCTTCCAGAAGCTGTGGGGGGGTGGTTATGGCCGTCCGTTCTGACGGCGAATTTGGAGGCGGCTCCTCCCTCCCTCAACGGCGACTCCTATCTGCTGTCCTAGCGGCCAATCAACAGTGTCCTTTCCCCTTTCTCTCACAACGTTATGATCTTCGGCAGCGGCATTCGATTCTTCTCACGGCCCCCCCCCCCCCCCCCCAGCATTCTCCGTGTACTGAGGCCCGTCCCCTCCCCTCGTTTAAATAGTGGAGGGAGGGAGAATCTTCTCCTCCTACGTGTCGACACACATGCCCTCCCTCCCTCCACAAGCTCCACCAAGGAGCTTCAGAACTCCTTCTATTCCCCTCCCCCTCCAGCTCGTCAGTCGGCTGGAGGGATAAGGGGGGAAATAAATAATAATAATAAAAATTTCAAAAAGCCCGATCCATTAATTCCCATGCGGACTTTTACACTATATGACTCATTGTCTATGCATAAGTTGATTTTCAATCCTAACTTATCAATTTAAGATCAAGCATAGGTTAGGTTATAACCTGATTCCAACTAATCAACTTGCGAACAAGATTCACGCTAAACAAGCAACCTTTTACTAGTAATTATGCAGTTGAAAAACGATAAATGACCAATTTATGCAACTTTAGGAATCATTTCATGCCTTGCACTTTCCTATGGATTCTTAGCACTTCCCATGATGACTCATTGCGAAGAAGATATGGCCTAATAATGCGACATGATTTTATACTTCCATGCTTAAATGGAGAGCATTATCTTAATTTTGTTTTGTAACTATGGACAATAATCTAAGTTCAGTTCATTGAATGCACAAAAACTAAAGGCATATCAATTTTTTGCTCACTTTATTTTTGTTCGTTTTCTTGGAAATACTAACAACTGAACTTGTCCGTCGTAAGCTGACTCTTTTAAACTAACCAAAATATTTAATATGGGAAATGCATCCTTTCTCCAAAAAAATCATCTATGTGTGATTGAATTATAGCAACGAAAAAATAAAAATTAGGAAGGAAAACCTGGACTTGTGGTGAGATGTCCACGTGGATGCTAGGAGACGATCCTCCTGCGGCTGCGCCTTGGGCTTTCTTAGGAGGCATCATGAATGCAGCCTTTCCGTTGTGGATGCAGCTTTGCGAATTCCCTTTTTGAAATACCGCCGTCCTTTATGAGTCTTCTGTTCTTTCCTTTCGTAGCAGCTCTTCGAAGGGATACTTGTGGGGGAGGGGAGAAACCACGAAAAGGGTTCCAAACCGCGAAGGGGGTGTTTCAAAATCTTTCGCGAATAAGGCCCATTAAAGCCATGGGAAAGGCTTAATGGCCTTTTTAAAGACTCACACGAACGGGGAATAATTGGTGTAGAAAACCTTATGAGGGCTTTTGTATGGGGAAAGAAGGTGTCACAAAAACCCTTAACACCCTCTTTTCTTTTATGTGTGGGGGAAAAAAAAACAAGGTATGAGAGGGCTAAAAGGGGTATTTTTTCATGGGGAAAAAAAAAGCTAAGGGGGCCCTTAGGGGGATTTGAGATACGGGGGAGAAAAATGGCTTTTTTAAGGTAAAAGCTTTAGGGGGGGGGAAGGGGCTTAAAGACCTCTTAAAGGCCCTCCAAGGATAATTTAGGGGGGAAAGGGGGCCTAGAGAGCCCTAAGGGGGAGATTCCAGGGTGGGGAAAAGGTAGCCTTAAAGGCTATAGGAAAAGGGGGCCTAAGGGGGCCCTTAGGGGAATTTAAAAATACAAGGAAAAGAAAGCCTTTAAGGATAAACCTTTTTGGAAGGGGGGAAAGGGGGCTTATAGAGCCCCCCTCTTAGAAGCTTGGAAGCTGTGGGGGGGTACAGTCGACAGACGGCCGTCACGGAATGGCGTATGATGGTAGGGCGATCTCCTTGGAGCGACCAATCTTTCGTTGCTACTGCAGCTCACGGCTTCTCCTAGTAGCGATGACCACCTCCCTCTTTCTCTCTCGCCCAGCATCACGGTTCTCCCTTCACGACTACCCTCCCTCACAGAGCCTCACTCTCTCCTTCTCTGAAATTCGGCGGTGTCTCCTTTAGGCTATCATGGCAGTGCCTCAATCGTCTCAGCAACCACCCCTCTCTATGATTTTTATAGGGAGAGGGAGAGGTTCCTCCCTCCCCTACGCGGCAGCACGCATGGCTCTCCCTCACTCCAAACTCCAACAAGGAGCTTAATCACTCCTTCTATTCCCCTCCCCCTCCAGCTCATCAGTCGGCTGGGAGATAAGGGGAATTAAAAAAAATTGTCATTTATCTAATTCCATTATCTTTTATTGAGGCAGTTCACGCGTGCCTTCGGGATGTTACAGGAATAACTTTATAAGTTTAATAAAATAGAAGGGATCATTTTAAGGCCTTATGGCATGTAAATAAATGCTATAGGATATTTCTTAATATACTTTGAATGCACATTATATAGATGGTTTCTTATAGGTAGACCCCCTAGGGTGCTAATGTTGGGGATGAGATAGAAGACCCTACTATGTGTAGGAGGATAGTAGGAAGCCTAATTTACATAACTATCAAAAGGCTAGATTTGAGTTATAATATTGGACTTGTTAGTTAGTTTATGTAGATGCCTAAAAAGCCTCATTTAAATGCAGCTGGATGCATATTGAGGTATGTAAAGTCCACTTTGCATTATGGAATTATTTACGAGACAGGTAAGGATATGCCCGTGTTTGGATACATAGATGCACATTGGCCTAGGGATAGAAGATCTACGAAGCGAATTCATATCTTCCGTTGGTAGTGTAGCAATTACATGGCATAGAAAAAGGGAACCTACAATTTCTTTATCAAATACAAGGGCTAAGTATAGAGGTGCTGCTATGGTAACATATGAGGTGGTATGGCTGCAAAAGTTATTTGGTGATTTGGATGTGCATCACAATGGTTTGATTGTCATTCACTATGACAACATGAGCAGTAGACAATTACTCAGGAGCCTAGTGTTGCATGCTAGGACAAAACACATTGAGGTGCATTACACTTTGTGACAGAGAAGGTACTTATAGGTGGGATTGACTTGGTATATGTAAGCACACAAGATCAGATAGTCAATATTTTCACAAAGGCATTGGGTGTAGAGGAGCTTCCAAAGTTTTGAAGCTTACTTCAAGTTGCAGAGATACAAATCAGCTTGAGGGGGAATATTGAGATGGCAAGCTCAACATGTACAAACATTGATGGTGATGGGACACATGGTTACATGGGTCCATGAATCTATAATTATCACATTGGTGGTGATTATGATCCTCACATGGCCATTGACTTATCACTTATTATAATTAGTTTGTTGCAACTACCTCCAACTGGTATAGTTATAGTGTCAGTCAATTAGTATAGTCAGTTATGTATTGTTTGACTTAGTAGGGCACTTTCTTTTATACTGTATCTTATATATACTTTGTGTACATTGTATTATGTGAAAAAGAAAACGAAGAAAGTAGCAAGAAAACGTTTTGGCATCCATCTCTCTTCTTGTGTTCTAAGCTTTTTCTTGTGTATATGGTGTGTGTTTGGCGCAATAGTTCAAATAAGTCCCCCCACCACCTAATTTGTGGTGATAGCAGGGAAGGGGGGAAAGAAGGGAGGGAGAAAGAAGAGAGAGTGAGCGAGAGAGTGAGAGAAGAGAAGATGAAAGGGGGGATGAGAGAAGGGAAGGAGAGAGGGTGGGGAGAAAGAGAGGGAGGGAGGAAAGGGAGACAAAACAAAGTAGAGAGAGAAGAAAGAGAGGAGGATGAGATAAAATATCTTAATAGAGAGAGAAAATAGAAAATTATAATTTTATTGATCTTTGATTTGGTATAGGTTTATATTGCGGTATTTGAGCAACTAAGAAGAGTGCTTGGAGCAAGCAATGGCATCAAGTAGATGTCCATATCATCGAGCTTATTTAGATGTGTACATAAACTTTAAATTTAGAACAATATTTATTTTACATTACATGAGTTTTACTTATTGATCTCATAAATTTAAATTTAATATTTAATTAATATAAAAATAAAGTGTTTTTTAGGTTTTAAATGTATTTAGTTCAATGTGAATTGAATTTTTATTAGTTATAAATATTAAATAATTAATTTTCTACTTAATTAAGATAAGTAAGAAGAGAGTGAAGGGATTAGAGAGAGAAGATAGTGTGAAGAGAGAGGAAATATGAGAGAGAGAGAGAGAAGAGGAAATAGAATAGAGTATAGAGCTCAAAACAAGGATTAACTTCATGTGTGCAGTGGAACGACAGATGCTTTATACATGCAACAAGGAGTCTTTGGATAAATTTTTGGCATCATAAGCTTAAATATTTATTGTTTGTAAATCAATAAATAACAAGACTAAAGTCTGTGTTTGAAGCAAATGGAGGATTTTACCTATTTCTTATACATACTATCAATTGGAATCATTCCTAATTGATAGTATGTGACATATGCTAATTGAATATTGGGTTATATCTTGCTTTATGAATATTGGGTTATATCTTGCTTTATGAATTCTATGCTTGGAATTGGGTCTTATTTATGGCATTTGTTTTTATGTGAATAGAGTATTATTTGAGCCATCAACTTAGATTGGGCTATCGTCCCAATAGAGACAAAGTTTTTTTCAAATACATGCATGTAAGGGTTTATCTTTTTCTAACTAAAATCTTTTTCAAAGACTTCAATATAGTTGATTTAGGATGATTCTGGTATCTCAAATACATTTTCTCTTAATTTTTCTTGAACTTTCTTATCCCTATTCTCTACACTCTCCTCTCTAAATCTCCATGATTAAGGCCTTTAACTAAATCTCCTAGCAATATTTGGTGAACCTAATGGGAAGTCTATCAAAAGGGTTGCAAGGTGACTAATGCTTCATGTTTCTCTACAGGATCATCTAATGATGTGAGACTATTAATGCATATAAAGCAAGAACCTATGGCTACAAAAGCTGTAGAGATTGTTTAAAGGCACCTGAAATTGGTTGATGGTTAGACTGTTGTGGCCTATCTCAAGCTATATATTTAACAAATGGATTTTTTGGGGGTTGTATAGAGATTAGTTGGAGTAGGTATTTTGTATTTCTCATCGTGCATGAAATGAAAACATGCATAATTGAGTTGTATATGAAATATGTAGACTGGGTTGAACTCAAGAAGGCATTAAGAGAAGAATTTTAAATCTGGGATGCAGGCTTGGTTACTCATAGGACTTTCATAGAGTGGGTGACTAATCCTAATAAAGGATTTGGAATCATAAACTTCATACGTGAGTTTGAGCATAGGTATAAGTAGTTGGATGAATTTAAGCATAAGGCTACTTTGGAGGCTTTTTCACAAGCTACAAATCCTACCTTACAAGTGAGCTTAGAAGATGAGACGAAAAAATTGGGGATGAAAACAAGCTAGTGAAGGGAGTGAGCCCAAAGTGAAACCGTGCAAGCATCAAAAGCAAGAGCTATGGTGGAAGGACCAAGAGAGTAAGAGATATATATATATACACACACACACACAAACAAACAAGATGTGGGAAATCCAACACTCACAATGTATGACTAGTCGTTCCTTTATTCAAATGCCACTGGAAGAATAAATAATGGAGTGATAATGGGTACTCGCCACCTCCAGTATATAGCTATGCAGGTATTGTCAGTGTAGTAATAGACAGGTAGCCAAGCATAGGCATCTTTACCCCCCAACAGCCTCCCACTTAAAGGGGAATGTGCCCCTACACTAAGGAGAGAATAAGAATAAAGTGAGAAAGTACAAACATACATAAGTACAATAGGATGAGGAAACACGTCATCTCATCCAATGCCCATCAACTTCATAAGGCAAAATGTTCCACTTGAGAAACCTTTCATAAGAAAATCTACTGGATTTTGGTCAGTTGAGATCTTAATAAGATCAATAGAGTTGTCCTTAACGACCTCTCTAATGAAGTGGTAACACACCTCAAAGCATTTTGTCTTCGTATGGAAAATTAGATTCTTGGCTAATTAGATAACACTCATCGAATCTGAATGTAGTGTAGGGACCACATTAGTAATACCAAGGTTTGCCACTAAATGGCCAAACCTCTTTGCAAGCCTCAATGGTGGTTGCAGCATACTTGGTCTCGGTGTAGTAGAGAGGATCGTGCATTTCTGTATCCTCGATATCCAAGAAATAGCACCTCTAGAAAAGCTGAAGAAATAGCTAAAGGTTCCCTCTTTGTATGTCTTACATAATCAAAGCTAGTGTACCCCACGACTCCTATATGTTGACCACCATAACATAATGCTATCTGCCAAGTGTAGCCATACAGCATGCCAAAACTCCCTAGCACTGCAAATGTTATGTCACGACGAGTGCCTATCATGGTATATATCAAACCACCCATGGTGGATGCATAAGAGATCTTGGCCATCTCGGCCTTTTGCTCATCACACTCTAGAAAATCAACCCAACTAACCTTTATATGAGAAGGTAGATGATAGCCAATAGGCTTATTACCTTGCATATGAAATCGCTCAAGGATCTTCTAGATATACACATTTTGTGATATAGATAAAGGAGCCCCTTAGAGCAATCGCACATGATATGCATCCCAAGAATATGCCATGCATGACCCATGTCTTTCATCTCAAAGCTCTTCTCTTGAGCTAAGTTTTCAAGGTATCTAACTCATCATGAGCTCTTCTAACAATAAGCATATCATCCACATAGAGTACAAAAATCATAATGCTACCATCACGAGCCTTCTTCAGTATAAACACGAAATCATAGCCCTATGGATATATCCCTTAGAATGTATAAAAGCATCAAACTTGTGGTACCATTCCCTAAGTTCTTGCTTAAGGCCATAAATACTTTTTCTACATTGTCTTTTTCTTCAAAGCCTTTGGGTTGTTGTATATAGATCTCATCATGCAAGTCCCCATGTAAAAAATTGTATTTACATCCATCTAAGTAGTAGTAGTAGTAGAGAGAGAGATTTTGTTAAAGGTGCACCTTTGGTGTGTTCGAGAAGGTGAGTACTAGTAGTAGTAGTGGTCTGATGCAATACCAGGGGACGGAAAATACTCCCGGAAAATACTCCGTCATATGGTAGCTACTTCCTCGTTCCCATGCATAGCATATTGATGAAGGTCGTGATGTTCAAGATCGCGAGGCGTATCTTAATCAGTGTGTCCCATGTCCTTGCTCTCAATGTAAGTTGACAATTAGACAAAAACATCGATTGTCTATGGAACACATACGACGCTTTGGTGAGTTTCAATTAGAGATCATTGATTACGAGATCTCATATTTGAGCAAACGGTAAGAAAAGTGTATATCAATCATGCATTGTATTTGCAAACTAATTGAATATCATATACAAAAACATTGGATGTGGCCATAAAATTTATTATAGAGAGGTTGTATCTCATCCCAAGGAGGAGTGCACCCTTTGCGGCTAGTTAGAAGAGTTCGTGGGAATGCAATGGATGGAGTGTCTGAGCCAATCTACCACTTGGAAGGTACTACCCAATCTATACTATCAATACTAGAGGAGATATGTAGCCTTCTAGAAATTTCTACAATCTTAGAGCTTGAGACAGAGGCAATGATTGATGCATTGATGCCCATGAATGTCAAAACATCTGATCCGCTTAAAGAGGAAGCATCTATACCATTATATAATGGGTACCAAGTATCTCACCTAAAGACACTGCTTGCACTCCTAAGTATGCAAGCAAAATACGGATGGAGCGATGTGAGTGTCATCGACTTGTTCAAGTACCTTCTACGTACGCTTCGTTGATTTCTTTTTGACATCATCATAAAAAACAATTGTGCTTTTTCAAGGTGTTTTATGCTTTTTTTTAAAGGTTACTAAAGTATCATATATTACCACTTGCAAATACCATGCCTGAGTCTCGTGATGATGCTCAATATATTTTATGAAAGCTTGGCATAGACTATAACAACATCCATGCATGTGTCAATGATTGTGTATTGTTTCGATGACAATATGAGACTATGGAGACATGTCCAAAGTGTGGTGCTCACAAGTGTCAATAGGACTTGCAAGGGTAAACCATCCCTAAAAAAGTTCTTAGAATTCCACTTATCCCGCATATACATCATATGTTTCGTACGTACGACATGGCAAGCTTCACAATGTGGCATGCGCAGAATAGATCCACAGATCGAGTCCAACAAATATCAGTGGATTCACACACATGGAGCCACATTGACTCTACCTTTCCAGGCTTTACTTGAGAGCCACTCAGTCTTGCTATGGATGGCTGAACCCATTCAGTCTGCGCTCAACTTGTTACAGTGTGTGACCTATAGTCCTTGTTAACTACAACATCCCTCCATGGCTTTCTACGAAGAAAGGACACTTCATCCTTAGCTTGCTCGTTCTCGACTGCTACAAAGTTAAGAATATGGACGTGTATCCTCGTTCCACTAGTTGAGGAGCTTAAGATTTTGCGGGAGGAGGGGGTCGCCATGGAAGATATGAGCAAACGCGATGGTCGACAGTCCACCAATATTCGAGCCATTCTCATGTGGACCATCCATGACTTTCTAAGATCTGGGGAGTGCTCAGGTAAGTAGGCCTCCATTCTCGTTGGTAATATCTATCATAGCTCATTCAAGTTTGTATTCACTGGATAGAGGTGTTGGGACAGGTTTGGTTACCTTAGGCTATCATGCATGTACTAAATATTTGAGAAAACCTTCCCTCAGCTCATGATCCTATGGAAAGAAAGCGGTGTATCCTTCATAGAAGGAGATTAAGACATCCTCTATTGAATCTGCAAGGCGGGGAGTAGTGGTGATGGTCTATCTCTTTAAGAAGTACCTGCCGACTAGCAAGCTCACGATATAAACCCACCTTTTGGTGCATATTGTAGATGAAGTGGAGATTATTGAACCTCTCCATACGTGATGGATGTTCTTTTTGGAGTGCTTCATGAAAACCATGAAAGGGTTTGTGCGACAATGAGCTCGGCCAGAAGGTAGCATGGTTGAAGGTTGGTTGGTGTCTGAGGCGTTAGTGCATATTTCACAGTGGCTACTAACGGTGGATTCAGACAACAGTATGCTATGGTCGCTAAACGATGATGATAGAATGATCGGAGATATGGTGGTTGGAAATGGGATGGAAAAAAGAATGGATACTACAATGGATAAGAAAGTGAATCGTTTTTGTATATTGCACTATGCCTCCTTGGAGATGTGGCTGGCTAGGTATGAGCAAACCAGGAAAGATCGAGAAGAAGCGCGATTTGAATTTCGACGTATTATGCGCCATCGACCGATTCGATATCCTGAGGGCATGAAGGAGATACCACGGTTTATGTCAACGCAATGGTTGCATGGAGCTTTGAGCACAGTGTCTCGCGAAGGGGCGGATGTCTCAATTGAGGAGTGGGAATTCTCAAGGGGATGTAGTCCAAAGGTGACGATGTATTTAGGATTTGTCATATATACATTTTATATGCGATAACTAGTTGACTATTTCAAAGTACAGTACAAAATAAATAGTACGGCATGGTCGTGCGGATGCCATTTCCGCGTGGAGTATATCAACAAAATGCGCTCCACAGCAGATTGTGGTATCTTAGCAAATTTTGAGTAAGAGAGCACGTAAGCAACAGATCCAAACATAGTTATAGATGAGATTGAGTATTTTGGAAACTTGCAAGATATTATCACGGTGAATTACTATAGCTTCTCCATGATTCTATTCAATGTGCAGTGGTTCAAAGTGGTACTTGAAGGAGCTGGGAAATAGTTCGACGAGGTCCATCTGGATTTCTCGAAATAGATTTTGAAAAAATATGGACAAATTTGCGTGATACGTTTGTATTGCTGGTCCATTGTGAACATGTGCATGAACCCATATTTTTTTAAATTTTATTAGGACATGGTACATGTCACAAAAGTTAAATCTCTCTTGTACGTGATTTTGAACATGTAATTTTCTATCAAAACCTCGACAACCTTGATGGTAGTATATTGTATCTTCAACTCCCTGAAGTGCAAGAGTATATGATCAAAGCAATGTTCCCAAGGTAGATAAGGACAATATGCAAATAGAGGGGTCGATATTACAAGGGGTAGAGGATGCCGAAAGCTTGGAGCATGTAGAGGAGCCAGATTCGGTAGCAATGATGGAAATACAAAAGTCCAAGAATTCTTTGAGAATGAGGTCGACTCGTCCTTTTGTAGTAACATGTCTATCGACCTTCTAGTGTATGCAGAGTTGTGTCAGGAGATTGACATGGGATCATAGGGTACGTCATACTTGGAGTGTCCACCTACTCAATTCATTGACGAATCGCTTATAAGGGTACATAAGATACGTGTTTTAAGTAAGATCATTTTTTGAAGATTTATATTACCGTGCTTTGCTTGATTTATATTGATTATGCTAACATCAATTTTAGTTTGTGCAGGTGACATTTGTGGATATTTGGATTCGCATGATGAGTGGAGAGATGAGCAACGAGGAGATACATGAGATCTTAACACGTATGTCTCCAAATTAGATGGCTTGATTCAGAGATATGGTGAACCAGGAGCTATCTCAAACACCATCAGGCCTTTCTATTAGATCTACTTCCGTGCCCTCTGATGCTTCATTTTCAGTAGACGAGATTGATGCTCCAGACTTGAGCCAGACGGAGGGGGTGGTAGTGGGGGATGGTGGAGAGACGTGGATGTAGTGAGCCCACGGTCGGCTCAGGATACAAGTGCTACTCCTCGCCCTCATGCATGCTCGAGAGAGCGTGGCTCAGGTGGTTGTTATGGAGGTACCAACGCAGTGTCTCTGTCTGGTTGTGCTGTGTCACCTATGGGATTTGTCACACCTGTGGGGACATCTACTCCAGTCACCCTAGCTTTTGCTCAGTCATCCACATGTGGCACCCCTATTGATGCTACTCCGAGAGATACTACCCCTATAGGTACACCAGATGTACAGGGATCTCCTGGATATGCCCAGGAGTATGGTCGTAGGTGGGAGAGGACACAACTTAAGCATATCCAAGAGGGGTATGGATACCTTGTACATGATAGGACAGAAGCCGTCATCATGAATGATGAGGGAAGGAGGATAATGGCTCATATGAGAGAGTTGTGCCAACAAGTTTTTCGGCACATTATCTTGGATCATTGGAAGAACATACCAGAGGGAAGTAAGGACTACATAGTAGCATCCTTTCATGAGGACTTTCCGGTATCCATCATAGTAGATAGGTTTTCCATGGGCTGGATGATAGAGTGCATGTATGCGTACATGTCACAGAGACGATCGGACACATACAAGACACTTAAGAGTAGGGCGTCAAAGCCCGAGTAGCCAGACATAGATGACTAGTGCAGACTCAGGGAGGTGTTTACAGATTCTCTAGGACATTGGAGACAATAACGTGAGGCAACAAGGGCATGACTAGAGGCAGGAGTGGTCCATCATCTTGGGAGTGGTGGCCACAGGATTTAACTGGAGGACTTTGTAAGTTTTTCTTTTGTTTTGCTTGCTTATTTTTTTGCAATATCCCTTGTATTGACAATCGTGTTTCTAATAGTTGTATTTTGTTTTCTTTGTAGCACTCCATTACAAACCGCAATCCCATCGGCCTAGAGACTCGATTTGCAGAGAGACACGGTCTCACTACATTGATCGACTGATTATATGGATATGGTGGCTTAGTAAGTCACTCATCTTTCTTGTATGTAGTTACTAATTTTAATTAAAATGCATTATTTTATGGTGAATTGATGTGTAGTTGTTTCTTTTTTTGCAAAGTTTGTTTGATGCTCCTTTGCAGCGGGGCAAGCTTTCGAATGGTGAGGATCTATAGCTCGCCCTTGAATCCATGGAGTGCACATCCTCTTCTTTTTTGGTCATGTGATTTATGTAGGCATTTTCTATGCACTAATTTATTATCATCCTTTGTATCTTACCATGATTGTACTATCGCTTTCATTACACGATATTGTATTTATTTTATGTATCAATCTTGTGGATTCAAGTACACTTTGCCTTTATGGAGAGAGCATTGTACACTTTATCGTAACTCTTTTGTATGGCCCAAATAAAGCATATAGTGCTATTTGTGGTAGGGCAACTTATTGCCCTACCACAAAAGTTTTTTTTCCCTGTAACTGTTGCTATTAGCATTGCAGTTAGCGTTGTAAATCGTCGTATATGTGACACTGATAGCGGCGCAAATAGTGATGCATTCAACAACGATAATAGTGATCGTTCTATGGCGTCACTAATAGCAATGTTTTTGGTGACGATGGGGGTGAAATTTTTAATAAACATTTTTGTCACTTTGAACCTCGGTATGAGGCTTGTATCTTGTAGTGATTTAAGTTTCTACAAAGTATAACATGTTTTCTTCTTTGATTTCATTGCCCTCCAAAGCTACAAGGATTTGATCGATGCCTAATGTCCTCTTCTCTTCTTGTGGAAGGTCTTTTAGCCCATTAAGCTTCCTAATTAATCAATAAAACAAGAGTCCTAAGGCAAACAATTAGGTGACACCTTTGGTACTAGAGTTGATTCTCTTGCTAAATTAATCAAATAGATGCATGGAGACTAAGATTGTACAATACTTTTAAGTGGATGGATACATCTCCACCATAGTGAAATAAAAATTTGAGATAACAATTGCACTTTATATAGTTGAAACTAGATGATAAAAATCTTTGTTGAGATAATCAAAGTTATACATGAACCATTGTGTTTTGTAATAGCATGAGTGAGATACATATAGAACTCATAGTAACAATTGGGATAACAATTGCACTTTATATAGTTGAAGCTAGATGATTATAGACTTTGATAATCAAAGTTATGCAAGGATGAACTATAATTTGTGTCTCATAGTAACAATTGGGATACAATTGCACTTTATATAGTTGAAGCTAGATGATAATAGACTGTGATAATCAAAGTTATGCAAGGATGAACTATAAATTGTGTTTTTTAATAGTGGCTTAATAGTACGAGAGGCACATAGAAGAGAGCGCAATGTGTGCGCGCGTGGCATTACCTGAGTCGGCGCGAGACTAAGTATTTGAACATGATTTCGCGAACTTCTTTGACGGCACGGTCTACAAGAAACCTTTGATGAAGCCAAGACAACAAAGGGCATGAAAGGAGGCGGCTGCGCTGGTCGTTCAGGCTCTTCAGCTGGACATAGAGCCTTGAGCCTCATTCTCACTCTCGAGCCTCCTGTCGAAGGCCACCCAGTAGAGGACATTGTAAACCATGAGGTGCAGGCTCTCTCGTCGCACGACGCCAGGAATGAAGAACTTGGGCTTGCGCGCGAGTCAGCCTATCAGAAGCTCCATCTCATTGTCCATGGCAGGCCGCCATCGCTACTACACGGCCTGGCTGGTGAAGAAAGGTAGGGCGAGGATCTGTCTCACTCATCGCCAGTGGAGGCCATAATCCGCAAATACGAGGTCCTAGCCAGCCCTCCTGAAGATGTCTATCACCACGTTCCGGGCCCTTGACCCAAACTGCACCCCCCTTGGTGTGGAGCATCTCCTTGGCTATGGCGGCCTGGCGGGCTGAAGATAGATATCAGTATGGGTCCCGCTTTTACGGGGACGTGTCGGTAACTCCCGCAACCTTTTTGTTTTTTTAAAATCTAATTAAAACGAGATAACTCACTTTCATCAAAGTTATTCTTGGGCATGTGATTTAGAGTAGTTCCGTGTGGAGTCGGGGATGCAGGGTTCAATCCCAGGGATTGATCCTTTGGGCGAGACCAATGCTCCTTTTAGGGGTCTTTTAATTTGTGGGCCCCACGGTCACCCAATCACCAGGTAAACTATGGGGCATCTATTTCTTGAGGTGAAGACTTTAGCTTATACAATGATTTGACATTGACAAAACTATGTGTGCTGCTTGCCCGTATCAATGATAATATGAGCAACCTTTGAATTTATAGTACCCTTGAGCCAAAGTGTATTTTCACCTTTATGACCCATCCATGCATCCTGAGATATGGAACATAACATGGGCTGACAAGAAACCATAGAAGGATCATCAATCTCTGATCCACCAGGATCAAATGGACCATCTAGATTATAAGGGAAACTATTACTCGAATTCCTCCGGTGTGTCTTGATCATCATGCTCATGCATCTCATCACAAGTAGGAATTGCCTCTACTTGCAAAAGATTTCCTTCTTGTGTCTCCTCTTCATCAGAGTCTTCAATATTTAGCATATTAGACTTTGCCATATATCCTTTGCACTTCTGCTTGTCCTCAAGAGAAACCATTTCTCCCCATATTTATAGCATAGACCCTTGGATTTGTAATTGGGAAGTGCCTTGTTGCTATTGTTATTGGGATATTGCTTAATCGCACCTTCAGCCCTCTTAAATTCTCCTTTAGCATTATATATGAAATTATTGCCATGTTTTGAAACATATGCTGTAGGGTAAGTTGGAACCTTGCTAAAATTATTTTGAAACTTGTTTTCAACTCTAAATCCCTCTCTTTGTTGGCTAAACTGCTGTCCAAATCTCATAAGCTAATTTGATTGATAATTCATTCATGTTTTGGGTTGAAATGAAGTCAAATCTCCTCTATATTTTTGGCTGTACCTTTTAGCATATTGAATGAATGCATGGACATTTGTAAGCTTGGCTGTCCCAATTGCAGCTGAGTTGAAAGGTTTGGATCAAGACCAAAAATATATTTGTTTAGTTTGGGTGAATCAGAAATGCCTTTCACATACATGAAAAGGTTTAAGAACTGGCTGGAATATTCCCTCTCAGTAGAACCCCTTTGCCTAAGATCATACCATTTCCTCTCAAGCCTTTCCTTCTCCATTGGTGACATGAACACTTGAGTCATGGCTGATTTGAAGTCCTCCCAAGACTGAAAATTCTCCCAATCTTGCTCATGTATCTCCACCACGTATGTGCATATTCCTCTAGGTGTAGGGATGCATAACAAATCTTTACTTGATCATTGTCTGGGTGTAGAGAGTGAAATACATTTCTGATTTGTTGATCCATTCCTCAAGTTTGGTCAGTGAAGGATTATCTCCTTTGAAAATGGATGTGCTGATCTTGTCCTTGTATTCCTTGTCATAATGATAGTGCTGCCCATTATAATTGGTATATCCAAAAGATTGTTGCCTATTAAAATGATCACTCATTGCTTGGTGTCAATGATTAGGAGTAAATGAATGCTATCTATTTCGATTACTTCCAAAAGATTGATGACCAAACAATGAGTTCCCATGTGATTGTTGGTTATGAATGGATATTCCATGTGGCAACCTATCATCATGATCTTCAGCATGCTAGAAATTATCTCCATTCCTTGCTTTATCATGTGCATACTGCCCTTGATCATCTCTTACATTATGAAATTGAGTATGCTGAGAACATAACTCTTTATAGAAGGGATGACATCCGTGTACAAACTCATTTCTATCATCATGTAGGGAATAACTTGTTGTCCCTTATCTCTTGAATTAGTGAAGTTTTGTTGGTTTCAATTCCAAGAGTTGGTATGAGGCTGAACTGTTTCATTCACCTTAGAAGGTCCTCCATGTTCAAAAGTGGATGGTATATGCCGGTGGGCTATTGTGAGCCTCACATTGCCATGAGTAATATGTACATCTTCAGCATGGGAAGGTGGATTGCTTTGCAATTTGTTACCCAAGTTGTTGAATATTGTAACCAATTGTTTAAATTTGGCATCCAACCCATGGTTTTGCTGCTCCATATGTGTAATCATCTTTCCAAAATTATCATCCATTGAATGGGTAAGGTGGATTAGACCTTCATTCATATTACCAATTTGCTTTGATAGTTATAGGAAATCATTGGAGTCATGAGTAACATTTACTTCAGTTCTAGGATCATTGTCATGAGGAACCCTTGGCCATTGGATCTCTTCATTAGTTGTACTATTGCCCATAAATTCTTGTCCCTGATTTGTGGTCCTTATGGTAGGATTTTCTTCAACATTGTAATCTTCTAATCCCTCATTAATGTGCTCCAATACCTGCTCCTTCTTCTTATTCCTTGCCATCATGGAAACTGTAGTAACTCAAGACTGCCTGTCAAAGAATGGTCAATAACTAGAGCTATACTCCTCCAATCTAAGTACTTGATAGCTCTAGACAAAGGTAATAACACATATACATACCATATTTACTGAGATTACAAGTTTGGGAGACCTATATGGTTGCTTCAGATCAAAATAGTGCAGCCTGTCATTCTATCCAGGTGCTGTCTACAGTGGACCACCTGTCATTAAATGACCATAACTTTTGAACCGTTGGTCCAAATGAGATGGTCTATAGCTAAGATTGAAGCTAACTTTTTCCTCTATGCATAGAGTGTAAGAATCAATTTTCTAGGATAGCAAATTCCACTCCTCTAAATTGATTCTTTATGACTATCCAGGATGAGATAACAACTTGTAACCACATGTAAACTTACTGTTTGGACCCTATTTCAACTCATTTGGTAATAGATCATTAAGAAACCCCTATGGCACTGAAGTACAACCTGTAGGCTTTGTTACCAACTTGTGATCACCTTAAAAGTATATGTAGACCTGTATCTATGTTCAAAATTGTCACCTACTACCCTGTTTTGCCCTGTTTGGTACTAAAATTCTTCAAGTCTTTGTCTACTCTTTCCCAAGTGGTCTTCCGTGGTCCACCACCTGTGGTGAGGGATAAAAGATCAGACATGCAACTAAATGGGCTTTGAAACTCCGGAAGGTGTGCAGGATTCCTTCTGGGCCAGGTTGTGCATCCTTACGGAGACATAAATAGCAAGGGAGAGTCATCTCACTATCATCTTGCTATCTCGTCTGACTTCAACCTTTTTCCTCAGTCTCAGAATATACATGGCAGAGCTAGTGTTCTAAAAAACTAGGGCATGATATGCATGGCTGAATCAAGATTTTGATATTTCCATGATATGTAGGAATTGGAAGGTAAAATGTATGTAAATGAGGATGAGAAAGGTTTACCTATAGTAATCAGTGACTCATTGATTTACTATGCTCACCTTTTACAAATTTCTTGGGTATTCTCAATAGATTGAATCAGCAAAAAATCCCAAAGTTATAGGTTAGACAATCCATTAGCAAAATTGAAAGAAAATTGTTTGGTTAATGCTATGAATTGATCAACCAAACAATGCAAAGAGTAATGATAGACCTCAATTTCAACGGGCTGATTCATCAATCAATTCATGCTTGGGATTCAAGATTCAATGCCTCAATACTTGAGTATTATGGTTCATTCAATCAATGCTAAAATTGAAGCTCAATGCAAGAGTACTCTACTTAACCTCTCCTTCAGCAATAGAATATGCAACAACAATTGGATGAGGAATTGGAGAGATTAAAGAAGAGTAATAGAAGTAACTCTTTTAATGATTGAAGAAGAAGTGTTGCTTGAGTCAAGCTTCAGCCATAAAGGTTGATAGACCATCTTCTTGAATCCAAAAAATGATCAAGAGAAGAATAGACTTCATAATCCCACACATTGGCTCCAAATATGATCCAAGAATGATATCTGGATCAAGTCTTTAGCTCCAATGAGTAGTATGAATGAAAATCCCTTGGATTTGAATCCTCTTTGATGGAGATTTCAAAGAAATTATTCAATCCCTGTTATACTTGTAGTTCAAGAGAAGATTGGCCTTCAATCTTGAATGCATTGCTTGGATTCTTCAAGATCTTGAATACTTGAAGTAGAAGAGAGATCCCTGGAGTGATTTAGAGAAAAAGCCCCATGAAATGGGAGAGAATAATCCAAGAATTTGATGCCTTAATCTTGCTGCCCTGTTTTGACTCCATAGGAAACTATCCTTGAAGCTTCGAGTCCAAGAATGGTTCAATGTCGCTTGTAGATGCTTGCTTTCCACTTTTTGAAGCTAAACGAGGCCAAGATTAACTCAAAACTTCAGAAAAATGCTGAGATCTTCATGTTGTCCACTTTCAGCCATAGCTAGGGTTGTGAAGGAAGTTTCAAGGTTGAATAAGAGTGAAAGATTAAGTATCAGAAGGCAAGCACTTCATGTTAGAGCTACCATTAATCATTCAAATGAGGGAGAAGCTTCAATGATGAAGGAGATTGCTGATTTTTCCTAGGAGAAACAAGGCTGAAAAATGGCACAAATTGTGCTGGCCTCTTCTTGCTCCACATGATCATTATTTTAATGAATACTCAACAATAGAGTAGTCTACAAGTTTCTTGAGATATCAGGAATCTTCTCTAGTAGGTGGCTTGAAGAGAAATGACCATGGCATAGAGAAATAAGAAGAAATCTCCATGGAAATTTTCAGAGCAAGAAGCTTGGAAAGAGGAAAGGGAAGCTTGCTCCAAAAAGTAACCAAGCTTTAACTCCTATAATCCCTATTTAGACTCCAATTAGGACCAAGAACCTTCAAAATGGGCCTCCATTTGATCATGACCTACTATTTTGGCCAAGAACCTCCATATTCCTCAAGATTTCTTTCAAGAATACTCCAAAATTGATCCCGACTTGTTGCAGAGAACCTTGACTAGTCACAGTTTGAATTGTACCAAACCCTGTGACCAAATCTTGGTACACCAGTTACCTACTACCTATCCTGTGACTAAATTCTCCATGAAAGTGACTTCCCATGGATCAAAGTCCATGCTTTGATACCAATGTAATGGAATTTGCCTCTTCAATGGAAATTACAGGAAATTATACAAAGACTAATAAGAAATGCTAAACAACAAGAAATGCTGAGAACCACATCTTGCCATTTCTTTATTCAAGATGTCTTACAACCAAGAATTACAAGAGATATTGAAGCCATGGTAGCTTGAGAATCAATTGATGGCAATTGCAGCAAGGAACTCACCCCTTACAATGGTGGGAAAGGAATTACCTTCAAGCTCTAAGAAGTGATGTGAAAATGATTAAAAAGATGATTTACATCGGCATTCTCTTGCCTTTTATACTCTAGTTTAAAATAGGCTAATTACATAACTAAGGTGGCATGAAAAATTGCTTTATTACACATAGGTGGTGATTCTATCTCTGGTACTATGGTGCTGGTGCTTGGGCCTTTTTCCCTTACTGGACTCATAGCAGCTAACTCCTCCTTGGAAGGATGTTCCACTGACATAAGAATGGCTTGAGCTAAGTCTTCCTCTTCCTTCTTGTGCATCTCTTTTGCCTCTTCTACTTTTCTCCTTCTCTTTTCGCAGACCTCCTTGACTTTGCTTGCACTCTCTAAAATTTAGCCTTTTTTCCTTGGTCATTCTCTCCCTGGTTTCTTGCTGCTACTTTTGAGAAGTCTTCTTCTTTAGCTTGTTAGGCCCTCCTTGGCCAGATGGTATCTCCGATTCTCTACCCTCACTCACTGTCCTCTCACTTGACTGCTCTTGCTCCTAGGGTGGTGATCTTTTAGGTGTCTCCCCCACTTCCTCTTCACCTTTCACCTCTCCCACATAGCCTCTTGGATGATGGCAATTAGCACCCTACCAAACCCTATAATCGATTCTTTTGATGATGATTTCTTCCTTGCTGTCCCTTTTGTGGAAGTTGGAGACTCCCTGCCTACTGGTCTTGTACCTGTGGCTAGTGCCTTTGTCGAAGCTTCAATGGTTTTTCACATGTAGCCATTTCAATTCACTTCATCCAGGGACTTGGCTGCAAGGCTCTCTAGCACAAGGGCACTCCAATTCTACTTATTAAGGCATTGTACCTTTGACTAGAGAACATAGTGTGGATTGTCTTTGCTTGCAACTTGAATTCAGGGTCTAGAATATCGGCTAGGCTGATGCCTCCTTGGTGTGGACTAGGTCTTTTTTCGTTTCCAGCATGCCGTAGATATCCCTTTTAGGCCATCTCTCTCGATCTTATTCCCAACGATCTTTCCACCATTTTTGGGATCAATTCCACGTCAACCATGTGGGGCTCTTCTTCCTTGTCTCACTGTTACAGTGCTGCGATTTCTATTGGCATCGAAGGTCTGTTGGAATTTTGTACACTTGCTATAGTCAACAGCTTGTCTGACCTTCTCCACGTACTTTCTGAGATTACATTGATCAACAAGCTACTTCACGACCGGTTCTTCCATGACCACGTCACCCAAGTTCATGATGTTCCCAAACTTAAACCAGTTGAATGCCCTTATTTCAGTTGTTAGGCCATACTTCGCCTATTTTTTTTCCGTGAATGGAAGCTTGCCTCTATCCTGGTCTGCCTATCGGAGGTTCTTGTCACAATATCACAGCTTTCCATTAGTTTTCTTGAGATAACTCTTGCAAGACAATAAATAGATAATGAATGTAAGCTATGGAAAGGCGAAGTGCTTAAGTATATAATAAAGACTTTTGCTTCAAGCAATCCACACAATCTAAAAAATTTATGACAATTTTCCTCAACCATAAGTTGGTTTTTATCTGTGCTTTAGACATTGGATGAGGTTTGAGACATGGTTTCTTTTCCACCTTACCCCCTCCCCCCCAAGGGATGATGTGAATCCTTCCTAGGATTGGAGAATGAAGGGTTAAGGGCATTAAGCATAGGCTTGTGGTGCTTCACTTTTGCATTAGCTAGGTGTAGAAGTGTGGGTTATACTCCAAGTGAGCATGATGGTCCATGTCGTGAGGTCTAATACCTACGTGCGTAATGTAGGTCAAGATATCAGTTAAGAAGTCACCGGAGTTGAGCCTATTGGCAATGTATAGCTCTTCCTCGGTAAGGACTCAATCTAAATAGGGGTGGGCCATGTGATGATCTTCTAAGGGTTGATTGCAAGTGATAGCTAACTTTTTAAGTTCTTCTAGTTCTTTGCTCGTGGCAGAAACTTTGCTATTGCTATAGGAGGTGATTAGCCTGTGTTTACAAGCTTGCTCATGAGAAATATTAGTGGTGATCAATCCCTTAGCTACCATGGAGACTTTGGTGAACATGAACTTGGATCAAAGGCTAATATAAGAATATATCTCCACTCATAAGAGGGTTTAAGGCCACAAAGGAGGTTGGGATTTGACTAGCTGGATAGTTCAACAAAAGTGGTGTTTGCCACTTTGGCTGATCCTTACTAAGGTGGTGGCTAGCCACTTGTGTGAGGGGTGTGGCTTAGGGTTTAGATGTTGTGTTGCCTGGTGGTTGTGAAACTATTGGGGCGCTAGCAGTGTTAGATTGAGTTGGCAGTCTAGGGGCAGCCGATTGCGATTTTGATTAGTACGAGCTTCATCAGCCCTTTCAATTCTCAAACCATATGTGGCTGCATCTATGGCTACAAATGTTGTCCTTGTAGCCATCTCTTCTAACCTCTTTTGCATACCAACATTTCCAAAATTTGGCACTATTTGAAGACTAGTTTTCTATTGCATGTATTTTTTCATCTTTCCAAAAGACTAACCTTTTTGCTTCCACTTCAGGGTAGGCTATACATTCTCACTTTTCATGCTGTAAACTGTTGCATCGAATGCATCTCCTCTTCTATCCTTCTCTATACGGCCTTTCGGTTGTTGCCTGACCCTTCTCTTCTACCTTGATATCCAATGTTTTGACCTTTGCATTGATTTCTGTCAAATTCAGCCTCAAATCATGCACGCCCTTGATTAATGCTACAGGCGCTTGGTTGCAATTTCAGCCCCCTTTTGAGTGGTGACATGTGTGGTACCTGTACCCCATCTTAATTTCATCCGCTCTCTCTTTATCAATATATGCATTGCCTTAGTTACATTAGTCCAATCTGATTTCATCCCCGATTGAGAAGAGGCATCTTCTAAACGATCAGTTAGCTTCTCCTACAAAACAGGATCTGCAGCTTTTAGAAACAAATCAAATTTTTGACTCTCTAATGATTGCTGCTCATTGGCATCCAACTGTGCATACCGACTTTCAAATTCACAGAGGAGAAAAGTTATAGTAGCCAACCCTTTATTCGGCTTTTCAATCTAGTTTGTAAATTTCTTTTAAGTTACCAATCCTACATCTTCTAAGAAAAACTCTTCTCTCAAAGCTTTCTTAAAAGTTGCCCAATTAGCATCTCTTCTATGTAACTCATTAATCCGATCATGCAATGTATGCGTGACCAAATGGGAGAAATATTGACTCCATGCATAGTGCGGTACCCCATGAAACAACATCTTTTCTTCATACAATTGGATGAATTCCTAAACATTTTGACCCTTAAATTGCTTCAAGTCCTGTCCCACTACGTGCATGTAATGCATTCACAGCTAAGGAATCAATTCTTTCTACTTCCTACCGAGTTTGCATTTGTTGTTGTAACAACAACTACTACTGTTGTTGTTGCTGCAACAAAGCAATCATATGCTGTAAAGCATCACCACCCCACCACTTGAACTGGTAGAATCCCCCATCTTTACACACATGTTGCTGACTTTCGCATCGGATTCACCCCACTATCGGAGTGTTTGGGTTCGAAAGTCTACCGCGGGGATAAGAGACAGTAGGGTGAAGGGAGATTTAGGGAGAGGAGTAGATGAAAGAGAAGGGGTTTAAAGAAATAGAAGATGTAGAGGAAAATTGTTAGAGGTAAACCCATCAATTTATTCCAGCATCCTGTCATGCATAGAAGAAATCACCTCATAATCATAGCTCATAACCAAATACATCCAAATGAGGGTGGATCGAAGCCCAAGGCACACTGAGGCAATAGCTCAACTCATATACAAATGCATAACATAACCCATGATCATAATCCATGATCCATGCTGCTGCCATCCATTGATTGCTATAGGTATTTGCCTCAAAATTACATGTAAACTTCAATCTAGTAGTGGTATAAGCCTTTAAGGCATATATCAAATTCTTCTATCAAATCCTAGTCAAAGCTAAAGAAGCACTTCAACCCTATCAATAACAATGTATTCCAGCCCTCAATCAAAGCTCCAAAATGCATACAAATTCAAACATAAGCCTCTCTAATGAATGCATAGAGACCGTATCCAATACATACATTCACTTAGATCACTTGCAAGCTCTCCCAAATTGAGTAGACTGTGGGATGCCTTGTTATGATAGTTTTGAACATTCCAAAACAGCCCATAGACCAAGAAAAATCACTCCTTTGACTGCCCCAAGTGGTACACTAGATTCCAGGAGCAAGATTCAAGCTTTGGGCATAAAAAAAACCATGAGAATGAAGATGAAGCAAGAAGAGACCTTGTTGGTCATGGATTTCATGTTCTTCCCTATTCAGAATAGCACCATAGCTCTCTTGCTCTCTCCCAAAATGCATACCAGATACACTTTACCTTCCTCCCCCTTATTCTCGACCGTTCCCCTTGAACTCCATTTGTATGCTTTGGAGGCTCCTCTTGTGGTCTAGCACTCTCCCTGTAGCCCACGCCTGTGATTTGCAGTGCAAATCATGCTGATGGCCATGTGCTTCACCTACATAACTCTAAGTTACATAAGGCATACTCAAGTTGCCTAAGTGACTAACAAAGGCATATATCACTGTGCTCAAACCTAGTAGACTTGATGAACTATGTGACATCCAAGCAAAATGAACTTAAAGAGACACTGCATTATGTCCTATAACTTGTTGTGAAGCTCCTATAGACCAAGTATGTAGATCTACATGATCCACAACATCTCCATTTTTCACACTATAAACATAAAATCCCATGATAACGTACTCATTGGTTTAGGCGTCTTCATCATCATGACATTCATTCTTGAATCTCAAAACCCCCAGCGTACCATGCAGGGTAGTTTCTTGTGGACTTAGGCTCATTTGAGATGCATTTAGATGTCCTCGAGCTATAGGGGCGATAACCAGATGTGTCATTGATAGGGAACTAGGTTGACATGTGCAGCTCAGTAAAGGAGTTTGAAGTTCTATATGCAATTCTTGCATGTTTGCCATGTACTAGTTTTACTGATGGTGTTTAGACATGCGTCATGTTTTGAAGCAAAGTACATTTGTAGATAAGTTTTTGAGTTGTTTAAATACATGGAGGATGTCAAAAGGAGAATATGTATGCATATGTAGTTCAAGTCACTGATCGTGATTTTGAGCGTTTACATTTCTTTTGGTCGTAGGCACCATGGCCAAGTGGGAATAAGAACGGAAACACTACATTTTTCAAGGTGATATCTAGGTAGGGTGAGGTTCTTGTAGGCAAGCCATCCATCCTGAACGTCATTGTTCTTTCAATGAGACAGTTATTATTCTGTGATATGGTGAACTCATGCTGATTGGCTCTTTGAAATGCCTATCATTGACTTGGCTTGACTACATTTTTGAGCAAACTATAACATCTTTCATTCTCATGATATAATTGGAGCATTGGGTCGAATGGATAGCTTTCACAATGAAGCTCTATAATCCTTTTGATGGATTGCATGTTGAGGATGCAAATCCTTGTCCTTGGATGTGGATGTTCTGCTATAGCCATGTACTTCTGGATCAGTGTATTTTGTAGCATGTTGAAAGCAAACACATCCGCAATATCGGATGTAGTCAAGTCAATTCTAGTAAATGGATGCAAAAGCGATCCATCATTCCAAGAGACTAGAGGGTTATTGAGAATAGATCGATGGTCCAAGGTTTTGTTCACAATCGCTCTTGTCATTTTGTAGACCAAGATGGATGTATCAATGATGCTCAATAGTTGAAGCTGTAACAAGTTTGCATTGAGAATTCATTTTCTGTACTCTAGTAAGAGTGACACCACGTATTTGTTTCTCACTTTCTTTGCAAGACATGGTCAGGATTTAGTTATCATCATGTTGATTCCGTGTTGTTGGCATGCAAGGATGAGAATAGTGATTGACAAAGCTGTTGTAACTTGTATTTCTTTTGTAGATGGATCACTCTTTTGTGAGTTGACAACATGATATTGCATTGTGACTATACCGCAGGATGCACACATTGTTAGTCTTCCAATGATGCTTCCACATTCAGTCACCTAAGATGATTCAAATTTTTCTATATTGTACCAAGTTGCAACAAATGGTTTTAGTGATGTTTTTCTAGAAGCCATAAATTTCCTTTTTTAAGAAGTCGTGAAGGATGCCTTGTGACTTTGTTTCTTCATAGCATCCAATTGATGATGTGATGAGAATAATATATTTCTATCACAAAACTGCAATACACTTGTTTACAAAAAAACATGTTATGCTTTGTAATTTTATTTTAAAAAAGATAGTTTATTTTTTCATTGTACAAGGATGATGACTTTTTTTCTTAATAGTAATTCTAATAAAGTAAATAAATGAAATAAATAAATAATAATAATCTTCAAAAACTAAAGAAAAACTAAATAAAATGAGAAAACATGTTATATAGCATGTCGATGAAGAGTTGGCACAAATCTCTTTGTAATTAAATAATTCTAGGAGAGGGTGCCATTCCTCCATCCATTCAAAAATACATTAGGAAAGAAATGAACTCACAAATGGGCCTTTTAGCCCTCCCTCTCTCCTCCTTAGAACAAGGAAAAGAGAGAATAATAGTAAAATAATATTCTCTCTCCACTTTTGCAATCTCATTTTGCCTTTTTTATATTATCTACAAAGATATACTTAGATTTCTTCTCTCTCCTCATTCAAGAAGTCTTTTTCAACCAAATTTTATATTAAAAAAGGAGTTAGTTACGGGAGTGTGGTGCTTCGTTTTCAATGCAAAATGATTAGTAGATACGAGGTAATTGATTTTTAAATCGAGAATAAGAAAATAAAATTTTGGAAGTTTCTTTTAAGATATTTTGGGGATTTTTTATATTCTAGATTTTGGTAAAAAAACAAACCAACTGGTCAAATTTCACGTTTTTTGGAGATGTTTTTGGAGGTAAAATAAAAATGTCTAAAATACGAAAAGTCTTGGACATCCCTACCCTTTGAGCTATTTCCCCCCATATCTATACTCTCTCATGGCTCTATTGTGACCTCTTCTCTGTGTTTATGCAACCTTCATTAACAGAGTGAATTACTTACACCCTCCTTTCCCTTGGCACCTTTGTGTGCCTCTTTGTACATCTCCACTCTACCTCATGTGACAACTAAGTAGGCTCCCCATTTCTATTAATAGTAAAATGAATACAGGAAAGAAGGAGTTGCATATTGAGGTAGAGATTGAATATGCCCCATTATTCAAAAGAACCCAACGTACCAGTGTCAGCCCTCAGGTTTTGCAGAGTTACAGGCAAATGGGATTGAAACATGTGGATTTATGGGTTGATGGGAGAATCTACCCAATTGATTCCTTAAACAATAGACCTCTAACTTTCTCAGGAATGACAAATTTGCTGAAATGTGTGTGTGAGGGTGAAAATAGGTTACTCGGTTATACTAGGTGGCTCAATGATCAGACGTTCAAAGTATTTACAACTTTCCAAGCAACCATAAAAATTTGCCATGATGTGATCGTTGCACATCAACTTCATATACAACAACTCATAGGACAAGTGGTACAGCTAAATGACACCATAATTCAACAAAACAATCAAATTATTTCAATACAGGACACTATCCATGGCATTGGTATCTCATATGAGGAGGCAAAGGCATAATTGGATGACTTGAGAAAGATCGACAGCAAGCTAACACAAGAACGCAAACAAAAGAAGAAGCCAATCAATGAGTTAATTGTGAATAGCGGCCAATGGAAGGGATGTATCAAAGCATGTAAGGTAGCTCAGAAAGAGAACCTAGGTGAGGGTGAGGTTGGATCGTGTATTAGTAGATTGCTGAAGGCAAGTACATTGGAAAACGCTTTGACCAATCCTAAGTTTAAGGCTGTGAAGGAAAAAGTGATTGAGTGCACATTAAAAGATGTGTCAAATGAGTTCTCAGCTGTGGATGCACAATCTATTTGTGATCGGACTGGTATTAGCACAACGACTTACTTAAAGATATTCAAAGGTGTGAAGGCTGGGTTTGGTCCTGTGTTGAAGAGAAATAGAATTGGGCCTCTTTCTCAACCTTCAAAGTTAATAGAGGCTCGACGGCAACTTAATACAAAGGTTTTGGAGTTGATAGGACATCCCATGCATGTTCAATGCGTAGAAACACTAAAGGTTGGGAACAAAAATGCATATGAGATGAAGTTCACTGAACTCAACAATTACTATTTAGATTTGTACAAGGTGTAGCCGGCAATGGTAATGTACTACAATATGTCTGTTGAGGAATGTAATGGTAAATTGTAGTTTGTTATAAAATTAGATGAAAGAAAGATCGTCAAAGGAGTAAAGCTTGAAACTTTATAATTCGACAAGAATAACCCAGGGAACATTAGTGTTCAATCTGAGCACCATGTGTGGTGGCTCACTGCATTTGAAGTTCCTAAGGAAACATTTGAGGTGTTGCAACTATTCTTTATGCACACAAGCATTCCAAGCATCATCGATCGTCAGGAACATGGTGAGATGCTCTCGATTGAAGGGTATGGTCAATACTTGGTTGAATGGTATCTTGCAGGAGACTTGAAAACTTTAAAATGCATGCGTGGAATCTCAAATGGTGCAAATACAAAGAATACATGCCTATATTGCTTAACAGAGAGGGTGGAAGGAAAGGACAAAAGGAAAAATTGGAAAAGGGTGACAAGTGCTGCACCGAGGCGCAATAGAGAAGATCCCACTTGGAAGCCCATCTTCAACATTCCATTGGATCGTATTCACATTTTTCATTGCATGCTTTTGTCAGAATCATGGAGAAACTTGTATATGAATACCGCATCACTGTAACTCCCAAGGACTTCCAACTTGTAAGAAATCTTCAAGCAGTGAAGGATGCATTCGTTCCAATGGAATGAACACAATTTATAATGCTATCTTTTTTGGCATAGTGTTATCCTTGTGCATTGGACATATAACTATGTCCCAGTGCAAAACTATTGTATGTACCCTTGAAATATGAATTAAAATTTTACACTTGTCATTTGCTCTCAACTTTGATTGTGCATCTTTGCTGTATTTTCAATTCTTACTTATAGTTTTTTATTAGCACTGTCAATTTCAATAAGAAAAACATGTAAAAATTTACCATTTCTTATTGCAGACTTTACTCTTGATGCCTCTGTATAGTCTATATGGAGCGAAGTTTCTAAGGTCTAGTAGTTGTGATGTTGATTTCTCAATTATCAATCCATCCATAATTTTGGTGTGGGATAATTTTTAAAATACTAAATAGTATCAGAATGCAACAAAACTTCATACGCTCACTCGGTAGGTAGCAAAGAGTCCAAATTATTATTTTTTTGAAAAAAATGTATGCAGACCCCTGGTACAAAGTCTCGCGGGTCTATAGGTAATTTTTTTTCAAAAAAAGATAATTTGGGCTCTTGGTCACCTAATGAGTATGCATGTGAAGTTTTGTCGCATTTCGATAAAAGGTTATGGATTTACGATGACACAATGGACAGTGCGTATGAAGCTGCATTAACTCGATTTTGGGGCTTAGATGGGTTAAAAGTTCATTGTTCTTATCATTTTCACATCTTGCTTTCTTTGCTTCCTCCATTTCCACATCCCCAACCTCTGTTTCTTCTCCATCTTGCCCTTCTCGAGCTTGCATGGCACACACCAAGCAAGCATATTGCGTTTTGGCCTCGGGAAGACCTCACGGCAAGGCCCGCCACCTAGAGTACAAGGTGGAGCCTCCTCTAGTGCAGCAACAGGTGCTTCCTATAGAGCACAAGGACCACCATAGAAGAAGAGGAGAATGATATCGGGTACTGTCGCCCTTCGAGAGATAATGAGAATCCAATGTGGATACGAGCTTCTCATCCCGAAAAGTTCTTTTCATAAGGTTGTTTGGGAAGTCATGCAAGACTTGGAGCTGAAAGGGATGGGAAGATTTTGGGTACGAGTGTGGGATGGCCCACCAGCAAGAAGGTGGACTGATGCAGCTATGGAGGCCATCGACTTGTTCAATGATGCACAGCTTGCGGCCATCCATGCAAAGCATGTCACAATCATAGATAAAGACATGAACTTTATCATTTGGCTTCGACATGGCAAGGGGAATCCGCCATAGGTTACTAGATTAATGATGCAAGGTTTTATAATGAGTATTATAGCACCATAGCATCTTGGAGGGCCAAAAAATTTTGTATACTCAGCCACATTGGAATATTTATTTATATATACATAATATCTCATGCGATGTGTACTGAATTCAAATAATTGAGTAAAGTTGTTTTGTTTTGTTTCTTGAAACGCGCGACTCTTAATTTTTGCTTAACGTACGAACACATCGAAAGTAGTAATACGTACGGATCGAGTTACGTTATTGCTTATGCACAATCGCAAGTGCAGTACTATGTATTGAATAATTATGTTAATGTATGTGAATGCGTCATTCACATACCACACATTATTGTCACACTTACACAATCGCAAGTGCAGTATTACACGTTGAATTATGTTAACGTATGCGAATGTGTCATTCACGTACCACACATTATCATCGTACTTATACAAACCACATATTTATTTAATAAATATTTATTTATAGAAACAAAGTAAGATATCTTATATTCATCAAGAAAAATACATGCGATGGCTGCTAGTGATGGTAGATACAAGAAGCCGATAGCCAACAAGAACTCTCAATTGTTCCTTGACTTTTTCATCGGTGGAGAGGAGGGGCCAACTTCCGATGAAAATATAAGTTCCTTCTTTGCTTCAAAAATGATGCACTCCCCCTTCAGCTCTTTCTCCAGGAGAAGTGGATCTGACACTTTAGCAAGGTCACCTAATGTAGCAAGCACACACATTGCTCCACCACGCGTTTGGTCAAACAAGTAAAGAAGCTTTGACCGCTTGATTAGCATCACCTTCCCAAGCTAGATGTCACAGGTATCACTCGAAAAGGTCCAAAATTGGTCAAAGCTCAAATTTTCATGATTATTTCTTGCCCTCCTGGTGAGCACTTCTTATGGAAGACCAACAAGTTTGCAACAAGGTTGCCAATGTACTCCTTCAGAGCTTAATCCTTTCATCGATCCGCATGTCGAGCTTCTCCTTACCTTGATGCAAACTCATCTATACACAATATGTCCTGAATGACAAAGACAAATCAAACAATATATTTAGCGACTAACCTAGAGTTATCAAAAAGCGATGAAACTTGATGGTAGGGTGCGTCGGGTCCCCCCGAGTCCACCGATGAAATCTTGGCAAAAAATAATGCTCGTAACTGCCTTGTTCGAAATTTGGCGTCTGGTTTCACTTTGTGGGGGCTAGAAAGTGAAACCAGATGCTAGGGCTACTGCTGCCACTGGATCATGCCACCGAAGAGTTCCGGGCTCACAAGGATCCACAATCAACCATCTTAGAATACGACGCCATAGTGGCGACATGGTTCACAACCCACCTCTCGTCATGATAACTTACAACGATTTCAAAGTGCCATGTTATCCTTGTGCAAGATAGAAAAATGCGTTACGCGTGCTATGAGCGAGCCGCAACATGGGAGGGACATCAAGGATGTAACGGCCCGCGACACAACGCGATGCGTCCGGGTCATGCTGTGACACAACAGCGTGTCGCCTTCACATGTCTTGCGAGTTGGCTTTTGCTGTGTGTTCAGGACGCGACATGGTGCTGCGTGCCCACGGGCCATGTTGCTTGTGCGGGTTTCACGTACAGACCCATGGGACTAGGTATGCACCGTCACACTTGGTATCATCTGCCCTGTTTTGGCATCTGGTTCCACTTTTTGGCCCGACCAGACGCTAGACTTTGGACAGGGCAGTTGCAGGTATTATTTTTAGCCAATATTTCACCGGTGGACTCCGAGGGACCCGATGTACTCTACCGTCAAGTTTCATCACTTAAAAATATATGGTAGTTAGAAATATCACCTTCTCCATATCATCTTGTATCTTCATTTCCTCGTGTGTCAGCGAGACATCTCTTTGGGCAGAGGGATCTACAAACTCCTTGGTAGAAAGCTGGGGCCTTGGTCTGAATAAATCATATGTAGTACTTCAAATTCAGCATCCGACACAAGGTAATCTTCTTCAACCGAGGTAATATGCTCTTGTGCTACTATGATGGCACTCACTGTATCTAAGCTTGTGCCATCATATCTTCCAATCTTTGCCATCATCGGATGCACATCCATGTAATCATAATTGATCAGGTCTTCCATCAAATCCTTGACTAGGATGGAAAACAACCCTTCTTCCTTCATTTCCAAGTATTGTTGCACATCTGATAGAAGCAAGTATTGTACACCATCTACTTCAATGGGCGTTAAGGAGGCAAGGTTGGGTTTGTCAACTTGTGGCTGTTTTGAAGAAGATTGCACCATGAGAGCCAACCCTTGCTCTGCCAATACTCAATGTTCCTCTTCAACATTTATAAGCTCTTCAATCGGTTCTTCTCCCGTGTATGTGATAGCAACAACTTGTGGAGTTGTATCTTCATCATTTTCTTCCTCTAGGGGTGTATCTAATGCAAGGAGGTAAATTGCCAATGCGCAATCATACTCCACGAGATCCAAAGGTAACGTATCTAGTGCATTGCCCATGGGAACAATGCATACTCTGTTTGAATAATATCAACCAACTTGTAAGCTCTTTTGCAGGTCTCAAATTATCCCCAATGTGGACCTGCAATGCATTTCTCTATATTAGCATACTTAGAAATAATAAGGTTTAATCTTATTAAGATTAACCTTATTCTCAAACTCTACTCCCTATAGATCAGCTAATAGGGCCCTAGACCTATTTTTCCCTAACCTAACAATCTTGTAGGGGCCGTCCCATTTAGGTTCTAACTTCCCTGGAAACAAATCCCTATGCGGATCATAGTAGAGGACTAATTGCCCTTTTTTAAAGGTATATTTCTTTGCTCTAAGGTCATGCAATAGCTTCATTCGACGTTTAGCTATCTCCTGGTGTAATAAGCTCTGCAACTTCAGCTCATCCAGGTGGGCTAAGGTCGTGAAACGTTCAAAAAATGGAATCCTCATCTCCCAAAGAGTGGTTAATTGCAAACCGCATGGTTGGCAATTCGATCTCGAGGGGTAACACACACTCTTCCCCATAAACCAATTTGAATGGAGTATGGCCGGTAGCTCGCTTGAACGTGGTATTATACACCCATACTGCCACATACAGCTTCCTGTCCCAGTCTCGTTTCTTCTCAGAGACTATCTTAGACAGGATCCCCACAAGCTGCTTATTAGTACTTTCCACTTGTCCATTTTCTTGCGGATTATAAGGAGTTGTTTTATTGTGCTTGATTTTCCAAGCTTCAGTCAGGCTTTTGATCACCTTATTTAGGAAATGGGTTCCACAGTCTGACACTAATTCCTTCGGGGGACCGAAACGGCAGATAATCTGCTCTAACAGGAAACTTGCAGTCTCTTTTGCATTGTCCTACCTCGTCACCCGCGCTTCTGACCATTTTGTAAAATAATCAGTGGCCACTATAATATACCTCTTCTGAGTAGTAGACGACGGGGTAATAGGACCCACAAAGTCAATGCCCCACTTCTCAAATGGAAGGATAGCCATGATAGGCGTAAGTGGACGTTTCCTATTCTCTCTACTGTCATATCTTTGACATGTATCATATTTCTTAACATACTCAAAGGAATCTTGGAAGATGGACGGCCACCAATACCCCGCTCATAAAGCTTTCTGTGCTATCAACCGTCTTGCAAAGTGCCCTCCACATGCAGAGTCATGACACTCCTCCAAGATGAAAGGAACCTCATCAGGGATCACACATCGGCGATGGATATCATCAACACCTTGTCGATATAGCATCCCTGCGATCAAGGAAAACTTCAATGCCTGTTGTTTGATTTTCCTCTTTTTAGACTTTGACAAACCAGCTCCCGTCTCTCCTGTTGATAGATAATGCATAATGGCATCATATCAAGATGGGATAGAAGCTGTATCAATTTTAAACATTTCCTCAATATCACTTCCTTCAGCTAAGATCTTTTTCGACTCCCCGAAATCCATAAGGCATTCCACAATACCTTGCAACCTCGGTGGCTTACTCTTAATCTCATAATCGAACTCTTGCAAAGTGATTAACCACCTTGCCAAACGATCAGGTGGTTGTAGCTTGTTCATAAGCAATCTAAGCCCCTCCGCCTTCGTATAGAACACTACCTTTTCATAGAGGATGTAGCGCTTGAATTTCTTAGTCCCAAAGACCATCGCAAGACACAACTTCTCCATGTAGGTATAATTGATCTTTGAAATGCCCAATTTTCGACTAGCAAAAGCTATCGGATGATACCACTTTTCCTCCCAAATTTGGGCTAAACAGCAGGCTAATACTATGCATGGTGGCTGCTGAAAATTATATAGAACACCTCGCCTCTTTTAGGTGCTTTTAAAATGGGTGCTTTTACTAGCTCCTGTTTCACATTCTCGAAAGCTACCTTACAAGGGTCGCTCCATTCAAATGAACAGCTAAAGGATAATAAGTTCGTTAATGGTAACGTCCTTTCTGCCAAGGCATTTATAAACCTCCGATAGTACCCTATCGACGACAGAAAGCTATGAACCTCTTTCGGAGTGCATGGTGGGCTCATAGCAACTATAACCTTGATCTTTTCAGGGTCAGTTGCGATTCCTACTGAGCTGACCACATGGCATAGCAATAGCCCATAAGGTACTCCAAAGACACACTTTCGTGGGTTAAGAGCGATACAAAATTGTCTGCAACGCTCAAAGCATTTTCTTAAAATATCAACATCCTTTCCCTTACAGTGGCTGCCCCCAGGTCATCAATAAATACTTTCAACTCATCTGGGGAGATGTCACCAAAGGTATTGTCTTCTGTTCATTGCCATGATCCAGGTGCATTGCATAAACCAAAGGCCATCACATGGTATGCAAACGTACCAAAGACCGTAATAAAAGTTGTTTTCAACTTGTTGTCTTCTGTAATTGCCATCTGGTTATATCCCGCAAAGCAATCCATAAATGAATATATCTCCCTACCCACTAATTGATCCAAAATCTGGTCAATAAACGGCAATGGGTAGTAATCTTTAACTGTCTGCTTATTTGGTTCTCTAAAATCCACACATAATCGGATCTGGTTGTTTTTCTTCTTCCTGATAACAATTGGTGAACACCATTCTGTATGTTGTATAGGGAAGATCAAACCAGCTTTCCTTAACTTCTGTAACTCTTCAAACAGCCCGTCCCTCAATTCAAAAGGCATACGCCTTACTTTTTGACAGACAGGACAACTGCCATCTTTTATAGGAATAGTATGAACAGCTAGGCTGGGAGGAATGCCTCTCAGCTCATCATAACTCCAAGCAAAGATATCGCGGAATTCTTGAATCAAGGACACATAGTCCTCCCTTTCTGCTGAACTGAGCATGGAACCTAATTTAATTGGCCGCGAATCATTCGGCGTGCCAAGGTCTAACTCAATCACATCCGCATCTCTTATCCTATCTTGAGGCTCTATCGGCTCATTTAGAGTTATCTGATAGATATCCTTTGTAGTGGACCCCTCTTTAGATTCATTGCTGGATGATGTCTCACTACCAGATGGATCGTCTGTTGTCTCTAATTCAGTAGAAGATAAAGGAGCTCTCTCACTTTGAGGAGACTCAAGATAAGCATCAACTATTACTCGATTAGCACCTCTACCTAGAACCACTCGACCAGCGGGTATATCGACTTGACAGGCTATTCGTAAGATCCAAGGCCTACCTAGCAAAACTCGATAGCTAGGGCGTCTTGCAAATCTTATCACCCTAAAGTCCAAGGAACATTCTACACTTGCAATTGTAACATGGACCTTAGTAACGCAACCTTCTGGTTGTCTTACACTATCATCAGCCATTCTAAGAAGGGTGGAGCTGTCTTTCTGGATGCCTAGACCCAGCCTCTCCATCAACTCTGAACTCATGATATTGACAGAGGATCCAGTGTCTACAATGGCATGTTCCACTAATATTCCATCCACTTAAGCTGGAACCCTAGGACAGTTCTTTTCAGCATGGTCAAACCAATCTTTCCCTACTCGTGCTATGCCCAAGGGTTCCACAATATACCCGATACGGAGGATATTCTTAAATTCCTTGCGTACTCCTGGAGATAATTTGATCAATTGCAAGAGATTCACATCTGGTTTGACTTCGCAAAGAGAACTTGCTAAATCAAAGTCATGATAAGTAGCCAAAGCTCTCTTTTCCTGCCAAAGCATCCTCTCTTTTGGTCTTTGGACCGGTTTTGATGCTTCTTTCTTAGCTCTTGCCTTCTTTCTTGGCACTGCCTCATCCTCCTTAGGGTCAACTTTCTTGTCAACCGGCCTTAGCGGTCCCCCTTCTATGCTAGAATTCTGGACTTGCGTCCCCTTATCTCCTTATTTAGGGTTTGCCTCAACCGGTTTTGCATTATCTTTGCCAACCTCTTTAGCCTTTTGGCCTCTTGTCACGGCTCTTAAGTTAAAGGTTTCAGCATCATTAACTCGTACAGCCTCAATAAGGCTGACTCCGTTGCCTTGTGGAAACTCTTCTATGTTTGTTTTTCCCCACTGCAATATTTGTCTTGGTGCATCATTATGCTGCAAGTTATTTTCTTGCGCTCTATGATTCACTGGGCTCGGTTGCTTACTCCCTTGTTGGAGAGAACTAATCTTACTCCAATAGGTAGTAGCTAAATGGCCTGACTTCCCATAAATGTCACATTTCACATTTGGACAGTTTCTAGGAAAGTGCTGTCCACCACACCATTTACAACTAAATCTAGAGGGTCCACCCTCTTCAGGGCGTCGACTCCTTATCAGGTTTTGTTGCTTCTTTAAAAAATTAACGTTAACGGCTATTTGTCGATATTGTTCGGAAATCATATCAGTATAATGCTTCATTATGTCCTTAACTTCGCCAAGGACATTAGATGCACTCGACTCGTAGCCTCGATCGTCAACCCGTCATTCCATTGGCCTAACAATCTGATTTGGCATTGGCTGTTGACCCACAGGAACAACATTCGAATTTGAAACTTGGCCTCCAACATTTGATGGAGCCAACTGACTTGCCATATGCATAGTCACACTGGGAGGAGCTGGCAATAAAGGTACATTCGAAACCATAATCCCTCTCCCAATAGGGTTAGTCATAGGCATCCCCTGACTTCCATTCGTCAATGATGGATTGCCACTAGATACTAAACCCCCATTAACATTCATTCGAGAGGAGTAGGCCATTTTTAATCGTGCTTCTACTCCCTCTGCCCACGTAATAGTCGTGTCTATATCTGCCAAGGCTATACTGCTCAATTGTACTTGGATATTAAAATCTAACCCATGCAAAAAGCATTGCAATTGGGCAGCTGACAGAATGGGAATGTAAGTTTGCAACTTACAAAATACTTCCTTCGACTTCTTAGCATATGCTTTCACATTCTCGTGAGGATCTTGACGTGTTACATTCAAGACCCGCAACCAATATTGGCCACCTCTTTCAGGGGCATATTCCACTCGAAAAGCTGCATAGAATTGATCAATGGTGGTTATGGTTCCAGACTCTATGCTGTGATACCATATTGCAGCCCTTCCTTTTAACATCATATTAAAGAACATCATGAGATGTCCCTCATCTTGGATGCGATAATTGAACATCAATCTCTGAAATTCACAAATGTGAAATTCTGCATCCTCTTCCGCTAACCCATTAAAAATGGGTAAGGGAACTCCTAAGGCTGGTAAATCTGGCGTCCCTGTAGGAATCACAATAGGCTGTGCCATCGTGATGATCGGATTAGCAATAGGAGCTTGAAGTGACGAATTCACACCCCCACTTGAAGTGGGTAGGCTTGGTGGAGGAGAGGAAGATCTTACACTTCCTCCGGCACCTAATGGAATAAGTGGAGTAGTTAAATGACTAAGACCACTGCTTCGTATACGTACTGGGCTACTTCTTTGAGGAGAATAATGGCTTACAATCTCTAACCGCCGTCTAGCCCTCTTAGCACGTTCTGCTTTCTGGATTTTGGCTTGATGGTCCTTGTCAGAGGATATAAACCAACTTCCTTTTGGTCCCTAGAAACCCTAGATCCGAAAGCCACCACTTATAAGTGGCTCCCGGCAGATGCACCACTAATGGGACCTGAAACGGGCCGGCACTGGCTATAGCACTAGCCGGACCTCATACTCATGATACACAAACACCCTCACGGCCTCACGGACCATGAGCGTCAATCTAATGCTAAAGGACAAACTGCCCTAAAGCTTAATTCCTGCATTTATAGTTTATAGTCCAACATTTCCTTAAAACTCCTCAGAGGGAGATCCCAAAGTACTTAGGCATAACGCCTCGTCACACACACATAGGCACTCCACTGACTAATAGTCGGAGCCCCATTGCAACTCTCCTACATCTCAGGGATTGGCCCTTTGATGCGCTGCTAAACATATAACACAAACGAGCACAAACTCCTCTCTTTTATATTTCTTGTATTTCCAGGAGATATACCATGCTTCCTCACTTCACAGTCCCTTAGGAAACCGACCCTCTACCCTACAGCAAGGAATAACCTCACACTCTCAATTGTGGGTCAAAGTCCTAAGAAAACAATTGCTATGCAGTCCAGGAGACTTTCCTTCGATACTATGAACCATGCATAGTGCATAAGGTGAATGGTTTAGTGCACAAACAATAGAAAATAAGCATTGTGTATCGTGCAAAACCAATCTTTTCATGATTTCCATACTAACGTTTATGTATTGAAACGAGGAGAGACACCGAGCCTTACGCTCATGCTGCCTTTTCCTTTATTTTAAAACAACGTTCTATAACCATGATGCAATACATAAATCAGATTTAAGATTGTACTTTGACGCTCAAACTCCCCTCTCACCCTACCGTTTAATGTTTTCAATTGTTGAGAGGTGTAAGAGTCGTTTTATGTGTATTTTTTTCTAGAGAAAGCAATAAATACGGACAAAAACATAGAAATGAGGGTAAACCGAGGCTAACCTCGTTCTCTACCTTCATTATACATTGCACAAACACTTATGTAATTTTCTGGAATTTTCCTTTTATCGTTTCCTAATTTTCTCCCATTTAAAACCCATTTTCCACCATTTTTTGGTATTTTTTCTCTATTTTCTTCAATAAAAAATGACTAAAAATTGAAATTGATTGTGGGATGTGGCCCTTAGGTTTCTTGACAGTAAAATTTTTGGTTTTATTGATGTTATATCTCATGTTTCCCCTTTATTTTGCAAAAAGACCCCATTTTGCCTCTTAAACGCGTGTTTTACGGGTTTTATACCATTAATTTCAGTCATAACACTTATGATTTTCTGATTTTCTGAGCATAAATTGATCAAACTCATAGCAAACAACAACATACTGCATCATTAGCCCATGGGAGCAATATTTCATCAACCAAATAGCACAAAAACCCATTTTTTCTTCATAAAAATTGAATTACCGCTTAGGCTTTGTGTCTCGGGATCTCAGTTTTGCTATGGAACTACATGTCAGCCCTCATTCAATGTCCAACATCTTCAAAATCAGCATTCTTCATATCTTCATCCACCCAGAAGCAATCCGGTCTCATCCGGATAAGCTTTCCTCCATCATTCTTCATTGTCTTCTTCCACACAAGAACAGCCCCTTAAGGGAGAGAGAGGGAGGAGAGAGAAAGACTAGAATCAGAGATTTCCATTGAGGCCACCATTTGATGGGCGAAGCACGGCGATAAGATCAACATCCAAAGGGGAATCACTGCCCATCATCATTGGGGGGGGGGGGTTGCTCACAACCAGCATGATGGATCCATCAAGGAGGCGGCGCAAATTTCGGATGCTGATGGCGCCTCCTCTCTCCACGATTTGTTCATCTCATTTGCATGAAATTTTCATGCCACATTAAAAGTTGGGCTCCCAAAGGTCACTTGCCCATTTTGGCCAAATTTTGTCCACCCCTTTGCATCTTGACCGGTTTCTTGGCCATTTCCCCGTCCGGACTCCGAATTGAGCTCTGAAAAATCCTGGGCGTCCGGCTTGATATCCCACATTGGCCAGTAACTCTTGAAAACCCGCACAATAGTCTGAAAAATTATCAAAATTCAACAAGTGTCGCTCGGGCGCCTTTAAAGCACTTTGACACTTAAAATCATCCTAGGTCAAGCCGTCGCCTTCGACGTTGAATATTTTTCCCTTGATATTCATAATTTTTAGCTATTCTTAAGAACTTCTCGACATCAAAACTGCGCTCTCAACACAACAACGTATCGCCTTGACATGTCTTGTGAGTTGGCTTTTGCTGTGTGTTCAGGACGCGACGTGGTGCTGCGTGCCCGCGGGCCATGTTGCTTGTGCGGGTTTCACGTACAGACCCGTGGGACTAGGTATGCACCGTCACACTTGGTATCATCTGCCCTGTTTTGGCATCTGGTTCCACTTTTTGGCCCGACCAGACGCTAGACTTTGGACAGGGCAGTTGCAGGTATTATTTTTAGCCAATATTTCACCGGTGGACTCCGGGGGACCCGATGCACTCTACCGTCAAGTTTCATCACTTAAAAATATATGGTAGTTAGAAATATCACCTTCTCCATATCATCTTGTATCTTCATTTCCTCGTGTGTCAGCGAGGCATCTCTTTGGGTAGAGGGATCTACAAACTCCTTGGTAGAAAGCTGGGGCCTTGGTCTGAATAAATCATATGTAGTACTTCAAATTCAGTATCCGACACAAGGTGATCTTCTTCAACCGAGGTAATATGCTCTTGTGCTACTATGATGGCACTCACTGTATCTAAGCTTGTGCCATCATATCTTCCAATCTTTGCCATTGTCGGATGCACATCCATGTAATCATAATTGATCAGGTCTTCCATCGAATCCTTGACTAGGATGGAAAACAACTCTTCTTCCTTCATTTCCAAGTATTGCTGCACATCTGATAGAAGCAAGTATTGTACGCCATCTACTTCAATGGGCGTTAAGGAGGCAAGGTTGGGTTTGTCGACTTGTGGCTATTTTGCATAAGATGGCACCATGAGAGCCAACCCTTGCTCTGCCAACACTCAATGTTCCTCTTCAATATTTATAAGCTCTTCAATCAGTTCTTCTCCCGTGTATGTGATAGCAACAACCTGTGGAGTTGTATCTTCATCACTTTCTTCCTCTAGGGGTGTATCTAATGCAAGGAGGTAAATTGCCAATGCGCAATCATACTCCACGAGATCCAAAGGTAACGTATCTAGTGCATTGCCCATGGGAACAATGCATACTCTGTGCGAAGGATCCACATGGGCCAGACACCTATTCACCACTTTTTGGTTATTCTTTCATGCATGAAATACCATGAGCTATTCTAGAGGCACCAAGTGATGTCGAATCCCTCGATGGAGTATGTGCAGGTAGCAATGGTGCTCACAAAGTCTTTCAAAACCTGAAGGGGGGAACCAACGATGAGAGCATGCTTTCAAGGTTGAAGCTCTTAGAGAAAACCTGGAATATCTCATCACCCTGGTTGGGAAAGATAGTCTCATGGATCCACTCATCAAAGTGTGCACGAGCATCCATTGTAGCAGGTAGGAGGGATGTGGTGGATATAACGAAATGAAGAGAGAAAGTGTGAAATGAAACAATAAACAAGAACTAAAATAGTTCTACTTTAAAAACCTTAAGTTTTAAACCATTAAGGGCTGTTCATTTACGATATTTAGTTATGGCTTTACTTATGTCTTTGTAAAGTATACATGCATATGTAAATGTGTTGATGTGGAAAGTGTATAAAAAGTGTATGATTTTGCATAAATACCATAATTTTTAAATATGCAAGTTTGTAATCGACAATATTCTATTGATTAAAAAAATCCAAAAACTTATAGGTGTTGGATATTACAACTTGTGGTATTGGGATTTTTAGGAAGACTTGACAATTTCTAAATATGTGGAGCCACACATTTTCCATTGGTAATAGTATTCTCAGCTCAGCTTCGAATTTTCCTGCCATCTAGTTTAAAATAGAAGCTAACAGGTGAATTGTGCATTAACATTGTAATTTCCTAGCGCATTATACTCAAGGGCCAATTATCCTCCATTTGCAACACTTGGGGCTCGTGGCCCTCACAAATGACAGTAACATCCACAACTGCACTTTCACGCATGTCTTGATCAAGGCACAACCATTTTCCCTTGAGCATCCTCCATCTACGATACTTGAACACTAGACATAAAGTCTGTCATGTGACAAAGTACCTGTAAATGGAAAGGAAAGTTAGTCGATTCATCCCAAAGTAAGATAATAGTCAACTAAGAGAGAAGATTTTTACCTGAAAGTCATGTCCCTTGTTGTGACTCGACACTCCACTGTGTCAGGACTATGAGTTATTTTTGATGTCCAAGTTTTGCCTAGAATCCTTGTTACATAAGCCTCTGATGCACTTTCTATGACGTACGTGATTTTGGTACGTTGTCGTATTGCTGCGCATTCGAGGTGTGAAAACGACCCAAAAGTTGTGCATGAGATTTGTTACTTTGTACATACTTTGACGTAGACGTTGTGCTTTGCTTTGCTTGAACATTTTTCTTTCAGTTGGTTCATGTTCAATTTTACAGAAGAAACAAGTGTAAGTTTCCTTAGGAGGTGAACTGTTCTTCCTCACAACTGAGAATGGAACGGTGGATATCTTGTTTATCCATCTCTTTCTACATTACACACACTTGATGCTCACACAGCAGGTTGTTATTGTTTTGCCATTGATCCGACTGGGAGGTACTTTGCAATGGGGAGTGCAGATGCTCTTGTGAGTCTCTGGGATCTTTCTGAGATGCTTTGTGTTCGTACTTTTACCAAGCTTGAAGCAAAGCAAAAGATCTAGAGTTGAAGGGAAATGCAACGTGAAGAGGAAAAGATGCTACTTTTCTGCGTGTGTATGAGAGGAAAGTGTGGCTAAAAAAGTGGGCTTTTTCTGGTTCACGAAAAGAAAAGCAAAGGAAAAAAAACGCAGGCTAAAGAGGGGGATTTTCAAAAGCTAAAGAGGGAGGGAAGGTCGCACCTTTGTTTGGCATCAATGGGGTTTACCTTGGAGGGGTGCTTCCTTTCATGATACAGGAGATCTGGATGGTACTTAGGGAAAAACAAATTCTAAATACAGGCAACAACGATGGCGCTTCTGATGAAAAGAAGGATGCAGAGCCGTTTAAGAAGTTGATGACGATGATGGTGAGAAGTCTGAGCATGCTGACAATAGAAGGAGAGAGATTCATGAATACGAGGATGATCAGGGCGCTTCCTTCGTCTGATAAAGATGCTGTAGAACAGCTCCCTACGATCCTGCCTTGCTGGAGATTGGCTCCTCCAACTTTTGTGACATCTTTGGGTGATTGAAAAGGAGGGAATTACTGTGATATAGAGAAACAGAGCATTCGAGGATTGATATGGGAAGGAGAGATGGTACTCTGCGGTTCGACTGGGAGGAATAGGATGACGGAGAGGATCGTCGACTGGATTTACAGTGCGAGCTCTGTGTTCTGTGACTGCGAGGAGGAGTAGTTTTGGACTGGAAGAAAGGTACTCTGCTGCTCGACAAGGAGGTATTATGCTCTGAGGAATGGGGAATAAGAAGATGATACATATGGTGCTCTGGGGAGAGATGGCGGCGAAGAAGACCGAGTGCAGCTGAAGAAGACGAAGTCACGGAAGGTGACAAGAGGCGGAAAAGGGACGAAGCATCATAGACACTCCTGCGGCTATGAAGAGGGTAAAAGATCGATTAAAGCTCTGATTACAACTTCAGAGGTCAAAACTTGAAGCGGATGGAAGGACAGAGCCCTCAGAAGTTTTCTATTCTCAAAATCGAGATCTGCTCCTGCCTGGAGGTCCTTTGGCTCTCTCCGTCCGACTTCGTCTTTTTCTTCTGCATCGATTCGAAGGTTAAGTAGTTGCTATGGCTCCTCATGGAAATGTCTATGTTGTCAAGAGTCGCTCTGATTGGGATAATAAGTTTTTCGAAGCCAATACAAATGGAAAAGCAGTAGTAGTTGATTTTACTGCAAGTTGGTGTGGACCTTGCAAATTCATGGCTCCTATTTTTGCTGAATTGTCCGAAATGTATCCCCATGTAATGTTCTTGAAAGTAGATGTTGCATGAGCTCTGTTTTGAGCTCTTTTGGAGTGGAAGAGCTTGAGTTCCTTTTTCAGAAAATTCAGAATGTTGCTGTTGTCAAAGAAGAGGAAGGAACTGAATTTTTAATGCAGAAAAGAGAGTCTCACAAGAGCTTTCATCTTTGTTTGATCATATGCATCAACTTCAGAAAACACTTGACAATATTCATCAGTGGAAGGAGGTTTATTTAACTCTTGGAAAGATATCTGATTTTGAACGAAAAGTGTTATTGAGAGGAAGAAGCTTGAATTGCTTCAGTTGCTTGCACTATGGCTTAAGTGGCAAACTGAAGTGGATAAACAGACTGCTGGAAGCACATCATCAGGATTTTCAGAGTTTCTATTGGAAAGCTGATATGATTGGTAAAACTGCTTTTGACCAAATGTGGATAGGCAAAAGATGACGTCGCTCGAGTGATGTAAGAAGGAGCTTCAAAGAACCATATAATCATTATAGGAATTCATCTTGTATTTTGTAAACATCTTGGCAGTAATACAATTTCCCATCTTGCTTACTTGCTTGATAGATCTTCTATTCTGAAATTTATGAAGGACTTCTAAAGTTGCGACATTGTTTTTGAAACCCTTCGACATCTTTGGTGAACCTGACGTGAAAGCGTCGCAGAAATTTCAGGATGGGAGATACTTCAGCCTCTATTTCAGCTTCTTCTACAACTCCAGCTGCATCTACTTCAGCTCCATCAATGACTGCTGCGTCAAGTACTTCAACGGAGGATCTAAAACAAATTTTGCAGAATATGTCCATGTATATGCAACTCCAAAATCAGCAAACACAATTGTATATGCAGCAACAACAACAATTGCATCAACAGCAGTTGTCTCAGCAAAGGCAACTCTATTCGGAGCAGGAGAATGCAAACAGCGAGACTAAGGCTATTGAAGCAGTTGAGAATGAGAAGAAGCTATTTGACATGCGTAATGTTTTAGCATATTTGAAGACATATGAGATCAAGATGGGGTTTTTTGGAGTTCCTGCTGGACTTATGAGTAAGTACTTCCTTCGTCTTGTCACACCTGCTTTGAGGACAAAAGTGACTGATCTTTTTATTCAAAATACACATTGGCAAGATTTTAAGAAGGCCTTGAAAGAAGAATACTTCCTTGAAGACTTTGGTATGGCTACTCGGCGGTCATTCCGAGAGTGGGTCTACATGCCAAACAAAGGTCTCGCTGCTTCGGAGTTGATTCGAGAATTCGAAGAGAGGTATAGTCAGCTTGATGCCATTGAACAAAGAGCATTGGATGTTGAAAAAGTTGAGCTTTTCTTGCAAGCTGCAGATCCTGCTCTTCAAGAAGAATTGGATGAGCTTCTTGAAGATCGTACGAAGCCTATGGGTCTTAAAACTGATTGGCAGGATGCTCAGGATGCAGTCTCGACTTTGACCAAGAGGAGGATATGGAAGACTCGCCTACAGAATGGTTCCATGACACCTACACCATCATCTGCTCCTATGCCTACTTCTATCCCTATTATTTCTTCTCCTCCTCAGCCAGTTTCTTGGCCTATGCGAGTGCCTACTGTTTCTACTCCACCTATTCCTCCTGTTCCACGACCGATGCCTATACCTTCTGCTCCAAAACCATCCGCTCCATCGGTGCCTACCTCTCTTGATGACATAATCAAAAGCATCACAGATTTGACACTTGAGTCAGTCAAAGTGGAGTTAGTGGGAAAGTTGAAGGAGCAGTTTGCTTCAACTGTGCCTACTACTTCTTCTAGTGCTCCTACTGCACCTAGGAGTGCTCCTAGTGCACCTAGGAGAGATCGAAGATGTATTTGGTGTGATAGTACGGAGCATCAGCATTGCAGGGATTGTGACTCTTTCCAGGATGCAAGGAGGCAGAATTTGGTATATTGGGGGCAAGATGGTAAGATTTGGTTGACTGAGACAGGAGCTCCACTTGCTACCAACTTTGGTAAAGGTGGAATGAAGAAGTTAGTGGAGGACATGGCTGCGCGTACTTCTTATGTGACAGCTAGAGGTGATGCTTCTGCATATGGAGTACAGATTGAGAAGGGATCAGAGACTCAGTCCGCACTATGGACTTATGCTATGGAGACTGCAAACAAGGGGAAAATTCAGCAAACTGTTTTGACTAGTGCAGGCTCTAGCATCAGATCAGAGACAGGTTGGGACTCGCCTGTTGACAGGTACTCTATTTATGCTTATTTGGCTAAATCTCATGGTGCAGATGTATTTGTTGAGGAGAAGCGTAAGAGGGATGAAGAAAATCCAAGTGCAGCTAAGAAGACTAGAGGGGGTGAGTTTGTTACTCCACCTACTGCAGGACCGTCTTCAAGACCAGGGCCAGATCGACAGATGGAGGATGCTCAAAAGAGAGAAAAGAGGCAAGAGCCTAGAGAGAGAAAGCAGCCAGGATTCAGATTGATGTCCGATATTGAGACATCTACAGACATGAAGAAAATCTTTAATGATAAGATACTTGGCAGTGAGGTGACTTTCACTATTTCTGAGATTTTGGGCATCTCAAAAAGAGAGTTTTAGGATCAGTTTCAGGAGATCCTGAAGAGGAAAAGACATGCATTGGCTACCACTGATACACAGGGAGTTTTGATTGGGGAGTTGGATGAGGATGATGATGAGGTTATGGTTGATAATGCTTCTGTTTTTCCGCAGGTAGAGAAGAGGGTTCAGCCTATGCATTATGCTGAAATTGATGAGCCTGTCATGATACTGCATAGTCACTTTTCGCGGAGCCATTGGGCTAGGGCAACTACAGAGATGATGGTAAAGATTGGAGAGAAACAGGTGCCTTATGTTGCATTGGTTGATCATGGTTCAGAGATTAATCTCATAGTTCGTGGAGTTTATGAGAGTAACAGATGGCCTATGGATGTAGAGCATGGGTGGCGTATGAGAGCCGCCAATAACACTGCAGGTGATTTATATGCTGCTTGTCCTAGTGTCAGGGTTTCTATTGGTGATGTAGAGGAGGATTTTCATTTCTTTGTGCAAGATTCATGCTCGTATCCCATAATTCTTGGACAGCCATTCATTACAGAGATGCGCATGGAAACAAAGGTCATGAATGATGGATCTGCTTATGCACGGATTCGCAGTAAAGATGGTATGAGAGCAGTTCAGTTTATGACTGTATGTGTGAACCATGTTAGAAACAGGGATACTCTCAGAGATGCACCCTTACCCACTGTGAGGGATTCGGGTTTTCATTAGGTACCACCGTTTCGCGAGAAGACGGTGGTACAGAGCAGAGGAGATTGGAGTTCTTGCCTCCTGGCAGCGGTGTTTTCTCCTCCGAGTTTGTTGGGATTTCAGCAAACAGTTCGATGAGTTATCAGAAGACTTCTAGGTTGTCTAGAGTTGCCAGGCAGTATATATGCAGGAAGGAGAAAAATTTGAAAAATGCAGGAATTTTGGAGGATGATGAGCACATAGATGGAATGTATGACAGTGTGATTTGTCCAGATACAATGACAGAAATGGGAGATATGCTGAAAACTGATATGCTGAATTGCCACGGTAATGTATTAGTGCAGTCCCTGGACATGTTTCACGAAATTGCAGATTTTATGTCACAGATTGAGTCAGAGGCTGAGGTAACTCAGCAAAGAGTGTTGAGTATTGAAGAAATTCAGCAAACAGAGTTTCCAGCTAGTTATGATCAGCTTTCAGAGAGACAGAGGGCTGAAAATTTTCAGCCAACAGAGTTTACTGCTGAAATATTTCAGCATTCAGAGTTTGGGGCTGTTCCTATGCAGTCCATAGAGCAAAGGGCTGAGAATATTCAGCCATTGGAGTGCAGAATTGCTGATTTACAGCAAGGTTTATGTAATGCAGAAGAGCATAATGAAGCCAGGGTTGACACGAAATACAAAACTGTGGATAAGAAGGTGAAGCCGGTTGCTGTACCGCTTCCACCTGACAGTGATCAGCAAATAGAGAGGGCTGCTAAACAGCAAATTTTGAGGAATCCGGAGCATATTGGTCATAAATTTTCAGCAGAGACTCTTACTGAATTGAAAATTGAAAATGGTGATTTCTTGCTACCCATAGAGAAGCAATGCTTTCAAGATATGCTTGAGCGTCAGGGAAGGGGATTTGCTTTTTTTCCACATGAGATTGGATGTGTGAATCCTGATATTGTTGCTCCTATGGTCATTTTTACTATTCTTCATATCCCATGGAATCTCCGACCTATTCCAGTGCCTAAAGCACACTTGCCAAAGCTGATTGATTTATTGAATAAGAACAGGATGGGAATCCTTGAGCCTTCATCTGCACCATACTCAAACAGGTGGTTTACAGTTCCAAAGAAGAATGGCACTCTTTGATTTATTCAGGACATGCATCCAGTGAACAGAGTTACTATCAGGAATGTTGGTATAGGTCCAGTTGTGGATGAGTTTGCAGAGGCATTTGCTGGACGTGCCATCTATTCTTTGGGTGATTTGTATTCAGGATATGATCAGTTTCAGCTGGCTTTGGAAAGCAGGAACATAACCACCATGAGAACTCCTATTGGGCTTGTCAGGATGTGTACCTTGCCTCAAGGTGCCACTAATTCTGTTGCGCATATGATGAATGCCATGCATAAGGTCCTTCGTGATTACATACCTCAGCTTACTATGCCTTTCTTGGATGATGTGCCCATTAAGGGGTGTGCAGAAGAAGAGAAGAATGAGAGCCTAAATGAGCAGGGATGCAGATACTTTGTAGCTAATCATATTTCAGCATGTGAGAAGATTTTGGCCAGGCTAGAAGAAGTGAACTTGACACTTTCAGGGCAAAATTCTGTTTTTGGAGTGAATGAGGTTGTCATTGTTGGGCATATGTGTGGATATTATGGAAGGAAACCCTCACCTGATAAGGTGAATGCTATAGGCAAGATTGCAGAGTATTGTTCTACCACTTCTGAGGTACGGAGATTCATTGGTGCTTGTGTGTTTTATATGATTTGGATACCTCATTTTGTACACATAGCAGATTGTTTGTATCAGCTGCTTCGAAAGGGGCAGAAATTCTATTGGGATGAGAGCCACACTAAAGCCATGCGGAAATTGAAGAAGTTATTGCAGAATGCTCCTACTCTCAGGAAAGCGGATTATAATTGTGATAGGCCTATTGTATTGACAGTTGACACTAGTCCAATTGGCATAGGTTGGGCTGTGGGTCAAGATGATGCAGATGGAAATATGTATGCTATTCGGTTTGGGGCGAAAGTCCTAAACGAGAGACAGAGGAGATATCCGCAAATCAAGAGGGAGTTATTGGGGATTGTCACGGCTCTCAAATGTGACAAGGAGTACTTTATTGGAGCTTCAGTTGTGGTAGAGACAGATTGCTTGCCATTGATTGGTATGATTATGAGTTGCTCTACTCCGGATATAGTTATGTTGAGATGGATTGCATACATCAAGTCATTAAATACAGAATTTAAACACATAGCAGGGAAGGATAATCCAGTGGGCAGATATGTTGTCTAGAGCCAGATATGATGATGAGGAGACTCTACTTGCAGAAGAGGATGATGCAGAAATTTCAGCCACTATGGTTGATCATGTTTGTCATGTCTATGATATTGTGGCTTTCATAGAAGAACTTTATGTTGGAGATTGGTTGCAAATTGGCAGGTACCTTAGTACACTAAGAAAAAGAGATGAATGGACAGATGAAGAGTTCAAGAAGATCAGAAGGAAAGCCTATGGTTATTTTCTCAAGGACGGGTTTCTTTGGAAGCATCCGAAGAAAAGAGGCGGATTACCTTTGCGGGTTGTCTGCGATAAAGAGACACAGTTACAGGTGATGAGGGAGTTTCATGAGAGTCCTTGGGTTGGTCATAGAGGAGTGTGGGCTACTTATGAGAAAATCAAGGAGAAATATTGGTGGAAAGGCATGTATAGAGATGTTTCTCACTTTGTTGAGACTTGCACAGACTGCCAGATGTATTCAGTAGTGCGTCATAGAGATGAGCTTCATCCGACCTATCCGCTATGCATTCATTATAAGTGGGTAGTTGATTTGGTTACCATGCCTATGGGTCTATGGCAGATGAGGTACATTGTTTTGGCTAGAGAGGATCTTACCAATCATGTTGAGGGCAGATCTTTGAGAACGAAGACCACTAGTGCAGTGTGTAAGTTCTTATTGGAGGAATTTTTCTGCAGGTATGGTTGTGTGGGTAAGATCACTGCGGATCATGGTGAATTGGATGCAGATGAAGCTAGGGAGTTTTTCTCTCAGCTAGGAATCAAATTGGCTCTAACCACAGCATACAATCCAGAGGGAAATGGAAAGAGTGAAAGAGGGCATCCGCCGATAGTGAAAGCATTAGCCAAAGCATGCAGAGGACGGATTGGAGAATGGCCAAGACTTCTACCATTTGCTTTATGGGCTGATCGTACGACTCATAGTGTTACCACAGGATATATGCCTGCAGAGTTGATGTATGGTCAGAAACCTGTTTGCCGACTGAGACTTGTGCTTTGACTTGGTCAGTTTTACCTTGGCAGGAGGATTTGACGAGAGAAGAGCTCTTAGCTCTTCGGATTCGACAGTTGGAGAGGAGACCAGAGGACATTCAGCTAGTTATTGACAGGTTGAAGGTTGCTAGACTAAGAAATAAGGATAGGTTGGACAGCAGGCATCGCTTGCGGCCAAGAGCAATAGAAGAGGGAGATTGGGTATTGGTCTTTGATAGCAGCCTTGAAAATCAGCATACTGCACTTGGGAAGATGGTGAAAAGATGGTTTGGGCCGTACATAGTCAGACATGTCTTTGATAATGCTACATATGAGTTGATAGAATTGGATGGGACAGTGCTTAGAGTGCCTATTGCTGGAAAAAGAATCAAGATTTTCAAGAAAAGAAATGATGAGGATTATGCATTGGAAGAATTTTCAAGAGAAGAGCAACCACAAAAAACTCCAATGGAAGAGACAGATGATATGACAGATAATCTTGTTGATCTACCAGAAATGCATAACGAAGAGATTGATCTGTTTGTGGATCTTGATGATAATGATCATGGGTAGTTGGCCCATCCGGAGGATGCGCAGGATTAGAGGGGGTGGATGTCGTATTGCTGCGCATTCGAGGTGTGAAAACCACCCAAAAGTTGTGCATGAGATTTGTTACTTTGTATATACTTTGACGTAGACGTTGTGCTTTGCTTTGCTTGAACATTTTTCTTTCAATTGGTTCGTGTTCAATTTTACAGAAGAAACAAGCATAAGTTTCCTTAGGAGGTGAACTGTTCTTCCTCACAACTGAGAATGGAACGGTGGATACCTTGTTTATCCATCTCTTTCTACATTACACACACTTGATGCTCACACAACAGGTTGTTATTGTTTTGCCATTGATCCGACTGGGAGGTACTTTGCAATGGGGAGTGCAGATGCTCTTGTGAGTCTCTGGGATCTTTCTGAGATGCTTTGTGTTTGTACTTTTACCAAGCTTGAAGCAAAGCAAAAGATCTAGAGTTGAAGGGACATGCAACGTGAAGAGGAAAAGATGCTGCTTTTCTGCGTGTGTATGAGAGGAAAGTGTGGCTAAAAAAGTGGGCTTTTTCTGGTTCACGAAAAGAAAAGCAAAGGAAAAAAAACGCAGGCTAAAGAGGGGGATTTTCAAAAGCTAAAGAGGGAGGGAAGGTCGCACCTTTGTTTGGCATCAATGGGGTTTACCTTGGAGGGGTGCTTCGTTTCATGATACAGGAGATCTGGATGGTACTCAGGGAAAAACAAATTCTAATACAGGCAACAACAATGGCGCTTCTGATGAAAAGAAGGATGCAGAGCTGTTTAAGAAGTTGATGACGATGATGGTGAGAAGTCTGAGCATGCTGACAATAGAAGGAGAGAGATTCATGAATACGAGGATGATCAGGGCGCTTCCTTCGTCTGATAAAGATGCTGTAGAACAGCTCCCTGCGATCCTACCTTGCTGGAGATTGGCTCCTCCAACTTTTGTGACATCTTTGGGTGATTGAAAAGGAGGGAATTACTGTGATATAGAGAAACAGAGCATTCGAGGATTGATATGGGAAGGAGAGATGGTACTCTGCGGTTCGATTGGGAGGAATAGGATGACGGAGAGGATCGTCGACTGGATTTACAAGGCGAGCTGTGTGTTCTGTGACTGCGAGGAGGAGTAGTTTTGGACTGGAAGAAAGGTACTCTACTGCTCGACAAGGAGGTATTATGCTCTGAGGAATGGGGAATAAGAAGATGATACATATAGTGCTCTGGGGAGAGATGGCGGCGAAGAAGACCGAGTGCATCTGAAGAAGACGAAGTCACGGAAGGTGACAAGAGGCGGAAAAGGGACGAAGCATCATAGACACTCCTGCGGCTATGAAGAGGGTAAAAGATCGATTAAAGCTCTGATTACAACTTCAGAGGTCAAAACTTGAAGCGGATGGAAGGACAGAGCTCTCAGAAGTTTTCTATTCTCAAAATCGAGATTTGCTCCTGCCTAGAGGTCCTTTGGCTCTCTCCATCCGACTTCGTCTTTGACTTCTGCATCGATTCGAAGGTTAAGTAGTTGCTATGGCTCCTCATGGAAATGTCTATGTTGTCAAGAGTCGCTCTGATTGGGATAATAAGCTTTTCGAAGCCAATACAAATGGAAAAGCAGTAGTAGTTGATTTTATTGCAAGTTGGTGTGGACCTTGCAAATTCATGGCTCCTATTTTTGCTGAATTGTCCGAAATGTATCCCCATGTAATGTTCTTGAAAGTAGATGTTGCATGAGCTCTGTTTTGAGCTCTTTTGGAGTGGAAGAGCTTGAGTTCCTTTTTCAGAAAATTCAGAATGTTGCTGTTGTCAAAGAAGAGGAAGGAACTGAATTTTTAATGCAGAAAAGAGAGTCTCACAAGAGCTTTCATCTTTGTTTGATCATATGCATCAACTTCAGAAAACACTTGACAATATTCATCAGTGGAAGGAGGTTTATTTAACTCTTGGAAAGATATCTGATTTTGAATGAAAAGTGTTATTGAGAGGAAGAAGCTTGAATTGCTTTAGTTGCTTGCACTATGGCTTAAGTGGCAAACTGAAGTGGATAAACAGAGTGCTGGAAGCACATCTTCAGGATTTTCAGAGTTTCTGTTGGCAAGCTGATATGATTGGTAAAACTGCTTTTGACCAAATGTGGATAGGCAAAAGATGACGACGCTCGAGTGATGTAAGAAGGAGCTTCAAAGAACCATATAATCATTATAGGAATTCATCTTGTATTTTGTAAACATCTTGGCAGTAATACAATTTCCCATCTTGCTTACTTGCTTGATAGATCTTCTATTCTGAAATTTATGAAGGACTTCTGAAGTTGCGACATTGTTTTCGAAACCCTTCGACAACATCTCAAACCCTTACATTTCTTGAACATGTGTGCAAAAATTGCAATCGGTATGAACCAACTTAGATGTACATTCTTTGAGCCGGTGCTTGGCTTCATAGAATTCAATATGTCTGCTGAAATTTTTGTGCTACATATGTGCAAAATGTCACTACTACACAATGGCCATTCTATGCTATTGAGATTCGATATGTACATAGACTCAAGGGTTCCATATTCTCAACTTCTCTTGGGTAATATGCACTTGGAGTCATACATAAAAACAAGGTCCTCTTCGAGCTGCTTAGCTGTACGCCCCTCAAAGAGCAATCTACCAATTTCGAAGTGGTAACACTTAAAAGAACTAGTGAAACTCTCAATATTTTTCCACTCACAGCAATCCAAAGGGTATACTTCTGTAAATACGAGACAAGTTGTTACATAGGTATCATGAAATTTCTCATTCTCAATGAGTTGCAAATACTTATTGTTTGCAATGTTTTGTTGAAAGGGCACAGTGGGCGCAATATGTATTTGTTTTTGCATGAATACATGTTGTACAAACGCCTCTGTTACAAGGTGAGAATCAACATTCCTTTATCTGAGAGCTAAAATTTTACCCTTCCAGTGCTTTGGTACATCTGTAATTGCAAATGCTTTCACCCTGAAAGCTCCGTTTATACTTAGAAGCATATGTATCCAAGATAAGCAATGATACGTATCAATGATCCATTTCCCTTCTTTATCTTTTCTGTTACATACTTCTATCGAGAGAATGCTTGTTCTTCTCTCACGCATTATAACCTATGCATTAGATGTAAAGAAATATGTATTAACCCCTAAATAATAAGCATTTTAAGTCTGTCTAGTAATCACCAATATGCCATACAAATCAACATGGCATTAAGATATGTTTATACTTTTGTAAATAGACATAAATATCAATATCGAAATGCATCTATATATATACATTGACAAAAGTATAGATTCAATTTCAAGGCATCACTTTAATCATACCATTTACATGAAATATAATGAAAAGAATAGCACAAGAATACTCAGAGAATTTTTTCAAAATAAATTTTATTATAATGAAGAGGAGTTTGATTTGACTTAATACATTGTATGAAATGTAGGTATTATAGAGTAGTTGTTACAAGGATAGCAGTCACATGGCATGGCAATCTTAATAGGCACATTGGATTGACACTTGAGATATTCTAAGACTCAACACATTGTGTGTTATACAGATGATATGATACAAGAATTTCATGGATCATTGCCAATTGGCATGGAGATCCAAATGGACACATAGGACCAATAAAGTAGAGGATTTTTGAACCATCGACTTCTAGCAGATCCATATTATCCAGCACAAAGGAATCACTCACGACATCAAAATAGTCGATTGAGAATTATGTGCTTCACCTAAACCTTGTACAATACCTGCATGTACAAAAAAACACCTACATGAATCCCTTTTTAACAAAAATACTTGCATGAATCCCTTTTAGCAAAAAATATCTAGATAACTATATGAATAGAAGCAATACAAAACATGGCCAATTTATTTATAAGCTGATCTGCTGAAGCTAAGATTGAATCGTTGCTAATCAAAACCCATTGCAAATGAAGGACATAAGGAAACGTCAATCCCATCAAACATAAAAGTCACTAATTAAATGAATAAATTTTGGTAGCGGTACCAATATAGCAAATTTATTTGTAAATTGAGCTACAGAATCTTTGCTCTAATTTGTGTTAAGTGCTGCAACAAAAATTGATCCTTAAGTTACAACTAGCATCAAACCCTATTGTAAAGATAGTAGAAAAGGGATAATGCAGAGAGGAAAAAAGAGAGAGTGTGTGAGTATGCGGGAGAGAAAGAAATGAGCACCTATTCAATTTACATGATGGTATATTGAAAAAATAGTAGAAAAGAGGAAACACAAAGAGAGGAAGAGAGAGGGAGAGAGAGATGAGCACTTATGCAGTGTCACCCAAAATGATCTCTACAATAAAACAATAACAAGGGTTAGAACTAACATTATGTTGTATTGAAAAGATATCAGCAAAAAAAAAAAAAAACCAAACAGAGAGAGAGATTAACACCTTTGCCTCTTGCTCCAAATAAACTCTGTAAGAAAACAACAATTAGAACCAACATCAAATTCTATTGAAAACACAACATAAAAGAGAAACAACACATAGAGAGAGGGGGAAAGAAAAGAGAGAGAGAGAGAGAGAGAGAGAGAGAGAGAGAGAGAGATGAGTACCTTTGTCTCCTGCCCCAAACAACCTTTGCAATAAAATAACAATAATAGTAAGAAACGACATCAAACCCTATTGAAAAAATAACAAATAAGAGAAAATGCAAAGAGAGATGGACACCTGTGTTTTGCCCAAAATCTGGAGCTGCATGGAGAAGAAAGTGCAGAGGTAAGCAGAATGCTCAAAGCCCTAATTACTTTCAGCAGGGAGCTTCAATGGAGACGAAAATTCATGAGTATAGAGAAGAGAGGGAAAGTGGTATGTTGCTCAACTTTTGGGTCAAACTGATTTCGTGAGAGGAAAGAAAATTGAAAATTCTCCAAAAAAGGGAAAAGTACGAGGTGAGAGAAACTCAAATTTTGTATACTATTCATTCTCTCTTTTTTAAAATCCCCCACTACCCCTTTTTTTAATAGAAAACCCAAGATTTGGAGAGAGAAGATTCACCCTCCATGGATGTCAACATCTAACCTTCCTATTGGACAATCCAAAAGACCCACATCTTAAACTATATTATTTTTAGGGGCCCATTTGTGAGTTCATTTTTTTCCTAATGTTCACTTTGTTGAAGTTTTACGTTTTCGTTTTTTTCAGTACGTTTGAAAGCTCATTACGTTTTTGTTTTCACCATACGTTCAAAAGACCGTTTTCTTTTATTTTCGTCTCACTACTATTTACTAATCCGAAAAAGAACGAATGACGAAGATTTGAATCTAACCTTAATAAACTAAAAAGATGAAGAATAAAATTATTTAAACTAATCCTAAAAAGAACGAATGGCGAAGTCTATTTGAATCTAACCTTTTAGCTTGCAAATGCGATGATTGAAGAACTGATGTACGTGTCTGCATACACTTGTGTATGACCTTGCTCTCTCCTCAAATAAGTGACGAATTTTGTAATGGAGACAATGACACATACTACTTAACTCGCCCCTTTATATAGACTTAAGGCTTCCCAACATTCAAAGCTTTCCTTTAAGTTTTTTAAAGCTTTTGTAGTTTACAAACTTGAAAAGCCTAAAAGCTTTGAAATGCTTAAGCTTTTCTTAAAAAGCGTTTCTTCAATTTTGAGTGTACTGTTTTTTTTAAAATCCAAAAAGATAACAAAAACGTCATGTACTTGAAAAAACCAAAACGTTAACAAAAACGTCATGTACTTGCACTTGTATAAAAGACAAAGTGTTCGCACACAAAAGTTTTTGATTGGGGTCTTAGTGCCTAAGGTTACACATTGACGAAAATTAAGGTTTGAGGGATTTGAACTGACATTCTGCCAATAAAAAACATGACCATTTCTAGCACGCGAATGATAAGTCGCTGCGGCTAAAGTGTTAAATTGACTAAATTTATTTACTTCCGTAAGGTCTGAAAACCCGTCGGACATTAACTTTAGGAGGCACCTCACCCAGCGTTAGAAACATGTTAAGAAATCACATGCGCGAGAAAGCATGACGAAGAGTCGCGGCCAAGAAATCACATGCGATCATTAACGAGGAGAGAGGACGGGGCAGAAGGGAGACGATGGAGGAGGAGGCGACGTGCTCGATCTGTCTGAACGCTCTGACGGGTGACCGGAAGCCTGTTGCGACTGTCTGCGGCCACGTGTTCTGCTTCGAGTGCATACGCCGCTGGGTGAATGGGAAGCAGACGCCGACGTGCCCACAGTGCAAGACGGAACTGACTGACGGCGACGACTTCACAAAGATAGAGTGCGGAGGGCGAGACTCCTTCGATGTTGTCGGTCCGGATGGCGCCGCCCATGGTGGAGAGGGTAGTGGCATTGGTGGCCCTGATATTGTATGCGATAACGGGCAGGATTATATTATGCAGGATGGAGAATCTGGCGGCCGTTATAAGGGTCGCGTGTTCCGGTGCCGCAGATGCGGGAAGTGCCCGGCGCCTCTGCCGGTGGTGAGGGAGGACACGGGGCTGGTCTATTGCTGGGCCTGCGCCACCTTCGACGCCATCAACAACCTCAGCCTCAACTTCTGGCCTCTCTACATCCACACCGACTCTGACGTTACTAATGACCGTCATCAAGGCTCGACCTACTCCACTCTCTTGCCCACCCGTCCCCGCCCCCTTACCCACCTCGAACGATGTGGGGAGCTGGACGACCTATCATCGGAAACGTCCCTTGAGGATGACTCGGTACCCGCCATCCAGCGTCCCTCTGGTCCTCCCGTCCTCCCCAACTACGAGCCTTCGTCCTTCATCGCCCTCCGCCTCCTCGAGAGAGGCTGTCATCGCCTGAGCTGGGATCGTGCCTGTCCTTCCCGCTTCAGGACCTTCCCTAGGGAGCACCTCAGATACCCGCGGATTGGTCTTCCTGCTGCTACTCGCAGATATAAGGATAAGCACTCACTTCCTTGTTCATCAAAGAGCCGATCAGCTTTCCGTCCTTATCGACGTTGAGATTGAGAGAGAGAGAGAGAGAGAGAGAGAGAGAGAGAGAGAGTTTTACGAAAACAAAAGAGAGAGAGAGAGAGTACGAGATACTCCGAAGAACCATCACGATCTCCCACACACTTATCGTGTGCAGATTGTCCTCTTGTAGGTTTTATAAGTACATGACCTCCCACACACTTGTCGTGTGCAGCTTGTGCTCTTGTAGGTTTTATAAGTCCCAAGAAAACAAACGTTTACCTAATGCTTCAGCATTTGTCTTCATCGGAGACTCATTGGTCCTTCTACGGACATGTTTAGGTTCTTGCCTTCCTATTTAAATAGGTCTAGCATTTGAAACTTAATGCAACACCCTACATGAGAGCAACATTTACCTTTTGCCTTCAACATTTGTTTTCATCATAGATGCATTGGGCCTTCGAGGGATATGCATAGATTCTTATGTTCCTCATTAAGGTCTAGCATTTGAACCTTAATGCAACATCTCACCATGTCATGAGCACCAAAGATGGCTTGCAAGTTGTTGGCTTCCTCACTTGTAGCTCAATCCCATATACATTTGGAGCATCAAGAGGGCATTGTATTGGTGAGTTCTCCACCCTAAGCACGCTTGTTTCTTCTGACTTCTTTTCATTATCACAATTTAAACATAAAGCCATTGTCTTACCTTGGCCCCACTATTAAACACTAGTACATCTTCCTCACAACCCCAATCAATATTTAATGGGTTTGTTTTAGCAATTTATGAATGAGCTTAACCACACAATGCATGAAAGTCACACATCCAAGCAACTACTTAATGGATCATTTTCTTAATAGGTCATTGATAACTCGTCTAGGAATATAAACTTGTATACAATGGAGTTGGAAATTCACACACCTAAAGGGTTTCATAGACACATAAAACAAGCAACGATCCATTTGGAATGCATAGTGCATGTGTCTTTTAAAATATCTCATGTATGTACAATCTTTGTGAATAGACCCGTCAAAGCATGCAACCTATGAACGTTCACTTTACTCCTAGACAATCTCCAATCATGCCTAACTACTTATTGAATCTCATTTGCATATACCATGTGGAAATTTACAAGATTTTAATGGCCTTATGAATCAACCATTTTAAAGAACCTTTAGCTCTTAACTTGTCATCACGAATATTTTTGCTACTTTTCATACCCTAGTTACAATGATAATCCCATATCTATAAGAGAATTAAAGACATAAAGCTAAACTAGGGAGATGGTTCAATATTCCCATTGCCCATTGTCTATGTTGACCAATAAATTTAAAAAAATACTTGTGGATTCATGTGGATATGAAGTTATTGGAAGGAGCACATGATGAGTGACTCTAAAGAACTTATATGTGGATTGTAAATTATTTTTTGAAAATCTAACCTTAAATTTAAAAATTTTATTGTCTCAAGATTTTTCAAATTTGGAGAGTGTAGATAAATGAACTCTTTGTTAAGATGGAGCTACAATATAAGCTCATCTTCCTAATATATCCTCAACAAAATGTAAGGAGGAAGATGGAATGTACCTTTTCGGGCTTGTCTTGAAGTTAAGCATGTGTAGTCTAAGATGTGCAAGGTTACATATATTGTCGAGTACCTTTGGTGCCAAAGCCGTGTTAGGAGATCATGGCAAGTTGAATGATGAGGAAATAACGATCTAGAACATTGTTCCAGAAACTATATTACCTAATATCTAGAATGCTAAGAATGAGGTTCTTTTTGATAGGGCTAAAAGTGATTATGGACTTGTTTTTGCAATTGTCCCAAGGAACTTGGAAGTAGTCATTGTCGGGGAGCTACTGCACACTCAATGGCCGAAAGACACATGGTTTCGTGAAGCAATCATAGTAAGGCAGACATTGGTACCTATGAAAGAAAGACAGAAACATTGGGAAAACTCTTGAGTAGATGCCCTATTAGATCCTATGAGCCAATAACTCAATACATATGAGACATATTCTAGGCAGTTGGCCTATAACTTGACTCCTCTCTAGGCAATCACTCTCAAGAGAATACTGATCCTTGATCATTAACATAACTCAGCTCGCATAGAACTTGAGAATGTAATACCTTCTAGCATAATCCCTAGCTTCTCTCACTTAGAAATTTGAGATACAATCTCTCTTAGAAATAATGTCAAGGAATCAATATCTCGCTTATCAATGTCCAAGTAAAAAAAGCTAACATGGATAGGATGTCAACTTTAATTCTCTCTCTAATACATGTGGCAGAGGGTTAACTGTCTAAAGAAGATCTTATGCATAAGGTCTCCATTCTTTGGCTCGAGGCCCATACATGGATTCATAAGGGGTAAAATAGAATTTATTTATTTTTTTGAATGCATCTAGGGCTTCCATAGGGTAGAATACTACAAGGCCCAAGATTTATGCATATAAGGGTACTCATAGAAAGAAGAAGGATACTCATATATGCTGTTGTTCTATTCAACATTGTGGATTGCATGAGTACATCTTGAGATGACCATTGCAACTCAAAGAATAATCCTAGTTAACTTCCTCAAAGCTCCCCTTGATCCTCTCCTTCAAAGTGATGTTGTCCATCAAATCATCTTGCATAGCGCAGGATATTTTTTTGGTATTTGGTGTGCTTGAGGGACTTCACATTTCTATGATTGCTATCCATGGCATTTGCAACCCTACAACTGTAGTCGAGTCTACCCTATTTTTCTTCTCTAGCTATCACATGAACATGCAGCCATATTGCCAAACATTTTCTTCTCTATTGTAAAAGTTGCAGATAGCTAGAAATTGAGTACAAACTTTAGTGTCTTGTCTTGCAAGCTTGAGATGACAATGTAGGAATTCGTATTTGATGCCTCTCAAAGTGTGATATCTCTCACAATTCAGCCGGCCTTCAAACATCTTGCACCTTGCTCCCGTTAGAGTTGATGCCCTGCGATTAAATCTTCTTCCTACCTCCCCACACAAATCTGATACACACCTCTTAAGCCTTACCAAAGTATGGCTAGCAGTCCATGTTTGACATGAAAGGCTTCTCCTTCAAATGGCTGTTTGAGTCCATAGTAATCACAGCATCCCCAGTTTTCAAAGATTTTCACCACCTTCCCTACAAGTGGATGTATAACAACACACTCCTTCTGATCATGAACATGACAACCAAGATCATGATGATGCAGTTGCCAACTAAACAAACCGGGTTGTAGTCAAACACATGTTGCTAATTTGGAGCACTGCAGTCGCCAACTTTGACATAGCCTTTGGTTTCAATTGAGCTTTCTTCAAGTGTGACTAGCATCCCTTTGATCCATGATGGCTACGCAGGTGAGTACCTATGCTTCCAAGGTTCCACCCTTACGCATATTCAGTAGGTTGGTAGTGGTGGCTCTCACATCCCCTTTCAAAGCATGCCATGCCCTCCTTGTTTTCTCCCCTATTCATGCCCTTTTTTTTCCCAATGGCCAATAATAGCCTACTAGTAGCCTTCTTTTTCTCCATACACTCCCTTTCCCAAAACAATGCTTTTTCTTCTTTCCTCATGCAGCATATTAGCCTTCCTTTCTAAAGCATTGGCATCTTCTTTCTCAGCTCTATTGCATTGTTTAAATGACTGGTCCATACCTAAAGAGGTCAGCCAATGCTCAAGTGTTGGCATTAGTGCATGGCCTCAAAGTACATATGACCCTCATGCATGTGGCGAGAATATTAGCCCCAAGTATAGAGCCATTCATAATCTCAATCAAGCATCTTCTCCAGACAAAGAAGCATACTCAAAGACTTGCATATCATTACATTAGATACTCTCACTTGTATGGCTAGCAATGATATGCCGCACCCTATTAACACTATCTCATTTGTGTCCAATGGAGCACGTACTCACGACATATCCATGATGAACTTCACTTCTCACACATGTGGACCCTAGCATGGGTTACATACATGCCTGCACAACAAGGATAAGAAAGGGTTATTTAGCATTTGCCAGTACACATTATTACTCTCAGCTTGTAGTCACCCATCACATACAACATTGGAATCTTTTCCACGGTGGATGATAAGTGGTACGACATCCACTCCCTCCTAATCTATGTTAAAATGCATGGATCTAGAGCATGGCTATGGTGGATGATAGATGTAAACAAGACTCATGAAGACATAGAGCTGACAACTATTTGTTACACAAGTGAATCGGGCTCCAAGATTGAGACTTGGACTCATAAAGACAATCTTGTGTAGGTAGTCAATGACATAGACCCTTGAGTGAAAGGACAAAAGTACTATGACATTGCATTCAAATGATAGGCAAGTACAATGCTTTATAGCTCGAGGATAGGTAGCACTTTCCACCACTCTGTTATGGGATTGAGCAAGCCTGCATATCCTTAGCCCAATTGCTCCATACAAAGGGGCTACACTGGGTGTGATTGCCTAATTCTCAACAATCTACACATCCTCTGATGTGTCAAAGATGCATCCACCCGGGTCAGACAAACACCCAAATAACAATGTGTTCTCTACACCTTGAGCAAAAGTAGCGATCCACTTGGATCATAGATGAAAATCATAACTCAATGCACAACTGTAGCACCATACCAAGCACCTCCTCTAGGGTCATAAGCTCACGAGTAGCTCTCATATATTTGAGGCTTTTGAACCTCCATATACGTACTCAAAATTCACCCATCACTAAATACATAGCAACATGCTTATTCTTTCAAAGTCAATTGTGTGGGAGGCTACTTTTGCTGACCCTTTCAATTCACATCCAACATAATTCGAGCATCAATAGCATTGAATACACTTTGAGAATAAATAATAATGTTGAGACATTCCATATCCTAAAATATATTTGACTTTCCAATCAAAGCATTGGACAAAGCTTTCGACATAGTCTCCACTTGTGGAGCATCACATCCAACATCCTTTGTAGGCATTGCCTCTAGCTCATGAACACTCTTATAACTTGTAACTATCTCTTGCAAATCATGTGCATCTAGCAAGTCACCAATCTCCCTTTGAGTCCTTGTATCAAGTAACAAATGACCCATAAGCATCTTCATACACATTAAGAAATATGTAAATGCAATGGTTGATTCCTCCATCATAGACTCCTCCAAGGCATCTGTGGACTAGCTAGTCAACACATCCATAGTCTTGACTATATCTAATGGTATACGAGCCTCATAGGCTTCCTCATAATAAGCACTCAAAAAAGTTGCATATGCATTGTCCATCTCATCTGCTTTGGGCTCATTCAAGACATCATTTGCATGGGTACTTACATAATCAAAAGTATCTACATAAACATCATTTGTATGGTGACTCAAACCATCCATAGTAACTATAGAGACCTCATCGGTATGGAAACTTAAAGCATCACTAGTCATTGCATAAGCATCCTATATACCATCTTCTTCTTCCAGTTTTACTCTTTGTTGATAAATATATATTGTAGCAAGCCTCATGCATAAATTCCCATAATTCTTCCAAAATTCATAAGTGACATAAGTGACATATCCAAGCTCAATCATTTGTACACTGGAATCCACCACTTGTTGTATCTTCTGTGCACAAAGCATATGGTCATTTCCTAGAACCATCCTCTATCACTAGGGACTTAAAAGCTTCATTGAGCATCATACATATAACCAAAATTTTCATCCCAATCGCATCATCTGTGGATCTACCTTCAAGTAGCTTTTGAAGGTACTCCATGACCTTCTCTATGCCTTTCCCAAAACATATATACACATCTACATCTATACCTACATTTATACTAGCTCTTCACCTTGCCCTTCATGTCAGGCTCACCAAAGATGTGAGGGAGTTGCACACTCGATGACTGGAAGATGTAGGGTCTTGTTAAGTAGTCATAGCAAGGCATGCAATGGCACATGTGAAATAAAGATGGAAACACTAGGACAAATCTGGAGTAGATGCCTTGTTAGAATTTGTGAGCCAATAACTCAATACATATCAGTCATACTCTAGGCAATTGGCCTATAACTTGACTCCTCACCTGACATTTGTTCTTAGGAGAACATCGACACTTGATCATTCACATAACTTAGCTCGCATAGAACTTGACAATGTAATACCTTTCGGTGTAACCCTTGGCATCTCTCACTTAGAACTTCCAGATATAATCTCTCTTAGAAATAATATTATGGAATCAATATCTTGCTTAGAAATGTCCAAGTAAAAAAATCTTACATGGATAGGATATCAACTTTAACTCTCTCTTTGATACATCTGATGGAGGGTTAACTGTTTAAAGAAGATCTCACACATAAGGGCTCCACTCTTTGGCTCAAAGTCCATAAATGGATTCATAAGGGTTAAATATGATTAGAATAGATCTTTGAATGCATCTAAGGCTTCCATAGGATAGAATACTACAAGTCTCAAGATATATGCATAGAATGGTACTCAAAGAAAGAAGAAGGATACTCATATATATTATTGTTCTGTTTGACTGTGGACTACGTTAGTACATTCTGAGATGATGCATTGCAACTCAAAGAATAATCCTAGTTAACTTCCTCAAAGCTCCCCTTGATCCTCTCCTTCAATATGATATTTTCCATCAAATCCTTGGGGAGTCCACCTATAAGAAATAATATATATAATGTGCATTCAAGGGATATTAAGAAATACCCTTGCTTTATATGCTATACGGCCTTAAATTACCCCTTTTACTTTATTAAATATACATATTTTTTAAAAAATTATAATTAAAAACCCCTTTTTGTAAAAATAATCTTATAAAATTTATTAAATATAATACCCTTCTTTTGAACTCACATGTATCTTACATGTTCTATAAGGTGGACCCCTTCAGATCAAATCATCCTGCATAACACATCATAGCTTTTTGGTATTTGGTGTGCTTGAGGGACTTTGCATTTTTGCGATCACTATCCATGGCGTCTACCGCACTACAATTGCACCCAAGTCTATCCTCTTTTCCTTCTCTAGCCGTCACATGATCATGTAGCCATATTGCCAAAAACTATCTTCTCTATTGTAAAAGTTGTAGATAGCTAGAAATTGAGTATAAACTTCAACATGCTATCTTGAGAGCTTGAGATGGCAATGCACAAATTGGTATTTGATGCGTTTGAAAGTGTGATACCTCTTAGCAATTTAGCCTTCCTTCAAACCTTTGCACCTTTCTCCCATTAGAGTTAACACCCTAAGATTAAAGCTTCTTCCCACTTTCTCACATAGATCTGATACACACCTCTTAAGCTTTACCGAATTATGGCTAGCAGCCCATGTTTGACATGAAAGACTTCTCCTTAAAATGCCATCCCAGTCCATAGTAATAACAACTTCTCTAGTTTTTGAAGCTTTTCACCACCTTCCCTATAGTTGGATGTATAACAACGCACTCCCTCTGATCATGAATAGGACAATCAAGATCACAAAATGATGCAGTCACCGACTAAACAAATTAGGTTGTAGTCAAATACACGTTGCAAATCTAGAGCATTGCAATCACCAACTTTGACACAGCCTCTGGTTTTGGTTGAGATTTCTTCAAGTGTGACTTTGATCCATGGCTGCTACGCAGGTGACTACATGTGCTTCCAAGGCTCCACCCTTATGCATACTCAACAGGTTGGCAGTGTTGGTTGATCCCCTTGCAAAGCATGCTATGCCCTCCTTGTTTTCTCCCCTATTCATGTTGTGCGCCCCCCCCCCCCCCCAAAAGGCTAATAATAGCCTACTAGTAGCCTTCTTTTTCTCCATATACTCCCTTTCCAAAACAATGCTTTTTCTCCTTTCCTCATGCAGCAAATTAGCCTTCCTTTCCCAAAGCATTGGCATATTCTTTCTCAGTTCTATTGCCTTGTCTAAATGATCAGCATGCCCAAAGAGGTCAACCAAACAACTATGGCGCTTAAGTGTTAGCATTAGAGCACGACCTCAAAGTACATATGACCCTCATGCATGCGATGAAAATTTTAGCCCCAATTTAAGAACCATTGATAATATCAATCAAGCATCTTCTCCAAGCAAAGAAGCATGCTCAAAGGCTTGCATACCATCACATTAGATACTCTCACTTGTATGGCTAGCAATGATATGCTGCACCCTATTAACACCATCTCATTTGTGTCTAGTGCAGCACTCGTGACATATCCATGATGAACTCCACTTCTCACACACATGGATCCTAGCATGGGTTACATACATGCTTTCACAACAAAGGATAAGCAAGCAAGGTTTTATTTGGAATTTTCCACCACACATTATTACTCTCAGCTTGTAATCACCCATCACATGCAACATTGGAAGCTTTCCCATGGTGGATGATAAGCGGCACAACACCATGGCTTTGATGAAATGCCTTAAGGGGAGTTCTTGGAGAGTAGTTACTATAGGACGAGGAAGAAATCTTTGTAGATGATATCTACTATACATGTTAATACTTTGCACTCTAAATAAACATTGTCGACATCCTTAAGGTAAGAAAGTGCCCAAAAAAATGTGACATCTAACATGTATTTGGTTATATTTAAAATCAAAATGAAACATAATTTAACCTGAGATAAAGTGTATATTTTTCATGTGCAGAGACAATTATAATGAGTAGTAATGATGCAACTCTAGGAATCCTATGGCTAATAATTATTTTCAAATTTGAAACTTTGCTTTGATATCAATGAACTAAGATTTTTTAAAACGGTAATTACACAATTCTCTGGAGTAAATGGTCATGATGATATTTTGATATTAATGAACTTAATAAGTGGATAAGTAATGCAACATCTATATAAGTCTCGTAATGTGGTATCTATATACGTATCCTAAACCTAAAACAAATATTCTACCTTGCAATGGCCCATGTGACACATCAATATGTCACTTGATATTGAGGCACACAAGCTTAGTAAGATCATTGACTTGACAAAATTACCTATTCTTTCAAGGTCTTCTTTATGCTTACATGAGCTATCTATCTCCATCTAGGTTGATTTGTAAATACTTTTTCACTTGCTTACTTCTTCAAAGTTATTGTTTAGAATACCTCAGGTTTTATAACAACTTCATATAGTTTAATTACAATATCTTGAGTTGTTTGTGCACTCATAGTATATGATACTTGAGTTGGATAGATTGTATATGCCCCTTTCAAACATTGAGAGAAAGAGTTCTCATTAAATGTGATAGTTCAATTTGCATTAAACAATAACATTTGCTTGCAATTCAATTGCATTTTTAAGAAGCAAATCAATCTACAAGATGTTCTATGATGATGTTTTAGTGTATTGCCCAAATTGGCATGATTTTTGGTCTTATGACATGCATGATATAATCATGATATGATTGTATTTTTTTAGAAGCAGCTATCTTAAATAGAAATCTGTGAAGTGCTCTACGCCCTCAATTGCATTTTTTGGAAGAAAATCAATCTACAAGATGTTATATGATGATATTTGAGTGTATTTCCCAAATTGGTATGATTTTGGGTCTTATCACATGCATGATATAATCATGATATGATTCTATTTCCAAAAGCATCTATCTTAAATAGAAATATGTGAAGTGGTCTTTAGACCCTGTTGAACAACCTTATATGGAAATTGAAATCCAATGTCTTGTAAAGATTAGTTTGCTATTCTCATATAGCAAAATTGAATAAAAATATATGAGCTAGTTTTTGGTCCAAAGATAGTGAGGTTTTTAGAAAACTTGTATAAGGCCTTCTTTACTTGTGTAATACATGCCCAAACATTAGTGAAGCTAAAGGTGTTTTAAGGAGGTGCTCTAATTAAGAAAAGAAACTCAATGGAGGAAAGAAAAGTGTGTTTTGAGATATATTGCACGCACTTTGAAATATGGTATCTCATATCTACATTTTCCTGATAGTGAGATTTTTAGAAAACTTGTGGGAGGCCTTCTTTACTTATGTAATACATGTCCAAACATTAGCAAATATAAATGTGTTATAAGCAGGTTCTCTAATCGACCAAAATAAACTCATTCTAGGAAAGGAAAGTGTGTTTTGAGGTATATTGTAGGTACTTTGGAATATGGTATCTCATATATTAGCGGTGGTGAGAGCAACTTATGGCAAGAAATTAGTGATTGGGTATTGCTTTTCACTAGGATATGGAGTAATCTCATGGGTTAGCAAGAAGCAATCTATAGCTTTTCTTTCTTCAAATAAGATTGAGTAAAAAGTAGCATGCTTTGTTGCATGTAATGCCTTCTAGGTGGTTAACAAGGATTTAAGCATTTATAGAAGTAGGGCAGAAGGAGCCTATAAAGTTGCTATGTGACAATCACAATTGCAGGGCAATTGCAAGGAACCATATGTTCTAGACTTGAAGAAAACATATAGAAGTCCAATATCATTTTGTATAAGACCTTATCATGGATAAGAAAGTGGATTTGGAGAATTGTCATACTAGAGACAATTGTGCAAACATTTTCACCGAAGCTCTTGGGAGGAGTACCTTGGAGCCACGCCTTCATCAACTTGGTATTGGACTAAAGGGGTAGTTCACCTTTCGGGTGAACATTGAGGGGGGTTGTTGGAGATCAATGCTCCACCCCTCATGCAACTACATAGGGTATTATTGAGTCTATCTTTGTGAGCTTCCCATATGAGGAGAAAGCATTTATGAGAAACACATTCACCTTAGTAGTTCCTGATTTGAATTTTGGATGGTGGTCGAGTGTGGCCAAATAGTTAGAGACAAACCATTGAGGGGGTTGGCACATTGCCAGCTTGGCTATATGCATGTGTAGAGTTGTTAGTACACTATGTCCTTATTTAGAGGACCTATCATGGTGTGACTTTTTCCACTAGCCTTCCTGGGGGAAGGTTTAGAAGAGGGGGATGGATTTATGGACCTATCAAATATACATTTGCTGGCCAGTTTTGGAAGCATGCATGTAATGCTCTATTTAGCCTAAGAGGGTTTTGTAAGAAGATTGGGGGCAATGTCTTTATCACCAATTGTAATTTGACCCATAATGCACCTAATCTCCAAGAACAAGGCCTTGGAGGTATGAAAGATATGTCATGAAGACACTTGTATGCATGGGTTGCCAAGTTTAGAGTAAACTGCTTGAAGAAGGTGCCCTTGTCATCAATATAAAAAATAGTGTAGAGCTGATTCTCATTGGAATCATGCATGTATTACCAAGCATCTTCACTAATGCAACTTTTATGCACATTGGAAATTGGAAATGGTAGTCTCACCACTTGTCATTTCTATAAAAGTAAAAATGGAACTATATGCAAGTATAGACATGCATAAAAGTTTTGACAATCTTGAAATGTACACTTCATCTTTAACATGCATAAAAATGCTTTAAGCATTTGTAGAGTGAGACACTTTTTCATATGTTAAGCGTCGTGATGTTTGTTAGGGACATGATTCCAGAGAAAATTATAAGCGACCGTTTAATCCTATTCTTGTGAATTTTCCATTTGAGAAGTGGGGCATTGATTTTGTTGGACTTGTGCATGCTTCATCTACTACACGGAAGCATTTTATCATTGTGGCGATGGAATATCTTACACTAGCAATTTTAGGGTTTTTTGATAAAATACGATATTATGCCACAATGTGAGGCAAGCCTGTAAAGTACACAAAGTCAGATTATTCTAATGTTTGTGTGATTCTATTTTGGAGTGAGAGGCAAGCCTCAACAGATAAGGATAGAGCCACTAATGTATCCATTAGTAAGAAGTAAGGGAAAACTTGCACTTGTATTGTGAGTGTGAGGACTAGCCTGTAACAAAACATGAGTACAAGCACCATATTTTGATTTTTGTCTATGGAGTGGGAAGCAAGCTTCAACAACTCAGAGGAAACAAAGATTTTATTGCCCAATCATACTATTAGAGCATGTGTGTAAATCTAAAATTCTATCAATAGCAATGACTAAGCATATTACTTGTCTTGTGAGTGTGAGTATAGTTGCACAAGTAAAAGCATCATAAAGTTTTAATTCATTCATGGAGTGTGAAGCAAGCCTCTAAAATACACAAAGAAACAAAAAATTTATTGCTTGAATTTGCTATCATATTAGTGTGAGTGAGAGCCTCAAACACTAGCAATAATAAATTCAAACAAATCATATGTTTGAAAGTTCTGTGAGTGTGAGTGCAAGCTGCTAACATAACACAACATAATTAGGTATCCTAATAACTTATATTTGATGTGTGAGGCAAGCCTCTAACACATACAAAAATGGAAATTAAAATGTATTAAAATACTTTTGAAATATTTAAAACATTTTAAAAATCAATTACGTTAGATGTAATAGTTGAAGGTAACTATGAGTTGAGAGTAGGAGAGGTAGGAGGAGTCAATTTGTAAATTGAAATGTCTTTGAATGTTAGAAATGGTTTTGAAGGTTTATATATATATATATTTTTTTAATCTAAATATTTTTTATAAAAAATAATTAGATCAAAGTGTTTATGATTAGAAAGATTTTAAATGGAAATGACTTTTATTTAGGCATATGTGCATTATTTGTTAAAACACTAAATAATGTTATAATATCCATATATAATGATTTGGAATAATGCTCTCTTTTATGTTCTAACTTAGTGCTTGAGAGCATATAGAATGATTTTTGGTCTTGCATACTTTTTTTAATTCTATGAAATGGAAAATTGCAATTTTATTTTGCCTAAGTATCTATAATTTGGTGATTTTAAATATATTAATTAGTAGCATCTTTATTAGGGCTTAACGTGAGGAGGACAATGATGTTTTGGTCCAACAAACTTTTCATATCAATGCCAAATAGTCCATGTCAATTTCTTTTGTGTTGCTTACAATATGATCATTCATCTTCATGCTCATTAATTGTATTATTTGAGTTTTTCAAGTCTTCATTTGCAATTACATCTAATTGTAAAAGTGGCATTGTTAATGATATCAATATTTTGTCCTTTGTTGCTCTCTATTCAATGGGGTATGGCACGTTCAAACATGCAACTTAACAATAGGTCTTGCTAGTATTATTGAGAACCATTTTTTAATTGGTGTAAAGTTTTATCTTAAGAAGTAGTCATTCAACTACTTAATATGAACCAATTTGGTTCATTTAGCAAACTTCTTCATTATGGGGAAAGTAGAACACTATTTAAGTCAACATTTTCTTAACATTATACAAGTATTGTTCTCAATTTATTCTATTAATGGCATTTTGATTTGTCTTAATAAGAATGTTAACCCTTTTTTTTATTTTTGCATGTATGTAAAAAAGAATATACAATGCCATATTGTAGATTCTCTTGGAAATAGGTAAGGGTTTGATACATATGTCCTATGAATTAGTTGGTAAATCTAATTCTCTTACCTTTCTCATCAATTAAAGAGATAAATATGTATGCATTGTGTCTTTAAGAGTTTCCATGTAAAGGCCATGCAATAGTAACCCTATTTTTTGAATTGGCAATAAACTCATGGACTCAAATTTAATGTGCATTGGCCTTGACATGTGTTCTAGAGAGAAACAACCTATATAAGTTAGATATACTATAATTTTCCCTTCATTGTTGTATTCTCTTAATTTAAGGCGCCAATAATTACATGTTATAGTGTTCTTCCACATAGTTTTCCACTTCACCATTTTTTACTCAAGGAGAATATCGCACTATAGGTGTTACTAATGAACTTTATTTTTTCCTTCAAATTTCTAGGTCTTTTTATCACACCATAACCATGACTTTCTATTTTCCAATAGTGTCTTTGCAAGACCTCCTTGAGGCACCCTTGAATGTACATGTTCCATGTTTCCCTTGGAAGTGGAGAAAACTTCCCAATAGCATGGGATTGACTTTTAGATGTGGTCCTTTTGTTTAGATCCAAATGAGGCCTTTCAAGATTCCGAAAGGTCACTCTTTAACTTTCCTACATATAGGTCCTTGATTCTATACCATGCACATTCCTCTACAATAGTATAGCCCATCTATTTTCACAAGCTTCTTATCACACCTCAAATTCTTCAAAATTTCCCTATTACTCATGCATGTGATCATGTTTCCCCTATCTTGGCTCCCCATTACTCATCCAATCTAGGCCTATCCACTTTCCACCACTATGTGCTTAGAGATTAGAGATGGGCACCCCTTCAACGACTACAAGTCATGTTTTATGGATGCTTAGATATTAGAGATGGGTGCCCCTTCAACTACTGTGAGCCATGTTTTATGGCTTGCTCATACCATCACTTTGCACCCATCTCTCCCCTTTCCCTAATAGTTTTTCAAGCTCCTCGAGTGATACCTCCACCACTGTGACCAATCACTCTATTGTTCCATCTCAAATTCCTCTTGTGATACCTCCATTGTGCCCAAATTATCCTATTGTTCCATCTCAACCTCCATCACCATGACTGGTCACTCCATCAAATTCCAACAATCCAACTGTTTTTGGACTTGCCTTTGCACTCACTAGTGGAGACCTAAAGCTAGCTTGGTAGGCACTATATCATCAAACATGAGCAATGATGAGAATGCTGCCCAATCTTATAGTTCAATAAGGTTTCAATGGAACTTTAGGTATACTTATTATTTTCTTCAATGCAAGCATTTGCAAGATGCTTTGGGAGGATGTGGCATGTAGGTGTGCTAAGAAGGCCTAGTCCTGAGTTGAGAGCAAGCATGTCTAAAATGGTCCCAACTATGGCTATATTTCTAGCAAATATATGATTGGGAGTGCCGCATTTCTAGTGGCAATATTAGCTCTTGGATGATGATGTTAGATGAGTGAAAGAAAGATAATTTCTACTATCTCAATTTCAAGCCACAAATATATGACTATATGGAGGATGTATTTGGGTGAGATGTGGCCATAAGTACATGTACGCATTAAATTTCATATGAGATGTGGAAAAGAAAATGTTTTGTGATGTAGCTCAATCGACCATTGATATCAATCAAGAGGCTCATAAAGCTCATTGTTTAAGAGTTAAGAAGTGGTTATAGTATGTTTGCTTCTTGAAACATTACTAGGAAGTGGAATAATATTGCATTGTGATTATATTAATTTCTCTTTTTCTTTTTCTTTATTAACAAATGGCTCTTAATGGATTTTGTCTCAAATTCTATAGGTTTTCTATGTGAGTAGAATATTGAAGTGCATGCCTCAATTGACTCAAACAATGCTCAAAATTGGAGTTAGGAAGACAATTTGATCTCTTAGTGATGACTTTTGTTCCCTTTCTATTTCAAGGTTAATTCATGGTTTTTCAATCTATTTGAAGATTTTAATTGAAGCAATAAGATAGAAGATAACATTGAGATTTGATTTCATATGCATGGTTAACGTTTTCATATAGAGACACATCTTAAAAGTTTAAATGAGCTCTCTAATAGAATGAGCATTTTATGTTGTTGGACTTTCAACTAATTGAAGCATTTCCAAAGTTAATACTAAAACGTAGTATATGTTGGACTACTTTGGAGGCTCCATACTTATCCATATTTTAAAAAATTAATAATATTTTAGAAAATTAACATGGAGAAGCCTTTATAACATTCAAAGAAATTAACTTTGTAATTTGAAAATACACAAAACTTTGCAATATTTACAACTTTGGGTTTATAGTCTCCATACATGAACTTTAGATATAATGAACTTTTACAATATAGCTACCTTCCAATGAGATTGGTTTAAAAAACATACCTTTTTATCTTCTTTATACTTTGAATAGCTTCCATTCAAGATGCTATGAGAAAATATTTTAGTATTAAAAAAGATAAATACCTCAACTTTCTTCAATTCACAACTTTTTTGATTGAAGCTATTTTGCTACATTGTGAGTGATATGTATCACAAAATTTGAGTTTAGTAGCTTATTGCTCCACATATGACAAGAAAATATTACAAAATAAGGGTGCACTATCATGCATAAGAACATTGCCCTTTAGAAAATACCATTTTTTAAATTTCTAAAATAAACTCTTACTACAAGATACAAGCCTCATATTGATGTTCAAAGAGACACAAATGTTCATTAAAAAAAATACTCGCGTCATTGCTAAAAGCGTTGGTATAAACGTCTCTACAAAATCATCACAAAAAGCATCACTATTTGCGTTACTTTTGAGATGCAAATAGCAACAGAGATAGCGACGCTTTGTGACATAAATAAGGACGATAATAGTGACTCGTGCAGAGAAATCAACGATGCAAATAACGATGGTTTTATAGAGGAAAAAAAAAAACATCATGTGCTGTATAATATTTTGCAAAACAATTACATGTTGGATACACAATGGTTGTTAAGAGGAGCATAAAAACTACTTAAATTCACAAGACAAGTAACTCATAGAATAAGTACAAGACTAGTGATGACAACTTATAACTTTACATGGAACCATGGAGAGGAGAGCCAAAACTAACATGAAAATCTATTTGTAGATATCGCAAAGTGCGATTTTATACAACTGATGGTAAGTACATCTAAGGAATACTACATGGAAGAGGCTTGCATAGATCACAAGACCAAAAAAGAAGATGATGTGTGCTCCACAAACGCAAGCGTGTGATGCAGATCCTCACCATATACATCTGAAAAGCTCATCCTGACGCAAAGGAGCATTGAACAAATTTTGCAAAATGAACAACTAGACATTAGTCCATCATACTTAATGCATTAAAAAAAACTAATGAATACAAACAAGAAAGATGATTGACTTACTGGGCTGCTACACATGTACAATCTATTGATAAGTGTAGTGAGACTGTGTCTCTCTACATATCGAGTCTCCAAGCCCGTGGACTCGTGGTTTGTGATGGAGTACTGTAGAGAAAACATAATAAAATTGTTAGAAATATGATTATTAGTATAAGTGATATTCCAAATAAAAATGCAAGAAGAATTAAAAGAAAACTTACAAATTCCTCCAGATAAGTCTTGTGGCCGCCACTCCATAGATGATGCATGACTCCTCAGTTCATGACCCTCTAGCAAGAAAGTGGTGTGTCCTTGATATACCATTTTCTTCATGGTCCGTGACCTTCAAGAGTCCACACAATGGACATGCATGATAATCTTAGGTAACAAGACCTGTCACAATACTCCTATTTAGTCAACACAAACTTAAACGAGCTATGTTAGATATCACCAATGAGAATAGAAGCACACTTACTTGAGCACTCCCTGAATTCCAGAATGTCATGCATGGTCCACTTGAGAATAGCTTGTATATTAGCGGACTGTTGACCATCATGCTTTCTCATGTCTTCCATAGAGATCCCCTTCTAAAAATTGTGAGTTCATCAACTAATGGACAGAGGTAGATGTCCATGTTCTTGAATTTGTAGCGCCCATAAATGAGCAAGCTAAGGATCAAGTGTCCTTTCTTCATAGAAAGCCATGGCGGGATGTTGTAATTAACAAGGACTATAGGCCACACACTGTAAGAAGTTGAGCAAAGACAATGAGTAGAGACAAAAAGGATTCATGCCATTCATAGCAAGACTGAGCCAAAGATTCGTTCGCTCTTGTGCAAAGCCTATTAAGGTGGAGTCAATGTGGCTCCATATGCGTGAGTCTGTTGATATTTGTTGGACTCCATTTGTGGATCTATTTTGTGAATGCCACATTGTCAAGATTGCCATGCTTGATGTATGAAACATGTAACCCTTTTGAGGGATGGGTTGCCCTTGCAAGTCCCGACGATATGTGTGAGTACCACACTTTGGATATGTCTCCATAGTCTTGTAGTCTCCTTGAAACAACACACAATAGTTGACTGTGAGTGTACGCAAGTCTCAATCCATGGCACACATTTTAGTTGTACATTAGTAGATTTTCCAAAAATGATGCTGCTCGGCGCTCCCTTGGGACATCACGGAGTTTGTCACTTGGGCCCTACTGAGTCTACTTCGCAACGGGAGAGTTCTAGCCGCGAACCCACTAGGATTGACCTAAATTTTCGGGTTCCTAAAATTAGATGGGTCTCTTAGCGGCCAACTAGCGTCGGTAATTTTGAGTTCCCACTTTTACAGGATTACTCGATGTGAAGTGGACTTACCATTGCACTTGGTTCAAAGAGAATGGGAGACAAAGGGGAGTACGATATGTCAACCCTCCTACCCATAAGGCAAAATCCCATTCTACCCCCCTAAAACAATGCAAGTCGGTTCTACCTAATGATTTGTTCGTCAATTTATCATCTTCCTATTTCTATTGCCAATTTAGAAAAGCTCCCAGCTAACCGGGACTACCCTACCATTGGATAGACCCATTGAGGGTTACGCCCACTCGCTTTCCTTTGATGACAGGATCATCTTTAGTTTTTTAATTACCTTTAGCAAATTTATTGGAACATATACAATCAGCTTCCTTAATAAGTTTGTTAAATTACATGTTCCTTCACTTAATTTATCTCACAGACACGCATACAATTCAAACAATCCTTGAATAAAGCAAAATTCTTTATTATATTGGAAACTTATAGCAAATTCCATCTTTTCGACCCTACGGAAGATACACAGAATTCCACGAGGGTATTGTTTCCACCAAGATTCCACCCTTATAAAACTAGTATTTAGGGTTTTAGGATCCCATCCTGGGTCACGAAGGGGCTCGTCAGATTCTAGGAACAATGCGGGATTTACAGCCACAGCCCGCTTTGGCACCTACTTTTTATACTGCCTAAGACTATCCCTACTGATAGACCTTTCGCTAACGGAGCTGATCTAAGTCTCTCGAAGTGATAACCATGACCCCCTTGGAGTAGGGTCTTGCTACTAGCTTGGGGGTAGCCTAGCATAATCCTTCCTTTTATTTTGTTTGCCAATAATTTCAATTAGAGATCTAGATTCTAGCAAATACAAACAGTCCTTTCAAATGTATATCAAATGATGCAATGACAATCATGCCATCGTGCAATTCACAGCTTCACATAGCCAAGGTAGACCTTATTCTAAGGTAACCTTACATTCTAATGAGGATTCTTCTCCCCATAAAGTGGTGTTGAGTACATCTCTTACAACATGTTAAACAAGGCACGAATCTCTCGTTCGGGCTATCTTACCCAATATAAGCGAAAATTCCTTAAAGAATTATATTATGCCAATAACTCAACGAGATGACTAATAGGACTCTTAAATAGACATTCAATTTTTATAACCAACATTAGTCAACTCTTAACCTTGTCGCATTTGACCATAACTATATCGAATGCACATAAAGACATATGTTTCTAACATGATTCTACGATTTAGAATATTATTGATTAATCTAGCTGCAATTCGTATGGTTTATGTTTGTACTAGTATGCTTTCTAGATGAGTTATCAATTCGTGTAAGTGAAATTATGGAAGATAATATTTTTATGTAATTATTTCATATAGCGAAATAATAATTTAGTAATGAATAACTTGGTTTGGCAGCATGACGGCATTGGGACTTTTGTCTTTGCTCGCGCTTGCATTAGCCACACCCGATGTTCCATTGGTAGTGGCAACTTCAATAACCTCGGGCACTCCCGTATCTCTGGCAATAGTCTTTGCTTGACTGATTGCGGTGGTTCCCATGGCTTAGTTGAAGACCAAGACATGGGAATTGAGCTAACTCCCTCCCTCCCTCCCTCACTCTCTCTCTCTCTGTCTCTGTCTTTGTCTCTCTCTCTCTCAAGCTCCTCACAGCCTCTTGGAGGGGTATCATTCTACCTCTCTCTCTCTACCTCTCTCTTGCAGCCTCTCGGGGTGTCTTTGTGTCCCTCTCCCTATTCCTCTTATTTATAGTGAATTAGAGAAGAATGGTTGTGACTGAGAAGAAGAGCTCTTTGTGGAGGGGATCTTGGAAAAATCAGTGATATGATGCTCAAATCATAAATTTGATGGTTTTGTTGGCTTGGAAAGGGGGGTAAAATACCAAGACACTTGGTTAGAAAGCTTTCAGATCACTCCTTCTTCTTCTCTCTATTCGAAGTGTTGTTTTCTGTCTGTTGATTGTGATCGTGACACGCGCGATTTCACTCTTTAATATATTAGTTTCAGAAAACAAAATTACTTTCCGTTTCAATTCCTTTCCCCTTTGAAAAGAAAACCTTTTTATTTCAAAACGATTTTTTCGGGTCCAAATCTGACTAAAAAATCGCTTATCTTTTTTTTACGTGACATCCAGTTCTAGAAATTTTCAAATCTCTTTAGGATATTTATAATAAATAATATCTAAAATATCTAAAATATACTAGTCTTATCCAAAAATCTAATATTTTTAGACCATCCATACTATACACATTAACACTAGTGATTAACATAGCTCATAACAACATTCGCTCACGTTATAACTTCCGTGAAGAGTGGCTACGGTCCTTACAAATCTGAGAAAAATGTCGGATTATAACTCTTGATTTTTTTTATTGATTTATTTTTAATGTTAGTTAGTTATTAACGTTAGTTAAATTTTTTACTTTAGTTAGTGACCCTACTAACTTATTAATTGAATAACTAACTTTTGAACTAACCAACTAACTTTTATTGCGTGGAAATATTACATCCTCCTCCCCTTAGAGAAATCAAGATGTCCTCATCTCGAGAGAAAGCATGGGTATTGTTGATGAAGAGCATTCTCATCTATCCATGTAGCATCTTCTTCAGGATAATCCTTCCACTGGACAAGGTATTCTCTAAGGGTTCTACTTCTCAATTTTCTCTCTCTTACATCAATTACTCTGTCAGGTTGTAGATCAAGAACTGCTTGGCTAGGTATTACAACTTGTTGATCATCAAGGATATGGTTAGGGTTAGCTATGTATGCTTTCAATAAGCTAACATGAAATACATTGTGGATTTTTATATTCTCAAGGAGTTGTATCTTGTAAGCGCTTGGTCCTAAGGACTTGAGAATCTTATAGGGTCCACAATATCTTGGACTTAGCTTCTTAAATTCTCCTAAAGATAGATAACTCTTCTTTGGATGGAAACAGATGAAGACCATGTCTCCCTTTATGAAGATTTGTTCTTGCCTTTTTAGATCAGCATATGCCTTTTGTCGATCCTTGGCAGCTTGAACATCCTGTCCAATAGTCTTGATTTGATCATCCATTTCTTCTAACATTTTTCTCAAGGCTTCCACCCTTAGAGTAGGATTGGAAAAATTAAGTGACATATGGCAATCTTGACCATATAGTGCCTGAAATGGAGTCATGTGAATACTTCGACGATAGGAGGCATTATAAGAAAATTCCACTAAGGATAGATACTGAACCCACCTTTTAGGTTCCTTGCTACAATATGCACACATAATATCCTCAATTACTTGATTAACTTGTTCTGTCTACCCATCAGTTTGTGGATGATAAGCAGTACTGAAACAAAGTTGGGTTTCAATGGCTTCAAATAAACTCTTCCAGAAGTGTGTTGTGAAAAGAAAATCATGATCGTTGATGATCCTTTTAGGTAACCCATGTAACCTAAAAATCTATTTTACAAAAATTCTAGCAATATTTGAAGCTTTGTAATTGGTTTTTGTTGGAATAAGATGAGTGATCTTTTTTAGCATGTCTACTATCACCATTATTGAGTTATATCCTCCTTACATAGAAGGTAACCCAAATACAAATTCCATGCTAATAAATTCCCATTTCATCTAAGGAATGTCAAGTGGCTGGAGTTTTCTTGGTAACTTGAGACATTCAGATTTTACCCTTTGGCAATTTAGATATTCAGTGACATACTTAAGTACATCACCCTTGAGTTTTTGCTAGTAATAGCTTTTCCTGATAGCATTAAGGGTTTTTGCATACCCCGGGTGTCTTGAAAAAGGAGAATCATGTGCTTCCCAAAGTATCCTTCTCTTGAGAGTACTTGAAGGAATGCATAGTCTCATTCTAAAATAAACAAGTCCTTCTTCTTCATCTGTAGAGAATTCTTGATACTTAGTCTTGAGTTTGGGATCTTGTTCTTATTCTGAACTTCCCAAAACAATTGTTGATAGTATGGGTTCTTATTTGCTTCATTCTTAGTCAACTCGATGATAGGATTAGTTGGCATTGATACCATTGTAGCTAGAGTTTCCGCCCTAGATGGTTCTTCAGTGATAAGAGCATTAAGGAGGGTTTTACAACTAAGGGCATTTGCTACTACATTTTCTTTACGAGGTTTGAACTTAATTTCAAAGTCATACTCCTCTAGAATTTCGATTCAATGTCATTGCCTCATATTAAGATCAGACTAAGTAAAAGTCCACTTAAGACTGTTATGATATGTGACTAAGGAAAACTTATTTCCAAGGAAGTAATGTCTCCATAATTTGAGAGCATGAATCACAACTAACAACTTTAGGTCCTAAGTAGCATATCTCTTTTCATGGGTTTTCAATTTTCTTGAAGAGTAAGCTATAGGATGACCTTCCTGCATTAGTACACATCCCAATGCAAGAGAGCTGGCATCTATGACAACTTCAAATTCCTTGCTTAAGTTGGTAGCCTTAAAATAAGAGTAGTTACCAAACTATGCTTTAGTTGCTCAAAGCTAGACTATTTAATTGGTGTCTAGTTAATGGTAACTTGCTTCTTGAGTAGGTCTGTAAGAGGTGCTGCAATTTGAGCATAGTTTCTGATGAATACCCTATACCATCCTGTTAGACCTAGAAAACTTCTCACTTCCTTGATAGTGGTTGGGGATGGCCAATCTTGAACATCTTTGACCTTGGCAGGGTTTACTGATATACCTTTAGTAGACACTATGAATCCCAAGTACTCAATCTTCCTTTTGAAGAAGGCACACTTCTTCTTCTTGGCATACAACTTATGTTCTCTCATTGTCTCCAAGATAATGCGAAGATGTGGTTCATGATCTTCTTCCTCCTTAGAATTAGTTAGGACGTCATCAAAGAATACAATAACAAAATCATCAAGATGAGATTTGAAAATGTCCTGCATTGACCTATTGAAGGTAGCTGGAGAATTTGTTAACCCAAATGACATCACGATAAGTTTGAAATAACCGTTGTCGGAGGGGGTTTTGTCGAAAGGTCGAATCCCTCGGGGATCAGAAGTAGAAGGAAGTAGAGATAGGAGATGAACGAGAAGATAGAGAATACCCAAGTGGTAAATACGACAAAAACAAATCACAATGAATTGAATCAATATGTATTGAAAGAATGTGGAATCTTCCCACTACTCAGAAGCAATCTCCAGGCATTAGTTCTCCTGAAGCTCCTTCGTAGACCAAAAACGTGAATCGGAAAAATCAGCTCTTTCTTTGCTGCCCGAAACCCAAATCTGATGGCTCCGTTGACTCCGAAAGGGGGGTAAAACTCTAGGACACCTGGTCACAGATCTCCCAGATCACTCCTTCTTCTTCTTTCAGTTCAATCTGCAATTTTTAGCCTGTTTACAGCAATCACGATGCATGCGATTTCGTCAATCTGTCCTTCTTGTGAAAATCCCCTAGCTGGCTGAAAAAGCAACTTGCTTTTTGCATGCCATCCTAATCTAGAAACTTTTCTAACTTTTTTAAATTTTTACAATAAATAATATTAAATATAAGCTAAACTTATCCAAAAATCTAGTATTTTTGGATAATCCATGCAACTCACATTAATACTAATGACTCGGATCACATTGGCTCTCTTGATTAATAAGACGTCAGATGATGATGCGTTCCATACTTTTTCACACAGTGTCCTCATAACATCACAACATCCACCCCCTTTGAACCTGCACATCCTCCGGTATGTGCCAAAATCCTAGTTGTCACCGAATTCTGAGTCCTCATCCTCTGCAACCATATCCTTTACTTCTTCATCTTCCATATTTTCCTGGCTAGCCCCTGTATCAGGACCACTATTTTCTTCCAATTCTGGCAACTCATAGGTAGTAGATTTTTGACTTTTGAATAATTTGATTCTTTTTCCTGCTATCGGAAGTTTGATGGCTGTCCCATCCAGTTCATTTAATGCATAAGTAGCATTATCAAACACCTGTCTTACCACATAGAGTCCAAACCATCTTTTGGAAACTTTACACATGGCACTATACTGGTTATCTAAACTGCTATCATAAACCAATACCCAATCCCCATCTTGTATGGTTCTTGGTCTCAGTCTATGTCTTTTGTCAAACCGTTTCTTGTTCTGTATCCTTACTGCCCTTAACTTTGCAGTTGCTGCCTCTATGTCTTCTAACTTTCTTTCCAACTGTCTAATGCGTAAGGCCAACAACTCCTCTCGATTCAACTCCTCCTCCTAAGGTAGCACACTCCATGTGACTGTCATCTCTTCTATTGGCATGATAGGTTTTTGACCATACATTAGTTTTGCAGGCATATATCGTCTAACAACACGATGCGTTTTTCTGTCGGCCCACAAAGCATAAGGGAGCAATCGTGGCCACTCTTTTACCTTCTCTCCACATGCTTTTTCCAAAGCCTTCACAATAGGTGGATGACCTATTTCACTTTTGCCATTTCCTTTAGGGTTATAGGCTGATGTTAAAGTAAGCTTTATCCCCGACCATGCAAAGAAATCATGAGCCTCATCTGCATCTAGCTCACCCCTATCTGCTGTAATTTTTCCCACACAGCCATATCGACAAAAGATCTCTTCTAAGAGAAAAGTACATACAACATTTATCGTCTTAGTACGTAGAGCTCTCCCTTCCACTTGATTAGTCAAGTCTTCACGAGCAAGCACAAGATACCTCATTTGCCAAAGACTTGTAGGCATTGTGACCAAATCCACCACCCACTTAAAATGAAGAGACAATGGATATGTGGGTTGCAATCCATCCCGATGTCTCACAATTGAATACATTTGACATGTCGTACATATTTCCACAAAGTGAGAAACATACTTATACATACCCTACCACCAATATATTTCTTTGATCTTTGTAAAAGTATCCCAAACACCTCTATGACTAGCCCACAAGCTTTCATGAAATTATTGCATTACTTTTACTTGTGAAGCTCTGTCACCCAAAACTCGCAATGGCATACCTTGTTTCTTTTTAGCATGTTTCCATAAGTATCCATCTTTTTAAAAAAATCCATAGGCTTTTCTCTTGATCTTCTTAAACTTCTCATCTGACCATTCATCTCTCTTTGTTAATGTACTGAGATATTGACCAATTCTCAGCCACTCTCCTACATATTTGTCTTCCAAAAACACTTCTACACAAGATGCAAAACATATAAAGTGTCTTCTCTTTGTTGCCCAAGCTTCTGTTAATGCTGTAGCAACACCTTGCATTGCTAAACTCACTCTTGCAACATCATTTTAATCCATAAGAAAGTTATCTTCTTCCTCCTCATCCATCATCCCATCTTCATTCTCATAGCGTGCTCGAGATAACATGTCTACCACTGGGTTATCTCTTCTTGCAATACACTGAAATTCAGGGTTCAAAGATTTGATGTATGCAATCCACTAGAGCATAGCAATGTCCGGGGTAGCATAACTAGTAATCATACCCAATACCGGCAAATAATCAGTCTCAATGACTACATGAGCACCCATAAAATACTTCTTATCACATTTAAGGGCTGTCACAATTCCCCATAATTCTCTTTTTACCTATGGATATCTTCTTTGTCATTCAGTCAATACTTTTGCACCAAAGCATATTGCATATCTTTGCCCTTCCTCATCATCTTGCCCAATTGCCCATCCCATCCCGATTGGGCTTGTACCAACAGTAATAATGATAGGCTTTCCATGTGAATAATTAGCCTTTCTCAATGTAGGAGCAGATTTTAAGATTGCTTCAATTTCTTCATTGCTTTCTGATGCTTCCTTTCCCATTGAAATTTCTGACCTTTCCTTAGAAGCTGATAAAGAGCATCGTCTACATGTGCAAAGTGAGGAATCCATATCAAATAGAACACACATGCACCCAAGAATCTACACACCTCTGATACATTCGTGCATACATCTCGCATTCTATCAATCCCATCTATTTTTGCTGGTGATGGCCTTCACCCATAAGGCCCACACATATGCCCAACAATCAAAACCTCTTCAACTCCAAAGACAAACTTTTGTCCAGAAAGAGTTAAATGCATCTCTTCTAGACGTGTCAAAATCCTCTCACAATCCACAATATGGTTTGCAACAAACTTTCTGCATCCATGAGCATCTATCTCTTCATTCTTTTCATCCACTACACACCCTTTGATTGGAACATCATCCAAGAAGGGCATAGTCAATTGTGGTATAAAATCCCTGAGTACCCTATTCATAGGATGTGTGCCACTAAGTTTGTTGCACCCTGTGGGAGAATATACATCCGTACTAATCCCAAAGGAGTCTTCATGGTTGTGATATCCTTGCTTTCAATTGCAAGCTGAAACTGATCATAACCCGAGTAAAGATCACCCAAAGAATAGATTTCTCTGCCTGCAAAAGCCTTTGCAAATTCATCAACCACATGACTTGCACCCACATTTCTTATAGTCACTTTATTAACTAGTTGCATGTCTTGAATAAATCTCAAAGCCCCATTCTTTTTGGGCACATTAAACCAACAATTTGAGTACGGGGCTGAAGAAGGCTCCAAGTTCTTCATGCGAATCTTTTCATTTAGGCAATGGAATAGGCCTCAAGTTCCATGGTACATGTGGCACAGTAAATATGACCATAGGAGAGACAACATTTCGATCCACACAACCTATTTCACTTGGATGAAAGGCAAATGCCTTCCCATGTCTAGCCAACATCTGCACAAAGCAATCTCTCTCAGCAGGCAAAAGAAACCCTTCTACACCAACCTTTAATTCCTGTAATGTTTCAGATGTAAACTGATGACCTATATCTTTAGGATCTCGTAAGCTTGGCTACCTTGACACTTTTTCATACATACCCTCACTCTCTGGAGTAAGTGGCAAAGCAATTGGTTTCACCTTTTTGTCAACTGTCTTATACTTTGTCTCCACAAGTGCTTCAGCCCATTGTAATCCTTCCTACTGAGCAAACAATGCTATAATATCATACATATCCAAAGAACATACTGACAACACTCTGTTTTCAGCCTCATTTTCTACATGTATAGTTGCTGAAATTTCAGCCATAATGTCAGTAATATTCAGCCCATAAAAGATGCTTGAAATGTCATCATTTTCAGCTAATAGCCCCAATACTCTCAATTTCTTAATAGCCCGTTTCATAGATATGCATTCAGCCCTACACATAGCTTCCATAGGCTTAAACCAACATGAACTGTTTGCTGTAAATTGAGAATTACCAATAGTAAATACATGCTTCATTTCATCAAGAGGCGAGTACACCCTCTGAGCAGCACTACTGTAGCCTCCCATTACAACAGTGCTTAATGAAAATCTAGGTCTTTGAATTCCCTTGCATTTGGAACCAAAGGAGAATCTCAAAGCATATCACGATTTCTAGGACGATTAACACAAATAGTAAGAAATTGGATTGCTTTTCTCCCATCCTTGCTTCTGACTCTTGCATAAGCAGATCCATCATCAAGCACCTTTGTTTCCATACACACACCTGTAATATAGGGCTATCCCAAAATCACTACATATGAGGAATTATCTTGCACAAAGAAGTGTTGCTCTTCCTGTACATCACCAATCGTCACTTTTACATTAGGACATGCAGCATAGAGCTCCCCTAAAGAATTATTTGCAACCCTCATACGCCAACCATGATCAGTGTCCACAAGCCATGCACCATTTTCATACAATCCCCGCTCAATGACATTTATCTCAGACCCATGGTTCAAGTAAAGCAACACAAGGAGTTTCACGTTCCCCTATTTTCACTACTGTTTCAGTGGTAGCTCTAGCCCAATGATTTCTTGTGTAGTGACTTCGAGGAATAAATCCTAGAGTCTCTTCTCCATATTGTTGCATTTGCCTTACTCCACCATGCATATTGCTATAAGACAATGCATTTTCAGCCACTTTCTTCTCTTTTCCACATGCTGTCCACTGATTAGTAGCATCCTGCATAGATAATCCATTACTTAGTTCATGCTCATATTCAACCTGAATACCCAACAAACCAGTTTCCTCTTCAAATTGCAGCAATGCACTAGTGGTATCACCAAGAAACTGACACTTCCTTTTAATTATGTCAATGATCTCATCATGAAATTCTCGCTTGGCAATGCCAAGCACCTCTCCGAAGGTAAATTCCACCCGACTATTTAAGATATGTTCTTCAGGAACCTTCTTAAGATCTGTGGCTGACTCAATGTCAGATTGCAACTTATATCCTGGCTGCTTGCCCTTCTTTTTGCCCTTTTGTTTGTTATCCTGTTTTTGCTCCTGACTGACCTCTTCCATAACATGCTTGGGAGATGGCTGATTTGCAGCTTTAGACATATCCATACTTCTTGTTGTCATTCTTTTAGATATCCATGCAATATCTTCATCTCTTTTTCGTTTTTCTTCCACAAGTACATCAGTGTTTTGTACCTTTGCTAAATATGCATACACTGAATATGCATCTACCGGTGATTCCCAACCAGTTATGCCACGAATGTCTTACCCTGCATGAGACGTTCCACTATCAGTGACCTTTCTCTTTTCAGCTGCATGTAAAGCATGTGTCCATATTTTAGCCTTTGGACCAACCATCACTTGGCCATGCATTCTATCCAACTATAAACCAAAAGTAGAAGCATGTATTGCCGCATAAGCATTTTGGACAGCCAAGTCTTCCAACAACTTCTGCATACCTCCCTTTCCAAAATTCAAAGCAAGAGGCAATCCCATTTCTTGTGCATGGATCTTGCCATCTTTCCAAAAGATAAGCTGTCATGCTAAGGCCTCCTGATAGGCAACACAATCCTTTCTCTCGTGCTGCAAATTGTCACACCACATACATATTTTTCCAAGCTTAGGGATTGTTGCCCGTCCCCTTTCCTCTTGTGGGGTTAAAAGGCATTCGCATGGAAGAAACAAGAAAATGACACTAAAAAACACCAATGAAAATGAATAACAAAAAATCCAGATAGCGAAACAGGGCAGAGAAAAAAGAAAAATTGTGCAGGAAGGGTGGTCGGACAAGGCGATCTAGTTAGAATGAAATTCTGAAAAGAGTAGGGTAGGTTCATATGGAAAATTGTTAAAAATATGCACGAAAAGGGCCCGAAAACGTGCAAAAATTAATATCGGATGAACCGTGCATCGGAAAGACAGGGAGAAAAAAGAAAAAATGTAAGGAGGAAGATGGAGGATAAGGTGTCATGTCAGATTTGTGTTCGGAAGCAATAAAGGTGCGTTCACATAGAAAATCATCCAATTTACGGGAAATGCTTCAAAAATTAATAACTCAAGAACCATCAGTCGGAACATGGGTTGGTAAAAAGAAAAAATGGGCAGTTCAAAGGGACGAACAGGGCCATAAGGTTGGATTTGGATTCCGGTGAACGTAGGATGCATTCACATGCAAAACGTCAAAACAAGGAAGAAAGGGAAAGAGAAAAGGAACGGCCCAAAGGGTGGGGTAAAGTTAGACGGGTGGGTGGGAAAGGAACCCCATGAGGGCAGACAGAGGTCATGGCATACATGCATGATCAACTTGAGGCATATGCAAGGGGTATGCACAGTAGACACGTAAGGACGTGTCCCCACACTTAAAACCTTAACGGACAGAGTAGATTGATCGACACGACCCCCACAGACTTTTCAACTGACTAGATGCTGGTGTCCCCACACTTAAGACATCACATACACTTGCAAACAGAAAAGTAGGGTTAGGAACACTTGGCCTCTTTCGCGTATGGTCGAACCGTCATTGCTACTACAAAAGGGTTGGAGTCGGCTGCAGGAGAGGTACCACGGCTCACTCCGGCATTCAGTTAGCATGGCAGGGACCATGCAACAACATCCAGGAAGGTAGCTATTTGATGAAGCCTGTCGGGGGAGGTGTTGTTGACGAAAGATAGTCACTCAACTCACAGGCACTCAAATGGAATGAGAGAACAGTCACTCGCCCCATAACTTACATCACTCAAGTTAATATTGATGGAAACCTAGATCTCACACTCGATTTAGGAATCGACAAGGGGGTGGTGCAGAGGGAGTATGCCAGTGTGCACAATTGATGGTGCATTAGTGCGTCCAACCCCATTTGGCATAGGTGCAAGTAGGAAGGCTAGGGAGCCTTGCAGTACCGTGTAGTACTGTGTACAGAACATAGTGACATGTCCTGTGCTGATGGCAAAGACCCATCCTGTGGGTGCAGAGGGAAACGAGAACGTATCAGACTCTAATTGTCGTAACTTCCCTCAATCCTCACCTCTCAATACTTGATTGAAGAAACATCCGTCACACTCAGCCCACCCTCTGTCTCACGCTCTATTGAAAGATACAGAGGGTAGCCCATTCCTGAAACCCATTAATGTAATCCTCACTATTACTTGTGCAGAGCTTGTATGCCTTGTGCACTTTTGATGGTGCAACTATGCATCCCGCTCTGTGTCGACATACAGTGCAAGAAGGAAGGCCAGGGAGCCTTATGGTGCAGTCCACAGGAATAGATCGTGCGTTGTGCATTGAGAGGCCCATCCCGTGCATGCAACACTCCGTTCACACATCTCACATCTCATTTGATTTGAAGGGAGAAACTGGTCACTCACCCCATCCTCTGTCTCACGCTTTGTTGAAAGATACAGAGGGCAACCCATACTCATGTCCCCATCCTGTTAGGATGAAAGCTCACATCACTCAAGGGGTTGGTGATGAAGATCATGTTGGCTATTGTCATTAGGATCTTGAAGATGAGGCGTGTCAAGATTGTGGGAGAGAAGGAAGGAGTCTCGCTTGAAGCTTTCTTGCTTGCACAATGGGGGAAGACACACAAGGGTGGAGGCTGAAAACAGTTTTCCTCTTCTTAGTTGTGTAAGCCAAAAAAACTCAAGTACAAAGAAAATAGAAGAACCCTCTATATGGGTCTCAAACCAAACTCAACTAACTAAGGTGGCATACTAACTGAGCCACGAACTAGAGTAGATAAGGATAGCTATCATGTAGCTATTATTCATGGGCGGTGTACCAACCGCATCTGCAACTAACACGTCGGTGACATAAATGCACAACGGTCACCCTGGCGTATCACGAGTGGAGCTCGATATCTCAACACTCCCCCTCGAGCTCAATCCCAATTCCTGCACACCAAGCAGGTCTCTGAACTTGCGCAACTTCTCTGCGCCCAATGCCTTCGTGAATATGTCAGCTACCTGATCCTCTGTGCTGACATAAACTAGATCAATAAGACCTAGTAAAACCCTCTCTCGCACATAGTGATAATGCACCTCAATGTGCTTTGTTCTAGCATGATAGACTGGGTTATTTGCCAAGTGTATACTACTCATGTTGTCACAATAAATGACAACTGGCCCATCTGTAGACTGATGCATATCATAAAGTAGCTTATGCAACCAAGCTACCTCACATGCAGCCATTGCTGCACCCCTGTACTCAGCCTCTGTGCTCGACAAGGCAACTGTAGGCTGTTTCTTGCTGCTCCAAGTGACTGCAGCACTCCCAAAAGAGAATACATATCCACTGGTAGATCGTCTATCAGAAATACTACCAGCCCAATCAGCATCAGTGTATCCATGCAACTGTATCTGAACCCCAGTCTCATAAAATAGTCCACACTGCAATGTGGACTTCACATACCTAAGTATGCGTCTAGCCGCATCCAAATGTGGTTTCCTTGGAGCCTGCATAAACTGACTTACCAATCCAACAGCATAGCTCAAATCTGGCCTGGTAATAGTCATATAAATCAAACTTCCTACTATGCGTCTGTACATAGTAGGGTCTTCTAGAAGCTCACCTGCATCTGTGCTCAGCTTCACATTTTGCTCCAAAGGAACTGAAATAGGCTTACAGCCTGTCATCCCATATTTGGACAGCATGTCCAATCCATACTGCCTCTGCAATAGCTGTATCCCACTTGGTGATCTAATCACCTCAATGCCCAAGAAATAACGCAGCTCTCCCAAATCCTTCATCTCAAACTTCTGCTTCAATAGCATTTTCACATGAAGGATATCTTCATCACTGTCACCTGTCATAATCAAATCATCAACATAAATGACAAGCAGCATAATACCTTTCTCTGTTTTTCTCACATAAAGTGAGAAATCTGCCTTGGAAATCTGAAAGCCAATAGTGACAAGATACTGTCCTATCTTGTCAGACCATGCTCTAGGTGCTTGCTTCAAGCCATACAAGGCTTTCTTCAACCTGCAAACAAACTCAGGATGAACAGCATGCACATAACCTGGTGGCTGCTCCATATAGACCTCTTCTTGCAAATCACCATGCAAGAAGGCATTCTTTACATCCATCTGATGTAAAGACCATCCCTTTGATGCAGCCATAGCAATGACTGCTCTTACGGTTGCCATCCTTGCAACCGGACTAAATGTTTCTTCATAGTCAATGCCATATGTTTGTGCATACCCCTTGACTACTAATCTTGCCTTGTATCTGTTCACAGAACCATCAGCATTGTGCTTCACCTTATAAACCCACTTACAGCCAATTGCATTCTTACCTTTAGGCAAAGGTACTAACTCCCATGTAGCATTTGCTTCCAAGGCATCCATTTCTTCATCCATGGCTTGCTCAAAAGAAGTGGGTTCTGGTTCCTGTATCACCTTGACCATATATGCATAGTGAATGGCTGTAAATCCATCATATTTCAGCCTATCCACAGGATACCTAGTTCTCGTAGACCTGCGCAAAGTAGGTTCACTCCCAGGTGCTCTCAAAACATCCCTGGTCTTCCTTACTCCAGGTGTAACAATAGAAGGAATACCCAACTCATCATCAATGCTCTGCTCTGAGCCACTGGATTCACCATCCACATAAGAGTGACCTGCATTCACATCAAACATGGGCTGATCAACTTTCTCTTTTCCTTTTCGTGATACCTGCATACCACTATCTGCATTGCTTTGAGAAGAATCTCCTGATCTCAATCTGCCTGTCCATGGCGAAGAATGTGAACCACTGCTAGAGGACGCTCTAGGTCCACTAATATTTTGTGACTGCTGCTGTGAATTTTGTGTAGCATTACCATTTTGTGCATCTACATCATCAATCACATTTACTGGTTTATACCAGCTACTCATCTCATCAAAAACAACATCTCTGCTCACTGTAAACTTACGAGTAGAAGGGTTATAGCATCTATACCCTTTTTGCTGCAGAGAGTAACCAATAAAGATGCACTTCTCAGCTTTTGGATCCAACTTGGATCTCAGCTCATCTGGCACATGTACATAGGCAATGCAACCAAAAATTTTCAAATGAGAAATATCTGGTTTCCTACCAGTATACCTCTCCTCTGGAGTCATTCCATGTATTGCTGCAGTGGGAGTCCTGTTCATTATGTAGACTGCTGTAGCAACTGCTTCAGCCCAATAAAAATCTGGCAAGTCTTTTTCATTGAGCATGGCACGAGATACCTCTCCAATATGCCTGTTTTTCCTTTCTGCAATTCCATTTTGTTGTGGGGTATAACTGCATGAATATTGCTGCTTTATGCCATGCTCCCGCAAGAACTTTGCAAACTCATTTGAGAGGTACTCTCCCCCTCCATCTGACCTTAGGCATTTTATTTGCAGACCTGTTTCTTTTTCAGCCATAGCTTTAAGGGTTTTGAAATGCCCAAAAACTTCACTTTTCTTTTTCATAAAATACACCCAAACTTTTCTGCTATAGTCATCAATAAAAGTGACAAAATAATGACAGCCTCCAAGAGATGCAGCTTTAGTAGTCCACACATCAGAGTGGATTAATTCCAATGGCTTCTCACTCTCTTGAACATGTCTAGGAAATGGTTTCCTTGCATGTTTTCCAAACTGACAGGCTTCACATACCTTATGCATTTCTGCAACCTTGAATTTGGGCAATCCTGCAACAATATTTTGGGCCTGCATTGATTTAAGTCGCTGTACATTAACATGACCAATGCGTTTATGCCAGATATCAATATCTGCAACTACACCGGTCCCATGTGCAAACATTGCTGCACTCAATTCAGACATGTCTGCATCCAATGTAAACATTCTGCCCTTCTTCTTTCCTTTTGCTATCAAGCGACCTTTATTTTTCATATCCTCAACAAAGCATCCATGAGGATTAAATCTGACCTGCAAGCCCTGTTCAACCATTTGACCAACTGAAACCAGATTCTTGGTGATATTCGGGACATGAAATACATCGGACAGGTATTTCTTTTTCCCACCCTGCATAGACAAGGGAATTTTTCCAATCTGCACAATAGGATGTGCAGTATCATCACCAGTCTCCACAAATCCTGGTTTTTCCATTTTCTTTGCATCCTCCATCCATTCTGCATGACCTGTCATGTGGTTTGATGCACCTGAGTCAACATACCATACATCATTGCTTTCTTCTGCACTTGTCATAGAATTGTTCATGTGCTGCACCATGAACAAATGCTCATTTCTGTCATCACCCTGTCTACTAGAAGATGCATAATTCCCTTGTTGCAGTTTTCCATTCATGATGTCATTCTGCTTTTTATAGCAGTCTTTAGCCATATGACCCATTTTACCACAGTAGTAGCATTCAACATTACTGTTTGCATTTTGGCCTCTTTGCCATCCACCACGACCTCTTTGGCTCCCCCTGCCTCTAGAGTTACCACGTCCTCCTCCATAGGACTGGTTTTCTTGAGTTTGCTGCATATTCTGATTTCTGCCACGGCCTCCAAATCGGCCTCCTCTACCTCTGCCTCTACCTCTTCCAGCATTTGAGTAGAAGACAGATTCTTTTGAAGTTCCTCCTGAAGAAGATGCACCACCATTTCTCTGTTCCTCAGAAATTAGAAGAGCAATCAACTCCTCAAAATCAGGAAATCTTTCACGAACTGAAATGGATGTCCGAAACTGTGCATAATCCTTTCCTAGACCATTCAAGGTCACGGAAACTAAATCATCATCTTCCACTGGTGACCCAATGGAAGCAAGTGCATCTGCAATCTTCTTCACCTTCATGTGGTAGTCGTTGATGCTCATACTTTCTCTTTGCACATTATGCAACTCTTGCTTGAGCTGCATTTTCCTGGCTTGCGTATTTGTGCTATACATTTTTGACAAAGTATCCCATGCCTCCTTTGGCGTACTTGCATCCTGAATATGCACAATCATAGAGTCTGAAATACTGATAGACAGCCAATACATAACTTTCCTGGCTCTCTCATGCCATGTTTTAAATGCCTGCATTTGTTGTTGATTGGGAACATCAGGAAGAACTGGTTCTTCTTCATTTCCTGCAACAAATTCCCAATATCCTTTTCCCATAAGGAAATTCGTCATTCTAAACTTCCATGCCTGGAAGTTGTTCTTGTCAAGCTTTTCAGTGACAATCTGTGAAAGAGAATCAGATGCCATTACAGAAGACTGCAAAAAATTCTGTCACTGCAAAAACCACAGCTTCAGCCTCACAAGGGCAAATCTGCAAAACTGGCGAAAGTGGTATTTGACCACACAGTCACTTCCTAGTGACGATTTTGCATAAACAGGAACCAAGGATGATTCTGAAACTCCCAATGTCTCTGCGCACAAGCATACGATGCAATTTCTACAGTAACTTTTCACCGACCTGTAGAACAATGGTCGCACAGCATAAAACTGAGCCTTTTCTTGAGTGCGTGCAGAAAACTTCCGTCTGCAAAACAGGCCCCGAAATGGCCTCAAATCAAAAAAACAAGGTCGCCGAGGGCTAAAGCCCTTGCCCGCAACATATACTGCCCTCTTGCTTCACCGCGAAGGGCGTCTCAACCTGAGACAATGCACTCCTGCAATTTCCGGCTGTGCTACCTGCAGAGATCTGCTCCCAAAACAGGAAATGAAAGCAACACTGCTCCTCTTACCAGACCACCGCGAGCTTGGCTTGCTTTCTTGAGCTCCTTACCACGAACAAGGCTCTGATACCATGTCAAGATTGTGGGAGAGAAGGAAGGAGTCTCGCTTGAAGCTTTTTTGCTTGCACAATGGGGGAAGACACACAAGGGTGGAGGCTGAAAACAGTTTTCCTCTTCTTAGTTGTGTAAGCCAAAAAAACTCAAGTACAAAGAAAATAGAAGAACCCTCTATATGGGTCTCAAACCAAACTCAACTAACTAAGGTGGCATACTAACTGAGCCACGAACTAGAGTAGATAAGGATAGCTATCATGTAGCTATTATTCATGGGCGGTGTACCAACCGCATCTGCAACTAACACGTCGGTGACATAAATGCACAACGGTCACCCTGGCGTATCACGAGTGGAGCTCGATATCTCAACAAGGCGTACCCAGCGAGGTAGTCAATAAGTCTCGTACTTCAATAATTTGTAAGAAAGATCGTTTGTTAAAAAGAAGGATAGACCGACTGATATTGTAAAGACAATGCGCCAAGGGAGGTGGCTTCAAATTACTTGCTGAAAAGGTGCACTACTGATGAATCAGCTATCTTGAACTGCGGGGCATTACCACCTTTTCCACAGTCAGCTTCCCGCCCAAGGGTGTTTCCACATTTTCTTGGAACGAGGCCTGTTATGACAGGGAATTTCTTCCTTTTCTCCCATAACTGTTTTGTTTGTTTTTTTTTTCTTTTTCCTTTTTTTTAAATTTTTTAAATAAGAAAGAGAATAGTAGAAATACCATGTGTCAGGACCAACCTCGCCGGCGTTGTTGGATTAGACGAGAAGAGAACAAGGTCGAGTTGAGAGGTATCTGTGAGGGGCTAACAGAACAAGATCACCTCATGAGGAGAATCATAAGGGCTATTAGAAGCATGAAGAGAAGGACAGTGCGATGTCCAAAAGGGGAAGGGTAGGTCGACTGTGATTGTCAAGATCCCCAAGGAGGGAAGTACTTCTTCAGACGATAGCCATTGATCAGGAAAGGATCATCAGAGGCATCAACGGTCTGCACCTGAATAGAGCCATTAGGATTGACAGTAAGTACCTTGTATGGGCCCATCCACCGTTGTTGAAGCTTGCCAGGAAACTTGCCAAATCTCGAATCATAGGCTAGGACAAGATCACCTTCTTTGAACTCCTTGTGCTTGATGAAACTATCATGATAGGCCTTGTGTCGTGCTTGAGTGGTTTCCATGCACTGTAGGGCCATCCGCCGTATCTCATCCAAGCATTCCAAGTGTAGGAGGTGGCGTTGCAGTGACTCATCATCTCCCAAGCATTCTTTAACTGCCACTTACAAAAGAGGAAAATTCAAGTTCAACAGGGAAGATGACTTCTATACCACACACTAGCTAGAAAGGGGTCTGTCCTGTAGCTGCCTTATGGGAGGTTTTGTATGCCTAGAGTCACGATGATGTGCAGCAATCATTCTTGTTAGGATTGAGTAGAGGATGCAATTGGTGACTTCAACTTGGCCATTGGCTCTAGCATAGTAAGGAGTGGACTTGCGATGGCAGATCTTATACAACTCCATCAGCTTCTCCATGATTTTGTTGAGGAAATGAGTACCTTTGTCACTTACCAACTTGAGGGGACTACCAAAACGGGTCATAATATTCTCATACATGAACAGGGCTACGATGTTACCATCGTACTGCTTCAGAGCTTTAGCTTCAAACCACTTTGTGACATAATCCGTATATACTAAGATGTATCTGCTCTGCTTCCGTCTGGTGGGTGGATCAATGGGACCCACAAAATCAATTCCCCACTTCTCGAACAGCTTTAGGGGAAGAATAGGTTGTAGTGGCATGGCACTTGTTTTGGTGGGTTTTCCCATTCGATGACAAGCATCACATCTCTTGCAGTAGTCATATGCATCCTTGTGGTGGGTCAGCCACCAGTATCCTGCTAACAGAGCCTTTCTGATTGTCGCTTCTCTTGCGAAGTGTCCACCACATGGTTTTTCATGGCATGCTTTCAATACTATGCCAATTTCATCGCTTGCAACACATCTTCGCAATACTTCATCTTTGCCTCTCTTGTACAGTGCACCGCCTAGCAAAGTGTAGGGGACTGATTCTAATAGAAGCTTCTTCTTCTCACGGCTTGAGATGCCAGGAGGATGCTGTTGAGTTGCCAGGAGGTTGGCTATGTCTGCATACCAGGGAGTAACTATTTCAACTAGAAACAAAGAAGCATCAAGGAAGGTCTGGATCATCCTGTTCCTCTTCGGCAATTTGAGGGATCCGTGATAGATGATCGGCTAGGACATGGAAAGAACGGCCAGGATTAGTGACCACTTCAAAATCGAACTCCTAGAATAGGAGAAACCATCTCATCAATCGCCCTTTAGCATTTTCTTTGTTCATTAAGAAGGGCAGGGCTTCATGATCCATGTAGAACTTAAAATGCATTGACAGTAGATAGTGTCGAAACTCAAGCTCTATCACTGTATAGTTCCATTCCCTATCAGTGACCTTTCAGTTTGCATAATATATCGGTTGATCTAATTTAGAGGGGCCCTTTTGACATAGAACAACACCTAGACCTTTGACTGATGCATCTGTGTGCACATGAAGCTCCTTCGTCTAGCCAGGAGGCTGCAAGATAGGTGCTTGGATAAGGCACTCTTTTAGGGTATTAAAGGCTTCTTCATAGTCATCAGTCCAAAAGAAATTTGTATCTTTCCTTAGGCGCTTGTGCAGAGGGGCTGCCTTGGTTGCAAAAATGTGCAATAAATCTTCTGTAATAGCCCACATGGCCAAGAAATCCTCTCAATTGCTTGAGGTTTATTGGTGCTGTCAAGGCGGCAATCTTCTTAATCTTCGCTGGTCTATGGAAATCCCTTGTGCAGAGGCAATATGACCCAAAAGAACTCCTGATGAGATGCCAAAGACACATTTGTCGGGGTTGAGCGAAATCCCATACTCTCGGCATTTGTCAAAACATTGCTCTAGGTGTCCCTAGTGCTCACAAATTAAGCTATAGACACAAAAGTCATCAGGATACACCTCAATGAAATCATGCAAATGATTATGGAAAGTAGCCATCATTACTCATTGGAAGGTGGCGGGAGCATTATAGAGCCCAAATGGCATCACTCTATAGGCATAGGTCCCCCATTCTGTGGTGAAGGTTGTTTTGGATCGGTCCTCTTCTGCAATTTGGACTTGGTTATATCCGTTGAATCCATCCAAGAGGGAATAGAGCTCATGGCCTGCCACTAGCAGTTGGTCTTTAAAAGGGATAGGGAAATTATCCTTCTTCTTCTTTGAATTGAGCTTTCGAAAGTCTACACATATTCGAAGTTTCCCATTCTTCTTAGGTACTACCACAATGGGCGAAACCCATTCACTGTTAGCCACGGGATAAATGAACTCAGCTTCAAGAATTTTCAATAATTTAGCCTTCACCATAGTAGAATAATTAGGATTTATACGCCTTTGTCTTTGCCTTACAGGTTTGGCATCAGGCTCTAGGTCAATGTGATATGGGCATACTGTGGAATCAATCCCCTTTAGATCTTTATATGACCAAGCAAACACATCTAAGTTCTCATTTAATAAGTCTTGCAGGACCACTAGTTCTTCTTCTGGAAGATTGAGGCCCACTTTCAAGTGACGTTTAGTACCATCAGTATCCAAGAACATTAGTTGTCTTTCACCTTCCACTTCGTAGATAAATGTCCCACGGATTGCTTCTAGATAGAGGTCTGAATCTTTCAAGGGAGTAGTGTCATCGTCTGATGTTCCACTAGAACTAGTGTCCTCCTTCTGAACAGATGACTCATTTGTCTGTTGTGGTTGCTGGAAGGGTATCAGAGATTTGTTTGCTTCTGTGTGAGTGGTGATTTCTTCTGGACTTAGGGATTCATCTTTAGAGGATGCGTCCATGAATGTCACATAACACGGATCTTCTTGAAGCGGAGGCTTTGATAGCTCTTGCTTTTGTTGGCAGGGGGCATCATTTTCATCTTTTCTCTGGACTGAACAGTCAGGGCGACAGGAGCCACTGGTGAACTTAAGTTTTATGCCTTTGATCCATTTCTTATGTAGATTCTGCATACTTTCTGGTCCATTGGTCAACCCAAATGGAACCATGGTCATTCCCTCCAACACCTCGAGATCTTCGGCCTCTGAGGTCTCTGTAGGGCCATCAATAAGATCATTTGCTATCAGAGGAAATTATTCATCTGCACTTTTATAACCTACTTCGTTTTCTTCCTTATCATGTCCATCCTCTTCCTCAGGAGGCTCTGTCTCTGCTTCTGTAGAGGCTCTGTAGTAGAAGAATAGATCTTCAGCCTTAGCCTCTGGTTTTGCTTCTGTCTCTGGCTTTGTCTCTGCTACTATCTCTGCGACTGCCATGTAACAGGGAGAACAATACATCCATGCTTCTATTTCACTATCAGAGGTGATTTCAGAAGTAAATTCTAGTTGAGGCAGGAGGTATTCTCCCATGGACAAGGACTTTGCTTCCCTTGGTAGTTGGCTTACAGTGCCCACTGTTAGGGACTGTGCCTCTGTTTTCTTGAGAAAGATTTGTTTAACAGCCTCTTCGTATACCACTAAAATGCCGCACCTTTGAAAGTGGCAGGGAAGATTGCTTTGTACTCTCCCCTAAAAATTGGCAATGGGACTACATTTGCTGGCATGTCATCAATATTTCCAGGACTAATCTGACTAAGAAAGGGACCTTGAGTCTCCATGGGGACTTCTGTAAAGAGTACTTTTAGGGCATCAAAGGAGGCTTGTGCTGCAAGCTCGTTCTCAGCCTTGATTCTTGCCTTCTCTCTTCTCACGTATCTTTGGACTCATTTTAATGCTTGCCTCTTGATTGCATCATTCATTAGGGGCTTGGCTCCAACCAGTTGTTCAGTACTCAACAGAATAGAATCAGAGAGGGGCTTCAGTGATTGGGGGATTCTTTGGCCAACATCTCCTCTACTTCCTTCTTTTCATATTTGAATTCAGCTTTCAAACCACTACAGAGGGGGAGATATTCCATTTTGAAAGTATCAAAACTCATTCTTCTTAGGATCGTTGTTGTGCCAATATTATAATAATGCCAGCTCTCGAGGGTTTCAACAGTGTATGTTGTGAAAAACACTCTGTCTACCAACTTCTAGTGGGTTGCTAATTGGACAAACATAAGATTGTCAGAACACCAAGCATCCCACGTATCTTGCTGTTGAGCATCCAGGAATAAATCCCAACTCTTTTCCTTCTTGTTTTCGTGAACTTCCACTGACCATGACTCCTGAAGCTTCTTCACGATCTCCCACTTGATGATTTTTGGAAACTTCTCAATAAATGCCAAATCTTCCATGAATGGTCATTCTCTCTGTTTCTACCCTTCAGTTTGTTCCCAAACAATTTGCCACCAAGGTGCAAGTTTTTGCTGCTTCAACAGGAAGAGGAAATAGTCCACCACATAGAGCTTGCATCATGATGGTAATATTTTTCTGCCATTGTGGGATAAAATTATTGTGGAATGTGTCTTTGGAAATAAGAATCTCCAAATCTTCAATGGAAGAAGGAACTTTGCAAGCATCCATTGAATTCTCCTCTTCTTGGCAATGCCACTTCCTTCATTTTCAGCCTCTTTTGATGCTTGTTGATGGCAAGTTTCCCCAGGGCTGCGCACCAAAAACATGGAGCCCCAAGAGGAACACTAAGGAAAAGGGGATTATATTGTAAGAAAATCCATCTTGTAACATCAACAAGCTTTTATTTCATTCTTTTGATGACCAAAACAAAGAAAACAATAAATCTTCATGCAGCATCATAGTAGTTATCTCCCATGGATTTGATAGAATCAACCATAATCTTCAACATCTTCATAGAATCCATCAATAGAACAAGGAACATAAAAGAATATACCACTTTTGAATGGAAATCAATCACATAGTATTCATCTTCAATGTCTTCATAGTTTTCTCTCTCAATCTCTCATATATAGATACATTGTTTTGATAGAATTGGCTATCTCTGGCTCTCTCTCTCTCTCTCCCTCCCTCTCTCTCTCTCTCTCTCTCTCTCTCTCTCTCTCTCTCTCTCTCTCTCAATAGTACATCATCTCCTCACTAAAATACTCCATAATGACTCTCAATAATCCTTCTTAGGTCGTGGATGCACCTCCCAAGAGGTATGTCTGATGCGAAGAGGCACAAAAGCCACTACAATGTCTCTTTATAGCTCACTACTGTCACTGTCACTTCAATCTTCAGCAGAGCTGCTTCTTCCATTTATTTTAGCTCTTTTGAACTCAGATTCATCCTTTCCAAAAGTTAGAAAACTTTTCCAAAGTCACACGTACATTCTACAAAACACTTACAGAAGATCTACAGAACAGAACAGAACAAGAACAGAGCAGAGATAGAGGCTCTACACAGAAGGTTTACAGAGGGTTACAGAAGGTCATTAGAGAATAGCAAATCCTCATAACTTATACTAAAACCATTCCAAACTATAAAAAAACTATTCAATAATCTTCCAAAATATTTCAACCTTCATCAATCATCAATCCATGCTTCATACAGAAGAAAATCAGAACAAAACAGAAGCTATACAGAGGGTATCAAAACCAATTAGAACCTCAATAGAACCTATCAGAAACTTCACAGAGCCTCATATTTCTACTAAAAATCATCATGAACTTCCAAAACATAATCAATATCATCCAAAACACTCTCAAACACTTCCATTAACAACCATACATCACTCTAAATCCATCAAAATCAACCATTCAGACCTCAAAAACAACAAAAATCAGTCAAATATTCAGTCTTTTTCCACTCTCAAGAAGCACTCCACACAATGTTTTGTGGTAGAACTAGCTTGGGACAAATTTAAAATACAAACTCCGAAGAGTCAGTCGTTTGAGTTGGTCCATTGAAATGTAATAGAGGACTTGTCCTCAATCTAGAAAGACCAATAATTCCTCGTACTATGTCCTTGAAGGAGGATTGGGTGGGTGAGATTCTAGATTCTTAGTAATTGCATGGAATAATTGGGCATCTGGAAATTCATCATCTACCCTGATTGGAGCTTCTCTGAAATCAAGTCAGGATAAGAAGTCAACAATTGCATGCTAGGCTCTTGGTCTGTGTATGATCTTGAAATCAAATTCTTGGAGTAATAGAATCTATCGGGCTAATCTTCCTATGACATTCTGCTATTTGATGTCAAGGGGTGCACCTATAAGAAATCATTTATATAATGCAAGTTCAAAGAGTATTAAGAAATACCATTTCTTTAAATGCTATAAGGCTATAAAATGACCCCTTTTACTTTACTAAACTTACGATTTTTTTCAAATTACAATTTAAAAATTCATTTTGCAAATATGATTCTATAAATTTTACAGCATAAATTATTCTTTATTTTGAACTCGCGTGGTATCTTATATGCTATGTAAGGTACATCCCTTGGGTATTTGATCAAATATACCATAGTAAAGTGATCCACATGAAAGACAAAAGAATGGCCAAGTAAGTACTATTAGAATTTCTTTACAGAATAGATCATGCCAAGGCATTCCCTCTTTACCATAGAGTATTTTTTCTTAGCAACAATAGAGAGCCATATGTTGGCATAGAAAATTGGGGGGAACCATCCATTTGCATCCTGTTGCATAAGTATACTAACTATAGCCATATCTAAGGCATCTACATAGGCATAGAAAGGTTTTATCTAATTCGATGGAATCAGGATTGGGGCCTTTGATAGGAGTGAGAGATGTCAGAATGTGAGGTCTAGCGCCTCATTCTAGTTGAAAGCTACCTTAGGGATGTGTGTTAGCTAATTGAGGGGAATAGCTACATGGGCCAGAAGGTGTAAGTGCCATGTATACATTGAATTTTCCCTAGAAACTATAGCACTACGTTCACATAATCAGAAATGGAAGCCTACATGATGGCAAGTACCTTGTTGGGATCCATAATAATGCCATACCCTAAGATAATGTGACCTAACAGGATGCTACCATTCACTGCAAAGACACATTTCGTGGGGTTTTCTTCCTAGCATCTAATGAATCAGAGCCAAAGATGATGCAAGTAAATTAAGAGGGTGTTGAAGACACTAAATTCATCAAAGAAGACTTGCATGAAGCCTATTAGATAGGACCTGAATATTTCTTGCATATCCTCCTAAAAAGAAGTAGGGGTATAACAACATTACGGTACATACAAATACACCCCAAGATATAAAAAATCCATTTTTGGTTGATTCTCCAGAGCAAGCCTCACCTAGTTGTAACTACTGAATCCATCTAGGAATGAGTACATCTCGTGACCAACAACCTCATTGAGAATGTTGTCGAGGTATGGGATGGGGAACAAATCTTGAATTGTTATAACATTCAACTTCCTATAAATCGATATAGATTTAGAGCTTCTTATTTTTCTTGACAATGGATAAGATCCACTCTACTTGATCCACTAGAGCGATGAGGTCAACTAGGAGGAGTTAGTTCCTAGCTCTTCCTTGACTAGCTTTGCCATATGGAAATTCATTATGTATCTCTACATGCAAACTAACTAACATATCATTTGTCTTGAGGGGAATTTGTAGTTGGTAAAACTAGGGATCCAGTGTCTTCATTTCTGAGTAATCCCATGCAAAAATATCTTTGAATTTGGTGAGGAGGATAAGCAGTTGGTCATGGAAATCCCAGTACTAATTTTGACCGTGTTTTTTTCTTTTGCAGCAAGTTAGACTGTGGTGAGAGCATCCTACTTGACTCTTGTGACTTTTTGCATTTTAGCTTCAAATTCTCTCTCTTATTGGAGCATATCCAAAATTTTTAAGTTGGCTATAGTTGTAGCTTGAGACACTTCTACCTCAAAGTCTAAATTCTGGATTTCTAGATCATTAGGATTCTAGACTTGGGCTCATTCTGGCTCCTGGGTAGGGTTGAGTAGGGAGTGTGGATCCAAGTACTATTGACTGATCCACCAAACAAACTACTTCCAAGTGGGCATTAGCTACCAAGAATGTAGCTTCCTCGTCATTATCCATGCCATCCACCATATTGACCATCTCTATGGCCATTGGTTGATAGGCTGTTGATGGAGCCAGAATCTCATTTAAGAAGATACAGATTTTATTATAACCTACGTGAATGGTTACCAGGTCATAATCTGAACAGACCCATGCTTGTTGCAGCCATGTCCATTTGAGTAATAGGCCGCAATCTTCATCTGCATGCTCCATGTTGAGAACTACCAAGAAAATTAGCAATGGCACACTAGTAACATCCATGAGAACCAATCAGATAATGCTGAGTGGTTGCACTCTTTATTGGTTTGACATTTAGACTAGAAATGGGATTGGCTCCTAGTTCATTAGCCCAAAATCTCTACGAGTGGCCAGAGTGATGGTGTTGACTCCAAACCCACTATTCTGTGAAAATGCATGGATCTAGAACATGGCAATGCAAAAGCTATGGAGGTTGAAAGATGAAGATCAAACTCATGAAGACATAGACAAAGACAAGACCAAATGTCACACAAGTGGATTAGGTTCCAAGATTGATACTTGGACTCATAAACACAATCTTGTGTGTGGATAATGACAAAGACACTTTACTAGAAAGAAAAGAGTACTATTATTATCATTGAAAAAAGGGAAGCAAGTACAATGCTTTATAGGAAAGTCTAGGCAGCACATCCTCCTACTGTGCTTATGGGATTCTTGTCCTGAGCCCTCACTGCTCCTTCCAAAGAGATTGAAGTAGGTGTGATTGCAAACATCTCAACACGGGCACCAAAGACATGGTGGACATCTAGAGGTTGTAACAGGGACCTCACAAAGTGTACAAAGGCTGTAGTACAAGGTTACATGAGGAGTTTACAAGCTTATGTTGGAAGCATTAGGGCTAGGCAATATAAGGCTAAAAAAGTCTATCAAAATAGAAGGACTGATGAGGTTTTTCCTTCTCCTAGTGGTCTTCTTATTCTTCTTCTTATTTTGCTTCATGGTCTTCTTCTTCTTTAGTAGCAACTAGATAGGCCTTTTGGGACCTCTTACTAGCATGACAGAATTTCTCCATGTGCCCTGATCTTTTTGCAAAAGTCACATACCAGCGGATCTTTCTTGCCTTTGTACTTGTTACCAATATATAAAATTTGTTCATCTTTAGATGTGCTTGGTTCTTCTTTGAAATTTACCTTCTTTTCTTCTTCTAGCAGGGAACCCTTAATGTCAACCAGTTTAGGACTAGGCATGTTGATCAATGTAGTTGACACATTATTATAGTCAAGAGGCAAGCTTTTTAACAACACACCAATACAAATATCTTCATCCATCTTGAGATTTATCCCTGCAAGATGGGCTAGGAGACTTTCCATGTAGTTCAGATGAGATGCTAGGGATGTATTAGGTTTCATATCAAGTCAAAAGAATTCAATCAGTAAACCATACTTTGAGGATTTCGATTGTGCACCAAACAAGGTATCTAATCTATCCCAAGTGTCATGGGACTTGCCACAAGCATCTACATGATGGATGTAGCTCTCATCCAACTCCAATTTGATGATGTACTGTGCTTTTTCATCATCTTTCTACCAGGTAGCTGCTAGGGTAGCATCCCGAGGCTTCTTCTCTTGTCCATCAGTAATGGCCGAAAGGCCCTTCTTCATCAAATGAGCTTGATGCGAGTTTGCCACGTGTGAAACTTGACTCCTTTGAAGCGAGTTGTTGGAGAATCTTTTCCCATGTTGGATGGTTGGAGAAACAACAAATTAGCACCAAAATTCTTAGATTAGATCAACAAATGAGCTGATTGTGTCAAAGGACACAAGTGGCAAAAGTCACTAAATGAGTGTCAATAGACATTATGGTTGTATCTTCTTAGGTCTTCCAAAAAACTTCAAGATCTTCCAAATCCAAATCTTCCCCTCCTTGATTTGATGCTAGGAACTTCAGATTAGAGTGGCCTTGGCCTAGTTTAAGTGGCATGAGAGAGAGTATGAAGGAAAAAATTAGCTTGAACTAAAATAGCTATGGCTCCCTTCTGTTAAGGTTTTTGCACTGACTGTTCTTCTGACTACAACAACTCAATCCAATAGCCATTTGAGCTAATATTTGGTGAGAGGATAGCTCATATCTTAGGCTTTGAATGCCCCATGATAAATGTTGACATTGTGGAGTGTATATATGGCGCAAACTAAATGACACAGAGGTAGCAAAAAACATGTAATGAGTTTCTTAGATGACAATGCTGAAGCAAAGAGATGATAATGTCAGAGATTGACTTGATGCATGTTTGTGCCCTGACCTAGGGGAGATATCCCTAGAAGAAGGCTTCAAGAGTTATGGCCTAGATGAGGAGATCAAGAAGCTCTAATAGAGGTATGTGTTGTTTGGCTATGGCAGACTCAAGGTCAAGATGAAGATGAAGTTGAAAATGAAGTCACCAAACTCATGAAGACATAGACAAAGACAAGACCAACTGTCACACAAGTGAATTAGGTTCCAAGATTGAGACTTGGACTCATAAACACAATCTTGTGTGTGGATAATGACACAAACACTTTACTAGAAAGAAAACAGTACTATCATTATCATTGAAAAAAGGGAAGCAAGTACAATGCTTTATAGGAAAATCTAGGTAGCACATCCTCCTACTGTGCTTATGGGATTCTTGTCCTGAGCCCTCACTGCTATGTTCCAAAGAGACTGAAGTAGGTGTGATTGCAAACATCTCAACATATTCATATTGCTGATTACATGATTCTGGGATCAAAGAGAGATTACCAAAACAATAGGGCTGAACATTGGTCCTAATGGAACTGGCTCCTACTGTACCTTTCGAACTTATTCTTTCAATGCAGATGCAATTATTGTTGCCTCTTTGGGCTCTAGTAGAACAAGTCGATTTGGTTAGATAATCTTCAATCAATGGTCCTTGAATTGGCCATGAACATCTCAACATGAAGTGTGCTCTTGTAAAAATAATCTAGGGCATTCATACATAGGTCTTCCATAGTTATGGCTTTACAAATTTTGCTATTGAATCCTCGTAGATATAGAGAATGTAACATTTTGCCATTAGATTGGGAAATCTGGGACATTCATCCTTTCAAGTCTTTAAATCGAGTTGTATAGTTTTAGACTATGGCAGTACCTTGTTTTAGTCTTTACAATCATTCTAATTTCTAGGCATTGGTTTGATTTGGCTAGAATTTCAAATAGAATGCTATCCAGGAATTGTTAAATGTTGCCTTGTATTTTTGTGCTATGAACCAAACCACCACCTCTTTCCACATCGATGGCTCAAATACAGCCACCTTATGGGTGTGAAAAATTGGGGCAAAAAAATTGACCATATATGCCACCTCAAATTGCCTAAGGAAGGCATCTTGATCCTCATCTAATGAGCTAGAAAACTTTTGAAATGAAATCCATGCTTGAGCGGCCATCCAAGTATTAACTAGGATATCACAAGGTGGAATGGGTAAAACCATTACTGGGTGAGTTGACACAAATAGTCGCCTTATGAGGTTTTAATGGCATGAAAAATTGATTGGTGGACCAAGGTGCACATCTTGAGGTCTAGGGAGAGAGCATGAGTGCTATTTGTTGGGCTTCAAAGTGGACCCTTCCACTTGAGAAATGAAGTTCCCTTAAGAGACAAGATCCAATGCTACTACTCATGGCCATGATATCATAGATTGGATGTCCTCCATCAAACCTTGTGAGCATATGTGCATGCAAATAATGTGTGTGGGAAAGATTAGTCTGGCCGCCATGTGTAATCAAGTCCAAGTTCTAGATGTGGTCGCCATGTGCAAATTGGTAGCACCAACTTTGTAAAACAACAAAGCCTTATCATACTCAGACATGACATACAGATATGCTAGGATTGCAAAATTAACAACAAAAGCATACCAATAGAGTTAGCTATCATTATCTACTATTAAGACAAACAGTTAACCCAAAAAAGAGAATGCTTCATATATTCCATCAAGTGTGTACAAGGTCTGATAAGAAACTTTAGAGCACAAAGTACACCTCAGAAGGTAACTACTCAAAGAAAATACATAAAAAAGGGACTTGGTTGACTTGACTGCCCTCATAGTGTTACACTATATTGAAGGATTACAAGGAGTTCATTAGGATTTAGGAAAGTACAAGACCCAAACCATAGGTCAAAGGAGGAAGGTAAGAGGAAGACAAACAAATGCAAAGTTAAGAGGAGAGGGATGAGCAAGGGCTAATTATGGAAGAGTCCATGTAAAGATGACTTGAGGAGGAGAAGGAGCAAAATACCACAACACTTCTTCCTTGATCCATTTAGAGCTTCCGATGCCTTTGTTACTTCTAATGTCTATACACAAATAACCAATACTATCAACTACAATTGAATGTACATATTTTTTTGGATATCCCTTTGTACATCAACTATCTCTCATGCAAGAACTTTTTCAATTAAACATTCCACACGGACAATGTAAGTTGCACTTAGTGATAGTTTAATGCAAAGGTGGAAATCTACCTTTATCGTTTAGGAAGTTTGAGTGAGGGTTTAATGATAGGTAGAAACAAAAGCCTCATATTTGGTAATGAGATAATAATATAACTTGTGATATGTGCTTGAAGGACAAAATATCAAAGTCACAATGGATGCTTTCCAATCAAAGCTTTAATTCAGGATAAGGAACTTATCTTCATAAGAAGATTTATTAAATACATGTGAAGAAAAAATATGTTCACTCCACAAAGCTGACTAAAGTACATCATGGTTCATAGCTTCATGATGTTTTTATGTCCATTATATTGACATGTGTTGAACGAGAGTGTGTGCATCACACATCACATATTTGAGATGAGGATATGCTTCTAAGTGTTGTGAGAATGTGTTACATGAAACATTTTGATGTTTGTTTTATTTCTTAGAAACTTTTGCTATGGGTGAGTACTATGATTGACTACTAGTGTTGTGCATGATATCAAATGTTTGTTTGTTTTTTTTCTTAGTAGTGAGTGCTATGATCAATATTAACCCTCAGATGAACAAGGTGGAAAATCTGGAAAATCTAAAGCTGAAGACAAGATCAAGGCAAAAGTGAAATGGAAGACAAAGGTGCGCCAAGAAAAATCTGTAAACACAAGAAGTGTAAAAAGTTCCTAAATCAAGGAGATAGGCGCACAAGAAAAAGTGCAAGTCAATACTTTTGTAAAGAGTGCAAGGCACAACATGATTTATTTTGTAAAAAAGAGTGTCAGGGGCTCTCACCTATGCAAATTGTAAATGGTTAGAGGCACGGGTTGAGGCCATGTCAATAGGGAAGAGGAGGACAAGGGTTGGAGGAATGGACCAAGCCTAGTGGAACAAGCCCCAATAGATCAAAAAGTGGATGACCACCTACAGCTAATTAAGGTTAGGGTTTTGTATAAAATGAAAAAAGTGAATAAAGAAGCTCATTCTTGTGTGTGGCCAAAAATAGCTCTCCTCCTCCTCCTCCTCCTCTTCTTCTTCTTCTTCTTCTTCTTCTTGCTTGCTTGCTTGAGCTTGTGCTTGAGAGAGGGAGTGTGAGAGTGTGAGAGAGTGAGTGTGTGAGGGTGAGGGACCATGGTGAAGAAGCTCTGCATCTTCTCCATTCTTCTTCTCTTCTCTTCTCTTGTCTTGTCTTGCTTGTGGAAATGGAGCTTGGAGCATGGAGCTTGAGGATTGAGCTCTTTTGAAGCTTGCACCTAGATCGTGGAGCCACTAGAGTGCTTGGGAGAGGAGGAAACTCAATCAAGCATGGAGGTAAGCCCACTACACTCGTAGAGAGAGGTAGCATGTTGGCTATGTGAGAGGTAGCGATTAGTGCTCTGCTTGAAACGCTTGAAAGAATAAGCAGTCCATGGGTCTTGGTGGTTGTCACCTCTACATTTTGGTTCCATTGCCGAGACCAACGGATTCAAGCCTTGAGTGCTTATGCATTCGAATCGAGCATTGAAGTAGGGTTTCTCTCAAATCAGTGCTTGAGCTAGATAGATAGGAAGCGAGGGAGTTTGAAGAGGTATTCAATCTCCTTAGCAAGTAAATTTTTGGTTTTTTGGATTTGGAAATGTAGGTTGGAGTAGTGTAGGTGTTTGTTTTGTGATGTGGATGCACTAGAGTAGGAAAAAACAAAGAAAAAAAGGAAAACAAGCATTAGGACAAGAGGGTTTGGTTTTGCTGATTTGTATTTTGGAGTTTATTTGCTATTCCAAGTATATACAATCCTTCATTAGGGTCTATTCTTATGTTTTGGAAGTTTTGTTGACCCCTCATAGCCAAAATCATTAGAATCAAGTTGATTTTCGTCATCTTGGAAACTCATCCATAGGAATCAAACATTGTTACTAGAGTCCAATTCCTAGAATCGGTCCGAATCCCAGAATCGATTCTCAAAATTAGACGGTTTGATTTTTGGACTCAGATACCCTAAAAACCCATTTGATTGGACACACAAGACTTGTCTAATTCAGATTCTTGGACAATCGGATACTCAAAATTGGACTACCTGGGAATCGGATGCACAAAAATCACACACAAAAATTGAACCATTCCAAAATCCAACATATGTCAAATTGGACTCCTAAAATCAAACCCACAAATATTGAACACACAAAAATCGGACCACCAGAATCGGACCCCCAACCAAAATCGTACCAACCAAAATTGTACCACCAAAATCAGACCACTAGAATCGGACCATCCGATTGGCCGATATCAACCCAAAATTAGATGTCCAATTTTGATAATTGGACTCCTCAGAATCAGACAAAGAACTGTCAAAATCGGACAGATGAACAGAATGCAAATTTGATACATCTAACCCTTGAAACCGACCTCAGAGACTGTATAGAGTTGAAAGCACATCATAGATCTATCACTAGTCTAAAATCTAGAGCAAGTAGTTCAAAAATTGGCTACAAAAGGTCCTTCAAATCACGCATGGTATTTAGCATAACAGCCCTGTGGGCCGGGGGGACTACCCTCCCCAGACCCCCGCAAAGGGGGCCCTGCTTCCTTCGCACCTCCCCCAAGCAGGTTGGAGAGAAAATGCTCACCGTGATAGATCCTCCAAATTAGATCCTAGTGTAGTAATGGCTCTACGCAAGCATAGATTCTCACTTGCAAAACAGCAACCAAAATCCCATTTCCAAGAAAAGACAAACAGAGACTCTAGAACCTCAATGGGCCAAACTAGCCAATAAGGGCAAAAAGGCCACACCACAAAAATATATATATGTTGCACTCGGACTACATCTAGTCAAAGCGGAATTCAACAACATCATGCTACAACTACAAGGATGACTAGACATGACAATCCTGACGATTGATGCACCTTGAAAGACACTACACAATGCCATAAAACACAAATCTAGAGCATGGCAGGAGCTATGGAGGATGGAAGATGAATACACAACTCATGATGACATAGACTTAGATAGACTAGCTGTTACACAAGTGAATTAGTTCCAAGATAGATTAACTTGGACTCATAAACACATTCTTGTGTAAGATGGACAATGACTCAAATTGATAGTTCCATTACCTCGAAAAATGTGTCAACCAAGTACATAACTTTATATCTTTTTGGATAGTACCACTCTCCTCACTGTGCATGTGGGATTGTGAACATCTCTTCCTAGAGCATACATCATTTGTCTATCTTCTAGCCTCTTCAGGAGGGCATACATCTAGCCTCTATGGGCAAGCATCATTTTCTATTCTCAACACCCCCCCTCAAATGATGAGTCTCTACCCTTGTTGGTTTCCCCCCCCCCATGATGACATGGCCTGGGAGACTAGCTCTTTGGCAGCCTAGTCAAGTTAAGGCTTCAAAATTTACATCTTTGGTAATGGATTTTACATCCACTATGGGAAACAAGATCCACTATGGGAAATAAAGATCCACTATGGGAAAACAAGATCCACTACAAGAAATAAAGATCCATTATGGGGAAAATTTCTTTGTTGTCAGCAGAGCAAAAATTTCTTTATCTTCTTCATGCTACTTTAACATCCTTTTCTTTTCTTGATCTTTTGGGTGTCTTTGATCTTCTTGGAATCCTTCTTTGTTTTCATGCTTTTCATCTTTGAGTTGTTCTTCATTATCTTGTGCTCTAGTCTTCTTTGTGAGGTCCTTTTGGTCTTCTTTCTCAGTGAGTTTGAGATGGGTACATTGGTGTGACTTGACATGACTTGTTGAACTATTTTATAAATCTTGGGGTACATAGCTTTTGGGATTCCATATGGCTTTGACTCATGGCTTGACATTACATTGGATATTCTTCTGAGATCATACAACATCTTGTCTTCATTTTGCTTGCTTTTTCACTCTTTACTTTGCTTGCAGCTTCTTTGACTTTGACTTTGCTCTTCTTATCCCTCTCAAGCAAAGGTACCACCAACTTTGAGTTTTGTATGATGACCAAGGTAGCTGGAATGTCTTCAAAAACTTCAAATGAAATCATTGATTGCTCTTTTATGTAGACAACTCCATTTCTTCCTACAAGTGTGTCAACCAAGTCTTGCATGTTGTGTAAGTCAGCAACATGAACCATGTTACTCTTCAAAAGAAGTATCTTTTTATAGTTCTTTATATTTAGCATTTCCATGGCTGAGAATCAATTGAGATGAATCAATAAATGAGTTGGAAAAGATTGTGTCAAAGAACACACTAGACTTTAGTGTTAAACAACACTATTAAGTATCAAGAGATACTAGCTTGTTCTTGAATCTTCCAAGTTGAATATTGATATTGGATCACTTGCTTTCTAATTTGTTATGGTTTCCTGACAAGCTTGAGCTGAAGGAAGTAAGGGTAAAAGATGACCTTGATGTACTTGATGTCAAGCTAGATGATGCTTAATGCCAGGTGGGCTGCTTGATCTTCAGGACTGCTCCTAATCTTCTTCTTGAAGGTCTATACTTGCTGAAACTGATCAAATGTGATTGTTAGAGGCTTCAGTGTGTTGAGAACAATGAGAAAATGAAGTGAAGAAGGAGCTCGAGGCGAGGAAGCTATGGCGGACTAGGGTTTTCAGGCAGGCGACTGGTTTTTTACTCTGTGTAGCCACCATATTGAACCATTTGCCACAAAATTTGGTGGAGAAGAAGCTTATATAACAAGCTTCAAATACCCTATAGAAATCATCAACATCATTGGCTGTAGGCATGGCACAGGCTGTACAAATAAGTACAGGCATAGATTAGGAAACGACTGAGTTTTTTTGAAATGCCGAAGCCAAGGAGCAACAATGTTACCGATTGAGGTGCCAAAGAGGAGCACAAGATGTCCAGAAAGATATGCCTGGAAGGAGCCTTGTAGAGATATGGCTTGTATAGTGAGATCTGAGAGATCTAATGGAGATAGGTACAGTCTGTGGCTAGCTATGGTTGCCACAAGGTGACTGTGAGATTCAAGTGAAGAATAGGGGTCATACATTGGGACGACTGAGATAAAGAGGAGCTGAGAGGAGTGAAAAGAGAGCTGGTGGGCTCTCATACCATGTCATAAAACATGAATCTAGAGCATAATAGGAGTTATGGAGGATGGAAGATGAATTCACAACTCATGATGGCATAGACTTAGATAGACTAACTGTTACACAAGTGAATTAGGTTCCAAGATAGATTAGCTTGGACTCATAAATACATTCTTGTGTAAGATGGACAACGACACTGACAATGACTCAAATTGATAGTTCCATTAACTTGAAAAAAGTGTCAACCAAGTACATGCCTTTATAGCTTTTTGGATAGTACCACTCTCGTCACTGTGCATGTGAGATTCTAAACATCTCTTCCTAAAGCATACATCATTTGTCTATCTTCTAGCCTCAGGAGGACATACATCTAGCCTCTATATGGGCAAGCATCATTTGCTATACTCAACACACAGAAGACCTAAGACATCAGTAGAGAATCCACATCTGATTATGTAGTTGGGGACTCAAAGGCATGTATCAGAAGGCTTGAACTTATAAGCCAAGACCCAAAATATGAAGACATATACCACCTGCTTATCTTAGGGTCAAAATCACCACAAAAAGAGAGCACAGTGTTGATGCTCTCATCAATGAAGGAGCTGACTTTAATATCTTGACCTATGAAGCATAGACTCAACTAGGCCAACCATAGCTCACACTGACTAATGTAACTCTTAATCCTTACAGGGGAAACCCAGAGCACTTATAGAGAAGTGCAGGATCATTGTACCTATTGAAACTTAAAGCTTGCCTATCCTATTTCATGTTCCTCCAAATAGTGCAAATCGTGGAAAGGAAACCCTCCTAGGAAGACCCTTCAAAAGGGTGACAAAGTGTGAGGTTGATTATGTAGCACCGATGATACACTTGACACTACTCAATGTGAGGATAATCACAACCTTTAGCAAGGGTGACCTCATCAAACCTCGAGGAAAAGACAAGGAATATTCTAACATACCAAGCAAGCCCAGTAACGAGAGCAAGGACTTGTTGAAAGAGTTGATACAAGCGCATTTTGAATAGAGAGAACTAGTGAGTGAGGCCATGCTTGAAACAAGAAGGTTAGGAGTGTTAACCCTCAAACGAACGAAGGTGGAAAATCCGAAAAAGCTAAAGCAGAAGACAAAGACAAAAAGGAAAAGAGAAACAGAAGACAAAGACGCACAAGGAGAAGAGTCCTAAATAAGGGAGAAAGGCGCACAAGGAAAAGTGCAAGTCAAAACTTTTGTAAAAGAGCGCAAGTACATCATGGTTTAATTCAAGGAGCGCCGCGCTCTCACCCATGCAATTTGTAAATGTAGATGGGCGGTGGAAAGGAAGCTAGGAAGATAGAAGGACAATGGGAAAAAGGGCCTAGGCTACGGCCGGCCATGTAAAAAGGGGATGACCACCTAAAAGGGATTTAGGGTTTTGTATATAAAGTTGAAAAGTGAATGAGAAGCTCATTCTGGTGTGTGGCCAAAAGTAGCTCTCCTCCTCTTCTTCTTCTTCTTGTTCTTGCTTACTTGAGCTTGTGCTTGAGAGAGGGAGTGTGAGAGTGTGGGGGAGTGAGTGTGTGAGGGTGAGGGACTATGGGGTGGAGAAGCTCTCCATCTTCTCCTCTCTTCTTCTCTTCTCTTCTCTTCTCTTCTCTTGCTCGCGGAAATGGAGCTTGGAGCTTGGAGCGGGAGGATTGAGCTTGCTTGAAGCTTGCACTTGGATCGTGGAGCTACCGGAGTGCGTGGGAGAGGAGGTAACTCGAACGGCATGGAGGTAATCTCACTACACCCGTAGATATAGTGCATCGGCTATGTGAGAGGTAGCCATTAGTGCTCGGCTTGGAATGCTTGAAACAATAAGCAGTCTGAGGGTCTTGGCGATTGAGCGAAAGCTCCCACATTTTGGTTCCGTTGCCGGGACCAACAGATTCAAGCCTTGAGCACTTGCGCGCTTCAAATCGAGCATTGGAGTAGGGTTTTCCCAGAACCGGTGCTTGAGGTAGATAGGTAGGAAGCGAGGGAGTTTGAAGAGGTATTCGATCTCCTTAGCAAGTAGGTTTTTGGTTTTTTGGATTTGGAAAAGCATGTTGGAGTAGTGTAGATGATTGCTTTGTGATTTGTATGCATTTAGGATAGAAAAAAACAAAGAAAAAGAAGCAAACAGTAGGGTTTCCTGTTGCTGTATAACAGGCTAAAACAGGAAAATAGAGGCATAGATCCTTGGAGTGCCATTTGATTCGATCACCACAGTGATTCCAAGCATGTCTAGCATTCCCTTGTAGTGTCTTGCACCTATCTGAAAGACACTGGATGATTCGGTGTAGTAGATGTCAGCCTAGAGGCATCGCATGCAACTCACGGGCCGTCGGCCGTGTAGTCGGCGAACCAGCTCGTTCGAGTCCCAGAATTGGACCAATCCATAATCGGACACTGGGACAACCGTCTGATCCGACCATCCTGTCCGATCGGACCACTCGGACCAACCTGTTCGAATTTGAAAATCGGACCACTCGGACACTCGGACTCGGACCACTCGGACCATCCTGTCCGATCGGACGCTCGTCTGATCGAGGCAATCAGACCACCCTGTCCGATCCGATTCCCAGAATCGGACCACTTTTTCGATCCGACTCCCAGAATTGGACGTGACCAAAATCGGACCACTAGGCCGATCGGACCACCCAGAATCAGACGTCTGATTCTGATAATCGGACTCCTGAAAATCGGACATCTAAGAATTGGAACAAAAAACTGGTAAAATTGGATAGGTATCTAAAACACAAATTTTGACACATCTAAACCCCGAGATTGACCCCAAAGGCTATGTAGAGCTAAAGGCACATCACAGATCCATCACTGGGCTAAAATTTAGAGCACATATTCAAAATTTGGCTATAAATGATCCTCCAAATTGCACATGGTGTTTACCGTAACGGCCTTGCGGGCTGAGGGGGACTGCCCCCCTGGACCCCTGCAGAGGGGGCTCTGCCCCCTCTGCACCTCCCTCAAGTACGTTGGAGAGAAAACGCGCGCCGTGATAGGTCCTCCAATTTGGACCCTAGTGTAGTAATGGCTCTACACGAGCACGAATTCTCACTTGCAAAAGAGCAACCAAAAGCCCATATCCGAACAGAGAGAAACAGAGACCCTAGAACATCAATGGGCCAATCTAGCCATCAAGGGAAAAAAGGCCACACCACGAGAACACAAAGACATTGTGTTCATACCTTGTCTAGTCAGAGCGAAATGCAACATCAGTAAGCTACAAATGCTAGGATGACTAGACATGACACTCTTGACGAGAGATGTACCTTGAGCAACACTGCACAGACAACCCAAGACATTGGTGGAGAATCCACGTCTAGTCATGCAAGTGGGGACTCAAGGGCATCTGTCAGAAGGCTTAAATTTACAAGCCAAGACCCAGAAGATGAAGACATAGTACCACCTACTTATCTTAGGGTCAAACTCACTGCGAAAAGAGAGCATACTATTGATGCTCTGATTGATGAAGGAGCAGATTTTAACATCTTGACCTATGAATCATGGACCCTACTAGGCCAACCAAAGCTCACAGATGCGCACAAAAAACATGGAGCCCCAAGAGGAACACTAAGGAAAAGGGAATTCTCTTGTAAGAAAATCTATCTTGTAACATCAACAAGCTTTTTTATTAGGTTTCATATGATCACAATGAAGAAAAGAACACCAGGCACAACAAATCTTTATGCAGCATCATGTAGATCTCCCACGGATTTGATAGAATCAACCATATTCTTCAATATCTTCACAAAATCCATCAATAGAACAAAGAAAACAAAGGAATACACCATCTTTGAATGGAAATACATCACATAGTATTCATCTTCAATATCTTCATAGTCTTCTCTCTCAATCTCTCATATACAATCACTTTGTTTCAGTAGAATTGGCTATCTCTGACTCTCTCTCTCTCCATCAATAATACATAATCTCCTCACTACAATCTCTCATAATCACTCACAATAATCCTTCTTAGGTCGTGGATACCCCTCCCAAGAGGTATGTCTGATATGAAGAGTCACCAGAGTCACTACAGTGTCCTTTCATAGCTCACTACTGTCACTTCACTGCAGTCTTTACTTGAGTCTTCAGCAGCTACTTCTTTCACTTCTTTTAGCTCTTTTGAACTTGTATTCACCTCTTTCCAAGGCTAGAAAACTTTCCCAAGCTACACTCTCATCCAATAGAACACATGCAGAAGCATACAGAACAGTCACAGTACAGTACCAGAATAGCTACAATACAGAGACAGAGGCTCTATAGAAGATCTACAGAAGGTTACAGAAGGTCAACAAAACCTCATAACTCATAATCAAACCATTCCAAACTCTCAAAAACTATTCAATAATCTTTCACAAGATCTCAATCTTTATCAATCATCAATCCATGCTTCATACAGAAGACAATCAGAACAAAACAGAAGCTATACAGAACCAATCAGAACCTATCAGAACATCACAAAACCTCGCATCTCCACTAATAAACATCATGAACTTCCAAAATATAATTAATATCATCCAAAACACTCTCAAAACACTTTCAAACCAATCAATCATCTCATAAAATCAACCATTCAGCTCTCAAAAACAACAAAAATCAGCCAAAAAACAAGTCATTTCAACACTCAACATGGTCAATGCTAGGATTTCTTATGTCCTCGGGGTTTTCATGTTTCTCTTGAGGCTTTGTTGCTATTGTGTCATGGTTCTCCTCGGAGATGACTGGTATAGTTTTGTCAACCTATTGTGACAGTATTATATCCACTCTTGATTGGTCAATGTAAGTTATGTTGTCAATGTATTGAGCATTGCAAGCAACCATTGATGGTAATGGTTGCTTTGATTTATCAGAATACATGGATGTGTCTGAAGTTTCACTACCGTTAGGAGAGATGCCAATGGGTTCATTCGTTGAGTGGACTTGATGCTTTATTTCTCAACTCTTCAACACTCTTGGTCTCAATATTCTTGGCATCTATAGCCACTTGCAACTACCATTGCTTTCATTGTTTTCTCCTCTTTTTCTTGGGCAATCGAGATGTATCCTTTAAAGACTCAGGACCGTGAAATTTGCTTGGTTGGGACTCAAGATTCTCTTTTTCTAGTGTGTCCTCATGGGACATAGCCGTGGCTTGCTGAACAGCCTCGCTAGATTATGAGGGTACAACTGCCTCTCTTTTTGGAGAGTCTAGCTCTTTAGTTGATTCCCCTCCATTTAGCCCCTCATCCGATTGCATTGGTAGTTTCTTCTGGTCGGGTGTTTTCTCTATACTCTTGTCCTTACCCATTGGAACATGCCTCCATTGCTTCTTATGAGAGCGAGTGTTGTGTTTAGAGCTATTTTTCTCTTGCTCTAGAGGTTTGGGTGAATCTAGTATAGAACTAAGAGATGGTTTAGGTTCCTGTCATGTAGCCTTGGATGAAACCAGCTGAAGAAGATAGGGTTGTATTGATAGGAAGTATAGAGATCTAGGATTGCAGGGTCTTGAGTGAGGTAGAAGACATATGCGCTAACATCAAGTACCATGCTCCCTATTAGCATGCTAGCCACTTGTAGATCTTCTTCTAGAAGTAGTTTATCATACAAGGGATATTTTTAGACAGTGGACAGAAAGCTAGACCTCATGGACCATTGCCAACACTCTTAATGAGGTCAGGGAAATGTATGTGGGATCATGTATTGATGTCCAAAGGGATTTCCTTTGCTCAGCGAGTGTCATTAGTCGATGGCCAATTTTGGCTGCCAAAATTTTGCTCATGGGTGGCTGTTAGATGATTCTACCATTTGCTTTGTTGAGCAATCAACCTTATCATGACTGACATTGCACGTGTGGTGCTCATTATCCTCTTGGGAAGTCAAAGGCTCCTTGGAAACTAGTGGTCTTTGTGTACACTCGACACTTACATCTGACATCCACTTATTAAGCATGCTAGGCTAAGGATCTACCTTTTGAATAGTCATGTTTGGTTTCCTGATTTCAATCGTGAGAGGCTCAGTCACTCAAATGTTTTTGCTTTGAGACTTGGATTTTTGTTTAGATTTCCTCATGTGCTTCTTTGCTTTCTATGGTCTACATTTGAGCAGTATCAGGAATATGTTCCTCCAAACCATTCTTTCTTTGTTCATTATCAATTACAGAAGTTGGCCTTCTACATGAAGCTTTCAACGATGGATCTTCCTCTTCCAGAGGATGGTTGGAGTGGGGCTTGGTCTGCTGAGTTGCTGACAGATGTGGTAAGGATGGTGTTTGAAGATTCTGTCACGACAGATACCATGTTGATGTCATATATGTATCTACGAGGAGACTTGTTGATTCCAGATGAAGTGGATATGGCTTGGTATGTGGGAGACGTGGTTCTACAAGTTGTTTTGTATGTCAACCATTTGGAGTTGCAAATAGATTACATGTTTCAGAGTTACTTCTCCAAAGTGGCTACTTGCCTTGATAATTCCTGGCATACCATGATTGATTCTGTGGTCCTGAATCAAAGACAAAACACAGCTCCTACCTATGTCCAGAGCACTAATCAACTGAGGTTGGATATCTTAGCTTATCTTTCCAAACATAATCCATTTGATTCTACTTTTTTTTATGCCTATCAGAGAAGATCTATCTTAGGACCTTCTGTTCCTACCCTATTGTATTACCAACAAATGGCTCACCATTATGATATATATCTTTCCCTCTATCAAACTAATTCCACAACCATCTTACCCCTTCTTTTCCAACCTCAATCTTTTTCTCAAATTCCCATCTTTACATACTGTTCTTTTATCGAGGATAGAGTATTTTTCCCTTCTCCACCATGTCATTCTCCATCCATTCATATACCTTCTACCTTTCCTATTTATCAGTTAACACCCTTCTTAAGTGATTCCCTACAATTTTGAGCCACTCCTTCTTTAAATCATTCCTCCTTTTATGATTTTGCCTACCCATCTCTTCAGCCACTTTTCCTTATTCCACTTCCATCTCCTGCCACTTCTATATCTCAACCACCTCAGTTGGTTAGTGACTATGGTGGGTTTGATCATCAGATTTCTAGAAGAAGGGGATGGAGCTCGAATGATTCCCTTACAGGACCTCAGATAAACTAGCCAATAATTCCAGGAGATTGGACAGCTGCCAGTCAAGCATACCAGAACTATATTCATTTTGCCCAGCAGTATTCACAGTCTCTGGATCCTTCTGTGCGATTGGCAGCTCAATTTGCTTGGTATCTGGTGTACATGCATAGGTATTCTCATAATGATTCAAAGCCTATTCCAAAGTTGTGCATGAATGTCAATGTGAGCATTGATTCCCAACAATTGGATATATTGTACTTTCATGCCCTGTGTTTGCCTAGCAGATACCTTGTCCTATTGGAAAGGATGTGCTGCCTTCAGTTTTTTCAGAATCCTCCCAAGACATTTGTAGATGAATCTTTATCTATGGATCATTTCCGAAATCACCAATATTTCAAGAGGGATCATCTTTATTGATACCTTTGCAATGTATGGTGGATGATTTTTAATGACAAAATCTCTCTTTTTGGAGGAGTCATTCAGATGGTTGTGTTGTGTGTAGTGTTTGTGTTGTGGGTTAATTGATGTAATAAGATCGTGGTGGTTGCCTATTAGATTGGCTTTCGTGTGAGATACATTTTTGGAGAATTGTGGTGATGGGGTCGTGGTTGGAGAGTTGAAGATGCTGATGCAGAAGAAGAAGAAAGCTCTTATATCCTTTATAAGTTTGTTGAGATTTTCAGTTTGATAAAAAGTGTTAATGTATAAAGGGTTTTCCTTTCGTTGTATTTTTATATCAGATACAGATGATAAGTTGGGGTCGTGGTTGGATGGACTATTTTTGAAGATATTGCAAATCAAAGTTGAGCTTTTGAATGAACTTGTATTCCCTTTTTACTGGGTCACGAGGACGCTTCCTTATTAAGTGTGGGGATATGTTGAGTGTTGAAATGACTTGTTTTTTGGCTGATTTTTGTTGTCTTTGAGAGCTGAATGGTTGATTTTATGAGATGATTGATTGGTTTGAAAGTGTTTTGGATGATATTGATTATGTTTTGGAAGTTCATGATGTTTATTAGTGGAGATGTGAGGTTCTATGATGTTCTGATAGGTTCTGATTGGTTCTGTATAGCTTCTGTTTTGTTCTGATTGTCTTCTGTATGAAGCATGGATTGATGATTGATGAAGATTGAGATCTTGTGAAAGCTTATTGAATATTTTTTGAGAGTTTGGAATGGTTTGATTATGAGTTATGAGGTTTTGTTGACCTTCTGTAACCTTCTGTAGATCTTCTGTAGAGCCTCTGTCTCTGTACTGTAGCTGTTCTGGTACTGTACTGTGACTGTTCTGTATGCTTCTGTATGTGTTCTGTTGGATGAGAGTGTAGCTTGGGAAAGTTTTCTAGCCTTGGAAAGAGGTGAATACAAGTGCAAAAGAGCTAAAAGAAGTGAAAGAAATAGTTGTTGAAGACTCAAGTAAAGACTGCAGTGAAGTGACAGTAGTGAGCTATGAAAGGACACTGTAGTGACTCTGGTGACTCTTCATATCAGACATACCTCTTGGGAGGGATATCCACGACCTAAGAAGGATTATTGTGAGTGATTATGAGAGATTGTAGTGAGGAGATTATATATTATTGATGGAGAGAGAGAGAGAGAGTCAGAGATAGCCAATTCTACTGAAACAAAGTGATTGTATATGAGAGATTGAGAGAGAAGACTATGAAGATATTGAAGATGAATACTATGTGATGTATTTCCATTCAAAGATGGTGTATTCCTTTTATTTCTTTGTTCGATTGATGGATTTTGTGAAGATATTGAAGAATATGGTTGATTCTATCAAATCCGTGGGAGATCTACATGATGCTGCATGAAGATTTGTTGTGCCTGGTGTTCTTTTCTTCATTGTGATCATATGAAACCTAATAAAAAAGCTTGTTGATGTTACAAGATAGATTTTCTTACAAGAGAATTTCCTTTTCCTTGGTGTTCCTCTTGGGGCTCCAGACCAATCTTGCTCATCTAGGCCTGAGTCCCCTAGCTATGCTAAAGCCTAGGAAAACTCCTAGAACCTTGCATGAGATAGCAACCAAGCAAACCCTCATAGAACATAGAAGTGCCACAAAGTGTTGGATTGAGTTGGATGCTAAACTTGAATTATTTGCTTGTGACTAAGTCCTTGCGGACATGGGCACATTGCCTAGGGAGTAGCTTGAGGAATATTTGTCATATCCATTATCCTGGGAAGAGCAAGAATATCTTAACAAGCACTATGACAAGCTCCTACATGAACGCATGCAACTCATCTCTGACGAGGAAGCCGAAAAACTACACTTAACTGTGAGATTCAATGAAGCACTTTGCCAACCAAATATTTTAGAGATAGATCAACTAAAGCGACAATCAGAGGGTCAAAAGTCAATTTGAAAAATGTTGGTTTGAAAACCGTGCTACAATGGCTATGTGGTGCCAACTTTCCTTCGAGTACTAACTATTGTTCAAGAAATGGCCTTAGTTGGAACAAGTCAAGAGAACTCTCTGATTGAAAAAATTCTCACTAAGGAGGAGCTACATGTTGCTAGTAGTAGACTTGGACAAGGCACCTGAAAGGTGAGAAGGATCGAAGCTTACACCCGAGAGCTATGGCGGGAGAGCAAGAGCAAGAAAGAGAGAGACAAGAAATGGAAACTCCAACAGTCACAATGTGTGAACGGGCCTTCCTTTATTCAAACAATCACTAAAAGAATAAATAATAAAGTGAGGGTGACGGGCGCCCGCCACCTGCAGTGTGCAGTGGCGGTGACTGTCAGTGTAATAATACACGGGCGGTTAGGCGGAGGCGCCTTTACCCCCAGCAACCTCCCACTTAAAGGAGAATCTACACTAGTGAGGAGTGAAAAGAAAAAGAAAAAAGACAATACGACATGTACACATGTACAACAGGATTAGGAAAGACGTCTTCAAATACTGAGGATTCGTCCACCAACCTTCAGCGAAGGCAAGTTAGATGGTACAAACTACACCTTGTGGAAGTTCAAAATTACAACTATCCTTGATTCTTATGAGCTTCTAGAGACTGTGCTGGGGACTAACGCAGAACCACAGCCTACCCCCGACCCATCAAATCCTAGTGTGATGATTCCTCCAAATGCAGATCTTCTACGAGCTTGGAAACGAAGGAATGCAGATGCATTGTGTGCCTTAGTTACAAGCTGTTCTGGCAGTGTTTTGACTTTGATTCAGCATACAACCAAAGCGTCAGAGGCTTGGAATGTACTAAGGAGTCAGTATGAAACACGAAACCAAACGAGGATTCAAAACTTGGAGAATCAACTAGCAATGGAGAAGTTTACTGAAGGAGAGACGGTTGAAGCGTTCATCACTCGGATTAAGAATCTGCGCGACCAGATGGCTGGCGTTGGGATACAAAAGACTAGCGAAGAGCTAGCTCGGAGGTGTCTTCGGATTGATGGACTAGTAACTGCCCTTAATACTCAGGTGAGACCTCAAGCTTTGACTTTTGAGGAGTTTTGTGCATTATTAATGGAGGAGGAGTTGAGGCTGAAAGCCCGAGAAGGAAGCAACAATGGAGATGCTGCATTCTGTGCCAATGCAAAAGGCAAAGATGTCTCCTCCACCAAAAATGATGGTGACAAAAAGAAGAAGGGCGGCAAGAAGAAGTTTCAAGGAGAGTGCTTCTACTGCAAGAAGAAAGGACATGCAATTGCAGATTGTCGTGTCAAGAAGGCAGATGAAAAGAATGGTACCCTTAAAGTAAAGGGAAAGAGACAGCCAATACGGCTGAAGCAGAGTTGGAATTATTCATGGCGACCATTGAGGAAGTGTGCTCCTCGGCGCAAGAAGAATCTACCACTGACTCATGGGTTTGGATAGTGGGGCCTCCCGTCACATGACCAACAAGAAAGGTCTATACAGTTCTATGCAGCCTCTACAAGAATCCATCACTGTGACGGTTGGAAATGATGCTAAATGCCCTCCTGCGGGCACATGTACTATTTCTTTTGTTGCTGCAAATGGTGAAGTCAAAAAGCTTTCAAATGTGTTGTATGTTCCCGAAATCAGGAGAAATCTCTTATCAGTTGCTGCCATAACTGATCTTGGTCATGAAGTGAGGTTCAAGAAGACAGGTGCATAAATTATTGATAGTGCTGGCACAATTGTTGGCAAAGGAGAAAGAAGGAACAACCTGTATGAGCTAAGTGCTCTTACAGCCACCGCTGGAGTGGGCACAAGTAAGCTTTGGCATGAAAGGTTTGGACACATCGATTTGCAGTATTGAAGGAGATGCAAAAGCAAGGTATGGTTGCTCACCTACCTACAATAACTGAATTGAAGGAACCATGTGAAGCTTGTATGATGGGCAAGCAACAAAGAAAGGCATTTCCACAAGAAAGCAAGAATAGAGCACAGGCTCCTCTAGAGTTGGTGCATGCTGACTTGTGTGGTAAGATGCCTACACAGGCCTTGGCGGGATCTTCTTATTTTATGTTGATTGTCGATGACTACAGTAGGAAGATGTGGGTGTACTTCCTTTGTGATAAGGCTCAAGCTTTTGGTAAGTTTAAAGAATGGCTAATACTTGTTGAGAATGAAACAAGGAAAAGTGTGAAGAAATTTAGAATAGATGGTGGTAGTGAGTTCTACTCAAAGGAGTTTGAAGGCTTTTGCAAGAGCAAAGGGATCAAGCGTCAATTGACGACGCCTCACACACCTCACCAGAACGGTGTTGTGGAACGCAGAAATCGCACCATTGTGGAGATGCCAAGATGCATGCTAAAGGGCAAGGGATTGCCTAACCATTTTTGGGCTGAAGCTATTAATACTGCAGTCTACATTCTGAATCGAAGCTATACAAAGGCTCTCAAGGGAAAAACACCTCATGAGGCTTACACTGGTAAGAAACCATCTGTCTCACATTTCAGAATTTTTGGATGTGAATGTTATGCACATGTTCCAGATGAGAAGAGAAACAAGTTACAACCAAAAAGCAGAAAATGTATCTTCTTGGGTTATAGTGATGAGCAGAAGGCTTACAAATTATATGACCAAGAGGCAAAGAAGATCATCGCGAGCCGTGATGTGGTATTCAAGGAGGAGCCACATACAGTGGAGGAGGAGAAGGCAAGTTCTTCCACTTTATCATCAAGAGAAGAAGTAGTCCACTATGAACCTGTCTCGAGAGCTATCTCTATCCTTAAGGAGGAGGAAACATCATCTTCAGATGATGAGGAAAAAGTTCACCAACCTGACATCACCCCACCGGAAAATCCATTGCCGCGCTGGGTGAAGCAGCTCTATGACCACAATAATCCTATGCCTGCATCTGTTGAAGAGAAGGCAGACGGACCAAGGAGGTCTCAGAGAATAGAGGAGCAAAGGAGGGCTTCTGCTCACATAGTCAATATGGTCTTGATGGTTGAGATTATGAGAGAAGTAAAGGAGCCAACTAACTTAGAAGAAGCACTTGCAGATCCATCATGGAAGGCTGCTATGTAGGCGGAGTATGACAACATAATGAAGAATAACACTTGGGAGCTAGTGGATCGACCAGCAAAGCAGAAGGTTATTGGCACCAAGTGGATCTGGAAGGTAAAGTACAAGGCTGATGGTACCTTAGAAAAGTACAAAGCTAGACTGGTTGCCCAAGGATTTTCACAAGTTGAAGGGTTTGATTTTCAAGAGTCATTTGCCCCAACTGCCAAAATGACCACTATTCGCACGGTACTTGTAGTGGCTGCCCACAAAAAGTGGCCAGTGTACCAAATGGATGTTAAGTCAGCGTTCTTAAATGGTGACCTCAAGGAGGAGGTGTACGTGGCTCAGCCACCAGGGTTTGAGGCCCCCCATTCTGAGAACAAAGTGTGTAAACTGAAGAAGGCATTGTATGGGCTGAAACAAGCCCCCAGAGCATGGTACCAGCGGATAGATAGGTTCTTTTTAAACCTAAACTTCAAAAGATGTGCCTCAGATGCTAACTTGTATGTTTACAGGGATGGTAAAAAGTCTGTAGTGATTGTCCTATATGTGGATGACCTTCTTATTACAGGTGACTATGAAGATATGATCGACCAAACTCGAAAGGCTTTGAATTCTGAGTTTGAAATGACAAACTTGGGCTTGCTGCACTATTGTTTGGGGATTGAAGTCTCTGGCAAGAGCTAGGAAAGATCTTCATCTCTCAGAAGAAGTATGCATGGGAGATCTTGAAGGCATTTGGCATGACCGAGTGCAAGGAGATAGCTACACCTATGGAGGTGAATGCAAAGTTATCCGCACTAGCAGACATTGGGAGGTATAGGAGGTTGGTCGGAAGTCTGATCTACTTGTGTAACACCAGACTAGATATCAGTTTTGCTGTTGGTGTTTTGAGAAGGTTCTCAAACAAACCTCATGAGAGTCATTGGAAGGCTGGGATGCGGGTGCTCAGATACTTGAAGAAAACTCTTGACAATGGTATCACATACAGTTTCGGAACTTCTCTTGTGGGGAACTGTGACTTAGATTGGATAGGAGACATTGATTCCAGGAAATTAGTTTCTGGTTATTGTTTCTCTTTGGGTTCAGGAATTTTCTCTTGGATTAGTAAGAAGCAACCAACAGTGGCATTGCCTTCTACTGAAGCAAAGTACAAGGCAGCTTGTTTTGCTGCATGTGAGGCCGTATGGTTGAGAAGGATTCTATGGCATATGGGAGTGCAAGATGAAGAACCAACTGTGTTGAGATGTGACAATCAGAGTTGCATTGCCATTGCCAAAAATCTAGTGTTTCATGCACGCACCAAACATATAGAGATCCAATATCACTATGTGCGTGATTTGATGGAGGATGGGATAGTGGAATTGGTCTACTATCCAACAGAGGAGAATGGAGCAGATATCTTCACCAAAGCACTTACGAAGGATCTGCTTCAAGTTCATCTTCAGAGACTCGTAATTGGGCCGAGGAGATAGTTCACCTATGGGTGGACATTGAGGGAGAGTGTTAGATATGATCAATGCCCCACCCTCATTAGGTGCTACCAATGACCCATGGTGCTCAAAGTTGTAAGGCCCCCATTATGAGGAGAAGCCAAATGTGAGCCCGGACATTGGTTGAGTCCTGACTTGTATATCAGATGAGGTCTATGTGACCGGATGGCAAAAAGGTGGCTGTTGTGGGTCTAATCTTTGGGTTAGACGGAGTGGTTAAGCTGGTGGCCCGATGGTAAAGGGAATATTCCCTGGCTGACTAGTGGAGGATCATATGGTAGGTCGGTCAGCATGCCAACCTAACAACCTTCGCGGGCTATAAAAGCTAAACCCCTTCGCAGCCATCTCTCACTCATCTTTCACCCAGTCAGAGTTGTTGTTCCAGCTAGCCTTAAGCTCTTCACCTATCTTCTGTCTAGATCGCCATCTAAGCTTCACACAGTGGAAGCGCACGGGTAGACAGAGCCATCTTTGTATTAGTTGTGTGAAGTTAAAGAATTTACTGATTCTCCTCTTATCTGTTGTGTACTCTCTATCTCTTTCTCAGATTCTGTTCGCTGCGCCGTGTAATATTTTACATCCAACACCCTGACCATGAGCATTAGCTGTAGGTTATCCAACTGGTTGTGCAAGAGCTCTCGGCTCCTCCTGAGATATGACACTGCAGATCTCAACAACTCTCTCAGGATGCCTATGCATCTTGTCTTCATGGAAGACTACATCATGACTACGGATGACTTTCCACGCCTGCGGATCCCAGAGACGGTAGCCCATCTCGCCTACATCCCCATAACCAAGGAAAATGCATTTGACACTCTTAGGTTCCAGCTTACTTCTCTTGTCCCTGGGCACATGGCAAAATGCCTCACATCCAAAGACACGGAGATGTGCACAATACGAGGGAGGTTTTCCAGTCTATACCTCCTCTGCAACCTGGAAATCCAAACCACTAGAAGGTGATTTGTTTATGAAATGCACAGTTGTACTAACTACCTCAGCCCAAAAGCTCTGTGGTAGGCATGCATGGCTAAGCATACTAGGTACATGCTCCTGGATGGTTCTATTGATCCGCTCAGCCAAACCATTCTGGAGGGGGGTGTAGGGGGCGGTCAACTGATGATTAATACCCCTCTCATCACATAACTGCTCAAAAGAACGTGAGACATACTCACCCCCATTATTTGTCCTTAGGCATTTGAGCCTATACCCAGACTAGTTCTCAACCAATCCAAGCCATCTCTGAAACACAACCAATACATCGAATTTTAGCTTAATGGGATAAGCCCAAAATGTTTGTGACAAATCATCTATCAAAGTAACAAAATACTTTGCACCACCCATAGACTGACAAGGCATGGTCCCACAGACATCCAAATGTACCAATGCCCAAGGGCTTACTCATGCGGGGCCTACCAGACTTCTTATGCATAGACCTAGTCTGCCTGCCATAAAGACAATGCTCACATGAATCAAAACATGCATAATCAAGGGGTAGTAAGTACTACAAACCAGAAAGCATTTTCATTCCCTTCAAAGACATATGGCCAGAAGGGCACGTCAAAGAGATACATATGGGATAGAACCCACAGAAAAAACATGATCAAGGGAAGAAGTGGATACAATCAAGGGATAGAGGCTACCAGCCTTGGCACCTCTCACAATCACAAGTTTTCCACGAGTAATCTTCCATGTAGAGTCTCCAAAAGATACATGATAACGTACATCATCAAGTTCTCCAACTGACATGAGACTACGTGTCAAAGCAGGTACATGACGTACATCCTACCTAACAAAATTGCTGCCAGAAAGAAATTGGAGCCTTACATCACCAATGCCCACAATGTCAAGAGAGCTGTCATCACCCAAGCGCATAGAGCCCGAAACAGTATAGTATTAATGAAACCTATCTTGGCAAGGTGTCACATGAAAGGACGCACCTGAGTCCAAGAGCCAACACTGTGTATGCATAGAGTATATCTTTGTCATCTGCGAAGCACTAGAAGAAGCTACAAGGATATAATCATCATCATCATCAACATCCTCAGGCTGCATAACATTGATCTTTTTAATTTTAACACTGGACTTTGCAGGCACTATGCTGCGATCAGAAGACTTATCCTGCACTTTGTCTTTCCCCTTATCTTTGCGTCTTTCATTGCACAGTTCATGGCATTATGGCCTAATATGGCCCCTTTTCCCACAATGGTGACAAGTAACATCTGCATTTCTGCCACGGGATTTGCTACGTGACTTCCCACGTGACTTCCCACGAGACTTGGATCGAGATTTCTGAGAATCCTGTCCATGGCCACTGCCACTGCCATGCTTTCCATATCCATCATTCCTGCCTCTAACTGTCATAGCATGCGATACACGAGAGGCATCCAAATTCTTACGGTTAACCTCTTTCTGCAGAAGAGCACTCTCAACATCAGATAATTTCAAGGTAGCAATAGAGACACATAATGCAGTGCGGAATACATCCCATGACTCATTAAGAGTACCAAGCAAGAAAAGAGGAGTGACATCCTCTGCAAAAGTGATGTCCTGCGAAATCAAGTTCTTGAGTATAGCATGGAACTGGCTCAAGTGAGTAGACATAGTCACATTCTCCTTCATGCGCAGATCCATAAGCTGCTTCAGCCAATGCATTTGAATCGCTGGACTTTTCTTGTCATAGAGATTCTTGATTTTTCCCCACAATTGCCATGCACTCTGTTCTTCCTTAAATACATTGTAATGAAACTGTTCTGTGAGAGATAATACAATAGTGGACTTGCATAACTCATCAAGCTCAAGCCATTCCTCATCTGGCATAGTTGCAGGCGGATGCCCGCTCAACCTCAAAGGTTTGATCTGCAATTTCTGCACCAACACCTGCCAAATCTGGCTCTTCCAATAAGAGTAATTCATACCATCAAGCTTAGTGATGTTGAAAATAGCATGATCAGTGGACAAACTTGCCATAATGCAAGTTGGAAGACTGCCAGACAATTCAAAACTGCTTGCTGTTTACTACAAAAAATGACAAAAAAATCACCAAAATCGAGAGAAAATGGCGAGAAAAGTGTAACCAAAGTTGCTGCCCACCAAGTACTAGTGAAAGTACATCATTTTAGAATATTTCAGCATGAAAAATCCATGTCAGTCCGGAGTTATATGCTTGGCGTAATAAATGACAGCAGGGTATTGTGAGAGTCAATTGTTGGCCAAATCACTGCACCAAGTCAATAAATGATAGCCAAGACATGACCAACGGGCATAAATCAGCACCAAACAACATCAAGACCCTGAGCAAACACCCAAACATGTCACCAAAGCATCCGTCAGTGAGTAGACATACCCCCTGGACAGTAGGGCAAAGTATACATAACACTTGCAAGACCTGACACCAGTAGGTGTATGCTCACAAGAGTGCAAAGCCCAAGCTCAGGTCAAAAGCAACTCCAAGATATCAGTGCAGGAACCGTGCAACATGTAAGTGTAAGAGATCTCAAAGTCTCAAGTATCTGCAAAATGCTCAAATAGCATAAACCTCCTGTCCAATGTCGATCAAGCATACAAGATGCTCACATTGGCACAAAAGTTGGATAAACGAGCTCAACCGCTCAATCAAACCAAGTCAAAGTACCAAAGACAGGTAACCAAGACAATGCTTCAATAGTATCCCAAGAGCATGATGGCTACAAAGTAACTGTAGGTAGCATCCATGAGCAAGATATACATCCTAATAAAGATATCTGACAACCAAAATGACATCCAATACAAAATTTTGAAAAGACAAATGCATCAAGCCGTAGGAGTCGGGTAAGCATGTACCCAAAGAGCATATAACTGTCAAAGCACTGACCACTGTCAAGCATAGACCGATGTCAATAAGTGCGGGCTGAAATAAGCTCAAGCTTCCAAAAGCATCCGGATCCAATGACAAGCTCAAAGTCGTCCCTCGATGATCAATACATCATAACATAACCCAAGACATACACCCGAAAGAACCAATAGGTATATGCCAAAGCATGAAAGATAGCATCAGACCAAGAGTATTTAGCATGCATTTACTATTATAAACTGTGTATTTCCAACCCTACAATCAGGCCAAAATCATAGCATGACATGTAGCTTCAATCCCCCAATCAATCGGGATGCAATAGGCATCAAGCCGATTACGTAGTCATGCCCAAACAAGCATAGACATAAACTATGTGTCAAGATTGTGGGAGAGAAGGAAGAAATCTCACTTGTAGCTTTCTCACTTACACAATGGGGGAATACACACAAAGGTGGAGGCTGAAAACAGTTTTCCTCTTCTTAGTTGTGTAAGCCAAAAAGAACTCAAGTACATAGAAATAGAAGAACCCTATATATGGGTTTCAAACCAAACTCAATTAACTAAGGTGGCATACTAACTGAGCCATGAACTAGAATAGATAAGGATAGCTGTCATCTCTCTATTATTCATGGGTAGTGTACCAACCGCATCTACAGCTAACAAGTCAGTGACATAAATGTACAACAGTCACCTTAGCATATCACGAGTGGAGCTCGATATCTCAACACTCCCCCTCAAGCTCAATCCCAATTCCTGCACACCAAGCAGGTCTCTGAACTTGCGCAGCTTCCCTGTGCCCAATGCTTTCGTAAATATGTCAGCTACCTGATCCTCTGTGCTAACATAAACTAGATCAATAAGACCTAGTAAAACCCTCTCTCGCACATAGTGATAATGCACCTCAATGTGCTTTGTTCTAGCATGATAGACTAGGTTATTTGCCAAGTGTATACTACTCATGTTGTCACAATAAATGACAACTGGCCCATCTATAGGCTGATGCATATCATAAAGTAGCTTATGCAACCAAGCTACCTCACACGCAGCCATTGCTGCACCCCTGTACCCAGCCTCTATGCTTGACAAGGCAACTGTAGGCTATTTCTTGCTGCTCCAAGTGACTACATCACTTCCAAAAGAGAACACATATCCACTAGTAGATCATCTATCAGAAATACTACCAGCCCAATCAGTATTAGTGTATCCATGCAACTGTATCTGAACCCCAGTCTCATAAAATAGTCCATACTACAATGTGGACTTCACATACCTGAGTATGCGTCTAGCCACATCCAAATGCGGTTTCCTTGGAGCCTGCATAAACTGACTTACCAATCCAACAACATAGCTCAAATATGGCCTAGTAATAGTCATATAAATCAAACTTCCTACTATGCATCTGTACATAGTAGGGTCTTCTAGAAGCTCACCTGCATTTGCGCTCAGCTTCACATTCTGCTCCAAAGGAACTGAAATAGGCTTACAGCCTGTCATCCCATATTTGGATAGCATGTCCAATCCATACTGCCTCTGCAAGAGCCGTATCCCACTTGGTGATCTAATCACCTCAATGCCCAAGAAATAACGCAGCTCTCCCAAATCCTTCATCTCAAACTTCTATTTCAATAGCATTTTCACATGAAGGATATCTTCATCACTATCACCTGTCATAATCAAATCATCAACATAAATGACAAGTAGCATAATACATTTCTTTGTTTTTCTCACATAAAGTGAGAAATTTTCCTTGGAAATTGGAAAGCCAATAGTGACAAGATACTGTCCTATCTTGTCAGACCATGGTCTAGGTGCTTGCTTCAAGCCATACAAGGCTTTCTTCAACCTGCAAACAAACTCAGGATGAATAGCATGCACATAACTTGGTGGCTGCTCCATATAGACCTCTTCTTACAAATCACCATGCAAGAAGGCATTCTTTACATCCATATGATGTAAAGACCATCCCTTTGATGCAACCATAGCAATGACTGCTGTTACGGTTGCCATCCTTGCAACCGGACTGAATGTTTCTTCATAATCAATGCCATATGTTTGTGCATACCCCTTGACTACTAATCTTGCCTTGTATCTGTTCACAGAACCATCTGCATTGTGCTTCACCTTATAAACCCACTTACAACCAATTGCATTCTTATCTTTAGACAAAGGTACCAATTCCCATGTAGCATTTGCTTCCAAGGCATCCATTTCTTCATCCATGGCTTTCTCCCATTTTTCTTTTCCCATGGCTTGCTCAAAAGAAGTGGGTTCTGGTTCCTGTATCACTTTGACTATATAAGCATAGTGAATGGCTGTAAATCCATCATATTTCAACCTATCCATAGGATACCTAGCTCTAGTAGACATGTGCAAAGTAGGCTCACTTCTAGGTGCTCTCAAAACATCCCTGTTCTTCCTTACTCCAGGTGTAACAATAGAAGGAATACCCAACTCATCATCAATGCTCTGTTCTGAGCCACTGGATTCACCATCCACATAAGAGTGACCTGCATTCACATCAAACATGGGCTGATCTACCTTCTCTTTTCCTTTTCATGATACCTGCATACTGTTGAGAATCAGCAATCACACTCACTAAACAGCCTCTTTGTATGGAGCTTCAGGGTCAAGGATATGCAGGCTAACTTATCCCATATGCACAATGGTGCCTACTGCAGTTTCCTACTTTCCTATAAAGCATTGTACTTGCTTCCTTTTCTTAATGCAATGATAGTACTCTTTTCTTTTCAGTGAAGTGTCAATGTCATTGTCCACATACACAAGATTGTGTTTATGAGTCCAAGTCTCAATCTTGGAACCTAATTCACTTGTGTAACAAACAGTGTCTTTGTCTTCTCCATCATGAGTCCACACTTCTCATTTCATCCTCCATAGCTTCCAGTTTTTCCATGCTCTAGATCCCACATTTGTCACATGGTATCAGAGCCCAGTTGGGCATGGCATTGCTTCTCTAGCCTCTCTTGATTCCTCTCAACCTCAGTCTAGCTCAATGTCAGCTCATGACTTCATCTCCCAACTCTACTCTCACTGAAGCTTCCATGGCAGCCATAGCCAGTAGCACCCTGTCAGATTGAGCTGCTTATATCTCACTCCACACGTCAAATATCTTGGAGCTTCCTTCTGGAAAAGTATTCCCCAACTCACAAAGCTTCCCTGTATCACATCAATCCACGACATTGGACCATCTGGAGCTCAGCATTGTGAAAACCTTCAATCTCTGCTCTGTGTCTGCCATAGCCAGACAGGACCTACCTTACTTGGAGCTTCAATAACTCCTCAACCATGCCATTTCAGCCCACAATTTCTTCTAGGGAGTTGTTCCTCTACTCAAGGCGATTTATCCTGGCACAAAAATTGACTGCATTACTGCGCCCTGACTCCAGCATTGCGGAAATCGCGGAAATCTATTCTGAACTACGCCGAATTCGTTCGAGCTGCCTGCGTGCTGCATACAGTCCACGATGTTGATGATTATCATGGGGCTTTGATAGCCCATGAAGTCACCTTCCTAGGCATATAAAAATTTTTGAAAATGATCCACTATAGCTCCTGCAATCAGCAAAAAACCAGGCTGCCCCCAGAAACCCTAATGCAAAAGCCATAGCCAAAGCTTCAAAATTCTGGCATTTTTCACTATTTCTCTCACTGAAGTTATCAACAGTGATTTTAATCACTGAGCGATACTCTCTAAAGTTCATTAAAGTACTGTCACTCAGATTTGAAGGTATCAGCATCAAATCAAGGAGGGGAAGATTACACTTGGATTTAAAAAGAGTAAAGGGATTACACTTGGATTTAAAAAGAGTAAAGGACTTTGCAGATTTGGTATTCATTGACACTCAGTTAGTGTTTTTTAGCACTTGTGTCTCTCAACCAACTCTTCTGCTACTCAAATCTAATAAGTCTGAAGTTGATTTGCTACTGTTTCCGTAAGTCTAACATGGGCAAAGACTCTCCAAATGCTCGATTCAAAGGAGTCGGGTTCCACACCTGGCAAACCCGCATCAAGCTCATCTTGATGAAAAAGGGTCTCTGGGCCATCACAAATGGCAAAGAGAAGAAACCTCGGGACGCAGACCTTGCAACTACTTGGGAAAAGAATGATGACAGAGCCCAAGCCATTATCAAACTGGAGCTAGTCGACAGTTATATCCACCATGTGGATAACTGTGAGACCTCACAGGATACATGGAAAAGACTTGACACCCTGTTCGGTGCACAATCTAAATCATCAAAGTATGGTCTCCTGATTGAGTTCTTCAGGCTTGAAATGAAGTCCAGCACATCACTTTCCACACATCTCAATTACATGGAAGGACTCCTAACCCAACTTGCAGGAATCAACATTAAAATGGATGAAGATGTTTGCATCGGTGTTCTACTTAAGAGTTTGCCTCCTGAATATAATAATGTATCAACAACTTTAATCAACATGCCAAATCCTGAACTTGTTGATATCTAGGCATCACTATTAGAAGAAGAAAAGAAGCTAAAAACTAAGGAAGAACCAAGTACCTCTAGAGATGAGCATGCATTATATGTTGACAACAGGTACAAAGGCAAGAAGGATCAGCTCTTCTGCGACTTCTGCAAAAGGACCTGACACACCGAGAAGTTCTGCCACACAAGAAAGAGATCCCAAAAGGCCTATCTAGTCGCAGTCAAAGAAGAAGAAGAAAATGGAGCAAAGGAAGAAGAAGATGAAGATGAAAACCACCAGGATCGGAAGGACAAGACTCATCAGTCCTTGTACTCTCATAATTCTGATAGACTGTTTTAATAGCCTTGTATTTTCCTTGCCCTAATGCTTCCTGCCATAAGCTTTGTAAACTCCTTATGTAACTTGGCATTACAGTCCCTGTACACTTTGTGAGGCCCCTGTTACAGCCTCTGGATATTCACCATGTTTATGGTACCCACACTTAGCCTTTTCTGCGATAGCCTCTGGTGTTTTGCCATGTTTGTGGTATGCCCACACTTTGCAGGTGGTTCTCATTACAGCCTCTACACACTTTGCACCTTACTAGTTGTGATTGAGGAGGGGTGTTGAGAATCAGCAATCACACTCACTAAACAGCCTCTTTGTATGGAGCTTCAGGGTCAAGGATATGCAGGCTAACTTATCCCATATGCACAATGGTGCCTACTGCAGTTTCCTACTTTCCTATAAAGCATTGTACTTGCTTTCTTTTCTTAATGCAATGATAGTACTCTTTTCTTTTCAGTGAAGTGTCAATGTCATTGTCCACATACACAAGATTGTGTTTATGAGTCCAAGTCTCAATCTTGGAACCTAATTCACTTGTGTAACAAACAGTGTCTTTGTCTTCTCCATCATGAGTCCACACTTCTCATTTCATCCTCCATAGCTTCCGGTTTTTCCATGCTCTAGATCCCGCATTTGTCACACATACCACTATCTGCATTGCTTTGAGGAGATTCTCTTTATCTCAATCTGCCTGTCCATGGCGAAGAATGTGAACCACTGCTAGAGGACACTCTAGGTCCACTAATATCTTGTGACTAATGCTGTGAATTCTATACAGCATTACCATTTTGTGCATCTACATTATCAATCACATTTACTGGTTTATACCAGCTACTCATCTCATAAAAAACAACATCTCTGCTCACTGTAAACTTACGAGCAGAAGGGTTATAGCATCCTGCAGAGAATAACCAATAAAGATGCACTTCTCAGCTTTTGGATCCAACTTGGATCTCAACTCATCTGGCACATGAACATAGGCAATGCAACCAAAAAAATTTAAATGAGAAATATGTGGTTTCCTACCAGTATACCTCTCCTCTAGAGTCATGCCATGTATTGCTGCAATGGGAGTCCTGTTCATTATGTAGACTGTTGTAGCAACTGCCTCAGCCCAGTAAAAATCTAGCAGTCTTTTTTGTTGAGCATGGCACGAGATACCTCTCCAATATGCCTGTTTTTCCTTTCTGCAATTCCATTTTGTTGTGGGGTATGACTGCATGAATATTGCTGCTTTATGCCATGCTCTTGCAGGAACCTTGCAAACTCATTTGAGAGGTACTCTCCCCCTCCATCTGACCTTAGGCATTTTATTTGCAGGCCAGTTTCTTTTTTAACCATAGCTTTAAGAGTTTTGAAATGCCCAAACACTTCACTTTTCTTTTTCATAAAATACACCCAAAATTTTCTGCTATAGTCATCAATAAAAGTGAAAAAACAATGATATCCTTGGCCATGTAAACATGTTGCACCTTGACAAACCAGCCTTCGGGCATAATTTTGAAGGCAATGATACGCCCCTTCCAGTGATGTTTTATATCATCTCGTTTTCTTCTTTTCACCTTATGAGAGCCCTTGCAAGATGGCAGCATGGTAACCCAATCGTTTACAGCAAAGGTTTTGGGCTCAAAATTTCCATCTGCTCCCTGGCTATAGACTGTGCAAGAGTGTATTAAACAAGAAGGGTGCCTAGAGGAAGCCATGAAAAGAATGAAAGCTCAGAGAAAGAAGCTCAAAGAGAGGTGAATGAACTAAAAAGTAGCGCCAAGAACACAAATGAGTATGTATTGGGTGCCAAAAACAATATTGAAAGATCTCCCGACTTTCAAAAAACTCATTATTAATTTCATCACATCTCTGTCACGTATTTTGTCAGATTTGTAAGTAAATAACGTCTTTGGGACTCCAAAACATGTCAGACTTTAGGGGTTTTGGCTAAAAAAGAAGAGAGAATCATGAAATGGACTCCACTATCTCTAAAAAAGAGGAGACAAGAATACCATATTCTTGCACACGTGGCAAACTCTCTTTGGCCCTTTCCTTAATCCTGTGATTAATAAAAGTGCATTTTTTGAAGCATTTTTGGCCCTAATGATACATGTCAGATGTATTTCATGTCTCGAATATCACCAAGAATTTGGTTTCTATTGGTCAAATGGTTGAGCACGGCTTGCAGGTCAGATTTAATCCTCATGGATGCTTTGTTGAGGATATGAAAAATAAAGGTCGCTTGATATCAAAAGGAAAGAAGAAGGGTAGAATGTTTACGTTGGATGCAGACATGCCTGAATTCATTGCTGCACATGGGACCGGTGTAGTTGCAGATATTGATATCTGGCATAAACGCATTAGTTATGTTAATGTACAGTGACTTAAATCAATGCATGCCCAAAATATTGTTGCAGGATTGCCTAAATTCAAGGTTGCAGAAATGCATAAGGTATGTGAGGTACCTCCACACGGACGTGTTCCCCAATAAACACATTGTAAGTTATTAGTTGAATAATGTATATAATTATTTTCCATTTATGCAAGTTCTAACAAACGGTTCGTCATTGTAGATATCTTTCGGTCAACAAGTATTGAATGGCAATCTGTGGAAAGCCTAAGTGGGAATTTCCATGCCATTCATAAGGTATTGGCAGACATTATTTATGCCGATCAAACTGTGTCTTTTTTTAGTGAATGCAAGGTTTTTATATATTATGCACAGTATGTGGTTCCCTCTAAAGCGGATAGGTATGGGAATATCAAAGATTTGCCATTGCCAAGTCTTTCATCTCTAAACTTGGAGATTCCTGACAAGGTAACGGTGTAGAGTTTCAAATTCAAAATATCTCAGGATATTAAAAAGTCCATGACAGCTGGAAGGATCTCAAGAAGAATACGTTTATCATGGTTTGTACCCCTCCATATGTTCGTGGCTTGCTTCAAAACAACAAATTTACAAAGAACGAAGATATCCTGGCTAAGTAGAAACTTTTTGGAAGAGGATTTGGACAACACTATAGGGACGCTTTGGAAATCTAGAGAGTGCGACTATAAGGGTGATATCTTGAGGTGCAGTGCATGCCCTCAATCCTTGGCTTTGGCTTATAGTATCCCTCGCCAAACTCTTGCTTTGGGCTTTGATTACAGAAGATACAAACTAAGATTGGGTATTTGGGTTCCCTTGGATTCCGATACAGATTGCACACCATATAAACTTGCAGTGCACGTTTTGCCACATGAAGAAGTAAAGAATGTGAATGTTACTTCCAATTGGAGTCTGAAAGATGTGAGGGATACCTTGGAATTGCTAGACAATACATCCCCTAGATATAAGTTCAAAGTGAATGGCGTAACAATTGGTAAAAGAGCCAAGCGCTCTTTCTCTTGTACGAGTTGTTTGTCTCCCACAATTGTGAGTTTTGAGCCTTGAGAATGAAAACTTTGCAGGAATTTATCTTAATAGATTGTCCTTAAGATATTTTTTAGTGGGAACTCATAAGCTATCATGAAGCAAGTTGCCTTTCGAATGTATATAAATAAAATGTACATTACATTCGATTTATAAGTGAAAATTTTCATTACACCATGAGGTACAAAAATTTCATATAAATGTACAAAGCCAAAATAATAAGGCTCGTGTATGCTTATGTTTGCTATTTTGATTCTTTATCGATTTCTTCAAAGATGTTTTTTCTCACAGGGCCTTTCTTTGATTGTTGAAAGAATTTCACCTTTACAGGTAGTCTCTTTTCTTGGGGCTTAAGAGGGGATGGATCAAATTTCAGAGGAGAAAGCATTGGCATTCCTTTTTTTTTAGACTCTACCAGCAGTGGTCCTATTGCCATTGCCCTTGCCCTTGCCCTTGCCCTTATCATTGCCATTGTCCTTACCCTTTCCCTTGCCCTTTCCCTTGCTTGTGCCCTTGGCCATTGAGGTTTTGGGAGGAAGAGGGGAGTTAGGATCATATGGTGTGATTGCCTTGTCCAGAATCAGCTCAATGCATCTCTCCCTTATCCATCAAACATATGAATCAGGATAGTCTCTACACTGTAAGAATAAATGTCATAAGTTAGTGAAAAGAAATCATGATAAGGGTTACACAAACATCAAATGAAATTAACTTACATTCACTCCTTCTATTTGTAACAACTTTGAATCCATTGTTCTGCAAATATTTGAGATAACTCTCCATCCACAAGAATGCGCATCGCTTTGCAATGGAACTTCTTGTAGAAGAAATGTATAAGGCCTTTGAGGATCAGCAAGATCCTCATATGTAGTATCCAAAAATGTAGAAACAAGTCTACCAGCACTGCAAAAGGAAGCTTTGTAAGTTCAAAATATTTTTTGTAAATAAAATCAAAGTAAGTAATTTTCTTTCAACATACATTCGTGCTTGGCCATGAACACCGCTGAGAGAGTTCATAAAGATAATTTCTCTTGTAAGACAATTAATGTAGATGAGACTCCAATGCCCTCTGCAAATTCATAATAGAGGTGAGTAGAAGGGTGAAAGCAAATGAATATAAATTTTTCTCTACAGGAAAAGAAAAATACATTTCTACATAAGGGAAAAAGATGTGGTAATTTGTCACACTATCAAAGCTACGAAAAAATGGTGAAATATTAGACCCAGATTTTGCAAATAGTTCCACAGAGAGAAGTGGATCAACAATATATATGGTTCTACGGATATCGAGAGTGAGAGAGATGACCAATGCCCTGCAGTCAATAGCAAAAGCTATTCAATACAAATTACATCCAAAATATACTTGACCCTATAAGACTTTCCTTACGCAAAAATATATATATATATATATAAGCCTTACCTTATGCAACAAAAAACAACGGAGTCAGATAGTTGGACATCCCTTTTTTCCAACATGGGCTTGTCCTTGGGAGATATACTAAGATATTCCTCCTCAAGTTCCGTAGAAACATTCACAAGTATTTGCCCATACACTTTGCTGATCCTCTCGCTGTTGACGGGAGCAAGTGATGCGGCTTTCCTCTTGTAAACTTCGTCTTCAGTTTCCAACACCTCCTGATTTTTTTCACTCAAGAAAGACTCCTGCTGGGTGGCACCACTTGTAGAGTAAAGGTGAGTTACATCCTCAACCTTAAGCTTTTTCCCTTTCCTGGACAATTTCGGGGGAATGTTAAGGATTTCAAGGGCTTTTTGATCGTTGGAAGGCAAGGGCCTCTGCACTTTATCAAACCTATACTTGATTCTGCTCTGATGATGCTGAAATCCTTATTCATAAGGGTGATTCTATGAGCATGGGCGACAACAATGTAAGCATCGTTCATGAAATCAATAACAAAATCCTCTGCGGCCTCTTGTAGGGCAAGAATGGCTGAGAGTTGCCACTTCTTATTTAGACCAGAGACAGTTGCCACTTGAGACAATCTATCAAAGATCTCTTTAACGACTCTTATAAAAGCAGCCTTTGGAATGACATGCTGTGTAGCTCTCTGGGCTTTCCTGATCTCACTGAAACATCTTTGCATATAGAAGAATCGGGACTTCCTCTTTCTCTTTTGTGGCTTGGGAGGCTCAGTGGCTTCAGCAGATGTAGGCTCATGTGAAATTGTAGGGGATGAATCTTTCACAGGGCAAGTCTCACCCTTTGCTTCCTTAACTTCAGGAGAAGAAACATTCACTGCACTGAAATTCTTTACTCCATGGAAGATATTAGGCCAACACCTGGTTAGGGGGGATTTCTGTGGTAAAATGCTCTGGGGCTTGTGATGGCCCAGCTTCAGCAAAATTTGAAGAGGGCTCCTCCTCAGATTCATCAAATTGTAACTTTCTTCTACCCCCACTGTCCTTCCTATCCAAATACACTCTTCTTGCAGTTTGCTTTGTCCTTGCCATCTAGAGAAGCAAATACAAGAACCAGAAGGACAAAAATTGAAATAGCAAAAATATGTAAACGCAACAGGCCTTATACCGCACAAGAAGGGACTAAAAGAGAAATGCCGATACGGCATGATATGAAGAATACGAACAGTATGGAAGCGCACCGTCGCTTCATATTGAAGATTACAAGAGGAGAAAAGCCAAGAAGAGAAATGCCGAAATGGTGCGATAGGAGGAATACGAAGACAATGGAACCACGCCCTCGCTCCGTATTGGAGACGACAATTGCATTGTATCAAAGACGAGATGAAAAATGCCGATATGGAGCGATATGGAGAAAACGAAGACTACGTAAAGAAGCCCTCGCTCCGTATCGGCCGATATGATGCGAGGGGGGGTTATGAAAGCCTCGGACGAACGTCCTCGCTTCGTATCAGCACTCCTTGTTTTGACCAGTGAAGCAAAGGAATGAGCAAAAAGACCACCGATACAACGCGAGAGATTAGAAATGCAGAAGACGCAAGACTTGGATCGCACCGTATCGGCAAGCAAGGCGGAAGAGCTCGAGAAATGTAAAGTGTACACGTAGAAAAATAATCCCTTATATATCCATGTCAATCATGACACGTGTCAGACACATGTCTGACGCTGATTGTGCCACGTGTCTGCGCATATCATGCATATGCTACGTGTGGACTAACGACCAGTCCACGTGTTTGCCACGTGTTTATCGGCCACATGTTGGCCAACGGCTACTGCCACGTGTCGAAGCCCAACGGATAGTGCCAAGTGGCATTATTGCGCGCCTACATAAGGGTGTGTCCCTAATCCGTATGGATTTTTTCGGTTTCTTTGTGGACCTCTATCTCTTCTCCTAATACGGTGCGAGAGCGAGTGTTTGTATTCTGCGCTTTCGTCTGTTCGTGTCGTTTTTGGTATTCTGCAGAGTCTTCCTTCAGCTTGCCTCCTAAGCTCATAGTGCCCGAGGTCGCGGGTGATCACTGATTCCAGCTCTCTCTTCTCCCGTCCTTACGGTTGTGGCTCTTTCGTTGAGGTTCTTGCTGGAATCACCGATACGGCGTGAGGAGGCACATCCGTTTGAAGCGTTTCAGTCTTATTGCATCGTATCGGCACAAGTTGGAAACATGTCTGAACCCACAGAATTCCTAGACTCCAAGGTTTTTCCAAGAACTGGTAAAAGAAGAAGGCTTTCAAAAGGCTCAAGGGCATCAACATGTGATGAGCCTATGCATTCTGTTTCTTCTCCATGCTCTGCCACCAGTGTGAGAATGCCAAGTACATCTCCAGGGAAGCGAATGTCGGTAATGAGAGGCCAAGGAGTATCAGAGCTTACTGATATCACTCCATCAGAGAGGCTTCTTGATTTTATCCTTCAGAATGGAATGGATCTCTCATTCTATGGAGTTGTAAAGAATGTCTTTAATCGTGATTGGGACCTTGACAATGTTTTGAAATCTTGTAAAAAATATATTTTGGAGGACTTTTTGGAGTTTGAAAATCTTGCAGGTCCTTCTATTGAAGTTGGCACAATTGAATATGTCCATGTTCCCATTGGGTCAACAGGAAATGAAAAGTCAGTGTTTACTAAGAAGTGTGATGCCCACTCTCTGGAGAGGTTTTATTCAAGAGACATATTGTGCTCCACTCATTCCAAAAACTACAAGATGATGAGAAAATCTGCTACTTTTATTGTTTTCACCCTTGTCAAAGATCCTGTGAAAGCTGATGAGCAACAATTGGAAGGAGCAAAGTCTGCCAGCTTTTGCATGTTAGATGATCTGGCAGATGAAAAGGAAACAGAGGAGGTTGTAGATGCAGATTTTGAGGCTTCTATTGCTGAGAATTTGGATGTTGCTCACTTCAAAGCTGAGACTATCATTGAGGAGAGCCAAGGAGATACAAACCCTCCAACTGATGAGAGTTCTCACCATACTGTTCCTTCTCTACCATCTATACCTTTCAAGGACAAGGAGTATATTTTACTGTCAGATATTCAAAAACTTTTTAATCTCAGGGAAGATTATTGTCTAGCAATTATTGTAGAGGCTTCTGATGCTGCAAATGGGATAATTGACACAGAGAATGAATCAAAGGAAGAGATACTCAAACTTGATAAAGAAACTCTAGACGATAAGTTTATTGATGCTGGTGAGGCCCTCTCTCTTTGTTTTGAAAAGGCCAAAGAAGCTGAGAAAGAGTTGAGTATTACTGATGAGGACTTTGATCGCATTCAAAGCCAACTTGGGATTTCCAATTTTGGAAGAGAGGAGTCTGAATATGTTAAAGAATTGATTAACACCAATGAGACATCATCATCAATAAATTTATGGAATCCAATTAAATTGGAGTATGATGAAAATCAAGTGGTAAGATAATTTTGAATTTGCTTACACATTGGTAGGTTTACATTTCATGCTCATTCAGTATGGGTTTTATTTGTAGTTGAAGATTGCTGATACAGATAACTTCTTGGGATGTGGCAAAGGATAGAGAGTTGGTGGTAGTACATTCAAAGACATTGCACTCGGCTACTACTTGGCTAGGATTGACCCCGATTCCTTTTTAGTACTTCATAGTAGTTTCTTAGAGGATGCAACATGGCCCATACTTTGTATCAAAGCTCTTACAAGGCTTCTAGGTTTCTCAGGATTACAATATAATGCCCACAAAGTAATGTTTTTAGAAAAGAATGCAGCAATTAGGATTTTTGGCTACGGCCCAGGTTACTCTGCTTCTAGAGCAGGATACTTTTTGGCGTTCACATCCTACGCCTTGGCTGCAAACTGAACTGATGTAAAATCTATAGCTGGCTACAAGAGAAAAAAAATTCTACGTTATAGAGGAAAGATTCCTGAGGAGGAAGAGAATGTGAGAGTTTTGGAAAACTAGCTTTGTATATATTCTTTCTTATATATAAAAGTGCGATTGCTTATGTGTCATTGCCGTCTTTTATCTGCATTCTTTGAAGTTGTCGTCAAAAAAACCAATTGAATAGCTCCTCCAAAGCATTGCTTTTTGTAACTCCTCCCCCATGCCTTGTGCTTCGAAAATAACTTGTGCGTGCTTGATAGTGGGATTTTTCCATGCCTTGGTTACTATAAGTTGCTAAGGGGCCATGCTCCTCCACAAAGTAAGGTCCATGAATATGAAGAATATGCTGCAATACAAAGTAACACTAATTTTATACCAGTTGAAAAACCTGTCAAAATAAGCCCATATTAAATAATTGTTACTTTACCAGATAAAAAGTGATATCTTTTTCTCCCCATGCCTCTTTTATCGCCTAAACAAGCTTTGTGATTGATCCTTTGAACTCTTCCGCATATGTATATGTTGTCTTATGTTGCTTGAGGAGTTTCAGAAAAACATCAAGGTATATCCAGACCTCCATTCTAAGAAACGCAAGCCTCGGCGTGCTTGCAACATTTGTTGTGATCTCACATAGCTCTCTCCAACACTCCCAAGCCGCATTCACCTACTTTCTTGAATGGTTTCCTAAGAATCGTCTAGCTTTTGAGCCTCCCATAGAGACATCGGCCAAGATATCTCTTGTTTTTCTTGAAAGTATTGGATCCTTTCTCAAGTGAACTTGGCCCCCATGAAATCACATTTTCGATAGTAATGCCTCGCATTTATCAATACATTCATCTAATAAAGATAATGGCTTAATGGAATATGCATAGTCAAGATGCAACCTGAGAAGCTTATCGATTATTCTAATCTCTGCATGCAAAGTACAAATATGAACATTCTTAAGAGAGATGGAAAGAATGGGATCCCAGATGTCTTCTATGTTTTTAAATTTACTCAAATCTATAGAGTCTCTATTTGGGGCTCTTCTTACTAGTCGCAAACTACTCCAATCTTTGGATCCAATACTTTCCATGCAATAAATGCAAGGATATTTTGCATTTGCACCATTACATATTCCAAGCATACATTTGATAGTTTTCAAATCAGCACTCATATGCCATTCCACATTAAATTTACCAACCCCATCAACTACCAACATTTCGCCTTCACTTTGAGACTTAATGATATTTGGAATACCTGTATGGTTGAACAACCATTTCAATGTTTGATGATTTTCAATTGGTACCTGGGCTGCACCAATCCACCAAATCTCCATCTCGGATTGGATCTTATGCAATGGAGCTTGGCCCTCACCATTGCTATGGTCCAATGCCATGTTCATGAGGCAAATGCTAATTCTTTCCATCTTCTGTCCCTTTTGAATCTGTGCTTCATCCAACTTCAAGGAAAACTTTAGAACACCATAACTTTCTTCTACTGTGATTTTATACATGTGAACCATTGCAATTTGCACCTTTTTAGATCAACCCATATATTGTTAAACGCATTGTAATCAAAAATTGCCTGTTTTTTTTGTTTTTCATAGGACATAGACCTTTCGATGTGAATGTAATCTCTAAAAACATATGGAATCTTGCGATTCATGGAAATTCTTGCAGTCGAAACTGCAAGGGCTCGGGGCAATCCAAATATAGTTACCCTATTGCGTTTAAGATTTTTAAACCATAATCCAGAGATAGCACGATAACCTTTTCGACTTATACCCACAGTATCACATGTCTCTAAGATTTCATTTGCTTTCACTGTGCCTTTTAAATCCTTCACTAACTCTTTGAGAGTTGGACCTCTCAAATCCGCATTTTCGGGTGACTTAAGAATCCTCAAAATATCTTTCTTATTCATGGTTTCCTTCAAAAGTTTGATTCTTTCCTCATTCTCTCGGATATTTATGCCTAATATGTTAGAGACATATTTCTTTGTAAGATTTAGTCTCCTTTTCTTTGCTCTCTCACACAAGCTGGTTATATTTTTTAATGGTCTCTTCCTCTCTCTAAATCCTACTGGAGTTTCTCTCAAGCGTGTTAGCTTATCCTGCAATGACTTGTTAACATTTTTCAAAATATCAATCTGACTTGTCAACTCTAAAATATTTGTTTGTGTAGTTTCTAGTGCTTTTTTCATTTCGTGCATTTGAGCTATATATGTGTAAGACGCAAAGTATAACCTCATACAGTAGCCAAGCATTCCATTGTAACCTTCTCCAGCATATCTTATATAGTCATGGACATTGAAAAAAGGAGGTGGTTTACCTGTAGAAGGATCCCTGGGATAAATATTTCCGTCCACCCACAAATCTATATGCTTCATTCCTTGTGTTCGCAACCTGTTGGCTTCAATCTCATCTATCAATACTCGATGATGTATACTTCTCCAAGATGTGTAAATCAGATCTAGCTGAATAGATAGCTTGTATTTACGTGTGCTTGCGCCTGTGTTATTTGAAGTAGTATTGCTAGACATTCTAGCAAATGAACCGAGCAAGAATCTCACAGTGATAGGAAGCAAGTGCAACAAAAGGAATGGTAAAAGAGAATAGTGTGTAGAAAGAAAACGCGGGAGCAAACAAATGCGAAGTTTTTACGAAAATCTAAAAAATACAAAATCTCTCGAGTTCCAAGACAAAAACGGCCGAAAAGGTGACCCCTGACCTGGATTAAAAGATGAGGGCAATTAATGGCCGACCTCTTCAATGAACCGAATATTCTCTCATTAATCACATCTGGACAACCAAATTTAGAGGTTTTATTCTTCCTAAACCTCAACTAATTAGCAACTTAATCACTTTCTTACAAGTGCCATTTTTGAAGCGTTTTTGGCCCTAATGTTCTTTTTCCCATCCTGCATAGACAAAGGAATTTTTCCAATCTGCACAATAGGATGTGCAATATCATCACTAGTCTCCACAAATCCTAGTTTTGCCATTTTCCTTGCATCCTGCATCCATTTTGTATGACCTATCATGTGGTTTGATGCACCTGAGTCAACATACCACACTTCATTGCTTTCTTCTGCACTTGTCACAGAATTGTTCATGTGTTGCACCATAAACAAATGCTCATTTCTATCATCACCCTCTCTACTAGAAGATGCATAATTCCCTTATTGCAATTTTCCATTCATGATGTCATTCTGCTTTTTATAGCAGTCTTTAGCCATATGACCCATTTTACCATAGTAGTAGCATTCAACATTGTTGTTTGCATTTTGGCCTCTTTGCCATCCACCATGACCTCTTTGGCTCCCCCTTCCTCTAGAGTTACCACATCCTCCTCCATAGGACTGATTTTCTTGAGTTTGCTGCATATTTTGATTTCTACCATGGCCTCCATATCGGCCTCCTCTACCTCTGCCTCTACCTCTTCCAGCATTTGAGTAGAAGACAGTTTCTTTTGAAGTTCCTCCTGAAAAAGATGCACCACCATTTCTCTGCTCCTCAGAAATTAGAAGAGCAATCAACTCCTCAAAATCAGGAAATCTTTCATGGATGGAAATGGATGTTCGGAACTGTGCATAATCCTTTCCTAGACCATTCAAGGTCATAGAAACTAAATCATCATCTTCCACTGGCGACCCAATGGAAGCAAATGCATCTGCAATCTTCTTCACCTTCATGTGGTAGTCATTGATGCTCATACTTTCTCTTTGCACATTGTGCAACTCTTGCTTGAGCTGCATTTTCCTGGCTTACGTATTTGTGCTATACATTTTTGACAAAGTATCCCATGCCTCCTTTGGCGTACTTGCATCCTGAATATGCACAATCATAGAGTCTGAAATATTGATAGACAGCCAGTACATAACTTTTCTCGCTCTCTCATGCCATCCTTTAAATGCCTGCATTTGCTGTTGATTGGGAATATCAGGAAGAACTGGTTCTTCTTCATTTCTTGCAACAAATTCCCAATATCCTTTTTCCATAAGGAAATTCTTCATTCTAAACTTCCATGCTTGGAAGTTGTTCTTGTCAAGCTTTTCAGTGACAATTTGTGAAAGAGAATCAGACGCCATTACAGAACACTGCAAAGAATTCTGTCACTGCAAAAAACACTGCTTCAGCCTCACAAGGGCAAATCTGCAAAACTGACGAAAGTGGTATTTGACCACACAGTCACTTCCTAGTGACGATTTTGCATCAACAGGCAACAAGGATGATTGTGTAACTCCTAATGTCTCTGTGCACATGCATACGATGCAATTTCTATAGTAACTTTTCACCGACCTGTAGAACAGTGGTCGCACAGCAAAAAACAGGGCCTTTTTCTGAGTGCGCGCGGAAAGCTTTCGCCTCCAAAATAGGCCCCGAAATGGCCTCGAATAAAAAAAACAAGGCAACCAAGGGCTAAAGCCCTTGCCCGCAGCATATACTGCCCTCTTGCTACACCATGAAGGGCATCTCAATCTGAGACAATGTACTCTTGCACTTTCTGGCTGTGCTACCTACAGAGACTTGCTCCCAAACTCGAAAAATGAAAGCAACACTGGTCCTCTTACCAGAACACCGCGAACTTGGTTTGCTTTCTTGAGCTCCTTACCACGAACCAGGCTCTGATACCATGTCAAGATTGTGGGAGAGAAGGAAGGAGTCTCACTTGTAGCTTTCTCACTTACACAATGGGGAAATACACACAAAGGTGGAGGCTGAAAACAGTTTTCCTCTTCTTAGTTGTGTAAGCCAAAAAGAACTCAAGTATAGAGAAATAGAAGAACCCTATATATGGGTCTCAAACCAAACTCAACTAACTAATGTGGCATACTAACTGAGCCACAAACTAGAGTAGATAAGGATAGCTATCATCTAGCTATTATTCATGGGCGGTGTACCAACCGCATCTACAGCTAACAAGTCGGTGACATAAATGCACAACGGTCACCTTGGCATATCATGAGTGGAGCTCAATATCTCAACACTGTGAATGTAGCACTAGCATCAAATGTCTGTGGACTATTTATAACACTCCTGAAACATTGTTTTCAGCCACCAACCAATGCCTAATCTCAGAGGATCAATGCCAAGTATCAATACATGTGCAAGAAGCCCGAAATGAAGCCCGAACAAGTGCTTGATGCCAAGCTGGAGCTAGAGACACATAGTCAACCAATGAAATCTCCACAGATACACGGAGAAGGTTGGCCAAAAAATCGACCATGGTAGATGCATAGAATTCCTAAGAACTTTCGATGAACGAAAGAACATTAACACGGTGGCCATCAAGCACCCCACCATTTAGCTGCAGGTTAAAATGGCACACATCCTCTTCACAAGCCAAAGATGTAATGCTCTCACAAACAAAATAGGTGTACCATTTCTGGAGAGTCTTGCAGCCAATGCCTTAGACGAGGAAAATTGAAACGCCCATGTCTAGAAGACAATACAAGCATCGGCAAAGGTACTAGCCACAACACCAAAGGTGGCAAAAAATGAGTCTCCAACTACTATAGCAGAGTCCAAGAGGAAACAACCTACCTCCAAGGCTTTGATTGCAGGCTTTGGAGGAATGTTAACTACCATCATTCGAGAAACTTTGGGGGAGGAGGAAAGAGAAGTAGTAAAGAAGACCTCGAAGCCATCACCAATCCAAGAGGAGCATCGCTTTCCTACCCCATAAAGCCCAACCATCTCACTTTCAGCAAGCAATAGGAGAATAGGAGGGAGACAAAGTCCGCAAGGAATAGTAGGAAAACATGGAGAGAGTTACTAATAAAAAGGAGAATGACTAACCATCTCAACAACAAGAGAGCAAGAGGTCAATCCATGAGCAGCAAGGCTAAAAAATTTTCAAGTCAAGGGAAGAGGAAAAGATCACACTCTCAAAATCCCCATAAGAAGAACTTGATCCACCTCCAAAGAAAATAGAGAGCTGCAAAGGATGGAGGAGGAATCAAATATACTAGAAGAAGAGTGCAAGAAAATGCCAAAAGAGGAGGAAGAACAACTAAAGCAAAAGGTTGGAGGAGATTGCTCTAACAAAGATGAAATCAAAGATTTAGCCTACAAGCTGGCACATCATTACAACATGGACTCCATGCCACGACACTTAAGCCTAACACTGGCTTAGGAGTAGAAGAGAAACGTGCTCCCCTAATCTCAACTGGCTGAACCTCACATGAACTCTCCTTGGCTAGGGCTTGGGGAGACAAAACAACAAATGCAGCTACCTCAACAAGAGCCACTGGAGTCGGTAGTCTAGAAAGAAGGGCGTGACTCTAAATCAGATCAACAAAAGAAAGAACGAGTGCAGGAACCAAGTCCCCCCTCGTGGCCATAACAAGTACAGTCAGAAGAGCAAAGGGCTCCCTGCCAAGCCATACAATCCTTGGTAAATCTCTTAGGCTCCCTTGAAATGTAACTACTATAGAGCATCGGGATGATGTCTAGTGTGCCCCCTTCCAATGCATCTCCAAAACAAAAAAAAATAGAGAAAAAAAAATAAAAATAAAAGAGAAAACAAAAAAAAGACCCACACAAAGCAAAAGGAAAGGAACAATGAGCTTTTCCTTGTATATCAAAGTGCCATAAACGCTGCACCTAGGGGTCCTCAAGTTAGGCATGTCTGGTGGCCTTGGTCAGTTGGCTCTGTGCCTAACCCCCTAGCCCTTCATGTCCCCCTACTTCACACTTAGGGCACATCAAGGGTAGGACACACCTAGGGATTTTGTGCTTGCCTATGGTTAGATCTATCTCCCTAAGTGACACCCATAGCATCTCCCCTATACACAAACTCGGTCCTCAAGTGTGGGACAACACCACAGGCTTCTTTGAGGTTTGACCCAACTCCTAGCTTCACTAGCATGGACACCATGCAAAACTACACAGTGAGGTTGACCTATCCCTAGGTAGTGCACTTCCTTTTTCTTTCTTCAGGTATACTCAACAATGGCAATCAACCACCGACAATGGCAATCAACACTACACAGTGAGGTAGACCCACCCCAGGTAGTGCACTTCTTTTTTCTTTCTTCAGGTATACTCAACAATGGCAATCAACCACCGACATTGAAGGCCCCCACTACCTGATCAAATCTAATCTCATCCTCCACAGTCTAATCTCGGCATCAATGAGCTCAATTGTGCTACATCATGTCGTCAAAATCACAAGTGATGTCTCAAGAAGCCTTCAAGTGTGATTCTCCTCAACATCGACAATTTTTCTACCCCATTGAACCCTTGCTTCATCCACATATTGCTACAAGGAGCCAGACTAGAGCAATCTTCTAACTACGTAATATCTAAGTGAGCAGTGGAGTTTTGACACAAAAAAGTGCTCAAAATTCACCAAAAAATCTGAATTTCAAGGGAAAATAAAATCCCATCGAAGGTGGCAGATGAAGTTGGGTCGATTTTAAGTGGCAAGCAAGAGACGGGTTTCAAAAGTGCTTTAAAGACCCACTAAGCAACGGTTGCGGAATTTTCCTAATTTTTTTGAGTGTCAAATCAAACTCTTGGAATAGTCTAGTAGAAGGAGGCCCCAAGATGGTCAACTAGCATTTTTCAAATTACTAATTGGAGGCCGGACAGTGGAATGGTGGTGCCCGCATTAGAGGCTAAAGGGAAGTAAGTGTGAATGGCCCTTTTTGGGTGAAAGGGTGTGCCCTATGGTAGCACCCCCACCGAAAATTTTCGTGGGGGGGGGGGGGGCATTTTTTATGGTGTGAAGGAAAAAAAAAACGTGGGGAGAGGGTGCAGGCGACAATTTTGGGAGAGAGAGGGAGAGAGGGCCCATGGCACCTCAATGTACCCCCATAAACCAACTACAACTACAAGATGTATGACTTCTAGGTTCCCTATTGCCTGGCATCCCGCGAGAATTGGCTACCCGAAGAGCCTAATTCAAATTCATTATTTCTCTCTCCTCCCTCCCTCTCTTCCAAATAGTAGTTCATGCGGATGAAATCAAGAGAAGAGGGGCTAAAGGATGCTTGTTCAACGGTGATCGGATTGCTCCAAGATCAAGAGGAGACCGAGGGAAGGTATTCAACACTGAAGAATGATTGCTGGTGCAGTCCTACTAATTACCAAAAAACCCCCAACACGCGCATAAGCGGTATGGCTCATTTTTATAAATGAAATTTGCTTCTTTTTTATGATTGGTCTAAATGAAATTCATATGGAACAAAAATTTCTTTGGATCTTGTTTGCATCATGATTGAGGGTTGCACATAAAAAGAAATGCAGAATTGTAATGATACATAGTTGTAATAATTAAATTACAACCCAAAAAGCATATTTTTTGAGGAAAAATGAAGATTTGGTTGGTTTCGGGTGGGGAAAAGAGATTCACATGCAATAAAATTTTGATAAAAACCATCTTTCAATTGTCATAATTAGTCAATAATCATAGATAAAAAATACCCTATTTTTATGAATAAATAAGTAGGCAAAAATAGGAAAAATGAGATAAAAATAGGTTTTCGTGCTTTAAACATTAAGAAAAAATATGATTAATGTTTGTGAATGTTTAGCAAGGTTGAGGAAAAATGAGATAAAAATAGGTTTTCGTGCTTTAAACATTAAGAAAAAATATGATTAATGTTTGTGAATGTTTAGCAAGGTTGAGGCATGAGGTATAGCATGAGCTCATCCTTGTTTGTATGTTCCAGTGTGTTTTTATTGCTTTATACATTGAAAAGGGCAAAAAAAAACCCTACACCTATGCAACGTTGCAAAATATAAATGGTAGGGGGAAAAGAGGGGTTATGGAAGTGTTTAAGTGTTAAAGATGATGCAATGTTTGATCCTTTGTTTGTGCATGCCATACAGGATGATAAAACTTAAGTCTAAAGAGACTAATAACACGAGGAAACTCGGTGCTAATCTCTAGCAACATAGCAACAACGCATAGAATGGAAATCATTGAAGGGTTGATTTTACACTCCACTTTACTGATTTGTTTTAGAATAAATTTTTTGTGCACAATAGGCATCCACATTTGCATTTTGCATGCCACATGGTATAAAACCCTGTATGCATATCACATGCATGCGAAACATTGACCAACAGTGAGAGGGTGAGGAAGCCCTTGCTGCAAGATAGATGAACAGTTCCTTGGGGTAATAAGTTTAGTGAGGAAATATCAACTCGTGGACCGTTTGATAAATCAAAGAGTGGAGCTTGTACACTTGTTGTTTATGTTGAAGCAGCACATCAAAGGGGCCAATCCCAGGAGAGTTGTAGTGGAGCCACGGTGTTTTTGCCAAGAGGTTGCCTCCTGTGTATGTGATACATGGTGTATTATACCAATGTGTATGGGATCTCCCTCTAAGGAGTAGCGGAAGACAAACGTTGGACTGTGTCCCATTACAAACACAAAATCAATATTACATTTTAGTGTAGCGTATTCCTTAGATGCTCTTGCCATGAGGCCATGTGTGGTATCTTGTGTGTCTTAGAGGTCCATGGCTAGTGCTAGAGAGCCAATGTCGGGCCCCTTTTTTGCTGGGAGCTGCCTACAAGTGGCAGTTTCCGTGCCTTGGTTGGTTGGGGCCTATCCTCTAGTGTATGCCAAAAATTAGTGAGCTAGACTCACAAGACCATCATGCGGAGCTCCAAAAGTAAGAAAGGGTTGAGACGGTGGGCTGAGATAAACCAAAGATACTCTCTGCAAAGGAGTGACCCAATAGCTTTGCAAGGGTGGGGTTTTTATAACCCTAGCTCAACACATAGTCCATTAGGGGGAGGAAGCTCTAGTTCTTCCCCCCTCCCCCCCTCCAATTAGTCCCTCTACTTTGAGTGTACCTCTAGTTCCAATGATTCAAACCCCTGTAGTAGTAATGAATCCAGTTGTTACCATGGCAGCATAACCTATTGTCATACCTACTAGAACAATGGATTTGCCAGCTCTAGGTTTCCCCCTGCCCATTTTTAATGGGTTAGTGGAGGAGGATGCGGAACTGCACATTCATGAGTTTCAAAAGTTGATGTTCAACTATCGCATCCAGGATGAAAAACATCTAATGATGTTCTTTAATATGACTCTCAAAGGAAGAGCCGCCATATGGTATCACGGCCTAGAGGAGGGAACCATAATTGCTATTGATTTATTTTTCAAAGCTTTTTGAAGGGATTTTGCCCCTGAAAGGGGTGGTCAATATTGGCAATGTGTATTAAATGTAACACGTTAAGAGCCACATGAGGATATCCGAGCATATGCCAAGAAGTTAAAAGAGGTCTTTTGCAAATTGCAAGCCTCTATCCCTAATCCGGTAGGTGCCCAACTACAATATTTCTTGCATGGTCTAGATTTTACTATTCAGGTGCAGTTGAGTAGTGTCATTTTGCTAGATGTAAACACTGCCATTAGACGAGCACAAGAAGTAGAATCCCGACTACAAGCGGCTTATGCCTCCTGAACCAATCTTAATATAGGTTTAGTTTGGGGAAATAATTTAGCATTGACTAATGGCAATGGAAGTCAAGGGATAGCAATGATTAGCCCTAATGTGAGAGGAAGCATGGTCTAAAATATGCCTTTATTGCCAGCTCCTCCCAGTGTGACTATGCTCATGGCTAGTTAGATGGCTCCGCCAAGTGTTGGAGGCCAAGTATCAAACTCTAACGTTGTTCAAGGCAACAACCAATGCCCAATCAAATTGTTAGGCCAATGGAATGACAGATAGATGATCAAAGCTATGAGCCGAGTGCCTCGAATGTCCTTAGAGAAGTTAAGGACATGATGAAGCACTACACTGACATGATTTCTGAACAATATAGACAAATAGCCATTGATGTTAATTTTCTTTAAAAAAAGTAGAATATGATAGGGAGTTGACGCCCTGAAGAAGGTGGTCCATCGAGATTTAGTTGTAAATGGTGTGGTGGCCAGCACTACCCTCGAAATTATCTAAACATCAAATGTGATATTTGTGGAAAATTTGGCCATTTGGCTGCCACCTTTTCGAGTAAGATTAGCTCTCTCCAACAAGGTAGTAGATAGCCAGGTCCTGTTAACCATCGCACGCAAGGGAATAATCTTCATTGTGATGATGGGTCAAAAAAAATCCTTGAAAGAGGTAATGCTACTGTGGAGGAGCTACGTGGTGGCAATGGAGTCAGCCTTATTGAGGCTGTGCGGGTCAATGGGGCTGAAGCCTCTAGTCTACAAGCTATCACAAGAGGTCAAAAGGGTAGAGAAGGTGACAAGGACAATGTAAAGCTTGTTGATGGAAACCCTATGCAAGACGAGTCCTTAACCCTAACAGGGAGCACGAACCTCTAAAACCCATAGGAAGTAAAGTCAAGGCCAAGAAGGATAAGGAGTTGGCATAGAAGAAGGAAAAAGCTAAGAAGGAAGCACCAAATCCAGCTCAACGACCAAAGGAGAGAATGGTCTGGAATGAGAAGAGAGCTGTAGTGGATTATTACGAATTTGATTTGGCAAGCTCTCTTTGTGAAGTTAGACTAGATGTGAATCTGCTGTAGCTAATTAAGCTATCTCCTAGAGTGTGCAAGGAATTTAAAAAGATCATGAATATTGGGTATATCGTAGAACCTTCGGGTATAACACGAGTAGGAGATGATTGGTTTGAGCATGCTGAAAAGCATTGCCCAAGGGTTGCAACCTACGTTGATGGAATATTAGTGGATCATGCCATTGTAGATACGAGATCCTTAGTAAAATCATGAGTTCAGAATTGATGGAGAGGTTGGGTCTTGCAATTCAAAAGGATGCCTCCATGATTCTTAGAATGGTTGACAATAATCTAAGGCAACTTGAAGATCGCATCACTAAGGTCCATGTCATTGTTGCAAGTGTAGAATGCCTTATGGACTTTAGGGTGATTAGATTCATAGGGTGTCCTAGCTATAAAGTGTTGCTAGGTAGACCCTGGATCTTGCAAGCAGATTGTCAAGTGTTGCTAGGTAGAGGTGCTCGATGCATCGTAGTTGATGCTTATCTCGAGTCTCCTCAAAGCAAGAGAGCTCCTTTATCCTCTACGTGTAATGTGTCCCCCTGTCCACTTGTAGGACACGTCTTAGCAGCCCATTGGAAAGAGAGTCTAGAAAGCGCCGCCCGGCACTCCCAAGGAATGTCAAAGGGTTTGTGATCTAGGTCTTCCCGAGTCTGCCACAAAGCAGAAGCATTCCAGCCATTCCCACGTAAGACCGACCTGAATCAGGGTTTTCCTAATGTTCAAGTTTCTAGAAGGTAGCTAGCGTCGAGCCCCAAACGAACTACTTTGCGGAGAAACAGCAGGCTTGAAGTGGATTGATACTGCACTTGGTTCAAGGAGAATGGGAAATAAGAGGGATGCGAAGGTCGACTCTCTGCCCATAAAGCATAGTCCCATTCCGTTTCCCTAAAATAGCATAAATCGGGACTCTAGTTCTATAGATTCTAGGTCGTTGTTACCTCGCTGTCAATTCCTTTGAGAAAATTTCCCGGCCAATCGGGACCACCCTTCCATAGTACGGACCTAGAGTCACCTCCACCGCACTTTCCTCGGGGTTTCTTTAGTTATCTAATTACCTACCACATTTAATTTGACAAGCAAAAACAGCTTCCTTAATTAGCCAATTAATCATTGGTTTCTTCATGTAACTTAGGCACTCACACAGAAAAACATTGTCAAGCAAGTTCATTTTTCAACATTTGGTCTTTATTTATCAGTCTTTGGAGTACATCAAATAAACCTGCCCGAAGGTTATTCCAGTAATCCTCAGGGATTGCTCTTCCAAGTTCCGCCCGTTGACTAGTATACGGGCCTCGAGATCCCATCTCGAGTCACGTTCGCCTCTTGTGCAAGATCTGGAGGAAAGGTATTTACAGCCAAAGCCTCCCTTGGCACCCAGGCGTCCTCCTGCTCCAAGTAGTACCCATGGAGAGACCTCTCGCGGCAGGTTCGGTCCACATACTTGGTGTGGCTAACAACCCCCTTGGATAGGGTCACACAGACAGTCGAAGGTAACTAGTACTGCCTCTCCCTCCAGGCTTTCAACCCGAAGCACTAGTTACTTTTTGTGAATTAGTTCCTTGAGCAAAGAAGTACAAATAGTGTACCTAAGTGTACAATCATGAGCATTCCATTGGTCGTTTGTATGGCCAATTGCTAAGGTATAATTCCTTCTCCTCGAATGCTTGTAGCATTCGATCCTGGATCAATCGTGACTTGGCAAGATCCCAAGGGTTTCATAAGCTGAGTTTCTTGTTTACCCTTTTTCCTTGGGTTAGGGTTTATACCCTGTTGACCCAATTTGTCTCTACCTTAGGTTTCCTTAAATTATAGACAATAAATCTTGGGCAACCTTATCGCCCTAACTTAGTTGGTCAATTGCTTTCTTGGCAATTCATTACTTCCTTGGTTTGGCAAATTAGTCCCAAGGAAGAGTGAGTGGCAAGATGACTACTCATCTTCTAGAAAATTAGACTTGTAATTTGAACTCGCCAAACTTGGTCTAAGAAGTAGCAATACTATTTTGTGATTTAGATGCAAGATCATACGACGATGCAGCTTGTTGCACGAGATAAGTGTCAATACCTAACTTGTGGGATTATTTTCTCATCACACGGTATTCCTTGGTCAAGAATACTTTTGATCAAGATGTAGGGTTTGGGAGTCCTGTTGACCCAATCCAAAACCTTGACCCGACTAGGCTGATGGTCGTTTTGGCCCTAGGGTTCCTACATTCCTTGCAGAGGTCTAGTATTTGGTCAACTAATCCTGAGGGTGGGAACCCTAGATCATTCTTGCATGGAGATTAAATAATCCTAACATTTCATGGATGCGGGTAGGACCTTTAAGATTGGAATTATTAAATCGGCATTCCAAGTGTGATACTAGGCAGAATTTTATCATAGCTTAACCCTACCTAGCACATTGAGGTGATCCTCATATGCTAACTAATCATACCTTTATGATTCTCATGTAAGCTACTCAATTATACGTGAATTACTTAGTTGACCTAACCAACCCATGATTTAAGATGATCTTCCCTTTTAGAGATGCAAATATTTTCTTCTAAATTTGCAAGTACTTTCCCCTAAAAGATGTAAGTAACTGCAACATAGGTGAGATGCATCATTCCATGCAATTTCGAGACCATAGACCTTTTTGCCTTTATGCAACTTAAAGGATCTACACAGATCTTTCTTTTCCCTACCCTATACTATAATGATTGACATTTAGAGCTAACTCTTATAAACCCTACGTTGATGCAACAAAATCAAAGCTTTAATATTTTTAATGAGGATGCATTCAAACTTTGATAAAAGAACTCCATGCATGAGCGAATGCCTTCAGTCCGTCATTGATTTAATATTTCCTTTATCACTTAACATGACCTAAAATTTAACTATCATCACATGCAATTTGCAAAGTTCATAATTCCTTTCCATGCATTGCAACTATTTGGACATCATTTAATGACCATGTATGATTATCTTCTACATGAGTCACAACTAGGAATTTATTTCACAGGCGCATTATGTGTCAGAAGCCCTATCCTTTGCGAGATGCAACACTAACACCTTCACTCAATTTCATCTTTCAACTTTGCAACATACGTTCAAAAATGCAACCACCCTTGACCACGGAAGTGCAAGCAAATGCAAGTACTCGACATGCAGCTGAACTTTGTAGATCAAATGAGTATATATATTTCCTAAGGCATTTAAACTTCCCTACGAGAATTTAAAACATGCTTAATGCATCCTTTCCATGCGGGGTTAATTTTCGAAACCTGGGCATTCAGTATCGGGGCATTGTCCACTCTCGTACTGTGGGTGGAAGCTCCCGCGTGCGCTCCTCTCAACTTTTGCTAAGGAGCCATTGACGCAACAGATTTCGATTCAACGAACTTCCCCTTGGCTCTCTTACGCATTACAAAGTCACTTCTGCCCGAGATTACTTCCCTGTGCAGAAATTGGGCCTTGCAAGACACGATTTTAAGAAAACCGGGAGGCACAGGTGAGCTATGTCTAGGGAAGCTTCAATAGAAGCTTCCAAGCTTCTATAACACAGGGAGATGAAGTGGATGGGGAGATGATTGTGAAGATGACGATGAGGAAGGTGACGACGACGACGACGATGATGATGATGATGATGATGATGATGATGATGATGATGATGGGAGTGAAGGCAACGGCAGCAGCAGCAGCCTGGCCATGTGGCCTGAATGGCGGCAGCAACAACACGATGACGGCGGCAGCAACGGGCAGCACACAATGCCTTCCTCCTCCCTCCTCAAGCTTGGGAGGGGGTTCATATAGGTTGAAGGGGGGTGGAGGGGGTAGCCACACAAGTGGCGGGTTGCATGCCTCCTCCCCATGCCCCTCCACCACTCAAGCTCCACACATACTCCCTCTCCCCGCCATGCAACGGCTGAAGGGGAGGGAGTTAATACATAAAAAAAATTGCAAAAATTATCCCTTTTTTTTCCCGTGAAGGGGTGTTCCTACGGTGGCTTGTGGTTTCAAGCCACGGATTCATATGCACCATTGAGGTATGGTATTATATGCATGAGGCTGGAGTTCTTAGGCCAGAGTTTCATTGTTGCGAAAGATCACTCAAAATTGCTTTTGCATGGGATCAAGAGTCGTTAATATTTCGTTGCAGAAATATTACATTCTCTCCTCCTTAGAGGAATCGAGATGTCCTCATCTCGAGAAGATCTGGGGGTATTGTTGGTTGAGAGTACTTTCATCCATCCAAGTGGCATCCTCTTCGGGGTAATCTTTTCATTGGATGAGGTATTCTCTCAGGGTCCTGGATCTCAAATGCATCTCCCTAACATCTAAGATCATGTCAGGCATAGCTCAAGGACTCCTTGGCTTGGCAATACAACTTGTTGATGATCAAGCACATGAGTAGGGTTAGCTACATACTTTTTCAATAGATTGATATGGAATACATTATGAACTTTTAGGTTTTCAGGGAGTTGCAGTATGTAAGCATTAGGCCCTAGGCACTCTATAATCTTGTAGGGTCCACAATACCTTGGACTTAGCTTTTTGCATTCACCCAAGGATAGGGAACTCGTCTTTGGACGTACGCGAATGAAGACCATATCACCTTCAACGAAGGATCTGTCTTGACATTTCAAGTCTGTGTAGGCCTTCTGTCTGTCCTTGGTGGCTTGGATGTCTTGTCTTATTGATTTGATTTGGTCATCCATGTCTTCCAGCATCTGCTTTGAAGCTTCAACCCTCAAGGTTGGATCTGAAAAGCTTAAAGGAGTACGACAATCATGCCCATACAATGCTTGAAAAGGGGTCATGTGAATGCTTTGTTGGTAGCATTGTAGCAAACTCAACCAATGGCAAATATTGAATCCACTTTTTGGGTTCGCGATAGCAGTGTGCCCTAAGCATATCTTCAATAACTTGCTTACTCGTTCTGTTTGACCATCAGTTTGGGGATGATAAGCTATACTGAAACAGAGTTGAGTCCCAATGGCCTCGAAGATAGCCCTCCAGAAGTGTGAGGTGAAGAGAGAGTCACGATCACTAATGATTCTTCTAGGTAGCCCATGTAGCTTGAATATTTCCTTGATGAATAACCTTGCAATGTCTGAGGCTTTATAGTTTGTCTTAACCGGGATAAGATGTGCAACCTTGGTGAGCATATCCACCATGACCATAATGGAGTTGTATCCTCCCTGAACTTGGGGCAGGCCAACAACAAAGTTCATACTAATGAATTCCCATTTCATTTGGGGAATGTCAAGTGGTTGCAATTTACCCGACATTTTGACATATTCGGCCTTAATGCGTTGACAAGACAAACATTCCATGACATATTTGAGAACATCACCTTTAAGCCTATCCCAATAATAGCTCTTCCTGACCGCATTAAGGGTCTTGGCATAGCCAGGATGTCCTAAGAAAGGGGAGTCATGGGCTTCCCAAAGTATCTTCTACTTGAGTGATTGGCTTGCCGGGATACATAGTCTTGTCCTAAAGTAGACAAGTCCACTATGGATAGAGAATTCTTGATACTTCATTTGTAGCTTCGGGTATGGATCTTTGATGGGGATCTCCCTTAGCAATTTCTGATAGGTTGGGTCATGGCATGTCTCTTCTCTAGCTAGCTCAAGAATTGGGTCGTTTGGCATTGATACCTTTGTGGGATGGAGATCTTGCTGTTGATGGATCTTGCAAAATCAGAGAATTCAAAAATGCCTTGCGACTGAGTGCATCGGCAACTACATTCTCCTTTCCAGGCCGATATTTGATTTCAAAGTCATATTCTTCTAGTACTTCAATCCATCGACGTTGCCTCATATTGAGCTCATTCTGGGTGAAAATCCATTTAATACTTTTGTGGTCCATCACTAAGGTAAATTTGTTACCTAGCAAGTAGTGTCTCCAAAGTTTGAGAGCATGGATGACTGCCAACATCTCTAGATCGTGGGTAGCATAATTTCTTTCATGGCTCTTCAGTTTTCTTGAAGAGTATGCTACGGGATGACCTTCTTGCATGAGCACACATCCTAAGGCAAGTGCGCTAGCATCTATCACTTCAAACTTCTTACTAAGATATGGAAGTTTCAGGATGTGTGCCGATACCAAGCTTTGCTTTAGTTTGTCAAAGGTAAATCAGTCAAAGGTAGATCAGTCAAAGGTGTTGCAATCAAAGCATAGTTTTTGATAAAGACCCTGTACCATCCTGTCAATCCAAGAAAACTACATATTTCTTTGAAAGAAGTAGGTGTTGGCCATTCCAAAACATCTCTAACCTCAGTCGAATCTATTGAAATTCCTTCCGCTGATACAATGAATCCTAGATATTCAATCTGTCGCTTGAAAAATGCACACTTCTTCTTCTTGGCATAAAGCTTATGTGCCCTCATTGTTTCAAGGATGATGGAAGCTCGGGTTCATGATATTTTTCCTGTTTGGAGTAGACTAGGGTATCGTCAAAGAAGACGAGTACGAAGTCATCAAGATAGGGTCTAAAGATATCTTGCATTAGCCTGTTGAAGGTAGCAGGAGCAATTGTCAACCTAAATGACATGACTAGGAATTCAAAGTGTCCATACCTTATTGTGAATGCGGTCTTTGGGATATCTTCTTCCCTTATCTGATAATATCTAGACCTGAGATCTATTTTAGAGAAGATCTTCATGCCTTGAAGACGGTCAAGAAGTTCATCTATTATTAGAATGGGGTATTTGTTTTTAATGGTCGATTGATTCAACCCTCTGTAGTCAATGCATAGCCAAAGCGTTCCATCTTTCTTCTTCTGGAACAGCACTGGAGCTCCCCATGGTGAACTACTAGGACGGATGTAGCCTTGGTTTAACAGTTGCTTGAGTTGCTCCTTCAGCTCAATAGCTTCCGGGATGGACATCCTATATGGTCTCTTTGCGATTGGTGTAGCTCCTGGCGCTAGCTTGATTTCGTGATCGACTTCCCTTTGAGGAGGAAGTTCTGTCAGCTCTACCTTGATAATCCGATGGAGTTTGAATCATCGAGAATTGGCGATTTGGGCCTTTCTTATGAAGAGCGGCATGAAGCGTTGCCCTCTAAATGTTAGCTTCCATGGATGGGTCTTCTTCATCACCCAACTCCTTGTTGGCAACACTGGAGGTTCTCCCTCTGGCCATGACAGTGGATCCTTGGCCATGAACGGCTCCTTGGGATGGCCCTTGGCATTGTCCTCTGCTAAGCTTGGGACACTGCCTTTTAAAGTGCTCGTTGCAATGGAAGCAATGGAGATTGCGGCCATTACCTTGTGTAGGAGCGAAGTTGTTGACAGTGTTCACCCTAGCCTTCTTCCTTTGTCCTTGGTTTTGGCCCTGCACTCTCTTGGCCTGAGACCTAAGCATTCCCTTGTTCTGATCCCTGTAAGACCAAGTTCTATTATTCCTTGGCTTGGTCTGCACCTCCTGTATTATTGGCATAGCTCAAATGAACGCGTCTTGTAGGTCCGTTGGGCACATTGATTCTAGGCGGGTGTTTATGGGTGGATTTAACCCAGCACAAAACTTTGACACTTGTTGCGTCATATTCATTTGTGGCATGTACTTTAAGAGAGAGATGAACTTTGAATAGTATCCATCCAGGGATAGTCCAAGATGCTTTAATTCATAGAATTCGTTCATCTTCTGTGTACGGTAGGCAGGTGGCAAATATCTCCCTCGCACAGCTCTTTTAAGCTTCTCCCAAGTAACTGACCCTTTCGAGATCCCTTGGCCTCTGCACCATTGTTTCCACCAAAGTCTTGCTTTGTCGGTAAGCTTTAGTCTAACGAGCATCACTTGGTTAGCGGGTGCAATTCCTGCTGCCTCAAAATAATCCTCCATGGATTCGATCTAGACCTCGGCATCAGTTTGGACAGTCCTTCCCTTGCCATCGAATTCAGGTGGCTTGATTTGTTTGAGAAGGAACTTCTTCTCTTGAATTACAACCGTACTTGTTGTAGGAGTTGGGCGGACTAGGAATCTGCACTTGAGGTTGTGCCTGGGCAATAAGATTCTTTACGTTAAAAACTTGCTAAGCGTTTCTCACATTACATTATTATGGCCAGTTCAGCTTTTAGCCAAGTGACCTAATCACTTAACTCCTTTATCAACACTTATAGCCATGATAGACAGTGATTTAAAAAAAATCTTTTTCATTCATGTGGACATATCCCTTTCGAATACATTTATTTTGGGAAGGTAGAACAAGCTGATACATCAGTTTGGGAAAAATAGGATTGTGTTACATTCAGCTACGAGAACTGAGTAATAATATGGAGTGGGGTCATGAATTTTCAGGAATCAATAGGTCATAGGAAGCTTGGGGTATCCCTTCCTTTGATACCTATACTTCTCATAACGTCCCAGCACCTTGATTCTGTCGGCAGGGATTATTCGAGTCACTTCCTCATACACATACTTGTTCTACTTGACCTTCCAACCGCCAACACGTAGGGTTGCATTTGCGTGAGCCTCGATAAAGATGAATAGCTTCACAATCTTTAAATCCTCCATCCACTTGATTCTCTTCAAGTTGGTCTGAAGGTACGCAAGTCGATGGGCCGCTATGTAATATATTCCTGATTCACCTATCCATCTTCGTTCCACGTACAGGAGTGAAGGATTGTAGATGTGGTCTAGAATATTCATAATGCCTAGCCTCCGTCGATAATCCAAAGTGCGCATTGCAGTCATAAACATAACCTGAAACACCAAAAATTTGTCCCATGCTTCGCGACTCTGCAGGCCAGCATCCATAAGTAAGTAAGGAAATGCTCTTAATGGCAACATTGCTCTACTTTCTCTCATTAAGTTTCCTTGTAAATATTAGATTCCATTGGTTTTCTCTAATACCAACTGTAACGTGTCCCCCTGTCCACTTGTAGGACACATCTTAGCTGTCCATCAGGAAGAGAGTCTAGAAATCGCCGCCCGACACTCCCAAGGAATGTCATGGGTTTTGCAATCTAGGTCTTCCCGATTCTGCCACGAAGCAGAAGCATTCTGGCCGTTCCCACTTAGGACCGACCTAAATTAGGGTTTTCCTAATGGTCAGGTTCCTAGAAGGTAGAAAGCGTTAAGCCCCAGATGAACTACTTTGCCCAGAAACATCAGGGTCGAGGCATACTGTACATGGTTCAAGGAGAATTGAAAACAACAGGGATGCGAAGCTCAACCTCTCTACCCATAAAGCATAGTCCCATTCCGTTCCCCTAAAATAGAATAAATCGGGACTCTAGTTCTATAGACACTAGGTCATTGTTACCTCGCTCTCAATTCCTTTGACAGCGAGGTTACCTCGTTGTCAATTCTAGGTCGTTGTTACCTCGCTGTCAATTCCATTGAGAAAAGTTCCTGGCCAACCGAGACCACCCTTTCGTAGGACGGACCCAGAGTCACATCCACTACTGCACTTTTCTCAGGTTGCTTTAGTTATCTAATTACCTACCACATTTAGTTTGACAAGCAAAAACAACTTCCTTAATCAGCCAATTAATCACCGGTTCCTTCACGTAGCTTAGGCACTGACACAGAAAAACATTGTCAAGAGAGTTCATTTTTCAACATTTGGTCTTTATTTATCAATCTTTGGAATACATCAAATAAACCTGCCTGAAGGCTGTTCCAGCAATCCTCAGGGATCGCTATTCCAAGTTCCGCCCATTGACTAGTATATGGGCCTTGAGATCCCATCTCGAGTCATGTCGGCCTCTTGTGCAGGATCCGGAGACAAGGGATTTATGGCCAGAACCTCCCCTGGCACCCAGGCATCCTCCTGCTTCAAGTAGTACCCACGGAGAGACCTCTCGTGGTGGGTTCGATCCACGTACCCGGCACGACTAACAACCCCCTTGGATAGGGTCAAACAGATAGTCAGAGGTAATTGGTACTACCTCTCCCTCCAGGATTTCAACTTGAAGCATTAGTTATTTTTCTTGAATTAGCTCCTTGAGCAAAGAAGTACAAACAGTGCACCTAAGTGTACAATCATGAGCATTCCACTGGTCGTTTGTACGGCCAACTGCTAAGGTATAATTCATTCTCCTCGAATTCTTGTAGCATTCGATCCTAGATCAATCGCGACTTGGCAAGATCCCAAGGGATTCGTAAGCTCAGTTGCTTGTTTACCCTTTTTCCTTGGGTTAGGGTTTATACCCTGTTGACCCAATTTGTCTCTATCTTAGGTTTCCTTAAATTATAGACAATAAATCCTAGGCAACCTTGTCACCCTAACTTAGTTGGTCAATTGCTTTCTTGGCAATTCATTACTTCTTTGGTTTTGCAAATTACTCCCAAGGAAGAGTGAGTGGTAGGATGACTACTCATCTTCTAGAAAATTAGACTTGTAATTTGAACTCGCCAAACTTGGTCTAAGGAGTAGCAATACTATTTTGTGATTTAGACGCAAGATCATATGACGATGCAGCTTGTTGCATGAGATAGGTGTCAATACCTAACTTGTGGGATTATTTTCTCATCACACGGTATTCCTTGGTCAAGAATACTTTTGATCAAGATGTAGGGTTTGGGAGTCCTATTGACCCAATCCAAAACCTTGACCCTACTAGGTTGATGGTCGTTTTGGCCCTAGGGTTCCTACATTCCTTGTGGAGGTCTAGTATTTGGTCAACTGATCCTGAGGGTGGGAACCCTAGATCATTCTTGCACGGCGATTAAATAATCCTAACATTCGTGGATGTGGATACGACCTTCAAGATTGGAAGTATTAAATCAGCATCCCAAGTGCGATACTAGGCAGAATTTTATCATAGCTTAACCCTACCTAGCACATTGAGGTGATCGTCATATGCTAACTAATCATACCTTTATGATTCTCATATAAGATACTCAATTATACGCGAATTACTTAGTTGATCTAACCAACCCACGATTTAAGATGATCTTCCCTTTTTAGAGATGCAAATACTTTCTTCTAAATTTGCAAGTACTTTCCCCTAAAAGATGTAAGAAACTGCAAGATAGGTGAGATGCATCATTCCATGCAATTTTGAGACCATAGACCTTTTTTCCTTTATGCAACTTAAAGGATCTACAGTGATCTTTCTTTTCCCTGCCCTATACTATAATGATTGATATTTAGAGATAACTCTTATAAACCCTATGTTGATGCAACGAAATCAAAGCTTTAATATTTTTAATGAGCATGCATTCAAACTTTGATAAAAGAACTCCATGAGTGAGCGAATGCCATGAGTCCATCATTGATTTAATCCTTCCTTTATCACTTAACTTGACCTAAAATGTAACTATTATCGCATGCAATTTGCAAAGTTCATAATTCCTTTCCATGCATTGTGACTATTTGGGCATCATCTAATGACCGTCTACGATTATCTTCTACATGAGTCACAACCAGGAATTTATTTCACAAGTGCATTATGTGTCAAAAGCCCTATCCTTTGCAAGATGCAACACGGGCACCTTCACTCAATTTCATCTTTCAACTTTGCAACATACGTTCAAAAATGCAACTACCCTTGACCACGGAAGTGCAAGCAAATGCAAGTACTCGACATGCAACTGAACTTTGTAGATCGAATGAGTATATAAATTTCCTAAGGCATTTAAAATTTCCTATGAGAATTTAAAACATGCTTAATGCATCCTTTCCATGCGGGGTTAATTTTTGGAACCTGGGCATTCAATATCGTGGCGTTGTCCACTCTCGTACTATGGGTGGAAGCTCCCGCGTGCGCTCCTCTCGACTTTTCTTAGGAGCCATTGACACAGCAGATGTCGATGCAGCGAACTTCCCCTTGGCTCTCTTACGCATTACGAAGTCACTTCTGCTCGAGATTACTTCCCTGCCTAGAAATTGGGCCTTGCAAGACACAGTTTTAAGAAAATCGGGAGGCACGGGTGAACTATGTCTAGGGAAGCTTCAATAGAAGCTTCCAAGCTTCTGTAACACAGGGAGATGACGTGGATGGGGAGATGATTGTGAAGATGATGATGAGGGAGGTGATGATGATGATGATGATGATGATGATGGGAGTGAAGGCGACGACAGGGGCAGCAACCTGGCGGCGTGGCCTGAATGGTAGCGGCAATAGCACGATGATGGCGGCAACAATGGGCAGCACACGATGCCTTCCTCCTCCCCCCTCAAGCTTGGAAGGGGGGTTCATATAGGTTGAAGGGGGGGGGGGGGGAGGGGGTAGCCACACAAGTGGCGGATTGCATGCCTCCTCCCCATGCCCCTCCACCACTCAAGCTCCACACATACTCCCTCTCCCCAGCATGCAACGGATGAAGGGGAGGGAGTTAATACATTAAAAAATTTGCAAAAATTATCTTTTTTTTTCTCGTGAAGGGGTGTTCCTAAGGTGGCTTATGGTTTTGAGCCACGGATTCATATGCACCATGCAAGTATGGTATTGTTAATGCACGAGGTTTGAGTTCTTAGGCCAGAGTTTCGTTGTTGCGAAAGATCACTCGAAATTGCTTTTGCGTGGGATCAAGAGTCGTTAATATTTTGTTGCAGAAATATTACACCACGGAATTAGAGACATTGGAAGATGTATATGCTACTGAGACGTCATCAAGTGATGAATCCAAAGAAGGGTCCACTACAGAGGACATCTATCAAATAACTCTAAATGAGCCGATAGAGGCTCAAGTTCGAAGAGGAGACGGAACATTATTGAGGTGGACCTTGGTACACCAAATGATTCACGGCCAATCAAATTAGGATCCATGCTTAGTTTGGAAGAACGAGAGGACTATGTGTCCCTGATTCACGAGTTTTGTGATATCTTCGCTTGGAGTTATGACAAACTTAGAGGCATTCCTGGCTGTGCATATAATTCCTCTAAAGAAACGAAGCTTCCCTGTACATCAGAAAGTAAGGCATATGCCTTTTGAACTAATGGATGGGTTGTTCAAGGAGCTACAGAAGTTGTGGAAAGCAGGTTTGATCTTCCTTGTTCAGCATACTGAATGGTGTTGGCTAGTTGTGATTAGGAAGAATAAGAATAATCAAATCCGGCTTTGTGTGGACTTTAGAGAGATTTTTTTTAAAAAAAATAAAGGACTACTACACATTTCCCTTTATTGACCAAATTTTGGATCAACTAGCAGGTAGGGAAATATATTCATTTATGGATTGTTTTGCGGATTATAATTAGATGGAAATTGCAGAAGAAGACAAGCTTAAAATGATGTTTATTACTATCTTTGGTACCTTTGCATACCATCTGATGGCATTTGGTCTATGCAATGCACTTGGTTCATGGCAATAAACAACAAATAAGACCTTTGGTGACATTTTCCCAGAGGAGTTGAAAGTATTTATCGATGACCTAGGGGCAGTCACCATAAGAGAAAGGCAGTTGATTATTTTGTGGAATTTCTTTGAGCATTGTAAACAATTTTGCATAGCTCTTAACCCACGAAAGTGAGTCTTTGGAGTGCCTTATGGGCTATTGTTAGGTCATGTGTTCAGTTTAGTAGGGATCGTGAGACTGGCCCTGAGAAGATCAAGGTTATAGTTGCCATGAGTCTACTGCGCACTCCAAAACAAGTGCATAACTTTCTGTCATTGATAGGGTATTATTGAATGTTCATCAATGCCCTGGCAAAAAGAACATTGCCATTAACGAATCTGTTGTCTATTAGCTGTCTATTTGAATGGAGTGACCCTTGTAAGGTAGCTTTTAATTATGTGAAACAAGAGCTAGTAAAAGCACCAATTTTAAAAGCACCTAGAAATGGAAAAGTATTCTATATATTTTCAATAGCTACCATGTACAGTATCAGTTGTTGCTTATTCCAAATCTGGGAGGAGAAGTGGTACTATTCGATCACTTTTGCTAGTTGGAAGTTGGGCATATAAAAAATTAACTACACCTACATGGAGAAGTTGTGCCTTGTAATGGTATTTGTGACTAAAAAATTCAAGCACTATATCCTCTATGAGAAGGTTGTATTTTATACGAAGGTAGAAGGGCTTAGATTGTTGATGAACAAGTTACAACTGCTTGATCATTTAGCAAAGTGGCTAATCACTTTGCAAGAATTTTATTATGAGATTAGAAGTAAGCCATCGAGGTTGCAGGGCATTGTGGAATGCCTTTTGGATTTTGGGGAGTCGAAAGAGACTTTAGTTGAAGGAAGTGATATCGAGTTAAAATTGATACAACATCTATTCCCTCATGGTATGCTGCTATAACGCACTACCTCTCAACAGGAGAGGCTGGAGCCGGATTATCAAAGTCAAAAAAGAATAAAATTAGACAATAGACATTGAAATTTTCTTTGATTGCAGGAACACTATATTGACAGGGGGTTGATGATATCTATCGCCAATGTGTGATGCCTGACGAGGTTCCATTCATTTTGGAAGAGTGCCATGACTCCACTTATGGAGGCCATTTTGTTGGACGGCTGATGACCCAAAAAGCTTTAAGAGTCAGATATTGGTGGCCGTCCATTTTCCAAGATGCATTTGAGTATGTTAAGAGATGTGATACTTGTCAATGGCATGACAGTAGGAAGAATAGGAAGCGACCACTTACTTCGATTATGACTATACTTCCATTTGAAAAGTGGGGCATCGACTTTGTGGGTCCTATTACTCCGTCGTCCACTATGCAAAAGCGATATATTATCATGGTGAATGACTACTTTACAAAGTGGTCAAAAGCACGAGCGACGAGGAAGGACAATGCAAAAGAGACTGCAAGTTTTCTATTAGAGCAGATTATATGCTGATTTGGTCCACCAAAAGAATTAGTATCGGACCGTGGAATCCACTTCCTAAACAAGGTGATTAAACACTTGACTAAGGCATGGAAAACTAAGCATAACAAGATGACTCCTTATAACCCACAAGAAAATGGGCAAGTTGAAATTACTAACAAGCAGCTTGCGGGTATTCTATCAAAAATAGTATTTGAGAAGAAACGTGACTAGGATTAAAAACTGTGTGTGGTGGTGTGGTCGTATATAACACGACGTTTAAATGAGCCACTCGCCACTCGCCACACCCCATTCAAATTAGTTTATGGGGAGGAGTGTGTTTTTCCCTTAGAGATTGAGTTGTCGACCCTAAGATTCGCAAATTTATGACTCTTTGGGTGACGAGGATAACTCTTTGAGTGATTTATGACTCTTGCCCACTTGGACGAGCTCAAATTATAGAGTTTGTTGCACCAAGAAGTGACTAAGCATCGGATGAAGTAGCTACATGATTTAAAAGCAAAGAAATATACCTTTAAGAAGGGGCAGTTAGTTCTTCATTATGATGCATGTAGAGAGTTGTTTCCAGGAAAGCTTGAGCTCAAATGGGACGATCCCTACAAGATTGTAAGAATAGGGAAGAATAAATCAACTGCATTACTGGATGATCTTGAGGGAGTGGAATTTAAAAAAAGGTTAATCTTAATAAGATTAAATATTATCATCTCTAAAGTCACTAATGAAATAAATGCCTTGCACGTCAATACTGGGCTGATCAGGAACTTGCAAGAGACGAAAGAGGTTGATGGGGTACTAATTCCTTATTTGGAACACCCATACTTGGAGCAGAGATATCATCATGGGAAGCTTATCTAGTGGAGTAAAGGATATAAAGTGATTGAGCAAGAGGACAGATAATTCGTTTGGGAAAACGAAGTCTTCTATCATCACTGCTTACAAATCTTAACAAGCATCCCTATTACATTCAATGAAGAGGGTGGGATGGAGCCTTCAGTACATCCTCTGAACATGCTAAATTTTGATTATCATAACTACAAGTAGAGTTGACATTGGCTGGCTGTGTGAACCCATTGTGGACATACACAATGTACTTTGATGGAGTGTCTAGGGGTCCCAACAAGAAAGGGAGTGTAGGGGTAGTTATTAAAGACCCCTAACGTAGAGTCGTAATGAAATTGGCTATTTATCTCAGGGTTGGATTTACCAATAACATGGCAGAATACAAAGCTTTGATCATGGGGTTAAATATTGCTAAGAAAGGTGGTATCCGTCAACTGTTAGTAAAGGGGGATTCTCAATTGGTATTGAACCAACTAAATGGGACATACATGGTTTGAAATCCTACTCTCTCTATGTATTATCACAATACTATGATCCTGCTCAATGAGTTTGAGAGAGTGTCTCTTTAGCTGGTTCTATGTTATTGGAATTAGTTTGCGGACTCATTAGCAAACTTTGCTTATGAAGAATATCTTTTCTTTAAGTGTGGTCCTAGTTTGGATATCTCTATGGATAATGAGATAGGACCCGGTAGATTATGGGGGACTTTTACCGAAACATGCCATATATGGCAGGCAATGGTTAGTATGGGTGATGCAAAGAGTGGCCGAAACCCATTTTCCTTTGTTATCTTGGACCCATAGGTTGGTTAGATGAGATGTTATCTTACACCTATTGCTATTTATGTAGGAGATATGGGTTACAATTTGATGCTTTAGTTTAGGGCAAGAGCCCCACTTCCTCCTTGGGATGGAGCACCTTGTTGTTTATTAATAATATTTTCCAAGGGGGGATATATATGAGCTGGTTTGCTTGATTTCCTTAGGCCAAGAGGACCGGTTGCTTTAAGGGTTTTAATGCTTGATTTCCATTAGGACAAGAGGGCCGGTTTTGTCAAGTCTACATGTTTCATTTCTTTAGGCCAAGAGGGCCATATGTTTGTTTGGTGCAGGTACGTTTAATGGATTTCTATTTTAGTGTTTGCATCACACAAGTTGATGAAGTCACTAGATGGAGCCTTTGCTGCGTAGGAGCTTCTTGTGGCCATTCCAGGTGGTTTCGTCCCATTTCCAAGTCATTTTCCCTTAAGTAGATAATGATATATGTGTATGTAAGGGTTACTTTCTTTTTGTTTATAAGGGGCCGGCAATCAAGGCATGAAGTTCCAAGTCTAGGTTAGGCATGTCTGAGGGGAGTGTGAGTAGTTGTTGCCTCCTGTAAAGGCATTGTCAGGCATTAAAAGACCTGTTTTAGAAGGTAGTTCTAGTGACCCTATGCTGCTGACATGCTAGGCAGCTGTTCTAGGAGTTTTTGTTAGTTTTGAGGCAGTTAGAAAAGCCTACTAGAATAAATATACGTAAAGAAGTAAAATCTTGAATAGTTGAAGAATAAAAATATATAGAGGTGTGTAAAAAGGGGTCCTAACTCCTATAAAAAATAGAAAAGGCAAGAAAGGAAAGTAGTATGAGTAGTTAAGCATCGCTTGGCAAAGGCTTGGCCAGTTCGTGGGGACGAGACAAGACCCTCGAGGCCGATGCCTTGTAAAAGTGAGCGTCATAAAATAATTAAGTGTCGCCTTGCGAGGGCTTGGTAGGTTCTTGGGTACCAAGATAGGACCTGAGGCCGATGCCTTGTTCTCCTTGGGTCACTATGCTGAGCTCCCTCCTTTTTACATACCCGAGTATGGAAAAATAAAGACCTAAAAGAAAAATGTGCAAAAAGGAAAATATTTCTTGATCAGGCTATAGGAGTTGCCTAGGAGGCGCTCCTAGTTGAGTTGTCCTTAGTTAGGTAGGTAGTTCAGAATCACCACTTAGGACGACCTCTCTCATAGTTCTTTTTATCTTGGCCATGTTAGAGAAATCGGTTAGTGACTAGCTTCAGGCCTTTTGTTAGATTATGTTAGACCTTCTCCTCATGGATTTCATGCATCGGTTTTGACAAGGGGTAGGGTGAGAGTTGTGTTGTGTTTGGTTGTGTATTTTTTGTATCAACTTGATGCTCTTTGTGGTTGTGATGATGTGAAAATTTGTTAGTGGGATTTGACAGGCTGAGTCGCCCTATCCCGTGGTCACCAATGAGTGGTGGAGTTTTGACCCAAAAAAATGCTCAAAATTTACCAAAAAATCCAAATTTCAAGGGAAATTTGAATCCCTTCAAAGGCGGCAAAGGCAGTTGGGTCGATTTTAAGCGGCAAGTAATGGACAAGTTTCAAAAGTGCTTTAAAGACCCACTAAGCGGCGGTTGCAAAATTTTCCTTAATTTTTCAAGTGTTAGATTGAACTCCTGGAAGTGTCTAGCAGAAGGAGATCCCGAGATGGTCAGCTAGCCATTTTCAAATTACTAATTGGACGCTAGACAGTGGAATGGCGGTGCCTATAGCAGAGGCCAAAGAGAAATAAGTGTGAATGGCCCTTTTTGGGTGAAAGCAGTGCCCTTTGGTAGCACCCCCATTAAAAAAATTTGCATAGGGGGAGCTGTTTTTTATGATGTGAAGGAAAAAAAAACGTGGGGAGAGTGTGTAGGTGATGCTTTTGGGAGAGAGGGCCCATGGCACCTCAATGTACCCCCATAAACCAGCTACAGCAACAGGATGTATGACTTCTACGCTCCCTATCACCTGGCTTCGCATGAGAATTGGCTGCCCAAACGACCTGATTCAAATTTAGTCATTCTCTCTCCTCCCTCTCTCTCTTCCAAATGGTAGTTCATGCGGATGAAATCAAGAATAAGAGGGGCTGAAGGATGCTTGTCCGACGGTGATCAGATTGCTCCAAGATCAAGAGGAGGCTAAGGGAAGTGTTTAGAAGTGAAGAATGATCACTGGTTGGTCCATTGGTAGTCCATACCAATTACCCAAAAACCCGCAACATGCGCATAAGCGGTATGCCTCATTTTTATAAAAGAAATTTGCTTCTTTTTTATGATTGATGGTCTAAATGAAATTCATATGAACAAAAATTAGTTGGGATCTTTTTTGCATCATGATTGAGGGCTGCACATAAAAGAAATGTAGAGCCGTAATGATACATAGTTGTAATAATTAAATTACAACCCAAAAAGTGTATTTTTTGAGAAAAAATGAAGATTTGGTTGGTTTTGGGTGGAAAAAAGAGATTCACATGGAATAAAATTATGATAAAACTATCTTTTAGCTATCATAATCAGTCAATAATCATAGATTTAAAAATACCCTATTTTTATGAATAAATAAATAGGAAAAAAAGAAAATAATATAAAAATGGATTTTTCTGCTTTACAAATTAAGGAAAAATATGATTAATGTTTGTGAATGTTTAGCAAGGTTGAGGAATGAGGTATAACCTCAGATCATCCTTGTTTGTATGTTCTAGTGCATTTTTATTGCTTTATACATTGAAAATGGCAAAAAAAACCCTACATCTATGCAACGTTGCAAAATATAAACGCTAGGGGGGGAAAGATGTCAAGAATCGCGTGGTGGGGGGAATTGCTCAAGATGCTGCGCCGAACACACACAGAATGCACAAGGAGAAGCTCACTCAAGAGACAAGAAGAGAGATGGAGGCCAAAAACGTTTTCTTATTGATTTCTTCTTCTTCTTCCACACACTTTTACAAAGTATACAAAGTATAGATAAGATGCAACATAAAGGAAAGTGGCCTACTAAGTCAAACAATGCATAACCAACTACACTAGTCAACTGGCGCTATAACTATGCCAGCTGTAAATAGGTGTAACAACCTGAATATAATAAGTAATGAGTCAGTGGCCATGTGAGAGTCATAATGACCACCGACGTGCTAAGTGTAGACGTGTGGACCCATCTAACCTGGCGGTCCATCATCAATGTCCACATGTGTTGAGCTTGTCATCTCAACACTCTCCCTCAAGCTCAACTGCATCTCTGCAACTCCAAGTAAGCTTCGAAACTTTTGAAGCTTCTCTGTACCAATGCCTTCGTGAAGATATCAGCTATCTGATCCTATGTGCTGACATACACCAAGTCAATCTCACTTGCTAGTACCTTCTCTCTCACAAAGTGGTAGTGTACCTTAATATGTTTTGTCCTGGCATGGAACACAGGGTTCCTAGCCAACTGTATACTGCTCATGTTGTCACAATAAATGACAACTGGACCTTCCACCTGCACATCCAAATCAGCCAATAACTTTTGCGGCCATACCACCTCACATGCTGCAACAGCAGCACCTCTATATTCAGCCTGTGTACTCGACAAAGCAACTGTAGATTGCTTTTTGTTGCTCCAAGCAACTGCTGCACTACCAAGAGAGAACATGTATCCGCCGGTAGATCTTCTATCAGACATACTACCAGCCCAATCTGCATCTGTATATCCAAACACTTGTACATCTGTACCTGCCTCATAGAAAAGTCCATAATGTAATGTGGACTTCATATATCTCAATATGCGTCTGACTGCATCCAAATGTGGCTTTCTAGGTACTTGCATAAACTGACTCACAAGACCAACAGCGTAGCTCAAGTCTGGCCTTGTAATGGTCATGTAGATCAAACTCCCCACTATCCTCCTGAACATAGTAGGGTCTTCTATCTCATTCCCAGCATTAGCACTCAACTTTACATTCTGCTCCAACGGAACTGAAAGTGGTTTGCATGCTGTCATACCATACTTGGACAACATATCCAAGCCATACTATCTTTGGGACAGCCATATACCATCATCACATCTGATCACCTCAATGCCAAGGAAGTATCTTAGCTCACCTAAATCCTTCATCTCAAACTTCTTCTTCAAAATGTCCTTGACTTCAGCAATCCCACTATCACTATCACCTATAATAATCAAGTCATCCACATAGATGACTATGATGACCAAACCTGCATCTCCCTTTCTCACATAAAGTGAGTGATCAGCATCAGAAACATAAAAGCCAATATTGACAAGATACTCTCTGATCTTGTCAGACCATGCTCTAGGTGCTTGCTTGAGCCCATAGAGCGCCTTCTTCAACCTGCACACATACGTGGGATGCTCTAAATCTTCATAACCTGCTGGTTGACGCCTAATGATGAGGGATAGCCTCCTCCCTTCTTTTTGCATAGCTCTCTTGGAAGACATAATTGACCGCCAGTTCACCAGATGTAATCATCCCTTCCTCTCCACCACTTCACTCCACGCTCGCATGAATCTTAAAGGATACATGCAGAGCTAGCAATTTTTGAGTAAATCCATCCAACCCCCTTCTCCACCTAATTCAGGTGATGAGAATTAGGTACTCGCTGTCATCCTACTAGTGTAATACTTTTTTTTTAAAGAAGAAGAAGCAAAAGAAGAAAAAGAAAAGCATGAAAGGAAAAGAAAGAAGAACATCACACAAGGACATGGAAAAAACGACTCACTTGAAGAAGCACTTATCACCACATAAAACACGATCACTGCACCTAGAGGTCCTCAAGTTAGGTGTGCCTGGTGGCTTCAGTCGTCCGGCTCCGCTCCTAACCCCCTAGCCCTTTTGATCCCCCACTTCACGCTTAGGGCCCATCAAGGGCAAGACATACCTAGGGAGGTAACACTCGCCTATGGTTAGACCTGTCACCCTAAGCTACTTGCACCGCACCTCCCTTTGCACGAATGGGGTCCTCAAGTGTGGGATGTCACCCACGCTTGCCTATGGTTAGATCCACCTCTACAAAAGGTGACAAACCACCAAGTTCGGAGGCCCCCATCATCTCACTTTCTATTTGTTGTTCTCTTTATTTCTCTTTTTCACACTCTTTCCATCCCTTTTTCTCCCTCCTCTCTCTAGTTTTTTTTTCACTCTCCTTCCTCTCTTTACCTCACCCTTTTTCCACCTCTTCCTTCACTCTTTGTTTCTCTTTCTCTCCCTCCTCTCTTTCTTTGTTGCCTCTCTGTAGAGGAAGCTCACGCTCAACCACCAAGACCCAAGGACCACTTATTGTTTCAAGTGTTTCAAGCAAGCTCTAATGGCTATCTCTTACCTAGCCCATGCGGTGTCAATCCTACGAGTGTACTGAGCTTACCTTGATGCCAAAATGAGTTGTCTCCTCTCTCGCACACACCGGTAGCTCCACAATCCTAGATGCTATCTCAAGCATCCTCAAGCCTCCTCCATCTCCAAGCTCCATCCACCATAGCCGTGCGTGCGAGAAAAGAGAAGAGAAGAGAAGAGAAGAAGAGAAGAGGAGATGGTGAAGAGCTTCACACTTTGATCCCTCACTCCCACACACTCACTCCCTCACACTTTCATACTCCCTCTCTCAAGAGCACACACAAGTAAGGAGAAGAGAAGAAGAGAAGAAGAAGAGAACTCTTGTTAGCCACACACCACAAGAATGAGCTTCCATTCACTTTTTGAACTTTATATACAAGCCCTAAAATCCCATGGCCACCCATCCCATTTTTACATGACCAGTCGTTGTGGCAAGGTCCTTTCTCTATTTTCCTCTTCTAGCCTTATGCCTCTAGCCTACACCCGTCTAATATTTTACAATTGGCACACGAGGGAGCCTGGCACTCTTTTACAAGAGTTTTTAGAGATTTTTGAGGCACCTTTCATTTAAAATTGTGCTTTTTGCCCCAGTTTAGCTTTAAAGGCAATCTGCATGTCTTTACTTTTTTTCCATCTTTTTTTCGCTTTTTCCTTCATTTCTCCGCCATCTTTCTCTGCCATCTCGACTTGGGGTTAAAATTATCCCCTACGAGATGGGTGCCAGTCCCATGGCACTTCTAGCTGCTGTTGGGGAATGGTAGGCAATTGGAAAATTGTTCGAGTGAGGGTAGGGCCATCTCTTTTCCTACATCAAAACATGACAAAATGAACCCCTACACCTATGCAATGGAAGCACTACCTAAATGTAGGGGGTGGGGCGTTTGAATGATGCAATTTAGGGACTGTTTATTGCTGATTTTGCTGATGCATAGCATGATATAGGGTTTGTTGTATTTTAATTAAGAGGATAGTAGCATGAGTGTTGTCTTAGTGCTATCCTTACATCGTTGCAACAAGTTAGTAAAGGAGCATTGGAAAGCCTGGTTATGCACCTCACGTTTCTAATTGAAAATTATGTTTGAGCACATTAGGATCACCCACTTTTGCATGTGCATATCAACCATGATATTAGAATATGAAGAATTGGATGCATAGCACTTGTTTTCCATTACGATGACCTATGCTTGAGTGTGAATGATGTCCTAAGCTGTAGGCTAGTCGATCTTTTTCTTGGAGAATTATTTGGTAAGGACACATGATATCTCCTGGAATATGTTCAAAATGAAAGAATGGGGCTTGTATCGTGTATATTTTATGTTGGAGTGACACATCTTGGGGTCAATCCCTGAGGTGTAGGAGAGTCGTAGTGGAGCCCCAGCAGTCAGCCGAGAGGTGCTTCCCTATGTTTGTGCTACGAGGTATTATGCCTATATGTTATGGGATCTCCCTCTGAGGAGAAGGGATGGTAAACATTGAACTATGACTTAATACAAACTCAAAATTGACATTAGCATTTAGTGTAGAGTGAGTCTCAGATGCTCCTGGCCCGCGAGGTCGTGTGGTGGGGTTGCCTATTGTGTGCATGAGGTCTGGCTAGTGCCATAGCTAGTGCCGGCCCATTTTAGGTCCCATAAGTGGTGCGTTTGCGGGAGCTACCTATAAGTGGCGGTTTTTGAATCTAGGTTGTAAAGGGACCTAAGTTTATAATTTCATTAGTAGTATGCTAAGCTACCCATAAAATGGGGTTTGTTCAAGGATGGAAAACCTTGGCTTTTCCTATACAAAAATTACTAATGGATTTAGTTAGTTATGTAGAGCATGAGTCCTCTATAGAAGATAATTTAGGTGATGAGAAGAATAATCAGTTAGCGGTTACCCCATCCTCTAATGCAATGGCATGGGCCAAGGTTCACCTTGGTGTGGTCCCTACCCAAGAGAAATCATGTATAACCATCCGTCAACCTAGAGGGCACGGAACAAGTATGCTGGAAGCTATGGCGGTCATGGCATCAACAAGTGATTATGCTAAAGCCATAGTTCCATGGGAAAAACTCGACATATAGTGGAGTGCAATTATGACTGAAACATCCCATGTGGTGGGGCATCATGCCAAAATTTTAGGTATCACAAGGATGCTAGAAGCCCTAGCTGTAAAGGGAAAACCATTGCTTAAAAGACATGGTCCCCAGGTACCAAGTGCTAAGGATAAGTTTGCTTTTGATGAGGGGCAGAAGCTCCTAGATAAAGCCATCATGAAACTGCCTCGGAAGGGGCAAAATATGGAATATCCTCTAAGAAAGGATTGGAATGACATGCTAAGAGCTACAAAACTCCCTAGACCACTCTATGAGTTGGTAGAAAGGGATGGCAAGGATAATATTAACCTCCCTACACTAGTAAAGGTGGAAATGGAAGAGGTTGGAGACCCAAAGACACTAGAGTTAGGTCATTAATATGAAGATTTTAATAGCCCAGTGCTAATCCCAAAGGAGAGGACTAAATGTCCTCCTTCTTATAGGGATCTCCTAGTATTTCATGGGTTGGTAATTGAGGACCCAATGTTGCACTTAAAAGAATATGGCCTAATTTGCCTTGCAAGTGGGTTCAATGATATTCATCGGATGCTTATATTTTCTAGCACTCTGAAGGGCGTAGCTAGAAAATGGTACTGGAGCCTCCCAAGGGGGTCTATTAAATCCTTTGAGGAGTTGAGTGATCGATTTTTAGATGAATATGAGAAGAAGGTGCCTATGACCCAAGTTTTAGGGCAGCTGATGCAGATTAGCTACGAGTCCTATCCTTCTGTTAAAGAATATGCTAGAGCCTTTGATGATATTCTGAGGTTTTGGCCAAGAAGAGCTAATGCGTTGCTAGGTGATGTGCTATGTGAGCTTTTTTTGAGTGGCTTAGAGATTAACATGCAAATCCAAGTGGGAATGCAGAACCTTGAGTTGTTACGGGAAGCAAAGATGCATGCCATTGATTATGAGAGACATATTCAGAGATATTGGGAAAACTTTTGGAGTTTTTTGCACTCAGTACAAGTGCATCCCAGCTTCCAACCATTTCTACAAGGAGACACCTCACTTGTTGATACCAAGGTAGCCTATGAGGGGAACCTTGGTAGCCAAAATTTCCAATCAAAAAATGGCAAGAGTAGGGATAATATAACCCCCCTGGGGATCAAAAGATTCCAAGCCCAGTAAGTCCCATCAAGGCTTGCAATGCTTCCATGAGAGGTAGTTGTAATAGTAACATTGATATATGAGAGCAGAGTTTTGAGCTTGGGATGTGCCTAAAATTTGCCAAAAAATCCAAAATTTAGGGGAAAAATATTCAACATCGAAGGCGGCGGCTCCCGATTTTAAGCACCAAGTGAAATACGACTTTTAAAATACGCCCGAGAAACACTTGTGGATTTTTGATAATTTTTCAGACTGACGTGCGGATTGTCAAGAGTTGCCAACCAATGCGGGATGTCAAGCCAGATGCCCAAAAATTTACAGCACTCAAATCGGAGCCCGGACGGGGAAGGAGCCAAGAACCGGTCAAGATATGAAGGGGTGGACATTAGAGAGGCCAAATGGGCATGACCTTTGGGAGCCCAAAAATCTTATGTAGCATGAAACTTTGGGGAAAAACATGGAGAGAGAATGAAGAGGGAAGCGTGGAGATGGTGCCATTTGCCTGCGCGAAAAATCCGCTCCCCATGATGATAAAATGGTATAAAACCCGTAAACACGCGTTTAAGGGGTAAAATGGGATTTTTTTGCAAAATAAATGAGAAATATGAGATATAACATCAATAAAACCCTGAAATTTTGCTATCAAAGAACCTAAGGGCCATAGCCCACAATCAATTCTAATTTCTAGTCATTTTTTATTGAAGAAAATAGAGGAAAAATACCAAAAAATGGTGAAAAATGGGTTTTAAATGGGAGAAAATTAGGAAACGATAAAATGAAAATTCCAGAAAATTATGTGTGTGTTTGTGCAATGTATAATGAAGGTAGAGCATGAGGTTGGCCTCGATTTACCCTCGTTTCTATGTTTTCGTGCGTGTTTGTCGCTTTCTCTATAGAGAAATACACATAAAATGACCTTTTCACCTATCAACGATTGCAAAACATTAAACGGTAGGGTGAGAGGGGAGGTTGAGTGTCAAAGTAAAATCTTAAATCTGTTTTATGTGTTGCATTATGCCTATAGGACATTGTTTTAAAATAAAGGGAAAGGCAGCATGAGCGTAAGGCTCGGTGTCTTTTCTCCTTGCAGTACATAAACGCTAGCATGGAAATCATGAAAAGATTGGTTTTGCACGAGGCACAATGCTGATTTTCTTTTGTTTGTGCACTAAACCATTCACATTATGCACTATGCATGGTTCATGGTATCAAAGGAAAAGCTCCTGGATTGCATAGCAATCGTTTTCTTAGGACTTTGACCAACGATTGAGAGTATGAGGTTATCCCTTGCCGTGGGATAGAGGGCCGATTTCCTAAGGGACTGTTAAGTGAGGACACATGGTATATCTCCTGGAAATACGAGAAATATAAAAGAGAGGAGTTTGTGTTTGATTGTTTTATATGTTGAGCAACGCATCAAAGGGCCAATCCTTGTGATGTAGGAGAGCTACAGTGGGGCCACGGTGTTTCTACCGAGAGGTTGCCTCCATATGTGTGTGATCGTGGCATTCCCAATGTGTACGGGTTCTCCCTCTGAGGAGTTTAAGGGAAACGTTGGACTATAAACTATAAACACATAGATTAAGCTTTAGGGAAGTTTGTCCCTCAGCATTAGATTGATGCTCCTGGTTCGCGAGGCCGTGAGGGTGTTTGTGTGTCATGAGCATGAGGTCCAGCTAGTGCCATAGCCAGTACTGGCCCATTTCAAGCACCATCAGTGGTACTTTTGCCAGGAGCTACGTATAAGTGATGGTTCTCGAATCTAGGGTTTTTAGGGACCAAAAAGTTGGTTTATGTCCTCTGACAAGGACCATGAAGCCGAAATACAAAAATCAGAACGTGTTGAGAGGGCTAGACGGCGGTTAGAAATTGTAAGTAAGGCAACGAAGTCAACCTTATTGAGGCTGTATGTGTCAATGACATTGAAACCTCTAACCTAAGAGCGTGACAAGAGGCCAAAAGGCTAAAGAGATTGATAAAGATAATGCAAAACCGGTCGAGGAAAACCCTAAGCAAGGGGATAAGGGGACGCAAGTTATGAATCTTGGCGTGGAAGGTGGACCTCTAAGGCCTATTGACAAAAAAGTCGATTCTAAGAAGGATGAGGAAGTGCCAAGAAAGAAGGCAAGAGCTAAAAGAGAAGCACCAAAGCCAGTCCCGAGACCAAAAGAAAGAATGGTTTGGCGAGAAAAGAGAGCTTTGGCTACCTATCATGATTTTGATTTAGCAAGTTCTCTTTGCGAAGTTAAACCAGATGTAAACCTTTTACAGTTGATTAAACTATCTCCAGGAGTACGCAAGGAATTTAAGAAGATCCTGCGTATTGGGTATATTGTAGAACCTTTGGGCATAGCACGAGTAGGGGAAGATTGGTTTGAACATGTTGAAAAGCATTGCCCTAGGGTTCCAACGTATGTGGATGGAATATTAGTGGAGCATGCTATTGTAGATACTGGATCCTCCGTCAATATCATGAGTTCAGAGTTGATGGAGAGGCTGGGTCTAGGCATTCAAAAAGATAGTTCCACTCTTCTTAGAATGGCTGATGATAGTCTAAGACAACCAGAAGGTTGCGCTACTAAGGTCCATGTTACAGTGGCAAGTGTAGAATGCTTCTTGGACTTTAGGGTGATAAGATTCGCAGGACGTCCTAGCTATCGAGTCTTGCTAGGTAGGCCTTGGATCTTACGAAAAGATTGTCAAGTCGATATACCCACCTGTCGAGTGGTTCTAGGTAGAGGTGCTAATCGAGTAATAGTCAATGCTTACCCTGAGTCTCCTCAAAGTGAGAGAGCTCATTTACCTTCTACTGAATTAGAGACAACAGATGATCCATCTGGTAGTGAGACATCATCCAGTGATGAATCTAGAGAGGGGTCCACTATAGAGGATATTTATCAGATAACTCTAAATGAGCCGATAGAGCTGCAAGATAGGATAAGAGACGCGGATGTGATTGAGTTAGACCTTGGCACGCCGAATGATTCGCGGCCATTAAATTAGGTTCCATGCTCAGTTCAGCAGAAAGGGAGGACTATGTGTCCTTGATTCAAGAATTCCGTGACATCTTTGCTTGGAGTTATGACGAGCTGAGAGGCATTCCTCCCAGCTTGGCTATTCATACTATTCCTATAAAGGAAGGCAGTCGTCCTATGCATCAGAAAGTAAGGCGTATGCCTTTTGAATTGAGGGACGGGCTGTTTGAGGAGTTACAGAAGTTAAGGAAAGCTGGTTTAATCTTCCATGTACAACACACGGAATGGTGTTCACTAGTTGTTATCAAGAATAAGAAAAACAACCAGATCCAGCTATGTGTAGATTTTAGAGAGCTGAATAAGTAGACGGTTAAGGATTACTACCCGTTGCCATTTATTGACCAGATTTTGGATCAATTAGCGGGTAGGGAAATATTTTCGTTTATGGATTGCTTTGCGGGATATAACCAGATGGCAATTGCAGAAGGGGACAAGTTGAAAATAACTTTTATTACTGTCTTTGGTACTTTTGTGTACCATGTGATGGCCTTTGGGTTGTACAATGCACCTGGATCATGGCAACGAACAGCAGACAAGACCTTTGGTGACATCTCCCCAGATGAGTTGAAGGTATTTATCGATGACCTGGGGGTAGCCACTGTAAGGGAAAGGATGTTGATTATTTTAAGAAAATGCTTTGAGCGGTGCAGACAATTTTGTATTGCTCTTAATCCATGGAAGTGTGTCTTTGGAGTGCCTTATGGGCTATTGCTGGGCCATGTGGTCAGTTCAGTAGGAATTGCAACTGACCCTGAAAAGATCAAGATTATAGTCACTATGAGCCCACCACGCACTCCAAAAGAGGTACATAGCTTTCTGTCATCAATAGGGTACTATCGAAGGTTTATAAATGCCTTGGCAGAAAGGATGTTGCCATTAACGAACTTATTATCCTTTAGCTGTCTATTTGAATGGAGCGACCCTTGTAAGGTAGCTTTCGAGGATGTGAAACAGGAGCTAGTAAAGCACCAGTTTTAAAAGCATCTAAAAGGAGCGAGGTATTCTACATATTTTCAGTAGCCACCATGCATAGTATCAGCTGTTGTTTAGCCCAAATTTGGGAGGAAAAGTGGTATCATCCGATAGCTTTTGCTAGTCGAAAATTGGGCATATTAGAAATTAACTATACCTACATGGAGAAGTTGTGCCTTGCGATGGTCTTTGGGACTAAGAAATTCAGACACTACATCCTCTATAAGAAGGTAGTTTTCTATACGAAGGCGGAAGGGCTTAGATTGCTTATGAACAAGCTACAACCGCCTGATCATCTGGCAAAGTGGTTAATCGCTTTGCAGGAGTTCGATTATGAGATTAAGAGTAAGCCATTGAGGTTGCAGGGTATTGTGGAAGGCCTTGTGGATTTTGGGGAGCCGAAAGAGGCTTTGGCTGAAGGAAGTGATATTGAAGAAATGTTTAAAATTGATAGAGCTTCTATCCCATCTTGGTATGCTACTATTACGCATTATCTATCAACGGGAGAGATGGGAGCTGGTTTATCAAAATCAGAAAAGAGGAAAATCAAGCAACAGGCTTTGAAGTTTAACTTGATTGTAGGAACACTATATCAGCAGGGGTTGATGATATCTATCGCGGATGCGTGATGCCTGACGAGGTTCCTTTCATCTTGGAAGAGTGCCATGACTCTGCATGTGGAGGGCACTTCGCTGGACGGTTGATGGCGCGAAAGCTTTAAGAGCTAGATATTGGTGGTCATCCATCTTCCAAGATTCCTTTGAGTATGTGAAGAGATGTGATACTTGTCAAAGACATGACAGTAGAGAGAATAGAAAACACCCACTTACGCCTATCATGGCTATCCTTCCATTTGAGAAGTGGGGCATTGATTTTGTGGGTCCTATCACCCCGTTGTTTACTACCCAGAAGAGGTACATTATAGTAGCAACTGATTATTTTACAAAATGGTCAGAAGCGCGGGCGACGACGCAGGACAATGCAAAAGAGACTGCAAGTTTCCTTTTCGAGCAGATTATCTGCCGTTTCGGTCCACCAAAGGAGTTAGTGTCGGACCGCGGAACCCATTTTTTAAATAAGGTGATTAAAAGCTTGACTGAAGCTTGGCAAATCAAGCACAATAAAGCGACCCCTTATAATCCGCAAGCAAATGGACAAGTTGAAAGTACTAATAAGCAGCTTGTGGGTATCTTTTCTAAGATAGTCTCTGAGAAGAAACGAGACTGGGACAGGAAGTTGTATGTGGCAGTATGAGCGTACAATACGACGTTCAAGCGAGCTACCGGCCATACTCCATTTAAATTGGTTTATGGGAAAGAGTGTGTGTTACCCCTTAAAATCAAGTTGCCAACCATACGGTTTGCAATTAACCACTCTTTGGGAGATGAGGATTCCCTCTTTGAACGTTTTACGACCATAGCCCACCTGGATGAATTGAAATTACAGAGCTTATTACACCAGGAGGTAGTTAAACATCGGATGAAGCAGTTGCGCGACCTCAAAGCAAAGAAGTATACCTTTAAAAAAGGGCAATTAGTTCTATATTATGATGCACGTAGGGAGCTGTTTCCAGGGAAGCTGGAACCTAAATGGGATGGCCCCTACAAGATTGTTCGACCAGGGAAAAATAGGTCTACGGCTCTACTAGCTCATCTGCAGGGAGTAGAGTTTAAAAATAAGGTTAATCTTAATAAGATTAAACCTTATTATTTCTAAGTATGCTAATACAAAGAAAATGCATTGCAGGTCCATGCTGGGGATGATTTGAGACCTGCAAAAGAGCTTAAAGCTAGTTGATGGGTCGGTTAATTCCTTATTTGGAGCACCCATATCTGGAGCAGAGATACCATCAGGGGAAACTTATCTGGTGGAGAAAAGGATACAAAGTGATTGAGCAAGAAGATGGAACCTTTTTGTGGGAGATCAAAGTCTTCTGCCATCACTGCTTTACGACTGTTGACAAGTATCCCTGTTGAGTTCAATGAAGAAGGTGGGATGGAGCCGTTGGTTCACCCTCTCAACATGTTGAACTTTGACTATCATAGCTACAAATAGAGGAGTTCATGATGGCAGGCTGTGTAAACCCATTGTGGCCGTATACATTATATTTTGACAGAGCGTCTAGGGGCCCTAATAAAAAAGGGAGTGTTGGAGTAGTAATCTGAGATCCCCAACGTAGAGCTACAAAAAAGTTAGCTGCTTATTTTGGGGTAGGATTTACTAACAATATGGCGGAGTATAAAGCCTTGATTATGGGATTGCATATTTCCAAGCAAGGTGGTATTCAGCGGTTGTTAGTAAAAGGGGATTCCCAATTGATCCTGAATCAACTAGATGGGACATACACAGTGCGAAATCCCATTCTTTGTATGTATCATCGAACTGCCATGACCCTACTTGAGGAGTTTGAGAGAGTGTCTTTTCAACTGATTCCATGTTATTGGAATCAGTTTGCGGATTCACTATCAAATCTTGCTTATGAAGAAGACATTTTCTTCAATTGTGGTCCTAGTTTGGATATTGTTATCAATGATGAAACAGGACCCGGTCGCTTGTGGGGAATGTTATTAGAGCATGCAATATATGGCAGACGATGGTTGATATGGGTGATGCAAAGAGTAGGTGAGATCAACCTACTGTTATTATCCTGGACCCATAGGCTGATTAGACAACATGTTATGCATACGCCTCTTGCTATATATGCAGGAGGGATGGGTCATAACCTTATGCATTTAGTTTAGGGTTGGGAGCCCTGGTTTTTCCTCCTTGGAAAGGAGTCTATTATTGAATATGTGTACTCTTTCGGGGAGGGATGTGTAGGTGCTATTCTGTTTGATCTCGTTAGGCCAAGAGGGCCCGTTTTGCGAGGTTTTGAATGTTTTATTTCATTAGGCCAAGAGGGCCGATCAAGTTTTGTAGTGAAATGTTTTATTTCATTAGGCCAAGAGGGCCAATTGTTTGTTTAGTACAGGTGTGGTTAATGGTTTCTTGTTTTAGTCTTGTGCTAGACAGGTTTGACGAAGAGCTTGGAAGGAGCCTTTGTTGCATGGAAGCTTCTTGTGGCCCTATCTAGGTGATATCTCTCATTTTCGAGTATCGTGTTTTATGCTATATGTATCGGTGTACTTGTTGGGGGATTTACTTTTCTTGTTGGGGACCGGCGTCCAAGGCATGAAGTCCCAGGTTTAGGTTAAGTATGTTTGAGGGAGGTCTGAGTAGTCATTGCCTCCTGTAAAGACATTGCCAGGCATCGAAAGACCTGTTTTAGAAGGCAGTTCTAGTTGTTGAGAATTAGCAATCACACTCAAACAGCCTCTTTGTATGGAGTCTCAGGGTCAAGGATATGCAGGCTAACTTATCCCATATGCACAATGGTGCCTACCGTAGTTTCCTACTTTCCTATAAAGCATTGTACTTGCTTCCTTTCTTAATGAAATGATAGTACTCTTTTCTTTTCAGTGAAGTGTCAATGTCATTGTCCACATACACAAGATTGTGTTTATGAGTCCAAGTCTCAATCTTGGAACCTAATTCACTTGTGTAACAAACAGTGTCCTTGTCTTCTCCATCATGAGTCCACACTTCTCATTTCATCCTCCATAGCTTCCGATTTTGCCATGCTCTAGATCCCGCATTTCTCACATGGTATCACAGCCCAATTGGGCATGGCATTGCTTGTCTAGCCTCTCTTGATTCCTTTCAACCACAGTCTAGCTCAATGTCAGCTCATGACTTCATCTCCCAACTCTACTCTCACTGAAGCTTCCATGGCAGCCATAGCCAACAGCACCCTGTCAAATTGAGCTGCTTACATCTCACTCCACAGGTCAAATCTCTTGGAGCTTCCTTCTAGAAAAGTATTTCCCAACTCACAAAGCTTCCCTGTATCACATCAATCCAGGACATTGGACCATATGGAGCTCAGCATTGTGAAAATCCCCAATCTCTGCTCTGTGTCTGCCATAGCTAGATAGGACCTACCTCACTTGGAGCTTCCATAACTCTTCAACCATGCCATTTCAGCCCACGATTTCTTCTAGGGAGTTGTTCCTCTGCTCAAGGCGCTTCATCCTGGTACAACAAACAACCACATTGGCAAGCTACAGCTCTGGCATTGCACAAATTCAACGTCGCTGCCCTAGACTGCGCCGATTCTGTTCGCGCCCCCTGCGTGCTGCATACTGTCCACGATTTTGACGATTATGATAGGGCTTTTGTAGCCCATGAAATCAGCTTCCTAGGCATATAAAAATTTTTGAAAATGATCCACTGTAGCTCCTGTAATCAGCAAAAAACCAGGCCCCTATCTCAGAAACCCTAATTCCACCATAGCCAAAGCTTCAAAATCTTGACATTTTTCACTGTTTCTCTCACTAAAGTTATCAACAGTGATTTTAATCACTGAGCAATACTCTCTGAATTTCATTAAAGTACTGTCACTCAAATCTGAAGGCATCAGCATCAAATCAAGAAGGGGAAGATCACTTGGATTTTAAAAGAGTAAAAGACTTTTGCAGATTTGGTATTCATTGACACTCAGTTAGTGTTTTTTAGCACTTGTGTCTCTCAACCAACTCTTCTGCTACTCAAATCTAATAAGTCTGAAGTTGATTTGCTACTGTTTCTGTAAGTCTAACATGGGCAAAGACTCTCCAAATGCTCGATTCAAAGGAGTCGGGTTTCACACTTGGCAAACCTGCATCAAGCTCATCCTGATGAAGAAGGGTCTCTGGGCCATCACAAATGGCAAAGAGAAGAAACCTCGGGACACGGACCTTGCAACTACTTGGAAAAAGAATGATGACAGAGCTCAGGCCATTATCAAACTGGAGCTAGACGACAGTTATATCCACCATGTGGATAACTGTGAGACCTCACAGGATACATGGAAAAGACTTGACACCCTGTTCGGTGCACAATCTAAATCATCAAAGTATGGTCTCCTGATTGAGTTCTTCAGGCTTGAAATGAAGTCCAGCACATCACTTGCCACACATCTTAATTACATGGAAGGACTCCTAACCCAACTTGCAGGAATCAACATTAAAATGGATGAAGATGTTTGCATCGGTGTTCTACTTAAGAGCTTGCCTCCTGAATATAATAATGTATCAACAACTTTAATCAACATGCCAAATCCTGAACTTGTTGATATCCAGGCATCACTGTTAGAAGAAGAAAAGAAGCTAAAAACTAAAGAAGAACCAAGTACCTCTAGAGATGAGCATGCATTATATGTTGGCAACAGGTACAAAGGCAAGAAGGATCAGCTCTTTTGTGACTTCTGCAAAAGGACCGGACACACCGAGAAGTTCTGCCACGCAAGAAAGAGATCCCAAAAGGCCTATCTAGTCGCAGTCAAAGAAGAAGAAGAAAATGGAGCAAAGGAAGAAGAAGATGAAGATGAAGACCACCAGGATCGGAAGGACAAGACTCATCAGTCCTTGTACTCTCATAATTCTGATAGACTGTTTTAATAGCCTTGTATTTTCCTTGCCCTAATGCTTCCTGCCATAAGCTTTGTAAACTCCTTATGTAACTTGGCATTACAGTCCCTGTACACTTTGTGAGGCCCCTGTTACAGCCTCTGGATGTCCACCATGTTTATGGTACCCACACTTAGCTTTTTCTGCGATAGCCTCTGGTGTTTTGCCATGTCTGTGGTATGCCCACACTTTGCAGGTGGTTCTCATTATAGCCTCTACACACTTTATGCCTTTTCTAGTTGTGATTGAGGAGGGGTATTGAGAATCAGCAATCACACTCAAACAGCCTCTTTGTATGGAGTCTCAGGGTCAAGGATATGCAGGCTAACTTATCCCATATGCACAATGGTGCCTACCGCAGTTTCCTACTTTCCTATAAAGCATTGTACTTGCTTCCTTTCTTAATGAAATGATAGTACTCTTTTCTTTTCAGTGAAGTGCCAATGTCATTGTCCACATACACAAGATTGTGTTTATGAGTCCAAGTCTCAATCTTGGAACCTAATTCACTTGTGTAACAAACAGTGTCCTTGTCTTCTCCATCATGAGTCCACACTTCTCATTTCATCCTCCATAGCTTCCGATTTTGCCATGCTCTAGATCCCGCATTTCTCACACTAGTGACCCTGTTCTGCTAGCCTACTAGGCAGCCGTTCTAGGAGTTCTTGTTAGTTATGAGGCAGCTAGAGAAGCCTGCCAGAAGAAAATAATGATGATGAAAAGAAACCCTGAATATCTTAAAAGAAAATAAATATATACAAAGGTGTGTAAAAAGGGGTTCTAACCCCCTATCAAAGTAGAAAAGAAAAGAATGGAAAATTTATTAGCACTTGATCATTGCCTAGCAAAGGCCTGGTAGGTTCTTGGGGACGAGTCAGACCCGGGGCCGATGCCTTGTCTTCCTAGGGTTGGCGTCTTGCTGGAAAAGAAAAATAGGGAAGGTTGGAGCGAAAATAAAAGTGAGCGTTAGAAAAGGATTAAGTGTCGCCTTGCAAGGGCTTGGTAGGTTCTTGGGTACCAAGACAGGACTTGAGGCTGATGCCCTGTTCTCCTTGGGTCACTATACTCAACTCCCTCCTTTTTACATGCCCAAGTATGGAGAAATAAAAACCTAAAAGAAGAAATGTACTTTTTAAAAAATATACTTCTCGATCAGGCTATAGGAGTCCTCACCTAGTAGGAGCTCCTAGTTGTGTTGTCCTTAGTTAGGTAGGTAGTTCAGACCACCACTTAGGGCAACCTCTTTGATAGTTCTTTTTAGTTTGGCCTTGTTGGAGTAGTTGGTTAGTGACTAGCTTCGGACCTTCTATGAGATTATGCTAGGCCTAATCCTTGTGGATGTCATGCCTTGGTTTTGTCAGGGGGTAGGGTGAGCATTGTGATGTGTTTAAGTACATATCTATTTTGTATCAGCTTGATGCTTCCTTTGGTTGTTTTGTGCAGATCTGTTGTGGGATTCGATGGGCTGAGTCGTCCTATCCCGTGGTCACCAATGAGAGAGGAGTTTTGAGCTAGGGATGTGCCTAAAATTTGCCAAAAAATCCGAAATTTATGGGAAAAATATTCAACATCGAAGGCGGCGGCTCCAACTAGGACGATTTTAAGCACCAAGTGAAATATGACTTTAAAAAGGCGCCCGAGCAACACTTCTGGATTTTTGATAATTTTTGAGACTGCTCCGCGGGTTGTCAAGAGTTTCCAGCCAATGCAGGGTGTCAAGCCGGAGACCCAGAAATTTACAGCACTCAAATCGAAGCCCGGACGGGGAAGGAGCCAAGAACCGGTCAAGATATGAAGGGATGGACATTAGAGAGGCCAAATGGGCATGACCTTTGGGAGCCCAAAAATCTTATGTAGCATGAAACTTTGGGAAAAAAAGTGGAGAGAGAATGAAGAGGGAAGCGTGGAGATGGCGCCATCTGCCTGCACGAAAAATGCGCTCCCCATGATGATCATCAATCTCCAAGTTGCATACAAACCATCAAACAAATCTTGGCCCTTGATTCCCCCTTGTGTGCTGATCGTATCACCGTCCTTCACTCATCCAATGGTGGCCTGAATGGAGAATTCTGATTCTAGTCTTTCTCTCTCCTCCCTCTCTCTCCCCTAAGGGGCTCTTCTTGTGTGCAAGAGGAAAATGAAGAATGGTGAAGGAAAGCTTGTCCGGTTGGGACCGGATTGCTTCCCTTCACCGGGTCAATGTAGACATGAAGATTGCTGATTGTGAAGATGTTGGATATCGAATGAGGGTTGACCCGCAGTCCTGTAGCAAAACCGAGATCCTGAGACATAAAGCCTAAGCGGTAATTTAATTTTTATGAAGAAAAAATGAGTTTTTATGCTATTTGGTTGATGAAATATTGTTCCCATGGGCGGAATATGCATTATGATGTTGCTACTATGAGTTTCAACAGTTTACGCTCTGAAAATCAGAAAATTATAAGTGATATGGCTGAAATTAATGGTATAAAACCCGTAAAACACGCGTTTAAGGGGTAAAATGGGGTTTTTTTGCAGAATAAATGAGAAATATGAGATATAACATCAATAAAACCCTGAGATTTTGCTGTCAAGGAACTAAGGCACAACCTACAATAAATTCTAATTTCTAGTCATTTTTAATTGAAGAAAATAGAGAAAAAATACCAAAAAATAGTGAAAAATGGGTTTTAAATGGGAGAAAATTAGGAAACGATAAAAGAAAATTTCCAAAAAATTACATGTGTGTTTGTGCAATGTATAATGAAGGTATACCATGAGGTTGGCCTCATTTCTATGTTTTCATGCGTGTTTATCGCTTTCTCTATAGAGAAATACACATAAAATTACCTTCTCACCTATCAACGATTGCAAACATTAAACGGTAGGGTGAGAGGGGAGGTTGAGCGTCAAAGTACAATCTTAAATCTGTTTTATGTGTTGCATTATGCATATAGTATCTTGTTTTAAAATAAAGGGAAAGGCAGCATGAGCGTAAGGCTCGGTGTCTTTTCTCCTTGCAGTACATAAACGCTAGCATGGAAATCATGAAAAGATTGGTTTTGCACGAGGCACAATGCTGATTTTCTTTTGTTTGTGCACTAAACCATTCACATTATGCACTATGCATGGTTCATGGTATCAAAGGAAAAGCTCCTTGACTGCATAACAATTATTTTCTTAGGACTTTGACCCACGATTGAGAGTGTGAGGTTATTCCTTGCCATGGGATAGAGGGCCGGTTTCTTAAGGGACTGTTAAGTGAGGACACATGGTATATCTCCTGGAAATACAAGAAATATAAAAGGAAGGAGTTTGTGTTTGATTGTTTTATATGTTGAGCAGCGCATCAAAGGGCCATTCCCTGCGATGTAGGAGAGCTGCAGTGGGGTCGTGGTGTTTCTACCGAGAGGTTGCCTCCATATGTGTGTGATCGTGGCATTGCCAATGTGTACAGGTTCTCCCTTTGAGGAGTTTAAGGGAAACGTTGGAATATAAATTATAAACGCATAGATTAAGCTTTAGGGAAGTTTGTCCCTCAGCATTAGATTGATGCTCCTGGTCTGTGAGGCCGTGAGGGTGTTTGTGTGTCATGAGCATGAGGTCCGGCTAGTGCCATAGCCAGTGCCAGCCCATTTCATGTCCCATCAATAGAACCTTTGGGCCTATGAGTGTGAATAAGTATCCTATGGGAGGTTCTAGTTTTGCCATTGGAAATGCTCTAAAGAGACCTTTTCCATCTTTAAGTGAGTCATGCTTTCGAGTACATGTTGTTCCTAGCAGTAAGAGCATGGTTTCTATAAATAGGCAATTGTAGAGTGGAAAAAGGCAAGTAAAGACATCTCGCATAGAGAAGATGCGGTATGCTAAAGGGCCACCTATATTAAATAGAAGCCATAAGGCTGTGAGGCCATCAGATAATAGTGATAAAGTCCACCTGTACTAAATAGAAGCCATAGGGTTGTGAGGCCATCAGGTAATAGTGATAAATCCACAGTGAGTCCATTGGACCAATGTGGGTAGTCGAGGCAGCCTAAGAATGAAAGAAGAGATGTGAGATGGGGTTGGAAACCCAAGATCTCTCAAAATGTGGTTGGTGCATTAGATATAAGGTCAATAACATCATATGAACATATTGTGATCAATTCCCAGGTAGGTGTGATAAAAGGCCATAATGATACATTTGACAATATGCACCCCTCTAGGATACAATCATGTGATGGGTCTTGGATTGAAACCCTACCTAGTTTGGGTTGGAATGATGACTTATGCCAAAACCCAAATAGGGAAGGTTAAAATGAGCACCAAGCTGTGATTCTTTCTGCAAAAGGAGCCTCTAAGTCACTTGAATGACTAGTTCATTTGGATGACAATAAATGTGGGACATGCGAGCCCAATGATATCATTCACCTAGCCAATGGTACCCAAGGAAGGATAGGCCACATCGAGGTTATATCAGTAGAAAGGCTTGGGCTAGTGGATTTACAAGAGCCCAAGATCAAACCTTGAGCTGCGTGGCATGAGTAACATGGGGCTAGCTATCCTATTGTATGCTATCCTTGGTATCCTGGTTAGTTTGATGGGATGTGGTGTATATGCCAAGAAGACCATGTATTGCATGGATTAGAATGACCTATCCATTTTAGGCCAAGAGGGCCATTCGTCTATGTAGTGTGGGTGCATTTTATGATTTTTTGTTTTACTGTTGTGCCAGATAGTTTACGTGGAGCCGAGGGGAGCCTTTGCTATGCCAAAGCTTCTTGTGTCCCAATCCAGGCAATATCTTTCCTTTTGTCAATACCATTCTTTTATGTTTTATGTGTCTGTGTACTTGTGAGGGATTTCATTTTCTTGTTGGGGACCGACAATCAAGGCATGAAGTCCCACGTATAGGTTAATATGTTTGTGGGAGGTCTGAGTAGTCGTTGCCTCTTGTAAAGGCATTGTTAGGCATTAAAAGACCTGTTTTAAAAGGCAATCCTAGTGACCCTATTTTGCTGACCTGCTAGATGGCAGTTCTAGGAGTTTCTGTTAGTTGTTAGGCAATTAGAAAAGCCTGCCAGACAAAATGATGATGCAAAGAAGCAAAATCTTGAATAGATGAAAATATATGAATATACGGAGGTGTGTAAAAAGGGATTCTAACCCCTATAAAAATAGAAAATGAGAGAAAGCAAAACCCTTGACTAGTTGTTCGGCCTATTAGGTTCCTAGGGACAAGCCAGACCCGGGGGCCGATGCCTTGTCTTCCTGGGGGTGGCAACTAGCTATAAAATTAAGAATAAAAATATGAGAGGGTTGGAGAGAAAATAAAATTGAGCGTTAGAAAAGGATTGTCGCCTTGCGAGGGCTTGGTAGGTTCTTGGGTACCAAGATAGGACCTGAGGCCAATGCCTTGTTCTCCTTGGGTCACTACACTCAACTCCCTCCTTTTTACACACTCGAGTATGGAAAATAAAAGGCTAAATGGACAATGTGCTAAAAGACAATATTTCTTGATCAGGCTGTAGGAGTCCTTGCCTAGGAGAAGCTCCTAGTTGAGTTGTCCTCAGTTTGGTAGGTAGTTCGGACCACTACTTAGGATAAGCTCTCTGATAGTTCTTTTTAGCTTGGCCGTGTTGGAGCAGTCGATTAGTGACTAGTTTTGGCCTTCTGTTGGATTGTCCTAGGCCTACTCCTCGTGGATTTCATGTCTTTGTTTTGTCAAGGGGTAGGGTGAAAGCTGTGATGTGTTTTGTTGAGTATTTTTAGTATCAGCTTGATGCTCTTTGTGGTTGTGTTGATGTGCAAATCTGTTCGTGGGGCTCGATAGGCTGAGTCGCCCTATCCCGTGGTTGCCAATGAGAGCTACATTTTAGGAGTCAACTTTAAGCCAATCTAGAAGTGATTTCAGCTCATTTTAAAGCAAAAACATGGTCGGGTTGAGTCAACAAGCCAATTTTCATGAAAAATCAAACGTTGGCAAATGACTAAGCTGGGATTTTCCTAGATGCATTTTCGACATAAGGAATCCAACGCAAGTCGGTTCATCAATCAGAGGTTGTTTGACCCCCCATTTAATCCCCGCAAGGTTTGACATTATAAAGCAACTACCAGATCATGAAGTCATAAAGTGCTTGGGAGAGGCCAGGTTCTCTCCCACATACGATGGAGTTTGACGCCACAAAGTAGCCTATCCAATTGGATTGCAAATCGAAGTTCGTTTGCCCTCTCAAAATCGAAATATCCACTTGCGGGATAGTGTAAATACAAAAATATGAACCGTTTATTTTAATTTTTTTAACCTTAGGCTTAGTAAAAGCCTTGAAACTAATGCAAAAACTGTCTCGAACAGAGGGAAGCATCAATGCGCCTCCTCATTTTTGCTCGATGCCTCTCCGATTCAAACACGTTTGGAGAGAGAGAGGGAGATTCTTGATCAAGGCAGAGAGAGGAACAAGATGGCTGTAAGCTTGCCCGTTTTAATGGAGAATTTAACATTCTCATTTTTTAGTCTTTCTCTCTCCTCCCTCTCTCTCCCCTCTATGGGTTGTTCATGTGCACTATCTTGAAGGAGGAATCGGGAAGGAGATTGAAGCAAATGATGATGGAGATTAATGGAGATATTGAAGCTTGATGTGCAACATGGAATAGAGAGTAATGGAGGCTCCGTCCGCTGGTCACGTAGTCATTTAATGCGTCTCGGGTTTTGTAGAAACATGATATCACTATTTTTTATGAAGGAAATGAAATTTTTTGACATTTTATGATGAAAATGATATTCTCATGTGATGAAAATTTGTTTGAGTGCTAGTTGCATCATGTTTAATTGCTTTCTATAAGAAAATTCTGATTTCATAATGATTTACATGCGCTATTTAAATCTCGCAAAACCCGAAATGCGGTTTTCAAGGGTAAAATGATGGTTTTGTTGTTTTAGGTGGGTGAAATGTGTTCCTATGGGGAAAAATGAAAACTAAAATTGAATTTAAGTATGCTAACATGATTGATATAAGGAAAATTAGAAAATAAAAGTTATTATTGATAAATAAATGCATAAAAATAAGAAAAAATAGAGAAAAAATAGGAATACGCTTCATAAAAATAAGGAAAAATATATTAAGTGTTTGTGAATATATGGTAGTGGAAAAGCATGAGGTTTAGCCTTAGTTTTCCCTATCTTCTTGTCAAACATGACAAAATGAACCCCTACACCTATGCAACGGAAGCACTACCTAAACGTAGGGGTGGGGTGTTTGAATGATGCGATTTGGGGGCTGTTTATTGTTGATTTTGTTAATGCATAGCATGATATAGATTTGTTATATTTTAATTAAGAGAATAGTAGCATGAGCGTTGTCTCCGTACTATCCTTACATCACCACAACGAGTTAGTAAAGGAGCATTGGAAAGCCTGGTTATGCACGACATGTTTCTGATTGAAAATTATGTTTGAGCACATTAGGATCATCCACTTTTGCATGTGCATATCAACCATGGTATTGGAATATAAAGAATTGGATGCATAGCACTTGTTTTCCATTACGATGACCTACGCTTGAGTGTGAAAGATATCCTAAGCTGTAGGTTAGTCAATCTTTTTCTTGGGGAATTATTTGGTAAGGACACATAGTATCTCTTGGAATATGTTCAAAATGAAAAAGTGGGGCTTGTATTTTGTGTATTTTATGTTGGAGCGACACATCTTGGGCCAATCCCCGAGGTGTAGGAGAGTCGCAGTGGAGCCACTAAGCAATTAGCCGAGAGGTGCTTCCCTATGTTTGTGCTGCAAGGTATTATGCCTATATATTATGGGATCTCCCTCTGAGGAGAAGAAATGGTAAACGTTGAACTATGACTTAATATAAACTCAAAATCGACATTAGCATTTAGTGTAGAGTGAGTCTCAGACACTCTTGGCCTGCAAGGCCATGTGGTGGGGTTTTCTGTTGTGTGCATGAGGTGCAACTAGTGTCATAGCCAATGGCGGCCCATTTTAGGTCCCATCAGATGACAAGGGGATGCAAGTCCTTAATCCTGATATGGAAGGCAGACCTCTAAAAGCTGTAGATGGTAAAGTCGAACCCAAGAAGGATAAGCAGTTGCCAAAGAGGAAGGAAAAAGCCAAGAAAGAGGTGCCAAAGCTAGTCCAAAGACCTAAGGAGAGAATAGTCTAGCGAGAAAAGTGAGCTCTTGCTAGCTATCATGAATTTGATTTAGTGAGTTCTCTTTGTGAAGTTAAGCCGAATGTAAACCTCTTGCAATTAATTAAATTGTCTCCAAGAGTACGTAAAGGATTTAAGAAGATTCTTTGCACTAGGTATATCATTGAGCCCTTGGAAATAGTGCGAGTAGGAGATGATTGGTTTGAACATGCTGAAAAAGCATTGCCCAAGGGTAGCAGCATATGTTGATGGGTATTAGTGGATCATGATATTGTGGACACATGATCCTCTGTCAACATTATGAGCTCAGAATTGATGGAGAGGTTAGGATTAGAAATAGAAAAAGATGCCTCCATGATTCTCTAAATGGTGGATGACAATTTAAGACAACTTGAAGGTTGCATTACTAAAGTCCATGTGACTGTTGTCAATGTGGAATGCATCCTAGACTTTAGATTCATTAGGTTTGCCAGGTGACCTAGCTATCAAGTATTGCTAGGGCAGGCCATGGATCTTACAAGTAGATTGCCAGGTTGATATACCCGTCGCTGGTCAATTGATCTTTGGCATAGCGCCAAACATGTAGTAGTAGATGCCTATCCTGAATCTCCTCAAAGTGAGGAGAGTTCCTTTGTCCTCATCAAAGTTAGACACATTAGATGCTCCATCTGCTACTAAGACGTCATCAAGTGATGAATCTAATGAGGGGTCCACTACAAAGGATATCTATCACAAGTAACTTTGAACGAGCCAATAGAGGCTCAGGAGAGGATAAGAGATGTGGATATAATTGAGATAGACCTGAGGACCTTGAGTGGTGGAGAGCATGGGGGAGGGAGAAGGCATGTAGCTAGACACGTGTGTGGCTATCTCTCCTCCCTTTATTCTATATGACCCCCCCTCTGAAGCTGGGGGAACGGAGAGGGGGAGAAGATCATGTCGTTGCTGCCGCCCGCCGCCAGCAACTGCCATCGTGACGCCAACTGCTGCCGTTGCTGCGCCACGCTCCCGCCTCCATCCTCACCTCCATCATCATCATAATCATCTTCCTCGTTGACCTCCCCTCCATCCTCATCATTTTCCCAATCACCATCTTCTCTCTCCACGTCTTCTGTCAAACCACAGAAGCTTGGAAGCTTCTAATTAAAGGCCTCCTTAAGCCTTATTCACCCGTGCTCTCGGGATTTTCAAAAACCGTGACTATAAGGCCCATTCCTACGCAGAAGAAGAGAACCCTAGGCAGAAAGAGCTTCGTAACGCGTAAGAGACCCAAGAGGAAGTTGCTGAACTGGGATTTGATTCGTCAATGGCTCCCAAGAAAATGGCGAGAGGTGCACATGCGGGAGCTTCCACCCCGAGTACACGTGTGGACAACACCTCGAACCTCAGTGCCCAGGTTCTTAAAAATTAATTTCACATGAAAGGATGCATTAGGCATGTTTAATTTTCGTAGGGAAGTTATAAATGCATTTATTCATTCGTTTTACAAAGTTTAGTGCATGTCGAATATTTAAAATTGCTCGCACTCCCATGGACAAGGGTAATTGCAATCTTCTTGAACGTATAATGCATAACCTAGAAGATGATATGGTGCTAAGAAGGATAGAGCTTATGTCACATGATGCACTTACGAAGTAAATTCATGGTCGTGGTTCATATAGAGGATAATCTTAGACGACCATTGAATGTTGTCCAAATCTTCGCAATGCATGGAAAGGAATTATGAATTTGCAAATTGCATGTGAGGATGGTTACATTTTAGGTTGGTTAAGTGCTAAAGGACGGGTTAAATCATAAATGGTCTCATGGCATTTGCTCATGCATGGAGTTCTTTTATCAAAGTTTGTATTTAGGAAAGGATGCATTTTCATATTAAAGCTTGAATTCAATGTATTAAACGAAGGATTTATAGGCATAGTTCTTGATGTAAATCAACGTAGGGTTTATACGAGTTAGTTCTAAATTGTCAATCATTATAGTTTAGGCAAGGAAAAGTAACGATCATTGTAGAACTTATAGCTGCATAGAAGGAAAAAGTCTACGAATCGCATATTTGCATGGAATGTTATATCTTGCAATTATTTACATCTTTAAGGAAAGTTCACATCTTGTCGCAAGATAATTAGATCAATTAGGTAAATCACTTATAATGGTGTAACTCAAATGATGATCACCTCAATGTGCTAGGTAGAGCTAAGCCGCGATAAAATTCTGCCTAGTATCGCACTCGGAAAACTGACTTAATATTTCCAACCTCAAAGGTCCTACCCACATTCACAGAATGTTAGGGTTAGCTGAACGCCTATGCAAGAACGATCTAGGGTTCTTACCCTAAGGATCAATTAGCCAAATACTAGACCTCCGTATGGATTTAGGAACCCTAGAGCCAAAGCGTCATCGGCCTAGTAGGGTTAGGGTTGGGTTGGGTCAAGAGGACTCCCAAACCCTACATCTTGACCAAAGTATTCTTGACTTAGGAATACCGTGTGATGGGAGAAATAATCCCACAAGTTAGGCGCAACACTTGTCTCGTGCAACAAGTTGCAACATCACATGATTTTGTGACTAAATCACAAAAATAGTATTGCCACTCCTTAGAACAAGGTTGGCGAGTTCTAAGTACAAGTCTAATTTTTGAGGGGATGAGTAGCCCTTCTTTGAGGCTGATTTGCCAAGTTAGGGAAAACTATGAATTGCCTAGTAGCAATTGACCAAATCAAGTGAGGACAACAGGGTTGTCCAGGGTTTATTGTTTATAATTTAAGGAAACCTAAGGTGGAAACAATATGAGTCAATAGGGTACAAACCCTAACCCAAGGATAAAGGGTAAATAAGCAACACAGCTTATGAAACCCTTGGGATCTTGCCAAGTCGCAACTAACCCCGGATCGAATGTTGGATATATTCAGAGAGAAGGATTCATACCTTAGCAATTGGACGTACAAACGACCACTCGAATGCTTGTGTTTGTACACTTAGGAGCACTGTTTGTACTTCTTTGCTCAAGGAACTAATGCTGGAAAATAACTAATGCTTCAGGTTGAAAGCCTGGAGAGAGAGGCAGCATCAGTTATCCCCGAGTGTCTGCCTAACCCTATCCAAGGGGGTTGTTAGCCGTGACGGGACGTGAACCGAACCCGCCACAAGAGGTCTCTCCGTGGGTGCTACTTGGAGCAGGAGGACGCTTGGGTGCCAGGGGGGCTCTGGCCGTAAATCCCTTGCCTTCGGACCCTGCATAAGAGGCCGATGTGACTTGAGATTGGATCCCGAGGCCCGCATACTAGTCAACAGGTAGAAACTTGGAATAGCGATCCCTGAGGATTGCTGGAATTGCCTTCGGGTGGATTATGGAATTGCCTTCGAGCGGATTATGGAACTACCTTCGGGCGGATTATGAAATAGCCTTTTGGCTGGATTATATGATGTATTCCAAAGAATGATAAATAAAGATCAAATATTGAAAATGAACTTGTTTGACATTGTTTTTCTATGTCAGTGCCTAAGTTATGTGAAGGAACCAGTGAATAATTGGCTAATTAAGCAAGCTGTTTTTGCTTGTCAAACTAAATGTGGTAGGTAATTAGATAACTAAAGCAACTTGAGGAAAGTGCGGTGGATGTGACCATGGGTCCATCCTACGGAAGGGTGGTTCCGATTGGTCCGAAACTTTTCTCAAATGAATTGACTGCAAGGTAACGATGACCTAGAATCTAGAAAGCTAGAGTCCCGATTGATATTGTTTTAGGGGAATGAAATGGGACTATGTCTTATGGGTAGAGAGGTCGAGCTTCGCATCCCTCTCATTTCCCATTCTCCTTGAACCAAGTGCAGTATAAATCCGCTTCGACCCCGATGTTTCTACGTAAGGTAGTTTGTCTGGGGCTCGACACTAGTTACCTCTAGAAACTTGACCATTAGGAAAACCTTGATTCAAGTCGGTCCTAATTGGGAACGGTCGGAATGCTTCCTCTTCGTGGAAGACTTGGGAAGACCTAGATCGCAAATCCTGTGACACTCCATGGGAGTGCCGGGCAGCGCTTTTTGGACTCTCTTCTCGATGGGCTACTAAGACGTGTCCTACAAGTGGACGGTTGGACACGTTATATTTTGGTTCTAAGAATTGTGTATATGTATATATAAATACAAGAGTAGATGTAATGCTGAGTAATGTGTGTGTGCGGAGGGGTGTGTGTGAGTCATGTGCATGAGTGTGTAAAGAAGGAGCAAGGATAAGTAGTATGTGACATGTGTCTATGTATGTAGTATGTGTATGAGTACATATGTACATGTGGCGAATGTTTCTATATATATCCCATAACTTATAAATATTGTGACGAATTTAATATATTTCTTTCAGTATTTGTTTCACACGAATGGCAAAAGAGCCTTCAAAATCTAAATATACCTTAGAAATGTTGGCGAATAAAAAATTTTGGAGTTATAAATTAACCTACTCAAGTTTTTAAAAAAATCTGAAAAAATAAAAATATACCCATTTGGCGACATATAGCCACTAAAATCATCTATGTGAGTCATATATGTAGGAATCTCATATGGATGAAAATATCAATGATAATGTGAATCAATAGATAGACACACATATCTCTTATGATGGCACCCATCTGGATCTAGAAGATGACGTTCGTAGCGTCAATGTCATTGGAGTGAAAAGCCAATTTGCATTGGTAGATCTTCTATTAGATATACTACCAACCTTATTTGCATCTATATAACCCAAAAACATGTATATTCTTACTTGCCTCATACAAAAGTCTAGCCAAAGGCCAAAGATGGTCATGGTGTGCTTTCCATGGATCTAGTTCATGGCAAGCATTGGGATTCAAGTATGACTACTTTTTGTGGTTAAGGATTGGTACACTCAACATTGACATCAATGTTTAGGCATGCTTGTGGTGGCTTGATCACCCACTACTTGGGTATCCATGGTCCTATCTAATGGTCATTGTTGTATTTACTATGATGTGTCATTATCATTGTATATTTTATTTTATTGATCACCCATGATTTAAGAGAGGGTGTTAGTAGAGTACATCTCATGGGTGCAAGAGTTTGGGCATTACAATGTATTTCTATTTTTATACTGGAGTATTTTTATGCTAGCCAACTTGTATTTTGGGTGCTAGTTTTCAGCTAGCCAATTGATCATTTTTAAGGAATTATTTTAGCCTATTTATAGGCTTCCCCTCTCCCACTATTAGTTATAATTAGATACACATCTAATCATCACACTGCTTCTAAGTAGAGAGAGAAATACTATACACATTGCTAATGAGTCATGCCCAAGCCTTTGTATTATTCTTGTGCCATGGCATATGGATTCCATTTCCTAAGATGATTCTCTTGAATTCTTGTGCTCTTGCAATGTTGTTTTCTATCTTTTGTGTTCTTGCAATCTAATACCTTGGTGTCTCTTTGCTTCCATTGCTACATACTTTTGTGACAAATTCATGCATTGTCTACATGGAAACACGCACCTCTGTTGCCTATAATCCTCAAACTTGGAAGTTGTCTGGATTTTAATGTGAACACAAGGTAAATTCATATTGATGAAAAGCTATGATAGAATCCACCCCCCTCCCCCATGCTAATTGTAAATATATGTCTCATGGGAACATATATGCCTTTAAGTATTGGTTCCCCTCCCCCCATCTTCCCCCCACCCATCCCCTTCCCACCCCACACACACACCCCCACCCCTCGCCCCCCCACCCCCCCGCCTCCCTAAAAAAGTGTGCTTCTGAAATTTTTTGAATAAAAAGACCCCTAATGTAAATTTTACATGAGGTGCATTTATAAACCTCTTCTGTATTTGGAAAACTGTAAGTCAACATAATAAAAATACCCTTTCTTTTGAACTCACGTGGTATATTACATGTTCTATAAGGTGCCCCCACCCCCCCATATCTCCTCCTCTATTAGGAGCCTAATGCATTAGAGAAAATTGCAAACAATAATGGTGCAAGGGGGCAGCCCTATTTGATTGATTTGAATCATGGGAAGGAAGAGGATAGCTCCCCATTGATTGCTACCTTGGCACTTGCATTTCCAAATAGGGTGTAACATAATTGATACATCATCTTCCTAGGCCCATGCCTTAGAGAGATTGAAGGATGCAACACCAATCTAGTCTATCATAGGCTTTGTGAAAGTCTATTTTGAAGAAAGGGAAGTCTTGGTGATTTTTTTGGGCATAGTTAAATCCCTCCTATAGAGACTAACTATTGAGCCTAATATGTGCCTTCCTTTTACAAAGCCATTTCGCTCTTTTCTAGAGCCACTTTCTATATGAGGACTCAATCTTCTTGCTAGGGTTTTAGAAAAAATCTTATGGGCCCATGAAAGAAGTGACAGAGGTCTCTAGTTGGAGAGATTATTATTTGCATCCCTCTTATGTATTGACTTAATAACCCCTTAATTGATGTCAATAATCAAGGCTCCATATATGATCGACTCTTTCCACACATGTAGGAGGGGGGAATGATGAATTGTATAAATTCTTTAAAGAACTCATCTAGGAGTCCATCTAGTCCAAGAATTTTCCCTTTTTCTAATATTGGGACCTAAAACAGGTTTGACACTAGCTCTAAGGCACTACATAGGCCTCTACTACTCACCTAAAACCACCCCACATGGCCTCACGACCATGAGCGTTTAAGAACTTTGCATTTGTATGATTTTGTAGTCCAAAAAATAATTCTTTTTCCACTCCTTAGAGGGAGTTCCTAAACATGTTGGTGTTATACACCATGTAGCACACACAAAAGGAGCACCGCTTGGTTGATCAGCGTGGCTCCATTACGGCTCTTCTACACCTTGGAGATTGGCCCCAAGATGCATCGTGAACATAGAACACATTCAAAACAAACTCTACTCTTTCAAGTAAAAGATCCGATAGATAACATATAAGCCTCACCAAATAACCCCCAAGGAACCAAATATCTAGACCTACAGCTCAAGATACCTTACACTCTCACTATAGGTCATCACTCATACAAACATGTGCTATGCATCTAGGATATGATACCATATGGTGCATCAATGCAAGTGTAAATATGACCATTGTGCTCAAACAAATTTATTCATTAAAAATCATCAACGTGAAAGTGCAAAGACAATTCTTTTCATGCTTTTATTCTACTACGATGGTGCTTCGTTGCTTAGGGCTAGTACTGAGCTTTCTCGTGCTACTAAACCCTTTAAATTTTAGATGACAACAAACCCTATATGATATGCATCATGAAACATTAGGATTTAATGTACCTTAACCACTCAACAACCCTACTCTCTATCGTTTAAGATTTTGTATACGTTGATAGGTTTTAAGGCATGGTTTTTAATGTATTTTTCTTTTCCGAAAGCAATAAAAACTCACTTCAACAAAGAGATAGGGCTGAACTGAGGCTAAACATCTTGCTTCAACTTTATCATACATTCACAAACAAAAAACTATTTTTCCCATCTTTCTTATTTTTTCCTATTTATTTATAGAAAATTACTGATAATTACTTGTTTTTTGGTTTAGATTAAATAAACTTATGGAAAATGATTTTCTTAGCATGTTTCAACCCATAGGAATAGCAAATGCACAAAACCCAAAAATCACATATTTTTCCTTAAATCACATAGTCTTGGGTTTTGCGTATTTAGGATAAAATTATTGTACGATTGATTTTTTGTGATTTTTTAAACATATTTGATCAAATAGTGTATGGGCAATCAAATACAATCATTGCTAATCATTTCAAACAAAAATTGATCAAAAAACATTGAAATCTACATTTTTCTCATAAAATCGCTCATTCCACTCTCGCATTGCACGATAAAAAATGTTCATATCAGCCCACTCCCTTCTCTTTTACATTGATCCATGAGAACAAACCACAAGAGGAGAGAGGAGAGAGAAGAGAGGAGAGAGAAATACTAAAATTAGATCTTTCCATTCAATGCATCATTTTTTATCATTTTTGCGGTGATGGAGGGCGAAGAATTGATGGATCTTGTTGCTTAGAGGATTCTCGGGTGGTGCACAACATAAAATTGATTTAAAAATGCCAAATTTGGGGCACTAAAAAAATGGTGCCCCTTCCCCCCACACCATGTTTTGCAAATCGTGCATCTTCAAATCATGAGGATTAAACAAGCTTAAAGTTTGGTTTTTAGAAAAATTAGTTCACAATTTTGTATTTACACTCTTTACTAAGTGGTTTTTTTGCTTTTGGAAGGGCAAACAAGCTTGTATTTGAAATCCGTCTGGCCGATTGGCTTTGTGACATCGAAATCTATAAACTTAGTCTCTGTCATGCACTTTTTGGCTTTTGGATCACATAGTTGCTTCATAACGTGAAACCTTGTGGGGATTAAATGGGGAGGGGGGGTCAAATAGACTCCATCGATGAATCGAGACTTGTGTTGGGTTCTTGGCATCGAACTCCATCTAGGAAAACTCTAGCTCATCAATACACAACTATTTCATTTTGCATGAAATTTTGGTCTTTTACGGTCTCCCGAGCTCTTTTCTGCTTCAAAATATGGCTCTAAGATCAGCTCTCATTGGCGACCATGGGATAAGGCAACTTAGTTCCTCGAATCCCATGAATTGATCTGCACAAACAAAAACCATAAAAAGCATCAATCTACCATAAAAAAGAATACATAATAAAGCACAAGTACAGCTCGCACCACCCTACTCCCTAACAAAATCAAGTCATGAAGATCGTGAAGGGATAGGCCCAACAAAATCTGACAGAAATCCAGAGCGAGTTGCTAACCAACTGCTCCAACATGGACTAGCTAAAATAACCATCAAAGAGGTCATCCTAGTGGTGGCTTGAACTACGTACCTAACTTAGGAAAATTGGACAAGGAACTCCAACTAGGTGAGGACATCTATAGCGTGGTCATTATATATTTCCTTTTAACACATTTGTTTTTCAAAGTTTTTATACTCGAGCATGTAAAAAGGAGAGAGCTAAGCATAGAGTGACCAAGGAGAATAGGATATCAGTATCAGATCATCCTGACTTACTACCTAAGAACCTACCAAGCTCTTGCAAGGCGACACTTAATCCTTTTCTTTTGCTCACTTTTATTTTCGCTCCAACCTTCCTTTTGACTTTATTTCGGTTAGCTGCTACCCCAAGGAAGACAAGGCATCGGGTTTGACTTGTCCTCAAGAATCTATGAAGCCCTTGCAAGACAATAATCAACTGCTCTTAGGATTTTTCTTTCTTTTCTTTTCTATTTTAGGGGTTAGAACCCCTTTTTACACACATTTTTATTGTTTATCTTTCAAGTATATTTAGATTTTCTTCTTCTTTATACTTCGACAGGCTTCTCTAACTACCTCACACTAGTAGGAACTCCTAGAATAGCTGCCTAGCAGGCTAGGAGAACAGGGTCATTTGGATTGCCTTCTACAACAGGTCTTTCAATGCCTGACAATGTCTTTACAGGATGTAGACAACTACTCGAATCTCCCCCAAATATACCTAACCTAACACTAATACTTCATGCCTTGATTGCCAATCCGTGAAAAGAAAATAAACCCTCACATACACATATAACAATATTAGCTTAAGGAAAAAACTCGGAAAGGTGACGACACCACCTGGAATAGCCATAAGAAGCTTTCGTGCAGCAAAGGCTCTAGGCACACTTTGTCAAACCTATCTGATGCAATCACTAAAATAGAAAACCATTAAACGTACTTGCACAAAATAGACACATAGCCCTCTTTGCCTAAAGGAATATATCACTTCACAACCAATAGAGTGGCCCTCTTGGCCTTATGAAATAAAACATTAGAACCCTATAGAAACGGCCCTCTTGGCCTTATGAAATAATACACTTCCCTACCATTTAGCAATGTACTACTAAAACAAACCATTGGTCCTAAAATAACTCTATGATGGCACAAAGCCAACCAAGGATAAGGGCTCCTTAGGCCCTGCACTAAGTGCATTAGGTTATTGGCTAATCTCCCTGTATAGATAGCAATGAGTGTTTGACGAATATGACGATATACAATCCGATGTGTCCATGATAGAGTAGGAAGGTGCTCAATTGCTACTTGAATCATAACCCAAACGAGCCATCGGAGGCCAAAATAGGACGTGTAAGCAAGAAGACCCCAAAGTAGTCTAGGGCTAATGTTAGAAGATAATTGTAAGAGCTTCCCTAGACCACAATTTAAAAAGACATATTTAACAAAATCATAATTAGCCAAGAAATCCGCAAAGTGATTTCACTATCAAGGAACTAGCTAACAAGTCATCATCTCAAAAATATGCAATATATCTAAGGCTACACAATAGTACAACCGTATGATGGGATCACGAACACTATAAGTCCCATTCAACTGATGTATTACTAACTACTTTGTTAACCCCAAGTCGAGATGGCAAAAAATAGCAAAAAATGAAGGAAAAAGCGAAAAAAGCATGGAAAAAGAGCAAAGACATGCAGGTGACCTCTAGAAGCTAAGCCGAGACCAAATGTGCAATTTTAAATGAAAGGCGCCTCAAAAAACTCTGAAAACTCTTGTAAAAGAGTGCCAGGCTCCTCCTGTGCCAATTGTAAAATATTAGGTGGGCATAGGCTAGAGGCGTAAGGCTAGAAGAGGGAAATGGAAAAAAGACCTTGCCACAATGGCCGGTCATATAAAAAAGGGGATGGGTGCCCATGGGATTTTAGGGTTTGTATATAAAGTTCAAAAAGTGAATGGAAGATCATTCTTTGGTGTGTGGCTAAAGCTTCTTCTTCTTCTTCTCTTGTTTCTTGCCTTTTCTTGTTTGTGCTTGAGAAAGGGAGTGAGGGAGTGTGAGAGGGTGAGGGAGTGAGTGTGTGAGAGTGAGGGATCGCGGAGAAGAAGCTCTCCATCTCCTCTCTCCATCTTCGTCTCTTCTCTTCTCTTCCCTTGTCTCGCACGTGGCTATGGAGGATGGAGCTCATGGGAGAGGGATTGAGGTTACTTGAGCTTGCCACAAGGATCATGGAGCTACTGGTGTGCAAGAGAGAGGAGGGTACTCGATCGAGCATCAATGTAAGCTCACTACATTTGTAAGGTAGGCATGGCGCGTCGGCTATGTGAGAGGTAGCCATGGCCGCTCAGCTTGAAACACTTGATCAATAAGTGGTCCATAGGTCTCAGGGTAGAGCTTGTAGCTCCCCTTCATTTTGGTTCCGTTCGGGACCGACGGAATCGAGCCTTGAGCACTGTACGCATCAAATCGAGCATAGGAGTAGGGCCTTTGCCTAAAACGGTGCTTGAGATAGATAGGAGATTTAGGAGGTTTAATCGTTGGAACAAGTAAGTATTTTGAGTTTTTTTATGAGTGCTTGAGTAGGTAAACACAACCCATGCTTGGTTTTGCGATTTTTTGTTAGCATTAGGTAGGATATGACTAAGATTCGAAACTGAAATGGTAGGGTTTTTGCTACTGTAAATCTGGTTGCAATAAGAAAAAGAAGGCAGAAATCATGTTTTTTAAGGGGAAAATCGCAACGGGGAAAGGCTCAAAGGTTAGAGATGTTGAGATATCGAGCTCCACTCATGATATGCCAGGGTGACCATTGTGCATTTATGTCACCGACTTGTCAGTTGCAACCAGATTGTCACTCAAAAGCTTGACAAGAACAACTTCCAAGCATGGAAGTGTAGAATGATGAATTTCCTTATGGGAAAAGGATATTGGGAATTTGTTGCAGGAAATGAAGAAGAACCAGTTCTTCCTGATGTTTCCAATCAACAGCAAATGCAGGCATTTAAAGCATGGCATGAGAGAGCCAAGAAAGTTATGTACTGGCTGTCTATCAGTATTTCAGACTCTATGATTGTGCATATTCAAGATGCAAGTACGCCAAAGGAGGCATGGGATACTTTGTCAAAAATGTATAGCACAAATACGCAAGCCAGGAAAATGCAGCTCAAGCAAGAGTTGCATAATGTGCAAAGAGAAAATATGAGCATCAATGACTACCACATGAAGGTAAAGAAGATTGCAGATGCACTTGCTTCCATTGGGTCGCCAGTGGAAGATGATGATTTAGTTTCTGTGACCTTGAATGGTCTAGGAAAGGATTATGCACAGTTCTGAACATCCATTTCTGTCCGTGAAAGATTTCCTGATTTTGAGGAGTTGATTGCTCTTCTAATTTCTGAGGAGCAGAGAAATGGTGGTGTATCTTCTTCAGGAGAAACTTCAAAAGAAGCTGTCTTCTACTCAAATGCTGGAAGAGGTAGAGGCAGAGGTAGAGGAGGCTGATCTGGAGGCTGTGCTAGAAATCAGAATATGCAGCAAACTCAAGAAAACCAGTCCTATGGAGGAGGACATGGTAACTCTAGAGGCAGGGGGAGCCAAAGAGGTTGTGGTGGATGTCAAAGAAGCCAAAATGCAAACAACAATGTTGAATGCTACTATTGTGGTAAAATGGGTCATATGGCTAAGGACTGCTATAAAAAGCATAATGACATCATGAATGGAAAATTGCAACAAGGGAATTATGCATCTTCTAGTAGACAAGGTGATGACAGAAATGAGCATTTGTTTATGGAGCAGCACATGACCAATTTAGTAACAAGTGCAGAAGAAAGAAACGATGTGCGGTATGTTGACTCAGGTGCATCAAACCACATGACAGGTCATGCAGAATGGATGCAGGATGCAAGGAAAATGGAAAAACCAGGATTTGTGGAGACTGGTGATGATACTGCATATCCTATTGTGCAGATTGGAAAAATTCATTTGTCTATGCAGGATGGGAAAAAGAAATACCTATCGGATGTATTTCATATTCCGAATATCACCAAAAACCTAGTTTCTGTTGGTCAAATGGTTGAGCAGGGCTTGTAGGTCAGGTTTAACTCTCATGGATGCTTTGTTGAGGATATGAAAAATAAAGGTCGCTTGATAGCAAAAGGAAAGAAGAAGGGCAGAATGTTTACGTTGGATGCAGACATGTCTGAATTGAGTGTAGCAATGTTTGCACATGGGATCGGTGTAGTTGCAGATATTGATATCTGGCATAAACGCATTGGTCACGTTAATGTACAGTGACTTAAATCAATGCAAGCCCAAAATATTGTTGCAGGATTGCCTAAATTCAAGGTTGCAGAAATGCATAAGGTATGTGAAGCCTGTCAGTTTGGAAAACAGGCAAGGAAACCATTTCCTAGACATGTTCAAGAGAGTAAGAAGCCATTGGAATTAATCCACTCTGATGTGTGGACTACTAAAGTTGCATCTCTTGGAGGCTGTCATTATTTTGTCACTTTTATTGATGACTATAGCAGAAAAGTTTGGGTGTATTTTATGAAAAAGAAAAGTGAATTTTTTGGGCATTTCAAAACTCTTAAAGCTATGGTTGAAAAAGAAACAGGCCTGCAAATAAAATGCCTAAGGTCAGATGGAGGGGGAGAGTACCTCTCAAATGAGTTTGCAAGGTTCCTACAGGAGCATGGCATAAAGCAGCAATATTCATGCAGTCATACCCCACAACAAAATGGAATTGCAGAAAGGAAAAGCAGGCATATTGGAGAGGTATCTCGTGCCATGCTCAACGAAAAAGACTTGCCAGATTTTTACTGGGCTGAAGCAGTTGCTATAGCAGTCTACATAATAAACAGGACTCCCACTACAGCAATACATGGGATGACTCCAGAGGAGAGGTATACTGGTAGGAAACCAGATATTTCTCATTTGAAATTTTTTTGTTGCATTGCCTGTGTTCATGTGCCAGATGAGTTGAGATCCAAGTTGGATCCATAAGCTGAGAAGTGCATCTTTATTGGTTACTCTCTACAGCAGAAAGGGTAGAGATGCTATAACCCTTCTACTCGTAAGTTTACAGTGAGTAGCGATGTTGTTTTTGATGAGATGAGTAGCTGGTATAAACCAGTAAATGTGATTGATGATGTAGATGCACAAAATGGTAATGCTGCACAGAATTCACAGTAGCAGTCACAAAATATTAGTGGACCTGGAGCGTCCTCTAGCAGTGGTTCACATTCTTCGCCATGGACAGGCAGATTGAGATCAGGAGAATCTTCTCAAAGCAATGCAGATAGTGGTATTCAAGTATCACGAAAAGGAAAAGAGAAGGTAGATCAGCCCATGTTTGATGTGAATGCAGGTCACTCTTATGTGGATGGTGAATCCAGTGGCTCAGAACAGAGCATTGATGATGAGTTGGGTATTCCTTCTATTGTTACACCTGGAGTAAGGAAGACCAGGGATGTTTTGAGAGCACCTGGGAGTGAACCTACTTTGCGCAGGTCTACCAGAGCTAGGTATCTTGTGGATAGGCTGAAATATGATGGATTTACAGCCATTCACTATGCATATTTGGTCAAAGTGATACAGGAACCAGAACCCACTTCTTTTGAGCAAGCCATGGGAAAAGAAAAATGGGAGAAAGCCATGGATGAAGAAATGGATGCCTTGGAAGCAAATGCTACATGGGAATTGGTACCTTTGCCTAAAGATAAGAATGCAATTGGTTATAAGTGGGTTTATAAGGTGAAACACAATGCAGATGGTTCTGTGAATAGATATAAGGCAAGATTAGTAGTCAAGGGGTATGCACAAACATATGGCATTGATTATGAAGAAACATTCAGTCTGGCTGCAAGGATAGCAACCGTAAGAGCAGTCATTGCTATGGCTACATCAAAGGGATGGTCTTTACATCAGATGGATGTAAAGAATGCCTTCTTGCATGGTGATTTGCAAGAAGAGGTATATATGGAGTAGCCACTAGGTTATGTGCATGTTGTTCATCCTGAGTTTGTTTGCAGGTTGAAGAAAGCATTGTATGGCTTGAAGCAAGCACCTAGAGCATGGTTTGACAAGATAGGACAGTATCTTGTCACTATTGACTTTCAGATTTCCAAGGCAGATTTCTCACTTTATGTGAGAAAAACAGAGAAAGATATTATGCTGCTTGTCATTTATGTTGATGATTTGATTATCACAGGTGATAGTGATGAAGATATCCTTCATGTGAAAATGTTATTGAAGCAGAAGTTTGAGATGAAGGATTTGGGAGAGCTGCGTTATTTCTTGGGCATTGAGGTGATGAGATCACCAAGTGGGATATGGCTCTTGCAGAGGCAGTATGGATTGGACATGCTTTCCAAATATGGGATGACAGGCTGTAAGCCTATTTCAGTTCCTTTGGAGCAGAATGTGAAGCTGAGCGCAGATGCAGGTGAGCTTCTGGAAGACCCTACTATGTACAGACGCATAGTAGGAAGTTTGATTTATATGACTATTACCAGGCCAGATTTGAGCTATGTTGTTGGATTGGTAAGTTAGTTTATGCAGGCTCCAAGGAAACCGCATTTGGATGCGGCTAGACGCATACTCAGGTATGTGAAGTCCACATTGCAGTATGGACTACTTTATGAGACTAGGATTCAAATACAATTGTAAGGATACACTGATGCTGATTGGGCTGGTAGTATTTCTGATAGACGATCTACGAGTGGATATGTGTTCTCTTTTGGGAGTGTTGCAGTCACTTGGAGCAGCAAAAAACAGCCTACAGTTGCCTTGTCGAGCACAGAGGCTGAGTACAGGGGTGCAGCAATGGCTGCATGTGAGGTAGCTTGGTTGCGTAAGCTACTTTATGATATGCATCAGCCTACAGATGGGCCAGTTGTCATTTATTGTGACAACATGAGTAGTATAAACTTGGAAAATAATGCAGTCTATCATGCTAGAACAAAGCACATTGAGGTGCATTATCACTATGTGCGAGAGAGAGTTTTACTAGGTCTTATTGATCTAGTTTATGTCAGCACAGAGGATCAGGTAGATGACATATGCACGAAGGCATTGGGCGTAGAGAAGCTGCGCAAGTTCAAAGACCTGCTTGGTGTGCAGGAATTCGGATTGAGCTCGAGGGGGAGTGTTGAGATATCGAGCTCCGCTCGTGATATGCCAGGGTGACCGTTGTGCATTTATGTAACCGACTTGTCAGTTGCACATGCGGTTGGTACATTGCCCATGAATAATAGCTAGATGATAGCTATCCTTATCTACTCTAGTTCGTGGCTCAGTTAGTATGCCACCTTAGTTAGTTGAGTTTGGTTTGAGACCCGTATATAGGGTTCTTCTATTTCTTTGTATGTGAGTTCTTTTGGCTTACCCAACTAAGAAGAGAAAATTTGTTTTCAGCCTCCACCCTTGTGTGTATTTCCCCTATTGTGCAAGTAAGAAAGCTAGAAGTGAGACTCCTTCCTTCTCTCCCAGAATCTTGACAAGAGAGTGGTAGGGCAATGCTATGTAAGGCTGGGGTAAGGGGAGAAGAGTTCATTTGCATTCTTACTTAGTTGAGAGAGAGCAAGAGAGAGTGAGAGAGCTACAGGCACAAGAGAGGAGCGAACGCCCTTTGATCACACTTCCGAGGTGGTATAGGTATACAAATCTCTTCCCCGGCATGCCCTTGTGTATATTTAACAGCCTAGAATAGCTAATCATCAACATTACACTAGATTTGTCACCATTTTCATTGTCGGGCGACCCTGACGCGTTCGGACATCCGAACCCTAGAATCGGACAGTTGGCTGCCCTGAACCTAGGGTTCGGCATTTGGCATTTGGGCATTCGGCCACATGTCATTCGGGCTTCGGGCTTCGGAGTTTGGCCTTTGCGCCATCTAGCCATTTGGACCTTATCATTCGTTTGGCGATTTGGCCCCTTTGAATTCGAGATTCAGCCATTTGGTGTTCTGACGGCCGAATCAGCCCGCCCGAACCCTCGGACTCGACCATTCGGCCTTCGGCCCTCGGACTCGGCCATTCGGCCTTCGGCCCGCCGGTCGAACGAGACATTCGGACTTCGGCGGTTCGGGCGTCAATTCTGGGATTCGGACCCTGCCATTCGGGCCAATTTTGGTCGAATGCATTTTTTGACATTATTTTAATCATTTAAGCCCAGACCCATGTTGCCAACACTAGTGCGACCTTGCAGGTGCGAGAAAATCATAGAAAACTTGGCCGTGTGGCTAGGAAACCTAGTAGAGTGTGTTGTCGTAGCCTAGTCGCAACAGCAAACCAGGCATCAGACCCCCACATACCTGAGAGACGCAACAGAGACCCAGATTGTAACCAGGCAGCCATGTGCTGACCTCAGACCCAGTGGCCAAGAGCTGAAGGTAGCATTGACATCACACTTGAGTGCCGTAATCCCGCACACACAATAGGCCACATTGGGTGTGCACTAAAAGAGCAGAAAGCCTGATTTCTCATTGAACTCACAGACACCACACTAAGTATACATAATTTGAGGATTGGTTGTAATAACAAGGAATACACTCGAACATAATCATTCAAGGAACCCACCAATAGGAAAGGACCCAAGACATAGACAAACCATCAAAGCGTAGATTAGGACCAAGTAAGGGGCGCCGACGACGTGGATTTAACAAGTCTACTGAACCTGATCGACAGCTTTAGCAGCTGGTGAGCAGTTACGACGCACACGCCCGGTATGAGCACCGCGGTAGGACAACAGACGCTATCATCGCAGATCTAGAAGAGGAGAGAAAGCTAGCCCACAAAGCATTGCAAAGCATGGCCGAATACAATAGGGATCAGCAAGCTAGAAGCCAAAGGCAAAGTACGGAGTTGCGCGAGGTGCAGCGAGTGTTGAACTTAGCAGGTAGGAACCGAACAGATCATGAGAGAGCCCTAGAGGGGGACTTGACGTTGAGCGAGCTTCTCATGAAGCGACTGCTAGATAACATGGCTGCAGAACAAAGTGCCGCGGCACTAGCGACATTGCTACTTGCAAGACTAGGGGCGAACTAAGGCTCAAAGAGCCAGTCCAAAATACCCGATCGTTGCCAAGCAACTCGACAAGTACCAGCCCCATGACGACCCATACAACTTTGTTGAGCAGTTTGAGCAAGTTTGCGAAGCCAACGGCCTCAACGACCTAACTCAATGCTCGCAAGCGTTTGGGCTTTGCCTAGGCGGCAAGGATAGGACGTGGTATACGAGCCTAGATGCTGTAGAGCGAGCCAACTTCAATGGCCTCAAGGATCTCTTCATCAAGAGATTTGCCAAGCCCAAATACTCCGATAACCTACTAGTACACTTGATGAACGTCAAGCAGAAAGAGAAGGAGGACATCCGCGACTACGTAACCCATGTGAGGAGTCTCTTCAAGAGAATCCCTCTGGGTGAGTGACCGACTGAAAGAGTAGTTTTGACTGTATTCAAAAGGCTTTGGCAGGCAATTCAAGCTTGCAGTGAGATGCAGTAGCTAGAGTGTTTGAGGAAGCCATCAGAGTCGATGATCAGCTGAAAGAGCGGAGCTCCAGGAGCTCGAGTGTAGAGGAGACCAACTCGTGGGGTTCAGAGAGAGCGTCAACCTCTAGTGAGCGATCAATCCCATCATCCCAAGATAAGGGGAAGGCCACCAAGACAGACCAAGGCTTGGATGATGTCAAGATGGAATTAGCCAAGTTGCAAGATATGTTGAGATGACCAACGCGCCCACACGTCCAATGTGTGTACTGTGGCAGAAACCACTTACCGATCGAGTGTCAAGACCCTAGGTCAAGACCTTATGCTAACTGCGGTAGGTTTGGCCATGATGTCGCGCAATGCAGATTATCAAGAAGACTTCCGTACTTGCAACCCTATGGCCAGCCTTATCTAGCGAACAGGCCACAACCATTCCTTGGAAGCGAAGCCCCATTGGCCCTTCCCGTGCCTAACGATATGAAGCCAGCCGTTCCTAGGATGGAAATAAATCCTACAGGCATCCCTAGACTGCCTGGTCCTTACGTGACCCATCCACCGAGTGATGCTCCAGCCCACTATGTGGAAGAGCCAAGTGAGGAAGAAACCTATATATACCCTTACATCTCGCATGATGATGAGGGAAATGCTGTCATCATGGACTATCGACCCGTGCCGGTGATGGTGTTAGGAAGAGGATGAGGTAGAGGCCTAGGAGGGCAGACGTAGGATCCAGTCACCTGTTGGACTTGTGGTCACCCTGGTCATGTCTCATCACGCTGCCCTGAAAGAGAGCAACAAAACAGAGACAAGGCTGACCAAAGGTGTGCAGAGTGCAGAATCACCCATCTCTTCATAGATTTCCCAAAGCGAAAGCCATCTTCTAGCTCAGCCAATGTACCATCTGTCCCATTGGGGCTATTTGGTGTCGAAAACCTCGATGGGGAGGCCACAGCTATCCCATTGCGGGTCATTACCCGAGCCCAAATAAAACAGACCGGCATCTCTCTACCAGGACCTAGCAACCTTGATGTAGCCTCAATAGGGAAGAAAAGCCGCAGGCAGAAAAAGAAGAGATCGGAAGCTAAAGTCGCACTAAAAACCAAGAGTGCTACAACTCTGCCTGCTGGAAAGAAGGTTTCAGATGCAGAACCCTAAGACAGCCGAAAAGGGAAGCGCTAAGGTAGGGGAATACCCGCATCTGAAGTGATAGTTAAAGGCCATAGAAAAGGTGAAGGAATGGGTGAAGGAGGCTCAAGAGCATCTTAAGGACGCTGAGCCCATCATAGAGGACGAGATCAATGATCTCTCTAGCATAAGCATGCCAATATCACCACCTCAACCTAAGTCGGCAGAAGCAACCGCGCCACAAGCAATGTTGCTAAGACCAAGTCTTGATGCTACAGAGCCGTAGATCAGCCGCAGCCATTGGCCAGGACAATCTAGGTTAGATGAGTATCCAACGATCTCCTGACCACGCTAGTGACTACCCCTGTAACACTTAGCCTGGGAGATCTGCTTAGGCAGCATCCTACCCTATGGCAAGATCTTAAGCAGTGGGTCGAAGGGTCACGAGAGCAGGTCACGGCAGACCCTCAAGACCATGATGCAGAAATGCAAATACCGAGTTTGACACTGCATTCTGTGCCTAAATCCTTGCATGTCAATGCCTTCTGGGAAGGTTCTGAGATGCACGCAGTCTTATCGGTCCTAGCCCTAGGCGACACAACAAGAAAGGGAATCGTAGACACGGGAGCTAGGGTTAGTGTGCTTAGCCACGCAGTGCTTCAGACTTGGGGAAACCCGCTGGTCGAAACTGCTAGGTTTAATGTCACACTAGCAAACGGTATGAGAGTAAAGCCATTTGGAGTACTTAAGAATTGGCCAGTAAAGATTGCAGGCATCCAGTTCTCTGTTGACTTTATAGTCATGAAGGGAGTGGACTATGATATCCTATTAGGCCGACCCTGGATGCGCAATGCTAGAGTCATCGAAGATTGGGGTAATAACTTGATCTTCCTTGGCAACAGAACGGATGCCGTAAGGATAGAGATGGATATTTGGAAGACCTCATCAGTCAACATAGACGCCATCTTTGCTATGCTCAAGGGTAACACTCAGGTCAAGGAGTCCTATGGGCCCTTGATCAAGTATATCCCATGCCCAGAGGATGAGCGAGATTGGATAAATGTTCTTGCTACAATCGACCTGCCATTCTCAGACCATGAGGCGTATGAGCAAACCATGAAAATGATCAGCAAGCCTGGCAACGCACTCTCCGTGCTAGTCTGCATGATGGCAGGAACCCTTCAGGGAAAGCCTAAGCCTATCAACTTCCAAGTCCCAACTAACAAAAGGGAACTCTCGGAGATGCTGGAATACTTGATAGACAAGCTAGCTGGCAATGCAGCTGCAAACTTCAAACCACTGCAGGATCTCCTAGGTGAATCCAAGTGGCAATGGACCAGAGTGCATGACTTAAACCTCATGTATAATTGGGCCCTACTCCCTGACCAGCGACAAGAGGTGTACCAAGCCCTAGGAGATAATGAGCAGTCCGATGAAGGGGATTCTAATGACGAATACAAAGACTGCCAATCCTTCAATGATGGAACTAAGGTTCAAGTAGATACCGTAGAATACGACACTGAAGGACAAGAAGTAGAGCAAATGCGAGCAGACTCCAAGCCGCAAAAAAGAAATATCTTTAGGATAGAGCGAGGGGTCATGCGCATGGAATGTGACCGCGCTTGGTTGGAACACGTAGGAGCCATAGACCTTGAGCAAGCAGGCTTAGCCCAGCCAGGGATGACACCAGTCCTTAGGACAGAATCACCATCTGAACTATACCCACCAGGGGAGACTACCTCTTCTAGCAAAGACGGGGAGTTCAACTCCGAGTCAAAGGTGAGTTCGGACAGTGATCCAGAAATCCTTAGGCCGCCCACAACTAGACGCACGAAGGGGGACCTACCCGTCCACCTGAGACACAGACGGTTAAGGCAGGAAAATGTAAAACAACCCAGAGATACACGAACGGAAGAACAGCGGAAACCGCAGGACCTCCCTAAGCGCTTCACGAAATTCAAAAAAGGGGATAGGATAGTAGTTCTGTTAAGTGCCAAACGTCAAGGACAAACCAACAAACCAATTGAGGGACCAGCCAAGGTCAAGGAGGTGAATCTGGCCTAGGAAGAGGAAACACCCTGACCAATCTTCATTGCCGACGACTTGACTGAGGAAGAAGAAATGAGTCTTGTCGCTCTCTTGCGAGAGTACATAGACATATTCGCCTGGTCCTTGGAAGAGCTCAAGGAGGTAGATCCGAGTGTCGTGACTCACAACATACCCATGACACCAGATGCAACGCCGGTCAAGCAGCGACTGTACCCTATGAATCCAAAACACGCTCATGCTGTCAAAGAGGAAATTGACAAGCTGATGAGAGTAGGATTCATTTATGAAATTGAGCACACAGACTGGGTATCACCCATAGTCATCGTGATGAAAAAGAACGGAAAAATCCGGGTGTGTGTCAATTACAAGAAGGTGAACACTGCTACGAAGAGGGACAACTATCTATTGCCATACACAGAGCACATGCTTGAGAGGGTGGCAAGCAAGGAAGCGTACAGTTTTCTGGATGGCTTCTCAGGGTACAACCAAGTGCAAGTGCATCCTGCGGACAGGCACAAGACCGCCTTCACCACTGAGTGGGGCATCTTTGCTTACATAGTCATGCCCTTCGGGTTGACTAATGCCCCTGCCACTTTCCAATGCCTCATGTGCACCATCTTTAAGGACATGCTTCGTAAGGAGTTAGAAGTCTTTGTCGACGACCTGTGTGTCCATTCGACCTGGATCAAACACTTAGATAAACTCCGTGCAGTATTTGAACGGTGTCGCTTATATCGTCTCTCCTTGAACCCCTTAAAGTGCTAGTTTTGGGTAAAGCACGGATGTATCTTAGGGCACGTGGTGTCGAAGAACAGCATTGCCACTGACTTCTCAAAAGTTAGGTTTATTGTTGACCTTCCACCCCCAATTAATTACAAGGGAGTTCAAATCTTCTTAGGCCATATGGGGTACTATCGACGGTTTGTATTGAACTATGCGTTGATCGCCAGACCATTGTACAGGCTGTTGATTATCTTCGAGTGGACCGAGGCATGGCAACGAGCATACGAAGAGTTGAAAAAGGCTCTAACCACAGCAGCACCAATTCTACGAGCCCCAGATTGGACCATTACATTCCACGTGCACATCGATGCTTCTAAGTTTTCCGTGGGGGTAGTGTTGTGCCAACCTGGTGAGCACAACTTAGATTATTCAGTGAGCTTTGCTAGTAGACAACTCACTGAGACCGAAATGAACTACTCGACAACAGAAAGAGAGGGATTAGCCATGGTGTTTGCTGTGAAGAAATTTCGGCATTATCTATTGGCTACACCCTTCATCTTTTTCGTGGACCATCAAGCCTTGCTCTATTTAGTAAACAAACCTTGTGCTAGAAGACGCATAGCTCGATGGCTCCTTCTGCTCTTGGAATTCAATTTCTCCGTGGTTGTGTGGAAAGGATAACAACACTACATGGCTGACCATATGTCACGCATTCCCACGAGGGAAGCTGCTGGACAAGGCATCATTGATGGATTACCCGACGCCCATCTATTCCACCTATCCAGCAAAAGAGATTTATTTAAGGCTGATCTAATGTCATATTGGGCGGACGACATAGTCCAAGTGCTTGAGCACGGACTACTTGAGCGACCAATAGAAAAAGCCCAACTTAGGAGCTTAATCCTTAAGATCCAACCCTATCAGCTGATTGCAGGCCAAAAGGCTGGGGCAAGACGGATTGCTACGTAGATGCGTATGTGAGCATGAGATGCACGATGTGCTCTCGGAGGCACACATCGGCATTGCGGGAGGACACTTTAGCGGAGACACGACATCACGGAAGGTGGTGCAGTCTCAACTATGGTGGCCCACACTTTTCCGCGATGCCACGCGATTCGTCAAGCATTGTGACGAGTGCCAGCGGACAAAAGTCCCGATTCGCAAGGATCGGATGGAGTTGACCCCAATTATTGCTGGACAACCCTTCAAAAAATGGGGAATCGACTTCATAGGACCCATCAGTCTTACGGCGCAGTACTCACAAGCCAAGTACATCATTGTAGCCACGAATTACCTCACAAAATGGGCAGAGGCAAGAGCCACACGTAAAAATGACGCTAGGAAAACTACCAAGTTCTTATGGGAGTAAGTGATCTCGCGATTCGGCTACCCCATCGAACTGGTCAGTGACCAAGGCACGCACTTCATCAACGAAGTGATAGCGCATCTCCTGTCCACCTTTCTCATTATCCATCACAAATCATCACCATACTACCCTCAGGAAAAAGGTCAGGCAGAATCCACGAATAAGATTCTCATGACCAAAGTAGTCTCAGCCTCACGTAGCGACTGGGACAACAAACTTATGGCGGCTTTGTGGGCTTACAGTACAACTTATAAAATGGCTGTCAGTCAAACCCCATTCAGGCTGACCTATGGAATAGAAGCAATCCTACCCTTAGAATTCTTTGTTCCTAGCCTAAGAATATCCCTTCAAGAACAATGGGAAGGGAACGAGGCATGGACGCAACGCCTAGTCGAGCTCGAACGCCTATCAGAGACCCGTTTTCTAGCCACCCATGCACTTATATGTGAGAAGGCCTGCGCAAGAGTTAGTTTGACAAGCATGTCAAGCAGCGCGACTTTGAATAGATCGACTTAGTGCTCCTCTACTCCGTTAAAGGACATAAACAAAAAATGAAATTTTGAGGCCTTGGACCCTTCAAAGTTCGTGCGATCAGCCGCACAAGCAATGTCGAACTCAAAACCTTAGACGGTGAGGGAATAGGCTTCTTCAATGGCAGTTGTATCAAGAAGTACTACCCGCCCACCCATCCTTTGCACGAGCCCCCGATGTTAGAACCACATGTCAAAGTACGAGTGGCCACAATCACTAAGATGGATGACGAGGATGAGGAAGCCGTAGAGCCGGCATACCTCCATATAACGGTCACTACAAAACAAACTTGCGCTTTCAACGCTCTGATCGATGAGGGAGCAGACTTCAATGTCCTAACTCACGATCATTGGATCAAACTTGGCAGCCCACCACTTCAGCCCATGAATGTTAAATTAAGTCCCTATGGGACCCATTCCTACGCACTCCTCGGCAAGTGCAAAGTAGCCGTTTCTATCGAGTCTGAGACTGTAGCAATGATTTTTTACGTGTTACCAAATGCTAAAGACGCAGGCATGGAGTCACTACTCGAGTGCACTTTCAAAAAGCAGACTCACTGCAATGTTGATTATGAGTCACAATGCATCCACCTCATAATAGGCAATGTTCGCATTGTCACAGCTTTCAGCAAGGGCTACACAACTTCATCACCGTCCACAAAGCCACCGATAGAATTCTCCACGACCAAATCTACAGAGGGGGGTAGTGCGTGGCCACCACCTCCCAGAATTCAGGAATCACAGCCCACAGTAGCAAAACATAAGGCTCAACAGCCTAGATTTCAATGGAAGCCTAAGCAGCCGCAAGCGTTGTCTAGGAGTCGATGCCCCTATCCTCACACAACCAAAAACTCTAACCCTAGGAGGCCAAGATGCAATCACAGAAAGCACCACATGATCAAGCAAAGATGGGTCCCTAAAGCCCTCTTACCTGCACAAGGCTACTATGAGGGAAATACCTGCCTGTGGATCCCTAAGGCCCACACGGCCAAAGGCACCATTCATACACCGCCCTCAAGCTTGATCAAATCACGTTCCATAAACCCTCAAAACCACAAGCCGCAGTGCTCTTCTGAACCACAACCATCCGCCTCATCCACGCCTAGACTCAAGAGAGTCCCACAAGCCTATCAGCCCAAACCGCAAGCTCCGTCACAAGTGTTAGCACCCGTCGAAGTTAATCCGCCTCCCCAACTCCAACTTGAATGCAGCAGCCCGTCCGTCGTGGCTACTCCTAATCCACTCAACATCCAAGCGGCCCAACCACAAACTCACTAACCCTCCCAACCGCCCATCTTCGTTGTCAAAAGCTCTTGTTTTGTCAAACCTCAACCACCTGTCGGCCTTACGCCCTCCTATAAACGAAAATCTTTTTTAGCGTTAGCTGCTGACCTCGCTAAGGACACCGGGGATGCCGTGGTGGATTGTATTAAAAGATTAGATGACACTTTCATGTCACTCGCACTAAGCTACGACCACTTGGACTTAGGTCTATTAGAAGAACCTGATGCGAGAAAATCACAAAAAAATATTTGTCTAACATTTTGTTGATTTTTTGTACATTTGGAGCTTTGAAATAAAGAAGAGGGTGGGAACAACCTCTTGGGAAATCCAAGAAATCACTGGATGAAAATATTTCATGGACCGGTTTACCAAGGGGGGGTGAAGAGTAAAGATCAATGGAGGAAGGTGAAGGGAAAATGTATAATGTGAAAAGGAAAGATATGAAATGGATTTGGAGCCATCCAAAGGGCATGTGAGGCTCATAATGTCATGACTTTGGAGCCTTATGACAATTCAACCAAATGGGACCCTTCTTGGAAGCATTAGTGGAAGAAAAATCAGGCATATGATTTTGTAAGATTTTTTAAAAATACTTCCACTCCGATCCAAAAAAACTTTTCAACATAAAAGTTGTAGCAGTGAGCTGAATTTTTGGCTGGTATTTTTTTATAATTTTTTGGAGCTACGAGTCCGGAGATATGGCCAAAATGGTGGATGCCAACTTTTTCCAACTGCAGTGGAGACCACCTCCCAATTTAATACACATCCATACTTTCTTCCCCACACTTAACACTTCCATAAAACATCATTCATTAGATCCCCAACCCTTTGCCCTCTCTTATCCTCTCTCTCAAGCTAATAAACCATTAGAATTCCCCTCCTAAATCACCCTCAAATCATCCTTAGTTGTAGTAGTAATGTATGAACTCTCATTACTCTCTCTCTATTATTGCTAGATATGATCTTATTTTATAAAGATTCTCTATATTTTTTTATAGGAAAGCTCTTGGACTCAAGCTATGGGGGGGAGAATGGAGACAACTCACCTATGATGGAGCTTGATTAAGTACAAATTGGTCAACAAAATATCTAGATGGAGCTTCCACATTGGTGGAACCGCCTTAATGCAGCTTTGGTGGTGTTAATTCCTATTACATCTTAACCTCCTCCCTAAACACCCTCAAGGCCTATATAAAGAGGCCTTCTCCTTTGTAATTTGTAAGAAGAGAGAGAGCAAAGAGGCCTCCTTCAGCCCTATTGAGCCTTCCCCATTCTCCCTCATGAGCTTATGAAATTCCTTTTCTTACTATAGCTTATGTATGCTCTACAATGTAATAAGCCCATGATATTGGTGTCCATATTGTGTATATTGGTTATGTCCTGAGGTTTCTCCATCTCGTAAGTCTATTGCTTCATTTATTTTTTCGTAGTCCTCTCTCTCTCACTCTCTCTCTCTCTCTCCCTCTCTTAGTTTTTATCTCTTCTCCCTCACAATCTCCTCTCCCTCTTACATAGCGTCCTAGTCCGCTCTTCCATGACTAGGTGGTGCCCTTACCTCATTCAGTTTGTGGCAGAAGGGAGTTTGGCATAGTATAGAGGCTGACATACCAAATTTCCTTCGTCATAAATTGGTGCCCCCGCTGAGGACATTCTCATCCATGCGGGACGATACAACACATGGTGATGCATCCTCTACAACAAGTACTCCAAGTGGCTCTTCTCCAACGCCTTCACCAACTCTTTTTGAAGCTGGTCGAAGTCCACGACTCCCACAATGGTCTCCCAAGGAAGCCCAAGAAAGGAAGTATGCCTATCGGATGACGGCACGTATGCGGGTAAAAGGTGTTCATCTTAAAAATTCCATTCTCTCACAACGGAAAAAATCATGTTGCCATCAATTGCTAGGTTCTCATAATTGTGGTGAGTGTTTTGCAAACAAAGTAAAGGCCCTTTCGGGAGGTCCTCATCTCCAAATCATCAAATCCCTCTCTCTCTCTGGCCTAATCCACATCAAAGGAGGACAACTATGCATGAACGGTGTAGAGTTTTGTAGAAGTGCAAAGTATGAAGACTACCTTCAACTGTTGTTAGCTCGAAGGTTGGGTGTGGTTGAAAAGGTGGCCATCACACCTTATGAAATATATGTCGCCGAGGATGGACACACTAAGGCAAGAACAATCATTGGTGAGCAAATTCTCCGTATAGCAAAGTTGGTGGGATCCAAAAAGAAGCATTCTGGGAAAAATCCTTCATAATTCAAGAAAGTGCATTCCCTCTACTCCCTTAAGTAGTTTCTACTCATGAATAATAATAATGGCCCGAATTTCTACACCTTCCACTCTGTACAAAACATCCAAGTAAAAATGTATGCATCAGTAGGAAGATTTTCTTCCAACAGCGTCTTGTCATGTACTTTGGGGCTAAAAGATTAAGGGAGATTCTTGTATCACCAAAACCTATAATCTTCCCAATGCTAGACTACAATGCATCCTTCAATGTACATATCTTTATCCTATTATAATAGTTTCTCATGAATCACAACGAGTTGCATGGACCTATCCATCCACTTGCTATGCAAACTGTGCATATTGTAGCCAGCACAAAGCTTAGATTCCAAGGCATTATTAGAAGCATATTGGGGCCTAGACGTCTTGCTGAAATCAATGCATCTGTAAACCCATTCATCCTTCCCCTCATAAAATACAACTTAAGTCTAGACGTGTTCATCTTTGTACTCTACTAAGGCAACATGGCATTTCCAAGCTTCTTTAGGCGCAATGGAGAAAATGCATTGGATTTTTTGGACAACCTTGAGATGGCCTTCCTTGTCTCTGGGAGGGATGATGAAGCATTAAAGTTGAGGGCTTTTCCTTTGGTTCTCAAGGAAGAAGCTAGAATGTGGTTCCAAACTCTAAATCCGGCCCAAAGAGCTGAATGGGAAGGATTGAAGGCGGCTTTCTTGCGGAGATTTCAACAAACTAATTCAACTGAAGAGTTATGGAAACGGCTTTTGGCCCTCCATCAAAGTGATCCTTATGGTTATACAACTTATGAGGAAGGGTTTTTGAAGCTTTGGGGGCAGTGGTCAGACTCACTAAACCCTGGAGAGAGAGCTCCAAACTGCCTTCAAAAGGATCGATTTATTTCAGGTTTGTATCCCTTGCTTAGGGAGAAGGTAAAGGTGAAATTTCCAAACACTTTTGAAGATGTTTTGAGAATCACTAGGGAAAAGAATCGAAAGATTCTGTACCAAGCCCAAGCTAGCCAAGCAGGTTTGGGAAACAACATCACAACTATGGAGGCCTCTCAAGTTTCCCCAAATGTATCTAATGCACCAGGCCTTGTTAGAGGTCAAGAAGACATGATCCAACAAATAAACAATCTTACTAATCAACTAGAGGGTTTGAGAGTGAATCTTGTGCAAGGTGCAAGAAGACCTATCGAGGGGAATGGTGGGAATCGACCACAAATGCGACGACAAGCAAGGGAGATGTTGTGTTACAACTGTGGATAAAATGGACATGGCATGTACAATTGTCCTCACCCTAGAAGATATGATCACCCTGCCAGAGGTCCTCGACAACAAGTAAGCCCTCCTCGTGCTAGGAATCAAGAGAAAGAGCAGTCACGACCTACAATTTTACAACCACCTTATGTTCAAGCTGAAACCCCTGCTGTTCAACCAAATGTTAATGTCATAAAAATAGAGGAGGTGGTTAGGGATAGAAGGCTCCAAGAAGAAATAGCAAGAGGTAAGATGAAGATAGATGTAGTAGAGACCATGCCTATCAAGCGGGTACGTGTCCAGACTGAGGCAAGCAAGGAAGCAACCAATGAGGCAAGTATATCACGGGCACCTAGAGATGAAGGGAAGAAGAGAAAGACTCGAACTAGGTCTAAAATTGATATCTCTGACTTCCCTTTGGGTTCTAGGACACAGCCTTATGATCTGGTAGCAGATGTGAGCTCTCAAGGGCCAAAAATTACTTGGCCACAACTACTTCATGCCTCTCCAAAGCTACGACGACAATGGTAAACAATGGTAAGCACAAGGGCAAGGCAAGGAAAAATGGTTAGTGCAATCAAGGCATATGGACTCAAAGATATAGTGCCTATAGTGGAGGCTCAAATTAAAGGTCAACGGATTCGAAAAACATACATCGATAGTGGAGCAGAGGTTTGTGTCATGACAGAAAAGCTTATGCATCAATTAGGTTTAGAAGTAATGGAATCCTCAACCTTCAGGGCAAAGATGGCCAACAATGATGCGGTCACATGTGTGGGTGTAGTGAAAGCTTTGAGAGTTTTTGTTTTTGGAATCACTGCAGTAGTGGATGTTTATGTGATGCCAGTAAAGGGGGAAGGATATCCCCTCATCCTAGGGAGACCTTGGCTTATGGGCATCGGAGCTAGGCAAGATTGGGCAACAGGAGATCTGGAGTTGAGGCCATGTAAGGTGGGTGGCCACGATCAAAAGGTGGTTTACAACTTGAAGAGTGGGCATCAAGAGAACCTTGAACTAGAAACGTCTACCGATGAGTGGAGCTCAAGTGGATGTTCCTCATCGGTAGAAGAGGAAGAGAGTTCAAGTGGAGAGAGTGATAGCACTCTCGAAGTTATGGGCATCACCTTAAAGGAACCTACCTCATCAGAAGACAACCCAAGAATCCAAGGAGAAGATGTGTGGGATGCTAGCCTAGAGAAGATGATATCCAAGGATATAAAGGATGAAGAAAGGGAGGGTTATGTGAATGTTCTCAAGAAGCATGCATCATTGTTTATTTCTGATTATACTCACATTATAGGTGTCACTGCAGTGAAGCATCACATCCAACTCAAAGAAGGAAGCAAACCTGTAGTACAAAGATTGAGAAGACTGGGAGTTGTGCAACAGGATGCACTGTTGATGGAGGTGAAGAGACTCTTGAATGCAGGATTCATATACCCAGTGGAAGATTCAGAATGGGTTTCCCCAGTAGTAGTGAGGCCAAAGAAAAATGGTAAGTGGCGAGTATGCATAGATTACAAGCCACTAAATGCTGCAACAAAGAGGGACCACTTCCCTCTCCCATTTCAGGATGAAATCTTGAATCAAGTAGCGGAACATGAGCGGTATACGGTGTGTGATGGCTACTCTAGCTACTTCCAGATTCGCATTGCAGAGGAGGATCAAAAGAAAACCACTTTCATCACACCATGGGGCTGTTTTGCCTTTCGGGTCATGCCCTTTGGTCTCACAAATGCCCCAGCAACCTTTCAACGATTCATGAATATGGTTTTCCAACCTTACTTTGGTAAGTCCATAAGGGTTTTCATAGATGACTTTTGTATTTACAACTCAAGGAACATACATCTATGCAAGGTTGATGAAGGATTTACTCGCTTAGCTAGGTTGGGTGGACAACTAAATAAGGATAAATGTCACATTGGGGAAAGCAAGGTTACACTACTAGGGCATGTAGTGTCAATTGAAGGAATTGAGGTAGATCCAAATAAGGTAGAAACATTGCTAGCTCTACCTTCCCCAACCTCCATCAAACAATTGGTCTCCTTCTTACAAAAGCTAAGATATTTGGGTAGATTTATACACTTACTCTCTCAGGCCATATACCCCCTGCAGCAACTGACACGCCAAGAAACACTTATATGGAGTGAACAAAGTGAAGGACATTTTAATGAGATAAAGAAAATGTTGGGGTCACTTCCTATAATCCTCCAGCCTTGTTGGGAAGAAACATTCTTTGTAAACCCTAGTGTGGGAGAAGAGGCCATTGGCGCTGCTCTCCTACAAAAAGATCCAAAAACATCCTTCATGAGGCCTGTGTATTTTGCCAGCCGCCTCATGAAAGCCTCAGAGAAGGCTTACACCTCCATGGAACAACTAGTGTTGGCCCTCATGTTTGCAGTAACCAAATTTCGGCCATATTTACTTCCAAAGAGGTTTGTGATTATCACTGTGGAGGATATGTTTCCTTATGCACTACAACATATGGAAATCTCTGACAAAATAGCAAAGTGGGTGGTCCGACTTCAAGAGTTTGACTATACAGTGCAGGTTGAAAAAACAACTCGGGCATGCTTGGCTGATATTTTGACAAATAGGTGCTATGAGAAAAATCTCGTGGTGAAAAGAAAGAACCTTCCACCACCCCCATCCATAAAAACTCTTGTAGATGCTTATAACCTCTACTTTGATGGTGCATACAAGAGAACTAAGAATAAGGCAGCCACAGGCATCGTTGTTTTCTCTCCTTTAGGAGAGAAAATCTATTGTGAAGGAATCATATTGGAAGGTGTACACTCTAACAATGAGGCAGAATATCAAGCTTTAATTCATGGTCTTTGTTGGTGTCTTAGTAATTCAATCGAGAGATTGAATGCTTTTGGAGACTCCATGCTATTGGTAAGGTAAATGCAAGGTATATGGGCATGCAAAAATACAAACCTCTCTAGTAAAATGAGAGAGGCCAAATCTCTTATGAGAAGATTTAGGGAGGCACAAGTACATCATGTGCCAAGAGACCAGAACAAAGATGCCGACCATCTAGCATCATCAAAGCTGAATGAATCAATGGTGGGAGCAGTGGCTATCAAACCCCCACTTCGACAAGGCAAGGAATACTTAGAAGATATTCTACATCTCTTAGAACAAGGAGAAGCTCCCAAACACTTGACTAAGGGAGAAAGACAGTGGCTAGCTCGGAAGGCTACAAGATATCGCATGGTAAATGACAGTTTGTATTGTCTTGGTAAGGATGGTGTGCTTAGGAAAGTGCCTTCAAAATGGGAAATTGAAGAAATCTTAAAAGCTTGCCATGATGATGTGTGTGGAGGCTACTTTGCACATGACATCACAAGTAGAAAGGTTCTACAAGCCGGCTTTACTTGGCCCAGTCTACACCGAGATGTCAAATATTGGTGTCAAACATATGAAGAATGTCAGAAATCAGGACCACGACGGCTCATAGCAGAACCCCAAACCCTAATCAAGGTCTATGGACCCTTTGAGAAGTGGGGAATTGATGCCATAGGGCCTCTACCACGCACTCCATCAGGAAAAGAGTATATTATCATGGGGGTAGATTACATGACTAGATGGACCGAGGCTATGCCAACTAGAAGAATCACTGCTAAGGAAGTGAGTAAATTCATCTTTGACCACATTTGTTGTAGGTTTGGTACCCCTCTTGAAATACTATCAGATAGAGGACCAGGGTTTAGAGCTAATGTGGTGGGTGAACTTATGCAAAAGCTAAGTATTCAATGACAACACTCTACCCCTTACTACCCTCAATGCAATGGATTGGTGGAAAAGGTAAATGGAATGATTTGTAAAATCATCAGCAAACAGATACATTCAAGGCCCCGGGATTGGGACAAGCACCTTAGTGGAGCTCTATGGGCTTACAAAACCTCCTTCAAAACCATGCTAGGGTTCACACCTTTTCATCTAGTTTATGGACAAGAGGCTCTTTTGCCTATTGAGGTGAAATTAGCTAGCCTTCGAGTATTAGGTGGCACAGTAGGCTCTCAAAAGAAGAAGTTACATCAAAGATTACTGGACCTAGAGAGGCTACAATTGGATCGTGAAGAAGCCATCAACCACTACTCCCAGGAAGCTGAGAAGCGTAGAGAAAATTTCAACAAGAAGCTAACAGATAAAAACATCAAGGAGGGATCTTTAGTGCTTCGATATGACAATCGCTTTGATAAAAGAAAGGATGGCAAGTTTCTCTACCGGTAGGAGGGACCGTTTTGGGTCACAAAAAAATTCAACAATGGCTCCTACAAACTTCAAGACATTGAGGGAAAAGTTCACAAGACCAGGGTAAATGGATGGCGCTTAAAACCCTATCACATCAGGGTGGGGTTAGCTCAAGATACCAAAGAGTGTCTAGAGGCATAAATACCTCTAGCCAGGTTGGGGGGGGCTATATGATCTGAGAAAATCACAAAAAAATATTTGTCTAACATTTTGTTGATTTTTTGTACATTTGGAGCTTTGAAATAAAGAAGAGGGTGGGAACAACCTCTTGGGAAATCCAAGAAATCACTGGATGAAAATATTTCATGGACCAGTTTACCAAGGGGGGGTGAAGAGTAAAGATCAATGGAGGAAGGTGAAGGAAAAATATATAATGTGAAAAGGAAAGATATGAAATGGATTTGGAGCCATCCAAAGGGCATGTGAGGCTCATAATGTCATGACTTTGGAGCCTTATGACAATTCAACCAAATGGGACCCTTCTTGGAAGCATTAGTGGAAGAAAAATCAGGCACATGATTTTGTAAGATTTTTTAAAAATACTTCCACTCCAATCCAAAAAAACTTTTCAACATGAAAGTTGTAGCGCATGAGCTGAAGTTTTGGCTGGTATTTTTTTATAATTTTTTGGAGCTACGAGTCCGGAGATATGGCCAAAATGGTGGATGCCAACTTTTTCCAACTACAGTGGAGACCACCTCCCAATTTAATACACATCCATACTTTCTTCCCCACAATTAACACTTCCATAAAACATCATTCATTAGACCCCCAACCCTTTCCCCTCTCTTATCCTCTCTCTCAAGCTAATAAACCATTAGAATTCCCCTCCTAAATCACCCTCAAATCATCCTTAGTTGTAGTAGTAATGTATGAACTCTCATTACTCTCTCTCTATTATTGCTAGATATGATCTTATTTTATAAAGATTCTCTATATTTTTTTATAGGAGAGCTCTTGGACTCAAGCTATGGGGGGGAGAATGGAGACAACTCACCTATGATAGAGCTTGATTAAGTACAAATTGGTCAACAAAATATCTAGATGGAGCTTCCACATTGGTGGAACCGCCTTAATGCAGCTTTGGTGGTGTTAATTCCTATTACATCTTAACCTCCTCCCTAAACACCCTCAAGGCCTATATAAAGAGGCCTTCTCCTTTGTAATTTGTAAGAAGAGAGAGAGCAAAGAGGCCTCCTTCAGCCCTATTGAGCCTTCCCCATTCTCCCTCATGAGCTTATGAAATTCCTTCTCTTACTATAGCTTATGTATGCTCTACAATGTAATAAGCCCATGATATTGGTGTCCATATTGTGTATATTGGTTATGTCCCGAGGGTTCTCCATCTCGTAAGTCTATTGATTCATTTATTTTTCCGTAGTTCTCTCTCTCTCACTCTCTCACTCTCTCTCTCTCTCCCTCTGTTAGTTTTCATCTCTTCTCCCTCACAATCTCCTCTCCCTCTTACATAGCATCCTAGTCCGCTCTTCCATGACTAGGTGGTGCCCTTACCTCATTCAGTTTGTGGCAGAAGGGAGTTTGGTATAGTATAGAGGCTGCCATACCGAATTTCCTTCATCAGAACCCTTTGCAAAACTGAAGTGCAAAATATGCCTTGCTCTTGGGAAACCTTTGAATTCACGTTTGCAAAAGCTTCTCGCTCCACTGCTGAGTTGATTAACAGCAAAGTTTCCAAGAAGCAAGCCATCAAACAGCACCTTATCACGTCATACGATCCACGAACCACTTCTGCTATCATTGACCAAGAAATTGGGGAGTTATCACACCTCGCTGATACTAGATCACCCTTCTTGAGGCAGTGGTACGCTCTTAGGTTGCAATGGGAAGTTAATAGATGTCCCATAATGATCAACGCTGAGCAATGCTGCATAATCAAAACAACAGAGTATGATCCCACTTAGGTCGCACCCACCTCGTATAGAGTGTTAAAAGGAAACTTGCTACAGAACTGCACGGACAATCTGGCATAGTTAGAAGCGTCTACATGTCCAGTAGCTACAGACCCATTTTAGCTACATGCAAAAGCTTTGACAAAGATGTTGATGTAGAAGATTTGGCTAGCAATGCATATTTTCCCACTTTCAAGAGGAATTGACAGTCATGTATCAGAGCACAAATATGTATGCATGGACATTACTAATTTATTCCAGGTCTGTAGGGGCCGCATCTTCCATATTGTTTCAGGCCTACAGGGAGAGAGAGGGAGAGAGAGTGTGTGTGTGTGAGTGAGAGAGAGAGAGAGAGAGAGAGATTGCATGCAGTAAAAAAACTATAGAAATTCATGATGGACTACATTCTGTAAACAATTGTCTCCCCCCTCTCTCTCTCTCTCTTTGGGAAAAGCATGCACAAATTCATGAATAAATTCATGGACATCAAAAATTTGGTATAGAACTTGCATGCAAAAGCACTCACCAATGAGATTTTGTTGGCAGGGGGGAGAGGAGGCGGACAACAACCATTCAACAGATCGCACTTCCAAACAGGAGTGATTGTCCTACCAGCATTCCACCTCTAGACTCCTGAAATAGTCGCTCGAAGATTGTGCATGTGAGGTGGGGTCAACAAGCCAGAGATGCAGGAACGATTCTCCCCATTTTTGGCCTTTGATGATTTGACACCACTATTTTATTAGTGGGTTTTCAATAAGGTCACCCCTTTAGGGGGGTTTCAATTTGAAACCCTTTGGTTTTGGGCGGGTGAAAACCCAAAACCCCTCCACGTGGCCTTGGGGAGTTTCGATTTTTCCCTAAACCCCCCCACAAAAAACCCTTATGGGAACAACTCCAAAGATTCAATGAGAGAGAGAGAGAGAATTGATGACTAGGATATGCTAATTTTTTCCACAAGCACCTCTCAATGCTATCCGAAGTTGAAAACCCAAGAGTGTTATTAGTAAAGGTGCATCTATGTCTAGGACCAATCAACAACACTCTTGGACTTTCAACTTTGGCTAACACTGAGAGATGCTTGTGGAAAACATTAGCATATCCTAGTCATCAGTAAAGGTGCTAGCCAAAGTTTTCCACAAGCATTTCTCAATGCTAGCCAAAGTTGAGCGCCCAAGAGTGTTGTTGATTGGTCCTAAAGTGTTGCTAAAATCTTGGATGTGGAAATGGAGAGAGTCCTTGGAACCTTTTGGAAATTAGCTTGCTCTTGGATAAACCATTCATTGAAGGGGAGGTATCATTTGTACTCAAGTCTATGAAGAGGGGAAGTCCCACATTTATGGGTTTTAGGTAGATCTCTGTCTTGCTTTGCAACTTTCAAGATGCATGCTTCAAAGATCTGACTAGGTCAAGTTATTGGACCATGAGTACCTCAAACCTTTTGTGTAATATTTCCGCTACGAAATATTCAAGACCCAAAATCTTGTGCAAAAGCGGTTCAGAATAACCTCCCGCAATGGAAAAACCCTTGGTTAAGTGCTTACTCCGCGTGTATCAACGAACTCTAGCCCGCGTTGCGTATGGAAGACCGTGCTAAAAACTCGTAGCTCCCACGAGAACACCCCTTTCAAGGGGAAAAAAAAAGGGGGATAATGTTTAAATTTTGGCAAATTTTTTTATAATAATCCCCTCCCCCTTAGCTGATGCATGGCGGGGAGAGGGAGTATGGAGGGAGTGTGAGAGGACCTTGAGTGGTGGAGAGCATGGGGGAGGGAGGAGGCATGTAGCTAGCCACGTGTGTGGCTATCTCCCCCCCCCCCCCCCCCCTTTATTCTATATGACCCCCCCCTCGGAAGCTAGGGGAGGGGAGAGGGGGAGAAGATCGTGCCGTTGCTGCCGCCCACCAGCTGCCATCGTGTCGTTTTGTAGCCCACCTCGTGTCCAAGTCTCAAAAGGAAAATCTACATTGCTTCTTAATGAATTCATTCAAAAAGCATAGAGTCTTTCTTTTCCAGCAATCAGCGAATTAATATGTGGACAGTACTAATGAAAGTTATGATTTATGGTAGGAGCATAAAATGTCGCAGCAAGACCGCGCCCATCGACTCCCGTTCATAGACAAGAAAAGGGAGCAATACCACATCCATCTAGAGAACCGTGCCTTCAATCAACTTAAATTTTGAACCATCCACAACATAGAAGTTGTGGTGGCCAAGGATGAAGTAGCCAGGAAGGTGGCTGAACAATGCAACCTCACGAGGTATCTTGGAAAGTTCTCGTAGGAGCCGGACCACCTAAAGTGCGTGGACTTCCTCAGAACAACCCAGATCAAGAATGTGGTACTGTGACGGTGGGCAGAGGAGAAGATGCAAAGCAGGTACAGGTCCGCTTAGACCTAGCCTTGGTGGAGAAGGCTTTGGGGTTGGTACCAAAGATGGAGAGGAAACAAAAAAGGGATGTTTATGCCATGCTTAAAATGAAGAAGGAAGAGGTGCTCACAAATGACGGCATAAGCATCCAAGACATCCCCGACACAGAAGCCAGGATGCAAGCCAAGTTGATACATGTGCTCTTCTCTAGCCATCACTACAATTCATTGATGCATCAAATTAGTGTACATGTGCTGGAGAATGTAGCAGTCCATACCCTAGACGAAGTAGATTGGAACGGGTACGTATGAAAAACGATCGACCAGGCAGCCAAAGCATTGGCCCTAGGAAGTGTACCAGCAGGAGGAGAATTTCCAGCCTCTAAAGCCACAAAAAGAAAGAAAGCCTCCTTCATCGAGTATGGAGGTGTCTTGACTGCGCTCATCCAGGAGGCAGTGAAGGGAGCGCAGGATGCAGAAGAAGGAGAAGGAGAAACACCACAAAGGTCGCCTCCTTACCAGGACAAGGATAGGTCCATCGATAGAACTGAGACGGAGGAAGAAGGGGAAGGACAACCAAGAAGCCCAAGAAGATGGAGGAAGAAGGGGAAGGACAACCAAGAAGCCCAAGAAGATGGAGGAAGAAGGGGAAGGACAACCAAGAAGTCGGAGCAAAAAGACAACCAAGAAGCCCAAGAAGAAGATAACGTAGAGAAAGAAGAAGGATGACGAAGGCAGAAAGAAGGAGAGAGAAGACTTGGAAAGGGCAAAGAAGAGTCCCTAAAAGAGGCGAAGGAGAGAGAGAGGACGAAGAGATAGGAGGAAGAGAAGGAAAAAGAAGAATTACAGAAAGCAAAGAAGGCATCAAAACAGGAAGTAGAGGAGAAGAAAAGAAAGGAAAAAGAAGAAAAAGAGAAAAAGAAGGAAGAGCAAAGAAAGGCGGATGAGAAAGAGGAAGAACTAAGAAGGAAGGAGGAAGAGGCCCTGGCTGAAGCCACACACCGGTCCATCGAGCAACAAAGCCAAGTGGATGAATTGGGGAACTCGAGCCCACAGAGAGAAGAAAGGCCAGGGTCTAGCACACAGGTGCCCGAGATCGTGCCACCTACAGTCACGGAGGGCAAGGGCAAGGCCCCAATTCATCCAATTTCTACCCTCCTGGTGCCTTCCACTGAACCCACCACCATCACCCCTGGCATCCCGACCAGTGCCGACGTGTCAAATTTTGTGGTGTGGATGCAATATTTCATCAACAAAGAGATGAGCCAGGGACAGAGCACCAAAACCACGGCCACAGGACAAAAGAGGCCAACTACTGATGAGGAATCTAAGCAAGAGCCTAAAAGGCAGAAGGTAGAAGCCTCAACCTCACCCATCCACACAACGATGACGCCATTGGCTAACTATGACGAGTACGTCACCGAGCTACTCTCCCAATCGGAGAAAGCTAAGGAGGAATGCAAGATAGTCGTGGCTGAGTTGGCAGCTGAGAAGGAATCAATAGCCGCCTTCCAGCTGGATAAAATGAGGATGATAGCCATGCAGTAAAGGGAGATCGTAGATCTCAAACAAGAAATGAAGGCTAAGGATGATAGGGAGGAGCACTGGAGACAACAGCATGAAAACGAGACACAGGAGCTAGTGAAAATGCAAAGAGAGCACAAGCTCCTGATAGTGCAATACCAGGAGCTCGCTACAAAATCTGCTTAGGTTAATGCACATGTGGCTGAGCTGAATGCCAGAGATGAGGAGAGAAAACAAGACATAAAGGAGCAGTAAGAGGAGATCGAGCGCCTGACAGATCAACTAAACTCTGGAAAAGAAGAGCAAGAGAGGTTGGTCAGGGAGTTGGAAGACCACGAGCAAAAACTCATGATACTAACCCTAAAGCAGGGCGAGAGCTTGGAAGAAATGAACAAAAGAGCAGAGGAGTGGAGTGTGCACAATGAAAAGAGGGTGAAGACACTGGTGCGGCGCCTTGCTCTGGTAGAGAAGGAGAAAATCATTGCAGAGAGCAAGGCAGAAGCCACCCAAGTGGCCTTCAGTGCTCAACAGAGAGCCTTCCTCGACACCATCCTGGACACCACCCGATCAGTGCAAGGAGAGTTTTTGAAATCGACGCCCTCGGATTTGAAGAGGAAGCACCATAGGGAGAACGGAGGGGGGAGGAAGCAAAACTTGAAATCGACATGAATCGATTTAGGGAGGATGTAGTCCCACAACCCCCTCATCGCAGTCTCAAGAGCCACCACAAGAGGACCCATCTGTGGAAAGAAAAGCCGCATCTAGGGGAAGATGCAGAAAGCTAGTAGAGAAAACCAGGAAACAGCTGAAAGTCAAACCAGCTGTGCTGCCATCCGCACCCCTCCCACCGTGCCCTGATGATCTCCCCGCGGGATTCCATGCAGAACTGGTGCTGTGGGAGATACAAGAACAAGGAAAGGATCCATTCACCTTTAGTTTTCTCCTACCCAACAGTTTGCGGAGGGTCTTGCCAGTCAAGGTGATGGATGAGGTGATCGCGATCTGTGGCCAGTTGGGGCGAAAATGGCTAGAAGAGCGAAAAAAAACCCCGACCTCTTGGGGCACAGAAACGGCTGATTACTGGCAGAACAAAGTTTTTGAAGTCCCACACACTGTACAGGGCTACAAAAGCCAACCCTTGTGGAGGAGGTGAGTATGCGACATCAGTATGCTCACCTGGATGGCGTCTTGTAACACCTTGCCATTCGAGCGGAACAACCCTACCTACATGGCATACCCTCGAAGGGTAGGGGTGGATTTTGATGCCACCCTCCACGGGCGGTAGGACTTCCCTATTATTTATAACTCTAATGTAGTATCCTTCGAGCATGCCCTTCTCTTTACCTCCGAAATCCTAGATGATTCTATGACACACTTTCTTGCGGATTCCTCCTCATGCCCTGACCCCGCCTTTGTAACAACCTGTAATTATCTTAGGTTACTTAAGCTACTCCTTAAGCAGGATCCAACTCCACAAGAGCATGGCCTACCTCCCCTCTTCTTTGACCCTAACGCTATTGACAACTGCACCATGGCTGATGAGGGCTAGTCTCCTCCCCTCTTTTTGCCTAGCCCTTCTAGAAGATATGAATGACAACCAATTCACCAAGTGCAATCACCCTTTCCTCTCCACCACTTCTCTTTATGTCCACATGGATCTGAAAGATTACATGCAAAGTCACCAGTTTTTTAGCAAATCTATCCTACCCCCTTCCCCTCCTCATTCAGATGAAGACAATTAGGCCTGGCTATCATTCCACAATTGTAAAATTTTAAAAAAAATAAAAGAAAAGAAAAACATGAAAGGAAAGGCACACAAGCACTCACTTGCAAATGCACTTAAACACCACATAGAGCACTATCACTGCACCTAGGGGTTCTCAAGTTAGGCGTGCCTGGTGGCTTTGGTCGTTCAGCTCCGCTCCTAACCCCCTAGCCCTTTTTGCTTTCCCATTTCATGCTTAGGGCACATCAAGGGCAGGACATACCTAGGGAGGTAACACTCACCTATAGTTAGACCTGTCACCCTAAGCCACTTGCACCGCACCTCCCTTAACACAAATGGGGTCCTCAAGTGTGGGACATCACCCAGGCTTGCCTGCGGTTAGACCCACCTCCCCATTCCACTAGCACGAGCACACTACACTACAACAGTAAGGTAGACACTCCCCTTAGGAAGAGCACTGCATCTTCTCCTTTCAGGCATCACACAAGCTGCAAACCACCAACTTCAAAGGCCCCTATCAACCACTCGCTATCCATCTGGCTTCCCCGACAAACATCAGCTTCCACACGCACCTGAATCTACATGTGGCCCTCCCCTTTACACCATCATTGCCCAAGTGCCTACCACCCTACAACAACACAGAAGTGACATGGGACTGGCACTCGTCTCGGAGGGAGGTAATGTTAACCCCAAGTCGAGATGGCGAAAAATAGCAAAAAATAAAGGAAAAAGAGGAAAAAGCATGGAAGAAGAGCAAAGACATGCAGGCGACCTCTAGAAGCTAAGCCGAGACCAAAGGCGCAATTTTAAATGAAAGGCGCCTCCAAAAACTTGGAAAACTCTTATAAAAGAGCACCATGCTCCCTCCTGTGCCAATTGTAAAATATTAGGCGGACATAGGCTAGAGGCGTAAGGCTAGAAGAGGGAAATGGAAAAAAGACCTTGCTACAATGGCTGGTCATGTAAAAATGGGGATGGGTGCCCATGGGATTTTAGGGTTTATATATAAAGTTCAAAAAGTGAATGGAAGATCATTCTTTGGTGTGTGGCTAAAACTTCTTCTTCTTCTTCTCTTGTTTCTTGCCTTCTTGCTTGTGCTTGAGAAAGGGAGTAAGGGAGTGTGAGAGGGTGAGGGAGTGAGTGTGTGAGAGTGAGGGATCATGGAGAAGAAGCTCTCCATCTCCTCTCTCCATCTTCTTCTCTTCTCTTCTCTTCCCTTGTCTCGCGCGTGGCTATGGAGAATGGAGCTCGTGGGAGAGGGATTGAGGTTGCTTGAGCTTGCCACAAGGATCGTGGAGCTACCGGTGTGCAAGAGAGAGGAGGGTACTCGATCGAGCATCAAGGTAAGCTCACTACACTCGTAAGGTAGGCATGGCGTGTTGGCTATGTGAGAGGTAGCCATGGCCGCTTAGCTTGAAACGCTTGATCAATAAGCGGTCCGTAGGTCTTGGGGTAGAGCTTGTAGCTTCCCTTCATACTTGTAACCTTTAACCAATAATCAACGAATACCATCACATCGGGCTACCTTCAACCCCATGATCAAGGCCTTATATTTTGCCATATTGTCAGTAAAAGAATGTCCTAATTATACTCCCATTTTCGTAACAACCCTACATCAGGGATCTTTAATGACCACACCAACACTCGCATGTTTAGTGGGCCCTCTAGAAGCTCTATCAAAATACAAAATATAGACTCAATCTTCAATGATAGGCTGCGCCATACTAATAAGCTCACTTGTACTTATGATAATCAAAATCAAGCTAAGAGGGAGGATATATAACAGGTACAATACCTCGTTCCTCTCTAAACTACATAGGACTGCTAGTCAAAATTCTATGACAATGGTGGCAGTAGACCTTAATCTCCCACATAAAAGATTCATCTTGCCACTCAATAACTTGATATCCTTTACTCAACTAGATCACTTGACCTTGGTGATAACGTTGTTCTAGATATAGATGCTTAAGATAGGGAATGATTCATCCCATTTGATCATCTTGGTACCTACTACAAGTTAGAGGTGAATCATGAAGGACCTACACATGCACCAAGCCCAACATCAACCCTTACACATAGTAAGGCTTCAGTTTATTAAAGTTAACTTTAGTTTTAAATTCTACCCCTTGTAAATCTTCTACTAGAAGGGCTTTAAAGCCATTCTTTCCTAAATATAAAATTTTGTATGGTCCATCCCATTTGGGTTCCAATTTACCAAGAAATAGCTCACAACGAGCATCATATTATAGCACCAATTGACCTTTCACAAATTTATATTTCTTAGCCCGAAGATCATAAAGGGCTTTCATTCTCTTCTTCCCTAGTCCTTGATATAGTAAAGCTTGCAACTGAATCTCATCAAGATGTGCAAGAGAAGTATATATTTCCTGTAATGCTTCTGCCTCACCCACCGAGTGATTAAGAGTAAAATGCATAGTGGGCAGCTCTATTTCCAATGGCAAAACTTACTCTTCCATGTATATCAACTTGAATGAGGTGTGGCATATGGCTCTCTTAAATGTCATGTTGTAAGCCCACATCGCCACATACAATTTCTTATCCCAATCATGCTTACTTTTTGATACTATGCTGGATAAGGTTCCCACCAACTGAGTATTTGTACTCTCAACTTGGCCATTTTCTTTAGGATTATATGGGGTAGTCTTATTGTACTTAATCTTCAAAGCTTCAATCAAGGCTATGATAACCTTGTTCAAGTAGTGTGTCCTTCAATCAAATAAAATCTCATTGGGTGGACCAAAATGGCAAATAAATTTTTCCATAACGAAACTCGTTGTCTCCTTAGCATTATCCTTCACCATTGCTTCACCATTGCTTTGAGCTTTAGACCATGTTGTAAAGTAGTCAGCTGCTACAATAATATACCACTTTCGAATAGTTGATGAAGGGTATCTTGGTCCCACAAAACCAATACCCCAATTCTCAAAGGGTAACCTAACCAAAATAGGGTTTAGAAGCCGCTTATGATTCTCCCTTGTTTTGTATCTTTGACAAGCATCACAACACTTAACATAACTAAAAGTATCCTGGAAAATTGATGGCCACCAATATCTAGCACGGAGAGCTTTATGGGCAGTAAGCTGGCTAGCAAAATGTCCCCCACATGCTCAATCATGGCATTCCTCTAAAGTGAATGGTACCTCATCAAGTACTACACATTGGTGATAAATGTATCTACACCTTTCTGATACAAGATACCCACTATAATCGAAAAGCATAGTGCTTGTTGCTTGATCTTCCTCTTTTCAGACTTTGATAGAGTGGCCCTAAATCCTCCTGTAGATAAATAATGTGTTATAGCTACGTACTAGGAAGGAATGGAAGCTGCATCAATCTTGAATAAGCCTTCAATATCACTTCCTTCAGCCAAAACTTCTTGTGGCTCCTTGAAATCCACAAGGCATTCCACAATACCCTGTAGCTTTGGTGGCTTACTCCTAATCTCATAATCAAACTCCTACAAAGTGATTAACCACTTTACTAAACGATTAGGTGGCTACAACTTATTCGTCAACAGTCAAAGTCCTTCCACCTTCATAAAGAATGCTACCTTCTCATAAAGAATATAATGCCTGAATTTCTTCGTCGTAAAGACCATTCCAAGGCACAATTTCTCATGTATATATAATTGACTTCAGATATCTCCAATTTTCTACTAGCAAAGGCAATTGGATAATACCATTTCTCTTCCCAAATTTGGGCTAAACACATCAGGCTGATACTATGCATTGTGGTTGCTGAAAATATATAAAAACTTTGACTCTTCTTGGTGCTTTTAGGATTGGCGCTTTTGCTAGTTCCTGCTTCACATCCTCAAAGGATACTTGACAGGCTTCATTCCACTCAAACATGCAGTTAAAGGATAACAAGTTCGTCAATGGTAACGCTCTTTCTTCCAATGCATTGATAAATCTTCAGTAATATTCCATTGATGAGACAGAAAGCTGTGTACCTATTTTGGAGTATACAACGGGCTCATAGCAACTATGACCTTTATCTTTTCAGGGTCAATTGCAATACTAGTTAAACTAACCACATGGTCTAAAAGGTGAGAAGGATTGAAGCTTGCTTGGAAGAGCTATGGTGGGAGAGAAAGAGAAAGAAAGAGAGAGAGAGACCCAATGGGAACTCCAACTGTCACAATGTGTGACCGGGCCTTCCTTTATTCAAACTGTCACTAAAAGAATAAAGAATAAAGTGAGGTGACGGGCACCTGCCACCTGTAGTATACAGTGGCAGGTACTGTTAGTGTAGTAATACACGAGCGGCTAGGCAGAGGCACCTTTACCCCCCAAAACCTCCCACTTAAAGGCAAATCTGCCCCAATGAGGAGTGAAACGCAAAAAGAAAAAGACAGTACAATGTACACATGTACAATAGGATGAGGAACATTAGGAGAAATATGGACTCTCTTTTTTGCCCCTTATTGAGCGAATAAAAAAATATAGGCCTAACCAATGAGAGAGCTGGGATTCTAGATTCATGTAACATGAATCTCCTAGCCACATCTTGGCCCAATAGTAATAAAATAAGGGAAAAGGTGGGGAATACAATGCTCACACTTCCTAGAAGTTTGTGACTCGAATTTTCATTTTCATTTTTTTTAATTTTTGACTTTTCATTTCTCTCCTTTTTAGTTTCCCCCTCTTTCTTAGGCGGAACTCAAATTTATTATATCTCTTTCCCCGCTTTTTCTTTCCTGACGAAATTTTACAGCCTTATTGTTGCTTGCCCTATTTGTAACCCTGTGAAAATTTATTTCCTCTACACAAACATAAAGTGAGTTTCATGTGTTTTATGAGAGCAGAGCTTGTTCTACCAAATCCCTAAGATTTCTTCACAAGACTTTACAGGTATATTGTTCCATGGATGTTCTATGGTAAAGTTTTATCTCATTTGGACAAAACCTGTGCAAGTTATGTGCATTCTTTGACATGTAATTTCTTTTGTTTTGGTACTCTAGGAGTCTCTTACAATCAAGAACAATGATCTTTTGAACACTCAACTTCTTCTTCAACATCTTACGGTTTCTTTGTAAACAATGTTACAGGTATGTTGTCTTGTTTTTTTGTTGTTCCATAGTTAAATTTTATCTCGTTTGGACAAAATGTATGCAAGCTATATGCATACTAAGTTTTCCTTTGTCTTTTTACTCCAAGAGTCTTCAAGGGTGGAGAACAATGATTTTTGAAAAACTCAACTTCTTCAACATCTTTGGGCTTCTTTGCAAAGAGAGCCACATGTGTATTGCCACTTTTTTTTCTGTTGCTCCATGGTTAAGTTTCAACTCATTTGGACAAAGCCTATGTAAGTTATATGTATGCTTTGACTCGATATTCTTTTGTTTTTGCACTCTAGGAATTTTTCAATGAAGGAACAATGGTCTTGTTATAAGTCAACTTCTTGTTCAACATCTTTGGGCTTCTTTGTGAAAAATATTACAGGTACAATGTTTTTTTTTAATTGCTCCGTTTAAATTTCATTTCATTTGGAGAGAACATTTGCATATTATACACATGATGATAGGTTACTTTTCTATTTGGTTATCATAGATGTCTTCACGGAGGAAAAACATCAATAACATACTTGCAGTTGAGGTCTTCAATAGGAAAGATAGTGGCGGTAATTGGATTTGTGATAAGCACTATAAGTTGGATTGGATTTTGATGCACCCAACTACTCGAGGGAGTTTCAAGCTCAGGTGTAAGGATGTTGCAAACCCTAGCAAACATTGGAAATGTAGAATTTTAGAGTTCAAAAAAGTGTTTAATGCAACAAGTACAGTAATAGAAGTGTTGATCCAACATGTTTATACGCATAAACAAATCTTTGTACATGACAAGAACTACATTGCAAATTATAAACAAAATAGTAAGTTTTTAAGCTTTATCATTGCTTATTCTTTTGCATCAGGGTTGTTTTTGAAAATCTTTGCAGTGTTCTAATTCAATCTTGTTTTACTGACAGCTCTATATCCATCAACTTTGCATGAATGGTAGAATGTGGAATGTTTGAGTGGCAAGATACATGTTTGGCATGAAGACATAGAGTGTTTGATCTATGATAATAACTTTGCAAGTCAACTTGCAACTCAAAAAATCTTTTTTTATAATTCATTATATGTAGTAGAAAGCCAGAGATTGCAACATGTCCCATTGCTACCACTATCTAGTGGTGAATGGTTAATTGGTAGCTTGGAGTTGTCAAGAGCATGCAAGTCCAAGTAAAATTTGACATCAATAGTCTATGAAACCCACCATAGGCTCCAAAGATGTGCATCTTAGTTGGTTTATTCCATTCTCATTGTTTGCACATTTGTTTAGTTTATGTGATGTTCTAAAGCAAACAAAGATTACTTATCAATGTAAGTGTCTATCCGAGGAATGAATGAGTCAGCTATTGGGTGAGTCTTTGCAAGTCAAAAGAACACATTTTGATGAGTCGATTGAGTGCAGGGTCAACCAATGTGATCTCACATTCAGGTAAATCTTTTTTACTACTTTCAATGCCTTGATTTAATTGACATAGGTCTTGCTTAGATAAATTGTTGTGTTATTCGCATTTACTTACCATTATTTTTGTTTTTATTACATGTATTTCATCACTAGAAAAACTTTATAAATTTGCATTCGATATAGAAGATGACGACTTTTGTGAGGGGAGTGGATCAGCTTGGATCAAGATACCCGAGATGAGACACATACAACTCTCATAGATGTGGTTATCTTGTGGAATGGTCATAATCCTTTTGTGGTCATTGTAGAGAGCCATTGGCCCATTTCTTTTCTGAGACAAGAAATCCAATTAATGTCCAATGAGCCTCTCTACAACTTCTATTTCAACTTAGATAATAGAAAAGCTAGGATTCATAGTGAGCAATCCATGACATGTAAACAATGTGCTTCTCCACATATCCTTGAGATAGTGGAATCCTTGTAAATTTTTTTATATAAAGAATGAATATAAAAAATTTTAAAACTTGTAAGTACTTTTAATTTAGATAATCTTAGTTTACTATGATCCAAGTGTGCGATAATACATACTGTAATTAGTTAAGCGTGCTAGTTAAAATCATAATTAAATTGTAGGTTGGAGTTCTATAATCTATGCAATGTTGTCTTTGCATAATGATATATTGTAGCTCATCTCTTCTACTTATTTCTTAAAATTAAATATTAAGTTGGATCCAAGGGATTTTAAAGGTTTTTTAGATTTCTTTTCTTAAAAATTTTATGTATTTTTTGTAGTTGGACTTGAATATACTCAACGATCCAAGTATATTCGAGGATATAATAATGTAGAACGAATCATTTATCTGTATGAGTTATTTTAATGGTTACTTTAAAGTATTGAAATAAAGAAACTAAGGTAAGAGTTTTAATTTGACACTTTAGGGTTAAAAAAGAACCTTTATTTAAAACCCTAGATACATAAAAGCTATAACTCCAAACTCATTTTCACTTTCATTCTCTACTTCTCTACACTTGTGCTCTCCTTCCTTCTCTCTTTGTGTGCCATGGCTACCACTCTCGCCTTTGCCGCATGGATTAGCTCTATATGCTATGCACACATAAGAGACCAGATATACCCTAGGTTTTGCGCGACCTTGAGTCTAGAGAGCTTGCTTTTTGCCATAGACCCTAGCTCTAGTATACTGGCATCGTTTTGTGATGTGGCAAACCCTCTCACCTGCTCTATCTCGGACTCTGCTCTCAGATGGGTCCCTATAGATTTCTTATGTATTTTACATGTACAGCTCTCCTTACAAATCTAGGATGGCCTTGCATACTTCAGCACACCCTCCATGATTGCCGTAAGGCAACATAGCCTTTTTTGCTATTCAACCGTCCAGTCTTGGATTCTCCATAGCACCTTTTTGTGGTGGTCCTCCTCCTATGACTTCACTGAGGCCATGGCAAAGCATTTCTAGCCCCACTTTGCATAGCACTGCCATCACAATGGTGTAGGTATTTCAGCCTTCTACAAGGCCAATGGGCCAGTCACATACTGGCAGTCTACCTTCTCCTCACCATGATATTCTAGAGAAATTGTTTCCCTTCACAAGCTTTGGATCAAGCGTATGTCCATCCAGTTCCTATTGCAACAAATCAGATGCCAAGACCTCCTCCAATCGGTTTATCCCTTGTACTTATCTAAACCATGCATCATCACCTCGAGTTGCACATACGTAGAAATTCCACCAATCTAGAGATCAAGGGTTCACGTAGTAATCAGAAAGTGGGAACTTGGCATGCCTTTCCATGAACATTTTCTACACTACCTTGAAAACTAACATGACACAAGCATGGAGAGTGGTGCATTGCACGCATTTGAAAGTATGAAAAAGTTGTGCCAGGTGGGCATCTGTTTTCATTTTGTCAACATGGACATCCTCTTCATCATCACGTATGGAAATCAAGTTCTCTAGTACATGTAAATTACCATCAAGCAAACTATGGTATATTTTTTATAACTCCATCCATTCCCAAGGGGTTAACCATAGCAATTCACAAAGGCAATGGTAGGAAAGTGACTTCAGGGAAGCATGTTTTGACATTCCAGTTTGGTGTTCTTTGGACAGGCCAGGCAGGTAAACATAAGCATCATTTCAGCTATCATGTTTTGATATTGAAATAGTCATTTCAAATGTACTAAACTTTGGTCCTGTTTCTCACAGGTGTTTGTTCAGTAGTCATGTGTGAACTTTGGTTTATTGATTGACCATTCGGCACACTGCGAATACCCTGCAAAGCACACCTCGAACGCTTAGCATTTTTTCGAGTCCTTCAGCATTAGTTGGAATGTTTCTAACTGGTCAAAGCATTTATGACTGCTATAAATTGCATGATACTGAATGTAGCCAAGAGAGATGCAAGGCAGTACTTGATTAATAGCAACAGTTTTGCATGCACCATGAGTTATGCATTCAAATATGGGGATTGATGATCGTATCTCGCAAACAATCACATTTTTCAATTTTATTAGTGTTGCCGTGCACACATTTTCATATCAGCATTTCATGAGGACACATGACTGCTTACTATTGGTGTTGTTTGCATTGGCTTTATGAACAACCATCTTCGCTGCAAAAGCATTGTACTGCATGTAAATGTCTTTCTCATCAATGCATGAGCAAAATAATCATTGCATAGTTTTCAGCAGTCAAAATCGCGTAAGTATGCCTACATGTTCAAATCTATTTTCTAAACAGTAGGCCATGTTTTATATCCATGTATGCATATGCATCTCATACAAGTCCTTTCAAGAGGAGTAAGTAGGTTATTGTTCTCTGCACTGAAGCAATACTTTGCTTGAGGTGTATCTGCTCAGGATTTGCAAGGAGGTATTAATATGGTGTAGGTATGAAGTGTCATGAATCTCACTATTTTAGAATTTTCCATGCCTTACACATGCCCTCTTTTCATATGTCTGGTTGTGTTCACATGCTAAGCTAAGGTTATGCAGTATTTGCAGACGGAAGATGGACAGACGCTTATCGGCCAAGAACAATATCCATTGCCCAGTGTCTAAGTAGGTGGTGGGGACAAGTGACCGAGCAAGTCGACTTTTCCTATGCCCACCAACTGGGCACAAATTGGGCACACAATGGCAGTGTGTAACCAGCCTCGTTTTGGGAGAGCATAAGATGGAAGGTCATTTACTTTGAAGAACGAGAACAAATTGATGACCGGAATGTTACGTTAAGATTTTAAAATGCTCAGAATCTTGCGATCCAAGGTGAGAGAGAGAGACGGCGAGGTACGAGTGTGCGTGTGCCGATAAGGGTTGAAGGAATGAGGGAGTCCTTGCAGACATCCGCAAGCCAACAATACAAAATGTAAAGGATAGCTCTACAGTAGCCAGATAGTTCAATAGAAGGGTTGGTAGCAAAGTATCGAAGACATTAGATGATGATTGTGTATTGACAGCATCATGAGCAAGTCAATTCAATGTCAATTGTCCACAAGCAACCTTATCTATCAACCGACTCAGAAAAATGAGGCCCAATTTCAGGTATGATCTAGCTGTTGCATGATAATTAAATAGATGGCTTCCAGTTTCAGGTCCAAATCAATCTTCTATCTCATGTGCTTTATGTCAATCTGCGTGACTATTATCCTGGTGTCTTTAAGTTTCAAGTCCAAATTAATTTCATGTACTTTACGCCAATCTACATGATAGTTATCCTAATGGCTTTGACTTTCAAGTCCTAACTGAATGATAATTACACAGATGAGTTTAAGTTTCAAGTCCAAATTAATCTCATGTGCTTTACAAAAGTCTTCATTACTACACACATCAAAGAAAACTATTATGATTTGCAATGTATGAAGATAAATCAGAGAATAGAAAATCTAGAACAAACAAAAAAGAACAAGACATGGAGGGATGTTGTTGATTTCGTAAGCTAGAGTAGGCAATACCATGCTGAAGAGAAAAATATGCCTTGAAATGATTTAAAGACCAAAGAAATATTCATACCCTAAGCACTTGACTACTTTTCTTATTGTAGGGTCAAAAAAAAAATCGTAAAGATAAAGAACTAGGGTTGTCCCCGAGATTCTTAAAAAGAAACCCTAGGCCCGACATACATCAACTTAAAGGATCTAAAATGGATTATTCCATCGCAGGACTTGCGCAGCAAGTACGAAATCATTTAGTCTTGTGATTGATTCACAAGGAGAAAGGGTAAATACCCTCAACAAGGATGGCAGATCCCTACGCAAGTTATCTTGCAAAAGGGCGTATTTTTGGATATCCTTCTAAATAAGGAAAGTTGTAAACCGAAAACTAGCATAGCTAAGGAACTTTAGGGTTGACCAAGTTGGGTTAATAAGGTACGCCCTACACCGAAATGTAAAAGATCTTGCCAATTTACAAGACACCTTGGGAACGAGTGCTAATACACTCAAAAGGAAAGAACACTTCCTTAGCAGTTTGCCAAATAACACGGTTGATTAAAGGAAATGTTTGTGCTTACTAGAGATTTTAGGGCTCTGTTTGAATTATGAATTACAAATTAAATGAGCACCTATACTTCAGGTTAAAGGCCTGAAGGAAGAGGCAGTTTCAGTTACCCTCGACTGCCTGCCTAACCCTAACCAAGGGGGTTGTTGACCGCGCCGGGAACGTGGACCGAACCGCCGTGAGAGGTCTCTCCATTGAGCTCTACTTGGAGCAGGAGGACGCTTGGGTGCCAAGGGGGGCTCTGGCCGTAAATCCCTCGCCTTCCGGGTCCTGCACAAGAGGCTAACGTGACTTAAGATTGAATCTCGAGGCCCACATACTAGTTTACGGGCGGAAGCTTGGAATAGTGATCCCTGCGGATTACTGGATAGCTTTCGGGTGGATTATGGACAAGCCTACGAGCGGAACTCCTTGTATTTCAAAGATAAAATGATGAAATGTTAAAAAAGAACTTGCTTGATATTGTTTTTTTATGTCATGTGATAAGATTACGTGAAGGAACCAGTGCTTAACATGATTAATTAAAGAAGCTGATTGTTATATGTCAAATTAATGTGTTAGATAATTACATAACTAAAACAAACCGAGGAAAGTGTGGAGGATGGGCCATGGGTCCGTCCTACGGTTGGGTGGTCCCGGTTAGCCGGGAACTTTTCTCGAAAATCTCGAAGAACAACGGGATGATCATCATCATCAAAACGAATAACGAGAGCGATGACCTAGAGTTACGTCTTACCCGATTTACGTTGTTTTAGGGGAACGGAATGGGACTATGCCTTATGGCAGAGAGGTTGAGCCTTGCATCCCTCTCGTTTCCCATTCTCCTTAAACCAAGTGCAGCGTGAATCCGCTTCGGACCTGGCATTTCTGCGTAAAGTAGTTCGCTCGGGTCCGACGCTAGTTGATGTTAGTTAATGACCAATCAGGAAAACCCTAATTCCGGTCGATCCTAAGTGGGAACGGCCAGGATACTTCCGCTACGTGGCAGACGCGGGAAGACCTAGATTGCAAATCCCGTAACATTCCATGGGAGTGCCGGGCAGAGCTTTCTAGACATCCTTTCCGATGGACTGCTAAGACGTGTCCTGGATGATACTAAGAGGACACGTTACAATGTGTGTGTATGTATGGCACCACACCCTTGTTTAACAAGAATTTCTTAAATCCTTTGAATGAGGGTGCATCATCATGAGAGAGAGAGAGAGAGAGAGAGAGAGAGAGAGAGAGAGAGAGAGAGAGAGAGAGAGAGAGAGAGAGGCATCAAACCCTCATTTAGGGGAGTCTCCTAGCTCCTTTGAATTAGTGTGTGGCATTAGACCTCGGAACTCCCTCAAATGAGGGTGTGACACCACACCCTCATTCAAGGGAGTTTTTTTTATCTCCCTTGATGAGAGCATGGTGCCATGCCCTTTGTTTAGGGAAGTTGTTTATCTTCCTTGTATGAGGGGGTGGTGCTACACCCTCCAATAGGGGAGATAAGAAAACTCCATCGCATGAGAGTCTGGTGCTATGTTGTTATTCAAGAGGATATTCTACGTCCCCCAAGTGAGGGTATGACAACATATGAGGAAATTTTAAAACTTCCTTGCATGAGGATGTGGCAATGTACCCTCCTATAGGTGAGCCTAGGGGAGTTCTAAAACTCCCTCAAATGAGGGTATGGTGCCACATCATCATTTGCACGAGTTTTACAACTAGCCTGAATGAGGGTGTAGTGCTACACCCTCATATAGGGGAGATAAAAAATTCTCCAAATGATGGCATGATACCATGCCCTCATTCAAGAAAGTTTTGGAACATCCTTGAGTGAGGGCGTGGTGCCACACTCTCACATAAGGGAGGTACAAAACATTCATTGCTCTCATTCAAGGGAATTCTGAAATTGCATTAAATGAGGGCATGCTGCCATACCTTCATATATGGGAGATAAAAGACTCTCTTGAATGAGGGCATGTCACCACATCCTCATAGTAGGGGACAAAAAAAACTCCCTTAAATGAGGGCATGGCGCTACGCCCTCAACACCATCCCCTCATCCAAGGAAGTCTTAGAACTACGTTGAATGAGGGCATGACACTATGCCATCACATACGGAAGATGAAAAACTCCCTTGAATGAGGGTGTGGTGCCACACCCTTGTTTAGGGGAGATAAAGACTCCCCCTAATGAGGGCATGGTGCCACACCCTCATTCAAAAGAATTCTAAAAGACCACTTGAGTAAGGACATGCCATCATGCTCTCATATAGGGGAGATTAAAAACTTCTCCGAATGAGGGTGTGTCGCTACATTCTTATTTAGGGGAATTTTAGAACTACCTCAAATGAGGACGTGGCACCATGCCTCATATAGGACAGATTTAAAATCCCCCCCAAATGAGGGTATGTCACATCACCATAGTATAAGAGAGATAAAATACTATTGCAAAGGAGGGCAAGATACCACACCCTCATTTGGAGAAGTTATTTATCTCCAATTTATGAGAATGTAGTGCCCTGTCCTCATTTAGGGCAATTCTAAAACTCCTTGGAATGAGAGCATCATTTGGAAGAATTTTTAATCTCCCCTAGAGCCATATCCTCATATAGGGGAAAACTCCCCCAAACGAGTGTGACATATAGATTTTTTGAATGAGAGTGTGATGCCTCATTCAAAGGAGTTTTGGAATTCCCTTGAATGAAATAGTTTTAGAACTCCCTTGAATGAGAGTGTGGTATCACACCCTCATTCATCAACATTTTTTTCCTTCCTTATATTAGGGTGTGACACTACACTCTCATTTGGGGGAGTGTTTTATCTCCCTTGTATGAGAGTATGGTGCCATGCCTCATTCAAGGGAGCTCTAAGAGCTCCCATGAATGAGAGAGTGGCATCAAGACCTCATTCATGGAAGTTTTCTATTTCCCTTGTGTGAGGACATGGTGCCATGCTCTCATTTTGGGGAGTTTTGAGTGAGGACATGGCACCATGCCCTCATTTTGGGGAGTTTTGAGAGACAATGTAATGGAATCTCAATACATAGCCAACCAAGATGTATACATCTCTGACAACATTGTGACAGAGATAGGTGTTGAACCAAAGGCAATGTCAGATCATCCCACTAAGAATCAATTGCATATATAAAGCATGACAAGAGCATGTATATATCACCAAGTTCCACAATCTTACTATAAGACCCTCAAGCACAACTGCAAAACCAAATGCTCAATATAACATCCAAGTTTCTACTAGGTTCAATACATAAAGCCCAGCAGCTCCAATTGTGACAAAACTCAAATGCCTGACAAGCAGAGAAGACTCAAAATACCATGTGGAAGGCATCCATACATCCAAGATGAAAGTAGCATATATCCGAGAGCATAAAACCCAATATGTAATCTTCAAGCCCTAATAGCAATGGAAGCATGAAGCCAAGGTGCCAAAGCATTCAATGTGGCTCAAAATAGAGCATCAAGTGTCACCATAGACACATCCAAGCCCATACATGAGTGCCAAGTATGTACTTTGACCTGAGAAGCATATAAGCCTTCAATGCATAAAGCTTTCAAGTAAAATACTTGCTGTCCACTGTATATTCAGTAAAGAACCTTACTTCAAACTCAGAAAAAAAAGCTCAAACCTATCCAAGAAGCATCTAAGACATGTACAAAGCATATTGGCATTAATACATAGGTGTGTGAGCTCAATGAAGCTCAAACATTGAAGTAATGACTGCCCCTTTTTGTATTACATTAAACTAGAAGGTATAGACAACGGTGTCGTGACGCGCATCTACCACTGCGAATCTGAGGGATGAGTTTTTCGCCAGGATTTTGAACTCTTTAGTCAGCGTCATTATGAGTTTATTTTCCGTTGTGTGTGTCTTTTGTGTTTGCATTTGCATGATGCACGAGCACATGTAGTTAGGCTAGGCACAATTTCCTCAATGCATTCATACTTTTTTGTGTTGGAGCATTGCTTGATTGGTTGCATTGCATGGATCCAACATTGCAAAATTTCTCGAATCATGAGTGGATGAACATAAAGATCTATTTCAAAGTATATTTCCTTGTTAGGGCACAATGCATGACTCAAGGCAGGAAGTGATGACAATGTAGCCTCTTTGGATACAACTCTTCCTAGCACAATCAATGGAGACTGATGGGACACCACTACATTGTGTGGGAAGTCTTTAAGTTTAACGTTAATTGAAGCTAGAATTTCTATGTGGATATCTCTCGTTTACTGCAAACAAATATGTTACAACTTGTGGAATCTCATATAACAAATGTTTCCGCAATAAGTCTCCAAAATGACAGAATCATTGCACCCCACTTCAGGATGTACCCTTCATAAACTCTCATAAACACTCTTCTCTTGTCATGGAAATTCATGGGAAATGATGTTTTGAAGAAAAGAAATGCCAACGACTCAAGCAAAAGCTTGAATGCAAGTAGAGAAGGTTCACAAAAAGATCATAATCACAAGTTTTGGTATTCCTTTTATCCCTCATTTTACAAGTCTAATATGAATGAGAAATCAATGGGATAGAAAGAGGATAGTTTTTTTATAAAGTCTTAGCTTTATTAAGAAAAGCTACAATGCTTTTCGGACCGTGTGTGGGAAAAGCCTTGCGGGTTCAGTGAGAGAAGTTTTTTGGGGGGAAAACCGTCGTGCTATCTTGGGAGGACGCAACCTGCTGCAGAATGAACGGGAGAAATAATCTTTTGATGGGGAGTCTAAGGAGGAAAGTGCTCTACCCGGGAAAAATCTATCGATTGCACTCATGAGAACTAGCCATTGTTGGTGTCTGTCATTGCAAATATCTACAATGGCGTGGACAGACTAGGAGGCAAGGTTGTGAAGGTGACGAAATCTGGGAATGAACACCTGATGGAAACAATGAATTCAATCTTCTGTTCGGCCTCTTTGTCTCCCTATACAGACGGTTGTGATACATGAGAGGGAATAGACACTCTCGATTCGCAATAGACATGAAGATCATAGTCTGGAGAAATACATGCTTCTTGTGATGGAGAACAACATCAAACTTAGAGAAGATTCAGAGAAGCAAACCGATAGCATGGGAAGGAGCTGGTACACGCGTACTTCTGAGCTGTTGTCAAATGGGTCAAAAAAATTGCTGCGATAGAGAGGGATAAAAAGAGATCATCAATCAGAGTGGCCTGACATCATCTCTCCGCGATCATGAGTAGTATATGCAACTACCAGTAGAAATGTCAAGGCTCAAGCATGAAGATGGTAGAGATGCAGCACCTTAACTGAGGTGTAAAAGACAAACTTGACAAGCGGTGGTGCTTTGGAATCGGGCCATGACTGTGGAGCGAAGGCCTCCGTCATCATCATGATCGTGCCCTGCTGGCTTCCACTGACGTCAGGGTGTCCATTGTTTGTGCGTTTGCGGCCATGGCAGGGACGCAAACCGAGTTGAGAGCTTCACGGCCTCCTAAGCCCTAAACTCCACTGATGCACTGAATTGGTAATCATTATCCCTTTGAGCTTCACCTTACCTCAACAAGATTAGTGGCATGGCAGAGAGGTCATTTTGATAAGCAAAGCTACAGAGTTGAAGACAAACACGCGAGAACGAAGGCCAAATCAGATTGTATGCAGGTTAAAGGGTTATAAGCATTTGTTGATAGAGAGGGGAGAAAAATTAATAAGAAGGTGGTAGACTGAAGAAGATAGGCTGTTGTTAGAACTTTTGAAGTGAGACCCACAGTCTCTATTATTCCAAACTTTCCGGAGGAGAATTTGTAGTTCGAGGAAGTGCAAAAACTTTGAAAGTGTCTTCTCTTCCTTACTCATGAACTAACATGATAACATGTGTTGTACCTTTGAAGATATCAAAAGGAGGGAAAAACACTTCTATCTATACAATTGCTTTGTTGAACAATCTATCAAAGGACATTGTGATTTAAATTGAGATACTTGTATGCTAAGGGTTTCATGACTATGACCAGGCGACATTGAGACAAACAATGTATTCATTCATATTGCTAAGCTTATGTAATCGATCGAATGTGAAACCTTATCATTCTTTTTGCTCCTTGTATTCATCTTGAATTGAGTACTTAACATTATTTTTTAGCTCCCATCTTGCTAAGCGTCCTTGCGGCGAGTGACTTCACGAACTTCCGTGCGTATCTCATGTGACACTTGGTGAATCCAACGTAAAAGTGTCGCTTCTGATTGTCGAGATGGGAGACTCTTCAAATACTCCACCCACTTCATCATCGAGTGCTTCTTCCTTTTCGATCAATGAGATGAAGAATTTATCGCCAACTCTTTCTTTAGCTATTATGATGCAGAATCAGCAGATGTAGTTATCTATGCAGCAACAATAGTTACATCAGCAACAATTGGATCAACAACGAATGTTGCATCAAGAACAAGAGCATACGCATGGTGCAGCCAAGGCGATTGAGGCCACAATAAGTGAGCGTAAATTATTTGATGGACGAAATGTCTCAGCCTATCTTAAAGCTTTTGAAAGTCAAATGCGCTTCTTTGGAGTTCCTACCAACTCGAGCAACTATTTCCTACGGTTTGTCACGCCTACTTTGCGGGTTAGAGTGACTGATTTATTTGTGCAAGATTCAAACCGGAATGTCTTCAAGAAGGCACTCAAAGATGAATATTTTCTAGAGGATTATGGTATTGCTATGCAGAAGACATTTAGAGAATGGGTCTATCAACCCAACAAAGGACTTGTTGCTTCCGAGTTATTCCGCGAATTTGAAGGATGTTAGAACCAATTGGATGCACTTGAGCAAAGATCCCTAAACTTAGAGAAAATGGAGTTATTCTTGTAGGTGGCTGATCCTGCACTTTAGAATGAGTTGGGAGAGCTTCTTGAAGACCGTACGCAGCCTATGGGATTGAAGATGGATTGGAAAGATGTTGTTGATGTAGTTTTCGCATTTACGAAGAGGCGGAGATGGAAGGCTTGCTTACAAAACAGTATGCAGACACCTATAGCAGTGCTTCTCCTACTTCGACTTCTCCTATTGCTCCTTCCACTTCATCTCCTACTTCTCATCCCATGTCTATGCCTACTCCTATGCCTATGCCTACTCCTATGCCTATGCCTATTCTTGCTACAATTGTCAGACTATCTGCCAAACCGACTGTCAAAGACATGGTGGAAGAAATTTCAAAGAACTTGAAAGATCTTTAAATTAAGATGACCATAAGATATCAACAACCACTTAACCCACCTCCAATTTCTACCCCATCCTCTTCTACTCCTATGAATTCTTCCAGAAATGATCATGTTCTCCATTGCATATGGTGAGATAGTCCAGACCATAAGACCATGATCGAAAGGATTGTCAAGACTTTGAAGAGGCGAAAAGGCTGAAGTTGGTGGTCTGGAAGGACAGGATGATATGTTTCGAAGATACAAAGCAATCGCTTAAAACAAATTTTGGAAAAGGAGATATGAAGAAATTATTGGAGGAATCTCTCTTACATTCTTCTTATGTGAAGCAAGTGGTGGCAAGAGAAGTTGTTGCCTATGGTCTTGAATTGGATCAGTTGCCAAAGGACAAGTCTCCTTTATGGTCTTATGCACTGCATGCAGAAAAGAAAGATAAAGCTTCATCATTTGAACTTTCATCCATAGGAGATGCAATCAGAAAAGGATTGGATGGAATGACCGCGAAGATGTCTTTTCTATCTATGCTTACATTGCAAAATCTCGAGGAATTGAAGCACTTGTTGAAGAAATGCGAAAAAAAGATAATGATCAACCTGAAGGATCAAAGAGGGCAACTAGGAGGAGTGAACCAATTCTTTAGCCTTCTTTTTCAGGACTGGAGGACGTACAGAAGCCAAAAGTACAAGAAGATCAAAAGGGCCCAAAGACAAAGGATTCGAAGCCAAAAAAGTAACCTAGATTCAAGTTACTATTTGACATGGAGACAACCACGGACTTGAAAAAGGTACTTGAGGATCGAATTTTTAATTGCAAAATTGAATTTACACTTGGAGAAGTATTGGGGTTTCCAAAAGATAATTTCATGATGTTATTATCGACATCATAAAAAGAAAACGGCAAGTTATTGAAGAGCCAACGCAAGATATGATCCATCGAGAGACTATTGCCGAGGCTATTTTCTATGGGTTGTAGATTGAGGAGGTTGATTCTAATGAGGAGAATATTGAGGAGTCTACAGAAAGAGCTTTATGTATGCAGTCCAAGAAGATTCTTTATCCTCTACTTCAACCCGTACAATATGATGAGAGTGAAGATGCACTTAGATTGGTGCATCGTAGCCATTTCTCTCAAAGTCGCTGGGCTTGTGCGACTACAAAAACTATTGTCAAGCTTGGTGAGACTGAGACTCCTTGTGTTGCTCTTTTGGATCATGGCTCTGAGATTAATGTCATAGTGGGTGGTTTATGTGATACTGGTAGATGGCCAATTGATGTGGATCATGGTTGGTGCATGTGTGCAGCCAATAACATTGTAGGATATTTGTATGCTGCTTGTCCGAATTTGAAGATTTCTATTGGAGATGTGGGTGAGTCTTATCATTTCTTTGTATAGAACTCTTGTTCTTATCCTATTATTTTGGGGCAGCCATTTATTGCTAAGTCTCGAGATGGAGACTAAGGCTCTGGATGATGGGTCTGCTTATGCACGGATCCGAAGCAAGGATGGAAAGAGAGTTGTCTAGTTCATGACCGTTTGCATCAACCATTAGCAGAATAAAGAAAGCTCTCGCTCCTACCAGCGTCAGTTTTTCCTCATGTGTTTATGGTGTATGCATTGAAAGTACTTTGTGTTTTCAGCATATTTTTGATATACCTAGAGCTGCAAGGTAGTATGTAAAAAGAAAAGAAAAAGAATTGATGGTTGCATATGTTTTGTAGGAAGAGGACTAAATAGATGGTCTCTATGATGGCCTTTCATGCTCAGATACAATGGAAGAACTTTCGGTATTGCTAGATGCTAACAATCATGAGTTGTCATATGTCTTACAGGTCCATTCTCTGGCAATGTATTGTGAAATTGCTGATTTCATGCTTCAAAAGAATTTGGGTGCTGAGGATTCTCAGCAAAAAGTATTCTTTGCTGACATATTTTAGCAAAAAGAGTCGGATGCAGCTGTTTATACACAGCAAAATTTGTGTTTACTAGGGTATTTTCATCAAGAGGTGAAATTTGCAGGTTACATCAATGAAGCCAGAGTTCAGACAAAATATAAGACAGTTGACAAGAAGGTTAGACCAGTTTGCAGGATCGCTACCTTTGGACAATGATGAGATGATTAGGAAAATTGCTATGCAACCTCCTTTGTGAGATCCTACAGGTGTTGGGAATAAGTTTTCAGCTGAGACATTAAAAGAGATGAAGATTGGAACCGACGATTTTCTGCTTGCTAAGAGGTAAGATGTTATGTAGACATGAAAAATCTTTTGCTTTCTTTCCACATGAGATTGGATGCGTTGATCCTAGTGTTGTGACACCTATGGTTATTTTTACCATTGTCCATGTCCCTTGGAATCTATGGTCTATTCCTGTGTCGAGGGCTCACTTGCCCAAATTGGAAGAGCTTTTGAATGAGCGGATTAGGATGGGGATTCTGCAGCCATCTTCAGCTCCATATTCCAACATATGGTTCACAGTTCCTAAGAAGAATGGGACACTCAGATTTATATAGGACCTTCAGCTAGTAAGCAAGGTCACTATTCGAAATGTTGGTGCAAGACCTATCATGGATGAGTTTGCTGAGGCTTTTGCTGGATGTGCTATCTATTCTCTTGGCAATCTTTATTCTAGATATGATCAGTTCCATCCTACCCTTGAGAGCAGGGATTTGACTATGATGAAGACACCCTTAGGCTTGTCCGAATGTGTACTTCCGCAAGGAGATACTAATTTGGTTGCCCATATGATGAATGGGATGAATAAGGTTCTACGATATTTTATTCGTGAGCTTACTATGCCTTTCATTGATGATTTACCTATCAAGGGTTTCTTAGAAGAAGGAAAATATGATTCTTTAGACGACCATGGATGTAGGTTCTTTGTGGCTTCACATATTAGAGATGTTGAGAGGATTCTTTGCAGGCTCGAAGAAGTGAATTTGACCTTGTCAAGGTTGAAGTCAATTTTTCGAGCTAGAGAAGTTTTGATTGTTGGACATATGTGTGGATATTATGGCAGGAAGCCTTCTCCTACGAATGTTGATGCCATAGAGAAGATTGCGGAGACTTTCTCTTCTACTTCGGAGGTTCGCAGGTTTCTTGGAGCTTGTATGTTTTATCTTATTTGGATTCCTCATTTTGCTCATATTGTAGATGATCTCTACCAGCTCTTGAGGAAAGGGCAACATTTTTCTTGGGAGATAAAACATACTAAAGCCACAAAGAAATTGAAGAAATTATTAACAGTTGCTCCGACTCTTTGAAAAGTAGATTATGAGTGTGGGAGACCTATTGTTCTTACTATTGATACTAGTCCTATCCACATTGGATGGGCTATTGGCCAAGACGATGCATATGGGAATAGGTATGCTATTCGATTTGGGGCGAAAGTCCTAAATGAATGGCAACGAAGGTATCCACAAGTTAAAAGAGAGCTCTTAGGAGTTGTCACGACTCTCAAGAATGATAGAGAGTACTTTATTGGAGCTGCTGCGGTGGTCGAAACTGATTGTTTGCCCCTTTTGGGTATGATCACGAGTTGTTCTACTCCACATATTTCCATTCTTAGGTGGATTGGGTACATAAAATCCATGAATCCTGAGTTCATGCACATAGCATGTAAAGACAACCCAGTAGCTGATATGCTTTCAAGAGCAAGGTATGATGATATGTATTTTTCTTGCATTGATGATGTTGATGATGGGGCAGATCTTTCAACCATGCATGCTGATCATATTTGTCATGTGTCTCTTTGGAAATATTTGTATATGGAAGAGTATTTACAGATTGGACGTTATTTGAGTACTATGTCTAGACAGGATGGGTGGACTGACGCAGGCTTCAAGACGATTAGAAGAAAAGCTTATGGTTTCTTCCTGCGAAGTGGGCTACTTTGAAAGCATCCACGAAAGCGAGTAAGAAAACCATTGAGAGTTGTTTGTGATAAAGCTTTACATGTGCGTATCATGAAAGAATTCAATGAAAGTCTTTGGGCTGGGCATTGAGATATTTGGGCGACCTATGAGAAGATCAAAGAGCGCTATTGGTAGAGAGGCATGTATAGAGATATCGCACAGTTTGTTGAGACATGCACTGATTGTCAGTTGTTCTCTTCAGTGAGGCAGCATAGAGATGAGCTTCATCCTATCTATCTGCTATGTATTCATTACAAGTGGGTTCTTGATTTGATTACTATGCATGTTGGCTTATGGCAGATGCGCTATATTGTTTTGGCACGAGAAGATCTCACAAATCAAGTGGAAGGAAGAGCATTACGAACAAAGTCTACTTCAATGGTTTGTAAGTTTCTATTGGAGGATGTTATTTGCAGGTATGGATGTATTGGGAAAGTTACTGCACATAGAGGTGAGTTGGATGCTGATGAGGCTAGAGAGTTTTTCTCCTGCCTTGGCATTAAACTTGCTTTGACTTTAGCATATAATCCAAAAGGCAATGGAAAGAGCAAAAGAGGCCATCCGCCAATTGTGAAAGCCTTGGTCAAAGCATGCAGTGGACGGGTTCGGGAGTGGCCTAGGTTGTTGCCTTATGCCTTATGGGCCGATCACACTACTCATAATGTGACTACAGGATATATGCTAGCTGAGTTGATGTATGGGTAGAAGCTAGTCATGCCTACAGAGACTTGCACACTTACTTGGAGTGCTTTATCGTGGTAGCAAGAAGAGATGACTAGAGAATATCTTTTCGCCCTTCGTATTCGTCAATTGGAGAGAATACCTAAAGATATTGAGAGAGAAATTCAAAAGCTCAAAGGGGCCAAATTTTGCAACAAAGACCACTTTGATAGTAGACACAGATTGAGGCCTAAAGAGATTAAGGAAGGAGATTGGGTGTTGGTCTACGACAATAGTCTAGACAACCAGTATAATGCTATCCGCAACATTTCTATTCATTAGAGCTTGATGGTGTGGCCTTTCGGATTTCGATTGCAGGGAAGAGAATCAAACTATTCAAAAGAATAGATGATGTAGCATATACAGTCGAGGAGTTGGATGATACTATTTATGATGGATTTGAGCCAAGAGATGATGAAGATGAAGATGTGGACATTGTAGATAATTTTGCAGAAGATGAAGAGATTGCATTGAAAATCGAGCTTGGTGATAATGAGGATGGGTAGCTGTGGCCCATTCGGAGGATATGTAGGTTTGGAGGGGGCAGATGTCCTGATGCTGCACATCTACCATTGCGAACCCGAGGGAAGGGTTTTTGGCCAGGATTTTGAACTCTTTAGTCAGCATAATTATGAATTTTATTTTCCATTGTGTGTATCTTTTTTGCTTGCATTTGCATGATGCACGAGCACATGTAGTTAGGCTAGGCACAATTTCTTCAATGCATTCATAATTCTTTTTGTTGGAGCATTGCTCGATTGGTTGCATCACATGGATCCAACATTGCAAAATTTATCGAATCATGAGTGGATGAGCACAAAGATCTATTTCAAAGCATATTTCCTTGTTAAGGCACAATGCATGACTCAAGGCAAGAAGTGATGACAGTGTAGCCTCTTTGGATACAACTCTTCCTAGCATAATCAATAGAGACGGGAGAATGAACGGGAGAAATAATCCTAGCAACCTGCTGCAGAATGAACGGGAGAAATAATCTTCTAATGGGGAGTGTAAGGAGGGAAGTGCTCTACTTGGGAAAAATCTATCAATTGCACTCATGAGAACTAGCCATGGTTGGTGGCTGTCATTGCAAATATCTACAATAGCGCGAAAAGACTAGGAGGCAGGGTTGTGAAGGTGACAAAATCTGGGAGTGAACACTTGATGGAAACAATGAATTCAATCTTCTATTCGGCCTCTTCGTCTCCCTATAAAGATGGTTGTGATACATGAGAGCAAATAGACACTCTCAATTTGCAATAGACCGGAAGCTCACAGTTTGGAGACATACATGCTTCTTGTGATATGGAGAACAATGTCGAACTTAGAAGAGAAGATTCTTCATCTTGATTATCCTGAGAAGAAAAGCGGTAGCATGGGAAGGAGGTGGTAGCGTACTTCTGAGCTGTCGTCAAATGGGTCAAAACAATTGCTGCGATAGAGTGAGGGATAAAAGAGATCATCAATTAGAGTGGCCTGACATCATCTCTACACGATCATGAGCATTATATGCAACTACCAGGAGAAACGTCAAGGCTCAAGCATGAAGATGGTAGAGATGTAGCACTTTAACTAAGGTGTAAAATACAGACTTGACGGGTGATGGTGCTTTGGAATCAGGTCATGATTGTGGAGTGAAGGTCACCATCATCATCATGATTGTGCCCTATTGGCTGCCGCTGATGTTAGGATGTCCATTGTTTGTGCATCTCCCATGGTAGGGATGCAAACTGAGTTGGGAGCTTCATGGCTTCCTAACCCCTAAACTCCATTGATGCACTGAATTGGTAATCATTAGCCCTTTGAGCTTCACCTTACCTCAACAAGATTAGTGGCATGGCAGAGAGGTCATTTTGATCAGCAAAGATATAGAGTTGAAGACAAACACACGAGAACATAGGCCAAATCAGATTGTATGTAGGTTAAAGGGTTAGAAGCACGTGTTGATAGAGAGGGGAGACAAATTAATCAGAAGGTGGTAGATTGAAGAAGACATGCTATTGTTCAAATTTCTGAAGTGAGACTCACAGTCTCTATTGTTTCAAACTTTTTGAAGGAGAACTAGTTCGAGGAAGTGCAAAAACTTTGAAAGTGTATTTTCTTCCTTGCTCATGAACTAACAGGATAACAGGTGTTGCGCCTTTGAAGATATCAAAAGAAGGGAAAAACACTTCTATCCATACAATTGCTTTGTTGAACAGTCTAGCAAAGGACATTGTGACTTAAATTGAGATGCTTGTATGCTAAGGGTTTCATGACTATGACCAAATGACATTGAGACAAACAATGTATTCATTCATATTGCTAAACTTATGTAATCGATAGAATGTGAAGCCTAATCTTTTTTTTTTCTCCTTGTATTCATCTTGACTTGAGTACTTAACATTATTTTTTTGCTTTCATCTTGCTAAGCGTCCTTGCAGCGAGCGACTTCACGAACTTTCGCGTGTATCTCATGCAACAACGGGTGAGATATGTGTTGGGGGTAAAGGTGCTTGTGCCCCTAGGGAGATCAATCATAAATATATGTATGTATCACATGAGTTCAACATAAGGGATTTCTAAAATACCATTTTTACACATTTTTTACATATAAAAGGGTCCCATATAAAGGGGTTACTTATAGATTGAATGGAAAAGGATTATGTTTTATTAAGAAAAAATTCACAAATAAGGATATTTATAAATAGGCCTTGAACGTACGTGATATAGAGGGTATAGATATAGTGAACTACTCGGGCCTGTGCCTAGTCGCCTATGTATTAGTTACACTAATAGTACCTGTATCATGCGTTACTTACCTGTATACACCTATACATTGCAGGTGAAAAGCATGTATCATTGTCACTTTATTATTTATTCTTTCAGTGATATTTGAATAAAGGGAAGGCCGGTCACACATTGTGACTATTGAAGTTTCCATTTATTGTGTCTCTCACTCTCTTGCTCTTGCTCCTTCCACCATAGCTCTTGCTTCTACTCTGTGCTTCCACTTTTCAGGGCTCACTCTCTTCAACTAGCATCAAAGCTGTCTTCCTTGAGAGCTCACATTGCTTTAGCTTGTGGAGAATACCTTTAAATCACAGTTTCAATGGCAACCATGGATTCTTCACCTTGAGGTATGCATTGAGCTCTACCTTCTTCTTGATTTCTTCCTATCTAGAGCCCCAAGAGGAACACCAAGGAAAATGGGATTCTACTGTAAGAAAATATATCTTGCAATATCAACAAGGTTTTATTTCATTCTTTTGATGACCAAAACAAAGAAAACAGCAATTCTTCATGCAGCATCATAGTAGATATCTCCCATGGATTTGATAGAATCAACCATAATCTTCAACTTCTTCATAGAATCCATCAATAGAACAATGAAAATACAAGAATACACCATCTTTTGAATGGAAATCAATCATAGTATTCATCTTCAATGTCTTCATAGTTTTCTCTCTTAATCTCTCATATACAGTTACACTGTTTTGATAGAATTGACTATCTTTGGCTCTCTCCCTCTCTCTCTCTATCAATAATACATCATCTCCTCACTACAACGCTCTCTTAATAACTCTCAATAATCCTTCTTAGGTCGTGGATGCATCTCCCAAGAGGTATGTTTGATATGAAGAGGCACCACAGCCACTGTAGTGTCTCTTCATAGCTCACTACTATCACTATCACTCAGTCTTCTCTTTAGTCTTCAGCAGTGCTTCTTCAATTTGTTTTAGCTCTTTTGAACTTAGATTCATACTTTCCAAAATTTAGAAAACTTTTTCAAAGTCACATATACTTTCTACAGAACACTTACAGAAGGTCTACAGAACAGTACAATACAGTACTAGAGCAGCTCTATAGAACAGCTACAGAGCAGAGACAGAGGCTCTACAGAAGGTCTACAAAGGGTTACAGAAGGACATCAGAACCTCATAACTCATACTCAAACCATTTGAAACTATCAAAAACTATTCAATAAGCTTCTAAAAGATCGCAACCTTCATCAATCATTAATCCATGCTTCATACATAAGAAAATCAAAACAAAACAGAAGCTATACAGAAGGTATACAGAACCAATCATAACCTATCAAAACATCATAGAGCTTCATATCTCTACTAAAAATCATCATGAACTTCCAAAAAATAATCAATATCATCCAAAACACTCTCAAACACTTCCATTATCAACCATACATCACTCTAAATCCATCAAAAATCAATCATTCAGACCTCAAAAAACAACAAAAATCAGTCAAAATTCAGTCTTTTTCCACTCTCAACATATCCCCACACTTAGAAAGGAAGCGTCCTCGCGACCTAAGGAAAAGAAGAATATAAGTTCACTAAAAGAGCGCAATTTTATCTTCCGTAGGATCTTCAATAATCTCGCCAAACCATGACCCCAACTTATTACCTGTATCTTTAGACAAAGCACTAAAGGAAAACTGCATTATACATTAACTCATTTGATAATCATTTAAAAGCCATAACAAATTCATAAAGGATATAAGAGTTTCTTCTTCAACTTTCCATTATAGGCTTTCCATCCACCATCACCATCAATAGTTTGAAAAGAGCTCTCGAACAAATTATTCTCAATCAGCACGAACTCATTACATACAATTAATCGACAATACACACACAAACACTAACACAACCATCTAAAAGACACCTCCAAAAAGAGATATATATATAATTAAGAATCATCCACAATACATTGCAAAGGCATCAATGAAGGTGATCCCTTTTGAAGGCTTGGTGGTTTCAAAAATGATCCATGGAAAAGGACTCATCTACAAATGTTTTTGGACGATTTTGAAAGAACTGCAGGCAGCACATCCTTTCTAGCAAAACACGGTATCTGCTAGGGAGACATAGAGCATGAAAATATAGGACATCCAGTTGTTGGGAATCAATGTTCACATCGACATTCATACAAAGCTTTGGAATGGCCTTTCGATCATTATGGGAATGCTTATGCATGTATGCTAGATACCAAGCAAAATGAGCTGTCAATCTCACTAAAGGATCTAGAGATTGTGAATATTGGTGAGCAAAATGAAGGTAATTCTGATATTCTTGACAGGAAGTTGTCCAATCCCCTAGAATTATGGGCTAGTTAATCTATGGTCCTGTAAGAGAATCAGTCGAGCTCCATCCTCTTCTTCTTGGAATCTGCTTATCAAATCCATCCTACTCACTAACCAACTGAGGGGGTTGAGAAATAAAAGTGGCATGAGATGGAAGTGGAATAAGTAAAAGAGGATGAAGAGAGGGGTAGGCAAAATCAAAAAGGAGGAATAAGATAAAGAAGGAGTAGCTGAAAATTTAAGTGAATCAGTTAGGAAATGTATTAATTGATAAACAGGAAAAGTAGAAGGTATATGGATGGATGGTGAAGGACATGGTGGAGAAGGGGAAAAAACTCGATCTTTGATGAAAGAACAATAGGTAAATATAGGAATTTGAGGAAAACCTTGAGGTTGGAAAAGAAGAGGTAAGATAGCTGCTGAATTGGTTTGATAAAGGGAAAGATAAGTATCATAACTATGGGCCATTTTTTGGTAGTACAATAGGGTAGGAACAGAGAGACCTAAGATAGATCTTCTCTAGTAGGCATAAAAAAAGGTTGAATCAAACGGATGGTCTTTGGAAAGATAAGCTAAGAGATCCACCCTCAGTTGGTTAGTGCTCTGCACATAGGTAGAAGCTGTATTCTGACGTTGATTCAGGACCACAGAATCAATCACTGAATGCCATGAATTGTCAGGGCAAGTAGCCACTTTTGAGGAATAACACTGGAACATGTCGTCTTCTATCCGCAACTCCAAATAGTCAACATACAAAATAGCTTGCAAAACCACATCCCCCACATACCAGGCCATATCTACATCATTTGAAATCAACAAGTCTCCTCGTAGATACATATAAGACAACAACATGGTATCCGTCATCACAGAATCTTCAAAAACCATACGGACAACTTCTGTTAGCAATTCAAGAGACCAAGCCCCACTCCAACCATCCTCTAGAAGAGGAAGATCCATTGTTGAAAGCTTCATATAGAAGGCCAACTTCTGCAACTGATAGTGGACAAAGAAACAATGGTCTGGAGGAACATACTCTTGAAAGTGCTCAAATGTAGACCATAACAAATCCATCTTGGACTGCAATCTTTCCACTTTATCTTGAAACAATGGACACAATGTGGCCTATCTCTAGAGAACTGCCAAGTCCTGCTTAGAGATAGAAGGAATAATAGGAACATTGGGGCTTCAAGGAACGGACCGTGACTGTGCTAGTTGGTCTTGCAACTGCTTAATCTGGGAAGCTTGTGATTCCACTGTATTATGAGCAGTCTGTAAGGCTGACAGTTTTGCATCTAAAAAAGTCTGAAACTCTTGAGCTTCTTTGGACATCCTCTCTTTCTCCTCCGAGATTTTAGTGACCTCTGACTGAGCTTCTATTAACTGAATCTTCAAAGAAGATATCTCTTCTCTCTGGATCTCAATCATTTGGGTCTATTGCTCCATTTTCTTAAATACTCCTGCAAGTGTGTCTTTAGCAGAGGCTAACTCTGAGGTTGCCTTATGCAACTGGTCTTTGGACTGCATCAGTTCTTCATAGAAAGAAGCATACAACTGTTGAACACAAGCTGTCACTGAAATTTCAATCGAACTCTAGATGTCATTGCAGAGGAATGGAATAGCATCTCCCGACACTGAACTGTTCAGTGAAGAGACTGATGTCTCTGAAGAACCCTCTCTATGTTCACTAAACAAATTGTTACATGTGAGGTAAGCAGGGAGGTCACTGCCAGATGTAGTAGAAATTGTGACTGAAGGAAGGACTGAGGGAGTTTTATCTGCTACACGCTTCAAGTGTTTCTACTGAATGACCAGTGAAGGGGGGGAATCAAGATCCTCTATGTCAATAGGTTCTGACTCTTTTGGAGGTGGAGGGGAAGGAACTGGATTAGATGGAGGTTGTAGCACACCCTTCTTTAGGCCTGAGTACGCCAAGAAAGCATACAGGTAGGAACCATATGTAACATTTGTGACATTCCCTCTGGTTACTTTGACAAAATGTTGGTCCATCTTTATAAGCAGATAAGTACTCCAATCAATGACCACCCCTTTTAACACCATCCTAGAAGCTGTGAAGAGTTCTTTGGACAAGTAATGGGATGGTGTTTTGACAGGCATAAACTTGTCTTGGAGGAACTAGCAAACTAACTTCCAAAGAGGATCAATGATCATGGAAAAAGATACTCCTAAAGTGTTTATCACTTTCTTGACATCCAGAATCTCTTTGGTCTGCTTCTGCAACAACTTGAAAATCTCATTGTTGGAGAATAATTGTCTAGTTGTAACAAAGGGCTCTCCTTTGTAGGGAAGAGACAAAGCCTTCCCTAACCCTCCGGGTGTCAACACCATGGAAGCACTGTGAACCAGGCTTGACTTCTTGTTGTATGATGTAAGGAATTCATCACACAAGGATGGATCATCTGGAATCAATGGAAATGAAGCAATCACGAAAGTCGCAAGTCTTGCTTTCGCGATAGGCTCAAAAGCCAGTAGGAAAGAATAATCCCTATTGATCAACAGGACATAGTGGATAGGAGGAGGAGCGTGAGGCGCCATTCAGATGGAAAACACACACACCACAACACAGACAATCATAAAGAATGCCTACAAAACAACCAAAATAGCTATTAAAAAAAAGTCAATCAAAAGAAGGACACACACATAGACGTAACTAACTAATTTACCACCCCAAACAACCCACATCCTAGAAAAAATTCGGCATGACCTCTACACATATGCGACAGAAAACTTCATGCGATGCAACAAGCAGGCACCCAAATCCGTGTATTAGGCAAGAAAGAAGAAAAACTACAAACCGTACAACCGTAGCACATAAGCAAACCATAATACCATAAAAATCTACACCAAGATTGGACCATAACCTTGACCAAAAATGTCAACTAAGAGGACTTTAGGCACCCATCCCACGAAGCGTTTTTATTAAAAAGAAAAAAAAAGTGCAGTGAGGGGAAATGGTTTTAATGAAGGGTTCATTTTAAGAAATTATTAACAATGGGTGACATTTTATTAGGTTATAAACCGTAATAAGAAAATGGTGGTTCCTTCTTAAAATTTTAATTACAATTTATTAAGGTGAAGCGGTGCATTAATGAAACCCGGACTACAATTCTCAGACTGGGTCTCTAAATGCAAATTCATTTATTAGAAATTAATGGTGATGTGGAGTGCTTTTTTGCTAGCGCGTGCTTTTTTAATGACGGTTGGTTCATTTTTATTAAAAATTAAGGTACCTCTTAAGCGCACGTAGCGTGTGCAAAGTGAACGGCTGGTTGATTTTTATAATTATTAGAAACTATGTGTTTAGCACGAATGCGGGTGTTAAAATATAATTTATTTTAGCAATTAATTGTGGTTAAGGGGTAATGAAAATAAATAAAGCTCAAAAAATAAATACCTAGTAGGGGTGTGTATGCAATAGACTGAAGACGCACGGAGTAGTCCCCAAAATGCAAGGAATCTAGTTTTAAAAAAAACAAACACCACTGACTGGAAAACAAATAAAGCACCTTAGTGTTTGTGTTTTATTTGGATTTTATTTGTAGTTTTTAATTTGTTTATTTGTGGTTTTTTTTTTCATCTTTCAATTTTAAGTGTGTTTGTATTTTGTATAGTGTCTAGTTTGGTTGATTGGTTTTGTTTTTCTTTATTTTTTTAAATAATTAAAACGGGATATATGACACATCCAAAAATGTGTGTTAATTCATCAATGATTTTCCAATTGATTTTTAGAATTTTAAATGAATTTTTATGAAGTGAAGTATTAAGAATAGAATTTTTAGCTTCAAATAATATTTTTCCCCATTTTTGGAAGCATTTCTAATTTGGAAATTAGTGGCAAAAGGGGGAAGGGGATTTGTGATTTTTTTTGGGAATTTTTTGGATTTATTTCTGAATTTTAACCAATTTTTAATGAATTTTGCTCATTTTACATGTATTTTTGAAGAAATTTTCAAATTTTGAATTTTTTGCAATTTATTTTCTTGAATTTCCACTTTACAAAAATATTCCAAATGATTTCAAAAATATTGGTAAATTTTTAGAAAATTTTCTATAATTTTTTTTTAATTTTAAATGCATTTTTGGAATTTTTATGTGTTTTATATTTATTTTTATTTATTTGTATATATTTTGTGGATTGGAAAATAAAAGGCGGTACCCCGGCTGCGTGTGAACAGGGGAGGATGACTGCGTGTGAATGACTGACTACAACACTCCACCGTACGGACAAGTCGGAAGCGCGTCCTCGCGCGTGAACGCCTGCTAGCACACTCGTACACAACGGGAAAACAACGAAGGAGAAAGGGTAGGAATGGGGTTTGACTGAGTAGGTTAAGTTAATTAGGTTTTCTTAGTCTGAGAAAGTCTATTAAGTTAGTTTAGTGTGATAAGTCAAGTAAGTTAGGTAGGTGAGATTAGTTTGTTAAGTTAGGTTAGTGTAAGTAATGTTAGTATGTTTAATCTGTTTAAGTAATATTAGTGAGGTTAGTCTGTTAAGTAATGGTAGTCAAGGTAAGCTGTGGTTAGTGTGTGTAAGGTTAGGTTAGTCTAACTAGGGTTAGTTTAGTCTAACTAGGGTTAGTTTAGTCGAACTGGGGTTAGGTTAGTCTAATTGGGGTTAGGTTAGGCTAACTCGGGATGAGTTAGTCTAACTAAGGTTAGGTTAATCTAACTAAGGGTAGGTTAGTTTAACTAAGGTTAGGTTAAATCTAACTAAGGTCTAGTTAATTAACTAGGATTGAGTTAAGTTGCTAACCAAGAGGGAGAGGGATATGGGCCGCACACGGAGGAGGAGGAGGAGGAGGAGGAGGAGCGGGAAGGAGGAAGAGAAAGAAGAGGAGGAGGAAGAAGAGCGATGTAAGAAGCTAGGAATAACAAATTAGTGTAAATAACATTGATATTATGCCATGTCACACTAACATCTTTTTGACACAATAATACAATTACAGACTTTCTCTCCCATCTTGCTCACAACTTCTATGGCTTCCCCTTCTTTCCTGTCTTTCTCTCTCTAAATCTAGTCTTTCTCTCTCCTCGTCACTCTTCTTCTCTCTCTTCCTGCAGTCTTTCTCTCTCCTCTACAGTCTTCTCTCCCCTCTTTCTTTCTCCCTAGTTCTCTCTTTGACAAGTGGTATCAGAGCCTAGTTTTTAGATCCTTCCTTTCTCTCTCCTTTCCCTCAAATCTAGTCTCATTTTCTAACAATAAACCCTACTTTTCAGGTACACAGGTAGGAGCATTAATGGCAGCTTTCATGAAGACCACACAGACCATGGCAGCCTTTCTTGGAGTCTTAAATGGAACTTGGACCAAAAATGGAGGCAGACAGACAAAGATGGCAACTCGTTTTGCAAGCTCAGGCCAATTTTGAAGGTATTTTGGTAAAAGAGTGGTAACAGCAGTTAGGAAAGGCTTAAGTCAGGGTTACTTTTGAAGAGAGGCCTTTCCTTTCCTCTTCCCAAGCTCTCTTTCAAGCTTCCATAGCTCCTTAGCCCTTCCAAGCTCCTTGTCAAGAAGTTTCAAACTGTTACGCCTTCCAAGCCTTGTGCCAAGCATCATTGGAAGCATTGCTATCTTCTTTGGCGAGGAGATTCCAATGGATCCGAATGGCTCTAAGCAGGCAAGCGCAGCCTCGACAGGCACATTTGTGGTTATATTAGCTGTGGTGTGCGCGTTTGTTTCTATTGTGGCTTTGTGGACATTGGTTCAGCATCCCACGACCGAAAATCCCATGAATGTATTAGATGCTTATGGGCCATGACCCCTGTAGATGCAGCAAAGCCAATGTACCCTGCAGTATCGTGTAGCTTCTCTGCAAAATTGGAATGAATAGCCATGTGCGGTTCTAGGGGCTTCTGTGCCTGATGGAGGCCCAATCTGACTTGTAGGAGTTGGGAAGGGGCATGATAATCTAACCACGAGAAGAGTATAGAGCCATTACTGGTCAAAAGCTTTAGATCAGAAGCATTCTGGCATGAAGAGAGCACCTCCTCCATGGTGTCATCCTCTTTAACCTCTCTGATCAGCCATTCCAAAAGGGATCTACGCTTGCTTGGCTTCATACTGGCCAGGAAAGTTGGCATCGAAATCAAGGCAAGTGTGTCGTCTTTCAGCGTGCTGTGTCCGTTCTTCCTTTTTGAAATGTTTGACGAAAGGCATCCAGATGAGGCCCCCACAGTCCTAGATATGCCTACATTAGAAGCTACAGCCACTAGCAATTTTCCTTGCTTATTTGCAAGAATGTTTGGGAGAGGGTGACAAGAAGGGGCTCCCACACTTTGCAGCAATCAGGAACGAAAGGTCATCCTTGCCAATCCTGTGGATCCTGTCAAGGTTCCTCCCAAGAAGCTCACAGGCTTTCCTACAAACATGTACATGAGTCCCACCGACTCGTTGATGTCTCCCATATCAAGGCCCTCAGGTCTCACCAAGCTCCGGTTCCTCCCAAGATTCTGGATAGCACATTCCAAAGTGTCGAATCTATAGTGCCGAATCTATAGATCCTTGAAGGCTGACGCAGGAAGATATATCTCTTTGGTAGCTTATCGAGTTATAGAGTCTCTCTCTCTCTCTCTGTGTGCCAACAAGCTAGGCAGGGTGTGTCTGAAATAGGAAAAATTTGTGCTAGGTCCAAAACAGGGCAAGAGTAGTGAAACAAGAATTCGCCAGACATCATTCATGCTATCGAACCACGCATCATCAGAGAGGGAAAGTTCACGATTCCATTCGAATTGAGAGCTTTTGTGCAAGTCAAGAAAATGAGGGGAGGAATCCTAGTCCTGAATGCTGTTGAGAGGGCGTAAGTGCCTGGGCCTCATTGGATTGTGATGAGCTGAGAAGCTCCAGGAATATCCCAAGTTGTCCTGCTTCTCTCTCTTGAGCAGTGTATTTGATTGCCTCGATTCGATTGAGCCTGCAAGAACGATGGAAGGAGTAGCAGTAGAAGCAAACAGGAGATGGAAATACTGCCTGATATCTACCCCTACCAGCAGCCAGCACCCTTTCTTTCTCTCTAAGATCTTCATCTTTCTGAGCTCTAAGTAACTCTTTAGCTTGAGCCCTCTCCATCTGTCTCCTTTTTCTCTCAACCGTTTCCCTAGCCTTGGCCATCTCCTCCTGTCTGCCCTTCTCTTTGAGCTCAGCAGCATGCGCCTCCTTCATTGCAAAACCTTTTGGAGGTTCTGAAACTGCTGGGGCATCATCCATAAACTTTGATGAGGGTTTGTTGGGTTCAGATGTTTCAACAGCTCTATTCTCCCCCTTAACTGGAACGACATTCTTTATAGCCAGCTTCTCCAAGCCACCCTTTTTGAGAGCCTTGGTTACCTTGGTTGGTGGCAACGATAAAACATCCATATCATTCATCAAAAGAATGGGCTCCTCATCAAGCCCTAAAGACCTACCATCCAACGTCTCCAAGCACCTCAATGTGCTCTGTTCATTGCAAAAGGCCTCCAACTTCTCCCAGTCCTTAGTTGAAGCAAACTCTTCCGCTTTTCTAACATCCTCCTTATTTTTGTAAAACTCAGAATTCTGTTCACTCAGTAACTTTTTCAGAGATTTACATGCAGTGAGGGCTGCTTGTTGGGCTTTCTTGGCATTCTCCAATTGTATAACCAACTCCTCTATCAGATTGTTTACACCTTGCCAGCTGTGTCTCAGCTAGTTCACACTCAGCCCGCAAATGAGACTGTTCATTTTTCAGAACAACGAATTCCTAATACAAGATTGAACACTATTCTTTGATCTCTTCTCTGGAACCAAGAATCTCAATTAACTGTGTCTTAGTAGCTTCATTTGCACACACTCTACTACGTGTTGACTCCAACTGCTTGATCTTCTGGATCAACTGTACTGGTGACACTGAAGCTGACATAGGAGAATTAATAGACACATGAGAATTAGTAGACACATGAGAGCCCCATTCATCAGGCAGTTGCTGTGGTGTTTGTTGGAGTTGTAGCCAAGGTGCCTGTAGCTATGGTGGAGCAACCGGCTATACCTATTGGTCCGGCTCTTAAAGGTGATATTGTGGATGAATTAATCAAATGCATGTGTGATTTGAGGCTGAATTGACATAAATCAATGAAAATGTCAAAAAATTGGATGTCAAGGTAGAAGAGAAGGGTCGAGCAACATCCCAAAGGCCATATAGAGAAGGATATAAGAGAAGATGCATTTGGTGTGACAGTTTACAACATAAAAAGCGAGACTGTATAGGCTACCGTGAAGTGGAAGCAAAAAGATTAGTCTTTTGGAAAGATGGAAAAATACATGCAACAAAAACTGGTCTTCCAATAGAGCCAAATTTTGGAAATGGTGGCATGCAAAAGAGGTTGGAAGATATGGATTCAAGGACAGCAGTTATTGCCATAGATGCAGCCACATATGGGTTGAGAATTGAAAGGGTTGATGAAGCTCGTAAAGGAGGCATGGTTGAAGCAAAATCTCATGTTTGGATGCAAGCATTAGATTGCATGGAAAAGGGAAAAACAACAAAGTATGAATTGGTTGATGCAAGTTAGAGTATATGAGGAAGAACAAGATGGAGTACACTAGTGGATTCATTTTTAGCCTATGCTTATTTGACTGAGGTTCATAATCAAGAAGCTCTTGTGGAAGAAAAGAGAAGAAGAGATGAGGACAGTGCTGGTCCTTCCTCTTTAGGCCTATCTAAGCGCATACCACGAAGTAAAATGGAGCAACAAAAAGAGGCTGAAAAAGCCATACATGAGCATGTTATGGAGGATGCATCTCAAGAGAAGAAGTAAGAAGGGAAGAAAAGGGACAAGCAGCGTGGTTACACGTTACAATCGGATCTTGAGACTACCACAAACCTTAAAAAGGTCTTGGAAGATCGCATACTTGGCAGTAGAGTGGAATTCACACTTGGTAAAGTTCTTGGAATCACAAAGCATGAATTTCATGATGCAATCATTGATATGTTGAAATGAAAAAGAAAGTTTGATGGTGAAGTTTTACAAGCATTGATGCAGATTGACAAAGACATAGAGAAACATCTTCAGAGGGAATATGATGATGCATGTAGGCTAAATGGGAGTATAGATATCAAGCTTGTGGTTGAAAATGGTATTATGGACAGTACTAAGCATAGAGAGAAGGCTATGTATAATGGGGATGTCCATCAACAAACACATGAAGAAGAAGATGCTCATTTTATTCCAAGCAGTCATTATTCACGAACGCATTGGACTTGTGCTACAATAGAGACAATTGTTAAAGTGGGAGAAATAGAGATGCCTTGCATAGCTCTCTTGGATCATGGTTTCGAAATCAATGTTATATGGCAGGCAGCTTGTATGAGAATGGAGGTTGGCCAATTTATGTAGATCTAGGGTGGCACATGCAAGCAACAAACAATTCATCAAGGGATCTTTATGCCGCTTGTCCGAATGTACCCGTGACTATTGGAGATGTTAGGGATGAATATCATTTTTTTGTGCAAGATTCATGTAGTTATCCTATGATTTTGGGGTAGGCCTATATTTTGGAATTAGGCTAAAAACAAAAGCCTTGGATGATGATTCTTCATATGCTTAGGTTTAGAGTAAAGACAATACAAAGGCAATACAGTTTCTCACTGTTTATGTGAATCATCCCCACAATCGGGATATAGGCTGTGGGATAAATCTATGCCACCTAATGCACGAGATTTTAAGGGTTTTTAGATAGCACTGTTGTAAGTGGAGGCTATGACAGTGCCTCTAGGAAGATAATTATGCCTCCAAGAAAGGGGAAAACTGTGTTTGTGTCTGGATTGCAAAAATGGACAACATATAGTCTTGGCAATTTTAAGAATATTTTAGCCATGTGCAAGACTAAAAAGAAATATGTAGAATGGGTTGAAAAAGAACTGAAGACATATGGTTTGATGGTTGCAAATGAAGGTATTTCAGGGCTGGTTGATGTTGATACAGTGGCTGAAATTTCTACAGTAGTTAATGTTGAAAACATGGTAGAAAAAGAGGTTATTTATGTTGACACTTTAGAGATGTATGAAGTCATTCAAGAGTTTGTTGAGCACGAATGTTTGGGTTGCAATATGGGTTGCAAAACAAGGTTGAAGCAAGGGTGGATACAAAGTACAAAACAGTTACAAAGAAGGTTAAGCATGTGGCTTTGCCTTTACCACCTGAAAGTGATGGGTTGGCTGAAAAAGTGACTCAACAGCCTAGTTTACGGGATCCACATGGAATAGGACATAAGTTTATAGTTGAAACTTTACAAAAGCTAAAAATTGGTGAAACAAGCTTTCTTTTGCCTATGGAAAGAGCTTGTTTCTTGCAGACGTCGGCAAGGCATGGGAAAGCCTTTGTGTTTTAGCTAGGTGAAATTGGATGTGTTGATCCAACCATAGTTACACCTATGGTGATCTTTACAGTACCTCATGTGCCATGGAATTTAAAGCCTATTCCAGTACCTCAGGCATATTTGCCTAAGCTGCTAGAGCTTTTGAACAAAAAGATCGAGATGAAGATTTTGGAGCCCTCTTTAGCTCCATATTCGAATCGGTGGTTTACTATTCCAAAGAATAATGGTTATTTGAGGTTTATACAAGATTTGCAACTAGTTCATAAAGTCACCATAAGGAATGTTGGATTAGGCTTGATAGTGGATGAATTTGCAGAAGCATTTGCAGGCAAGGAAATTTACTCTATGGGTGATTTATATTCAAGATATGATCAGTTCCAGCTTACATTGGAAAGCCGAGATATCACTATCATGAAGATACCACTTGGATTGGTTAGGATGTGTATGCTTCCACAGGGAGCAACCAATTTAGGGGCACATATGATGAATGCTATGCATAGAGTTTTGAGGGAGTATATTCTTGAGTTGACATTACCCTTTCTTGACAATGTGCTGATAAATAAAAGGATGTGATATGTATCCGAGGTGATAATATTTTTGGGTGCACGTGTCTTTTACTTGATATGGATTCCACATTTTCCTCATGTGGCTGAAAGTTCATATCAGCTCTTGATAAAAGGGAAAAAGTTTTGGTGGGAGAAATAGCATATGAAGGCAATTCAGAAGTTAAAGACCTTATTGATTTCAGCCCCAACACTAAAGAGAGCAAATTATGAGAATGGGCAGCCTATTATTCTCACCATGGATACAAGCCCAATTGGCATTGGTTGGGCAGTGGGTCAGGATGATGCTGATGGGAATAGGTATGCCATTTAGTTTGGAGCAAAGGTCCTCAATGAATAGCAATGGCGGTATTCTCAAGTCAAAAGAGAGCTTTGGGGTGTAGTGACAACCTTTAAGTGTGATAGGGAGTATTTTATGGGAGCTCATGTAGTGGTAGAGAGACTGATTATCTATCTCTATTGGGCACGATAGTAAATTTCTCAACTCCTGATATTGCCATGTGACAATGGATTGCATATTTAAAGTCACTTAACCCTGATTTTCAACATATTTCAGGTAGAGAAAACCCCGTGGTTGACATGGTTTCACGAGTAAGTTTTGAAGATGAAGAGGAGCTAATGGAAGATGAAGAGGATGATGTGATAGGTGCTGAAAACGACTTTATGATAGCAGGGAATGAGTATATATCTATTATTACTGTAGGTAGAGATAAATGTCATTGAGCGTGGATTGTATGAAAATGGTGCATGGCCTGTAGATACTGATCATGGTTGGCATATGAGGGCTACAAATAATTCTTCAGGAGAGCTTTATGCTGCATGCCCTAGTGTAAAAGTGACAATTGGTGATGTACAAGAAGAGCAGTGCTTCTTTGTGCAAGATAATTCCTCATATGCAATAATTTTGGAATAGCCCTATATTACAGGAGTGTGTATGGAAACAAAAGTGCTTGATGATGGTTCTTCTTATGCAAGAGTCAAAAGCAAGGATGGGAGGAAAGTAGTCCAATTTCTCACTATTTGTGTTAATCATCCTAGAAATCGAGATACACTTCGAGAGTCTCCTTTGGCTCCAAATGAAAGGGAATTCAAAGACCTAGATTTTCATTAAGCACTGTTGTAATGCGAGGCTACAATAGTGTTGTTCAAAGGGTGTACTCGCCTATTGATGAAATGAATATGTATTTCCTATTGGTTATTCTCAATTTACAGTAAACAGTTCATGTTGGTTTAAGCCTATGGAAGCTACGTGCAAGGTTGAACACATATCTATGAAATGGGCTACTAAGGAATTGAGAGCATTATGGTTGTTAGCTGAAAATGATGGCATTTCACGCATCTTTTATGGGCTGAATATTAATGACACTATGGCTGAAATTTCAGTAAATATACATGCAGAAAATGAGGCTAAAAACAGAGTGTTGTAAATATGTTCTTTGGATATGTATGATGTTATAGCATTGTTTACTCAGTAAGAAGGATTACAATGGGCTAAAGCACTTGTGGAGACAAAGTATAAGACGATTGACCAAAAGGTGAAACCAATTGCTTTGCCACTTCCACCAGAGAGTGAGGGTTTGTAAGAAAAAGTGTCAAGGCAGCCAAGCTTACAGGATCCTAAAGATATAGGTCATCAGTTTGCATCTGAAACATTACAATAATTGAGAATTGGTGTAGAATAGTTTCTTTTGCGCACTGTGAGAGACTGTTTTATGCGGATGTTGGCTAGACATGGAAAGGCATTTGCATTTCAGCCAAGTGAAATAGGTTGTGTGGATCCCAATGTTGTCTCTCCTATGGTCCAAAGCTGATGGATTTTCTAAATGAAAAGATTTGCATGAAGATCTTGGAGCCTTCTTCAGCCCCGTACTCAAATTGTTGGTTTACTGTGCCCAAAAAGAATGGGGCTTTGAGATTTATTCAAGACATGTAACCAATCAATAAAGTGACCATAAGAAATGTGGGTGTATGTCCTGTGGTTGATGAATTTGCAGAGGCTTTTCCAGGTAGAGCAATCTATTCTTTGGGTGATATTTACTTGGGGTATGATCAGTTTCAACTTGAAATTGAAACCATGGATATCACAACCATGAGGACTCCTTTGGGGTTAATACGGATGTGTACTCTCCCACAGGGTGCAACAAAATCAGTGGCACACATGACAAATGCTATGAATAGGGTACTCAAGGATTTTATACCACAATTGACAATGCCCTTCTTGGATGATATTCCAATCAAAGGGTGTGCAGTGGATGAAAAGAATGAAGAGATGGATGCTTATGGATGCAGACAATTTGTTGCAGACCCTATTGTGGATTGTGAGAGGATTTTGATGCATCTAGAGGAGGTGCATTTAACTCTTTCTGGAAAAAAATCTGATGTCTTTGGAGTTGAAGAGGTTTTGATTGTTGGGCATATGTGTGGGCCCTATGGGCGAAGACCATCACCAGCAAAAATAGATGGGATTGATAGAATGCAAGATGTATGCACGAATGTATCAGAGGTGCATAGATTCTTGGGAGCATGTGTGTTCTATTTGATATGGATTCCTCACTTTGCACGTGTAGCCGATGCTCTATATAAACTTCTGAGAAAAGGTCTGAGATTTCATTACGAAAGGAAGCATCAAAAAGCAATGAAGAAATTGAAGAAACTCTTAAAATCTGCTCCTACATTGAGAAAGGCTGACTATTCACATGGAAAGCTTATCATTATTACTATTGATACAAGTGCAATCAGGTGATTAGGCAAGATGATGAGGAAGGGCAAAGATATGCAATATGATTTGGTGCTAAAGTATTGACTTAACGACAGAGAAGATATCCACAGGTAAAAAGAGAATTATGGGAAATTGTGACAGCCCTTAAATGTGATAAGGAGTATTTTATGGGTACTCCAGTAGTCATTGAGACCGATTGTTTTCCGGTATTGGGTATGATTACTAGTTGTGCTACCCTGGATATTGCTATGCTCCAATGGATTGCATACATCAAATCTTTGAACCTTGAATTTCAGCATATTGTAGGAAGAGATAACCCAGGTGGCATACATGTTATCTCAAGCACGCTATGAGAATGAAGATGGGATGATGGATGAGAAGGAAGAAGATGAGTTTCTTATGGCTGAAAATGATGTTGCAAGAGTGAATTTAGCAATGCAAGGTGTTGCTACAACATTAACAGAAGCTTGGAAAACAAAGAGAAGACACTTTAGATGTTTCGCATCTTGTGTAGAAGTGTTTCTGGAAGACAAATATGTAGGAGAGTGGCTGAGAATTGGTCAATACCTCAGTACATTAACAAAGATAGATAAATGGTCAGATGAGGAGTTTTGGGTGACAGAGCTTCACAAGTAAATGTTATGCAAGAATTTCATGAAAACTTGTGGGTTGATCATAGAGGTATTTGGGGTACTTTTGCAAAGATCAAAGAAAGATATTAGTGGTAGGGTATGTATAAGGATGTTGCTCACTTTGTGGACACATGTACGACATGTCAAATGTATTCATCTATGAGACATTGGGATGGATTTCAGCCCACATATCCATTGTCTCTTCATTTTAAGTGGGTGGTGGATTTGGTCACAATGCCTACAGGTCTTTGGAAAATGAGGTATCTTGTGCTTTCCCATGAAGACTTTACTAATCAAATGGAAGGGAGAGCTTTACATACTAAGATAACAAATGTTGTGTGTACTTTTCTCTTAGAAGATATCTTTTGTCGATATGGCTGTGTGGGAAAAATTACTACAGATAGGGGTGAGCTGGATGCAGATGAAACTCGTGATTTCTTTGCATGGTTGGGGATAAAGCTTGCTTTAACTTTAGCCTATAACCCTAAAGGAAATGGCAAAAGTGAAAGAGGTCATCCACCTATTTTGAAGGCATTAGCAAAAGCATGTGGAGAGAAGGTAAAAGAGTGGCCACGATTGCAACTAACACCATATTGGGGAATATGGGAATTTCCCATAAGTTTGGGACACACGGTCAAATATTTGGATTTATCATAACTTGAACACTATAACTCCAAATTGAGCACTCTATGGCTCAATGGATTCCATTTTTCAAGCACTTTCCAATGATAGGTCACATCATATGGTTTTGAGAAACTTATGGGCATGTTATCCGAGTGCCACCTTTTTAATATTCAAAAAATGGGAATTGGGAGATTCCCAAACTCACTAATATTGTGTTTGCTCCCTTATGCTTTGTGGGCTAACAGAACAACTCATAGTGCTGCTATAGGATATATGCCTGCAGAATTGATGTATGGTCAAAAATCTATCATGCCAATAGAAGAGATGACAGTTAGATGGAGTATGCTACCTTGGGAAGAGGAGTTGAATCAAGAGGAGTTGTTGGCCTTGCACATTAGACTGTTGGAAAGAAAGTCAGAAGACATAGAGGCAGCAATTGCAAAGTTAAGGGCAGCAAGGATACAGAACAAGAAACGGTTTGACAAAAGACGTAGACTACGACCAAGAACCATACAAGATGGGGATTGGGTATTGGTTTATGATAGTAGTTTAGACAACCAACATAGTGCCATGCGTAAAGTTTCCAAAAGATGGTTTGGACCCTATGTGGTGAGATAGGTGTTTGATACTACTACTTATGCATTAAATGAACTGGATGGGATAGCCATAAAACTTCCAATAGCAGGGAAAAGAATCAAATTATTCAAGAGGCAGGAATCTACTACCTATGAGTTGCCAAAATTGGAAGAAAGTGGTGGTCATGATAGATGGGATAGCCAGGAAGATATGGAAGATGCAGAAGTAAAGGATATGGTAACAGAGGATGAGGAGGACTCAAAATCCAGTGACAACTAGGATTTTGGCACATACCAAAGGATGTGCACGTTGTCGAAGGGTTTTTGAAAGCAAAGTCGCAACCACTGAGGTTCTTGAGAAATTCCAAGACAGAAGATCAATTGAAGCAAATAATCAAGGAAAATATGATACCAAATAACAATAGTATTACTGCCAAGTTATCTATGAGCATAGAGAAACATCATAACAAAACCACATGTGATCTATACAATTGATCCATGTCATGACTTCCTTTTTGAGATGTAGTACTCAAATGCAGAAATTGTCAACCCTGTTAACAGCCCATGCTTAATTGAAGCAGGTCTGAAATTTTTGGCCCTATAAAGTTCGTTCCAAATCCAAGATTTCTTCAAAGCACTCCAATATCCTTCAATGTCTGGTTGCTTTCTGTTACAAGCAAGTATTCACAAGGAAGACAAAGCAGTAAGTCAATGTGTGCCTTTCTGATAGGTCCTTTGGGTTTAAGCGTTTTGTTGCCCTCTAGTCAAAAATTTGCTATAAGTGCAAAGATCCCCAGTCCGTATGAATTGAATATATGCATAATCAATCTGTCTTCAAGCTTTGTGTTTGGTTCAAGGTAGCAAGGAAATTGATCCATGGAGTTGTATTATATTCGATTGAAGAAATTATGCATGTATACTGTCAAAATTTTCTGTTATTGATGAACAGACATCGTCCTCTGATTCTGGCATAACCTCCACTTGAAAATCATTGAATTGCATTATTCATTGTGTCATCGACTTCATTTCTTTTGTCTTCAATATCCTTTCAAAGCATCGCCTAGATCAGAGACAACTTCGATCACTTTCTATTACACCTGTGCATTCTTTTCTGCTCTTCCAGGTAAAGCTGATAGAAAACAGACCAGGATTTCTGTATTACAATCAATATCCCCCCAAAGTATTGCGCTGTTTTTCCCATCGTTTTCTTGGTCTCGTTCTATGACAAATATCCCTTGGATGTTTTCTTCATCGATTACAATTTATGGTGGGATTGCCTTAATATGTTGCGGTGTGTCTGCTTTGAAACAGCAAGCCGCAAAGAATAATGATATCGATCAGTCCCACAGGAGGAAGGGAATGGATTTCCAGACGCCATGGTAGTAGTTCGTCTTTGGTATGCAGCATTCGCCCCCTTCTCTTCCCAGTTCATTGAGATCGACTACCGTCACTCCTATTGTCTCCAAATTTGTGCCCTTCTTCTTCCCGTCGTCCTCTACTGCATCTCCTTCGTCCGTGTCTACCCGCCTTTGGTTAGCTGTCGACTTCTTCAACTTTCATCTTCATCTTCATCACCCCATCATTTAGCGTCCTCTTCTGTCCTTTTATAATGGACCCAACACCTGAAAGCACGTACCTCTACTTCCTAGACAATCGTGACTGCATGATTCTTCAGGAGCCTGTTCTGTCCAACAAGAATCATGGATACATGACCACATTTCTCCCTGCCTCCTTAACACCTGTTATCCTGCTTTACTGATTTCATGCAATAGGTTTAGATATTGCCATGCTTGCAAGACCGATTGATCATACAGACAAAAGTTCAGATTAGACTCTGATGCCAATCTGTCAAAGTTTGTGCACTAAGCATTTTTTAAATATGAACAGTGAGTAGGTACGTCTCTGACATATTCACTCGTATGTAAACCCGATCATTACATGAGCATAAGGAAATCCAAAAACATGAACAATACATTGCAGAGCAGAGAACTTATACTCCCGATTCCCCCAGAGCATTACGTTTTCCCCTTGATTAGGATTATCTTCCCCTGTTCTTCCTGTTCTGATTTTCCTTTCAAAGTTGCCAATCCTTCTTCTGATTAACGAAAAAAATCTTTCATTTCCTTCTTTTCTGTAAATCTCCGTGCTCTCTTTCTTCCGTAGCTCCTCTATTCCGTCCCTTTGATTTTTCTTTCCCTCTGCTTTTTTACTCCTCTTCTCCATTAAGCTTCTTTCCCCCCAAAAATCCCTTTTCAAAAATAGCCCTCCGTGCATCCTTACTTTTTCCAACATTCCCCAATGCTTTTGCTTTCTTCCTCTAGAAATACAATTCCATTGTCTTGGTAATTCGCTCCAGGAAGACCAGTGCTCTCCAATGGATTCAAATTATCCACCAGCTTGTGAAATATGCACAAAACTATCCCTTCCTTGAAAGGAGCCATTCTATATACAACTCCAATCCATCTGAACTGCACCAATGCATTAAAATGTCCTGTCTGTGAAGAAAGTAGCAGGCCAGAGCCAAATAGGGATATGAAAACAGTTTAGTACTTCCTCAAAAAGCCCATAATCGGCATATCTTGAAATAACTGTAGCCCATGAGATGCATCTCGAGTTACCAATCTATCAAAAACTCCCTATTCTTCTACAAGCATGTCACATTTAGCGTACATGTCAACCAGAGCATTACGGATAAGTTCCTCTTGTACCAAACCCCTCTTCACTATATTACCCACGTAAAATAAAAGAGCAAACATAACGACTAAGTATGTACAAAGTATCAAATCACACACACAACTTTTGGGTGGATTTCACACCTCAGATGCGCAGCAGCACGACAACGTTCAGAGGGGGTGGATGTCATGATGCTATCTGGACACAATGTGAAAAAGCATGGAATGCATCATCATCCAACTTTCTTATTGATCAAGAGAGTCAATGTGATCTAAGTCATTAGTACTAGTGTGAGTTGCATGGATTATCCAAAAATACTAGATTTTTTAATAATTTTAGCCTATTTTTGATATTATTTATTATAAAAATCTGAAAAAGTTAGAAAAACTTCTAGATTAGGATGGCATGTAAAAAGCTAGTTTCTTTTTCAGCTAATTAGGGAATTTTCATAAGAAGGATAGATTGACAAAATCGCGCGGGTCGCGATCATTGTAAACAAGCTAAAACTTGCACTTTGAATTGAAAGACGAAGAAGGAGTGATCTAAGAGATCCATGAGCAGGTGTCCTAAGGTTTTACCCCCCCTTTCGGAGCCAACGAGCCATCAGATTTGGGTTTCGAGAAGTAGAGGAGTTGTAATTTTGATGCAGTTTTGTTCTACAAAGAAGCTCCAGGAGATCATCTAATGCTTGGAGATTACTTCTGAGTAGTACAAGGATTCTAGGTTCTTTCAATACATATTGATTCAATTCATTGCGCTTTGTTTTTGTCGTGTTTACCTCTTGTCTATTCTCTTTCTTCTCTTCCATCTCCTATCTCTACTTCCTTCTACCTCTGATCCCCGATTGATTCGACCTTTCGATAAAAACCCCTCCGACACCGCTATGCGGTCACAGTGTGAAAAACTCTAGAGTGTGGCTTTTTTATTGATCTAGAGAGCCAATGCAATACTAGTCATTAATGTTAGTGTCTGTAGTTTGGATGGTCCAAAAATACTAGATTTTTTGACAAGTTTAGCCAATTTTTTATATTTTAGATATTATCTCTAAACTAGGATGACATGTAAAAGAAAGCATGTAGCTTTCAGCCATTTTGGTTTAGATTGGTTTGGTTATCTTTTGGAAGGTAATATTAATCGCCTTGTCACGGTTTTGCTATCCTTGTGACAATTTACTTTTCAGTCAATACAATTCAATTTAATCTTCCTTTTTCCTTGCAGACGAACTCATGCCAAATAACAATCATTTCCCTTGCTAAGATGTGCAATTAGCAATGATAACTTCCTAGTAATTTGAGCAATGAAAGAAACCTTTCATGAATTTAATCATTTACAATGATTCGTTGCGAAAAGGAACAAGACTAATGGTGCAAGATATAATTTTTTCTTCTAGAATTCCACCGTTTTTAAAACAGTTGGTCACGAGAAGAAATGATAGGACCTTTAGATTCTTAGACTCTTCGAAGAAGAAAAGATTTACAAAGCCTAAGAAGGTCCTATAGGGTCTATACTTGGAAAAAAGTTTATGGGTGAGTGTGGTTTTGCAACCACAAGAACCCTTGGAGAAATTTGACTTGGGGTAAAAGGTATAGAAGGCACTTATTCTTCTTCCTTGCACTTCCTCTACTTTCCCTCTTTTATTCTTCCTCACGGCCTACTTTTTCCTCACAGGACAACATCCGGGTCCCATGATGATGGATTGGATTTGGGGTCCAGGAGGGAAAAAAAAGAAGGAAGTAATGGGGACACGGGGGATTTAAAAAAAAACTTAGGGGGTTGTGAAAAAAAAAGAGTTATAAGGGGGGGTGAAAAGGGTTAAAAAGGGTTATAAGGGGGGGTGAAAAGGGTTAAAAAGGGTTATAAGGGGGGGTGAAAAGGGTTAATAGGGTTATAAGGGGGGGTGAAAGGGGTAAAAAAAAGGTTTCATAAAGGCCAAGGGGAATGGGGGCTAAGATGGCCCCCTTTTTGGAAGCTTCCAAGCTTCAGGGGAAGGACACGTGGGGGAAAAATAACTCCCCAGCCGTGATGCGACGGCCAAGAGGTGACCGCGACGGATTTTAGCAGTGAATCAAGGTGGCCGTTGGCGTGTCTGTTGTCCAGTGGCAGAGTAGGGTTGGCTCCTCCCTCTCCACGACCACCCTCTCCCTCTAAGCTTGGCGCAACAGGGTGATGGCACCCCTCTCCTCTCGGACCACTGCAGTTCTACGACCACCCTCCCCCTTTTGTTCAGCGCGGCAACGCCTCCGCACTATACCCTTAGCCTGCCCTCCTTCCTATGGCAGCAGCCCCCCTGTTTAAATAAGGGAGGGGAGGGAATCCTCTCCCCCTTACCTGTCAGCATGCATGGAGAGGGCCGTGAGCAAGCTCCAGCGAGGAGCTTGCTGGCCCCCCTCCCCTCTATCACTTAACGGCCTGTGGCGTCACGGATCAGATCGCGCGCCGCCATGAAAGGTGATTTTTTATTTTTATTTTTCATTATATTACACACATTCTCTCTCAAGTAGGGTGTGGTGTAACATGTGCGTGCATGGGTGCGTGCGTGCATGTGTGTGTGTGTGTGTGTGTGTGTGTGTGTGTGCGTGCGTGCGTGCGTGCGTGCATGTGTGTGGTGTGTGTGTGTGTGTGTGTGTGTGTGTGTGTGTGTGTGTGTGTGTGTGTGTGTGTGTGTGTGCAAGTGTGAATATAGAAAGAGATAAAAGTAGAAAAAGAATAAAGAAAAATAGAAAAGAGACCTGAGAGATAATGTACATGCATGTGTATTTGTGCATGTGTGTTTAGTCTTTTAGAGTTATTAGGTCTTTTCAAGTTTTAGCAATGAGACTTCTTGTGCCATTCCTTTTCCACCAAATGCATGATAATTAGCATAGCAATATAGAAGCTTTTTGAGGTGGTTTTTTTTCTAATTTTTTGAGTTCGTTCTTAAAAACTCACTCAATGAATGGATTTCCTCATTAGTCACTGCCTTCTATTAATTGTGGTGTTGATCATGAAGTGGTTTTTGTGTGATTACTAAATGTTGCTTCACCAAGCCTAGCTATAGGGACAAGTACATCACAAAGAACTTTTCTCCATTTCCACAACATGAATCTGATTCTTAAATGCATCATTGTAGTTAGCTACGATCTTCTTTGCCTCTTAATTTTGCATTTGGTAAGTGATTTTCTCATCATTGTAACCCAAGCATATACATTTGATACTTTGTTGTTGTAATTCATTCCTCTTTTCACTTGAAAATATGCATAGCATTCACATATAAATCCAAAGGTTTTGAAATGGAAAGAAAATGCTTACTTACTAGTGTAGGCCTCATATAGTGTTTTTCCCTTGAGAGCTTTAATGTAGCTCTGATTTAGAATGTAGACTGTAGTGTTAATAGTCTCGATCGAATTGATTAATTGCCCTTAAGCATGGTTCGTGCCATTTCCACAATAGTTTAATTTTGGTACACAACAAAACTTAAATGAGTTGTTGTTGCAAATCTTTAAACATGATACCAAAAAGCTTGACCCTTACATGAAGGAAGTAAAGCCACATTCTCCTATTCTAATTATTAATGATCAATATGAAATAGAAAGATCCCCCCAATGTCAGGCAACTTTCACACAAGTTAGCATGCACCAACTCTAGAGAAGCCTTCTCTTGCTTCTTAATTTCTTAAAGCAATGCCGTTCTTTTTTCCTAGTCCAACTTACAAGCTTCACATAGTTCCTTCATTTCTATCATTGTTTGGGGGTGACTGAGGAACCATCTCTTCCTTGTACATCTCCTTTAATATTGCAAGTCCAATGTATCCAAATCTATCAATCTTCCTTGGACATCTCCTTTAATATTGCAAATCCAATGTATCCAAATAATTTAAGCCAAAGTTTTCTTATGCCCACTCAAGTGGCAGTTGTAAGAGCACTCAACTCATACATGTTATCCCTTCTTTTTTCTTTGCTAGAAACCTTACCAACTCTATCAAGAAATTTTGCCCCACCCGCTAAATCTCACTTCATGTCCAAGCTCAATTAAAGAAGCAACTAATAACAAAATTTCTCTTAAGGTCTAGAACATCCACTACATTTGCAAGCTTTTTGACTTCACCATTTGCAACAACAAAGAAGATAGTACATGAGCCTTTAACAAGGCATATGCAAAATGCCTTTAATAGGGCATTTTGCATAGTTTCCAACCATCATAGTGATAGCTTCTTGTAACGATGTCACGCGTTTTCACAATCTATCTCATGTAAGTTGGAAACCGCATCCAGATGAAGCGGAGCAAGCACAAACTAGCATACAGGTTGGGCACAAGAAATTTCCTTTTTCACAGATTTAGCAGGTTGAGAAATATGATGGGTTGCATTTGCATGACTCGAAAAGCTTTAGGGGGCCATGAAATTGAGATCATATATAATGGAATGGACTCTACTCAGACATGAAGGGAACTTGATCTTCATGTAGGTTTTGAATAGTTGCTCTAAATTTAGACATGTTTGGATATTTCACGAATGTTTGGGCATGAGAAGGCCTCATTATTCTCGAGAAAGAAGAAAACACGCTAAGGAGCGTGAAGGAAGGGCAACTAATGTGGTTCAAAATAGGAGAGAGGTTGGCGCTCGTTCGTCGATGGGGGGAATGGAGAACACATGGGGATGGAATTCCGCAGTATAGTTGGTGGGTTCTTCACGTCCTTCATCCACTCTGAGTAGCAGCATCATCGCCGAGTCTTGCAACTCAGTCCTTGTTACAAGGAATCTGTCGATCTGTTTGGCGGATGGCCTGTCATCGTGTTTCGAGGGGGTGGGAAGAAGATGATGAGCCGGCTACCACCCATGCTCTAGATTTTGGAGCCTATGTTTTCTTGCAGCTTGTCGAGGAGTGTCTTTATTACCATATAAGAGAGCTCTTTGAAGTTATATTCTTATTTGTTTCTCACGGATTGAGAAATGTCAATTTGGAGGTCTTAACTTTTCCTTTTGCCTCAATGCCTTATTCTTACACTAAAGATTTCATGTTCTTTAAGGGAGGCTAGGTGGTGGTATCGGGATAGTGCAAGTCTCTTGTCTTTTACAACACACTGGCAATACTCAGATTGTTTTTTTGGCTAGATTTTGGGTTTGGAGAGGCTAACACCAAGTCACCAATCTTTATAGGCGCTCCTTGTCGTTTCATTTTCGAGTTGTGTGGGAGGATTATCCTGAATCACCGCTCTTGAAACAACGGTTAGATAGAATCGTATATAACTTTCTTGTTGGTCATATGATGGGAGGCACACAACTTTTTCTTTCCACACTTCTTTTTGTCATCATTGCTTTTGGTGGAGGAACCACCTTTGCCTTTTGTATTGGTGGAGAATGCAATACCTCCACTAGTGTGCTTCCTTATCAGGCTTAAGATGCAACTCCTCTCCATTAGTAATCCAAAAATATACTAAACATCAATGTTTAAGGTCTCACTTTAGTGTCAATGATTGCTAGTAGTCCATCAAACTTATGGATGGATCTGAAGACACCATTGAGCTAGTTCCTCATTATGAATGGAGATGGTCTCTAACAGCAATATATTTCTATATCATCCATATTTATCATTATAAAATAATCACTTCATTGTAAAAGTGAGGTGCTATGTATGAGGGTCCACACCCACTATTTTTCACTAAAATACAAAGTGTACATACATGTAAAAAGAGAAGAAAACTCAAAGGCTCAATGCCTTTCAAAAAAAAAACAATATATCAAAATGAAAATTAAAAGAAATAAAATATAGAGAGGTGTGCTATTTGGGTGAAGGGGTGGATTGAGGACACGAGTGATTGTGTGTCCCTTTCCTGCTCTCCTTAGATCATACACTCTTCCTTTTTAGCTATGCAAAATAGTTGTCTTTTGCTCTCCCTTCATTCTTTATTTGCAAAAGCTATAGAGGATAATGATGAAAGTGATCAATATCTTTGTTTTGTTTTGAATTGTTGAGGGTATGGTTGCTTTTGAGAGAGTTTTGTAGTTTTGGGATCATGGGCTCAACACACTCATTAAATTTGCAAGTTCTTTTGCCCTAGTTTGTATTGGATATTATAGTCATGGCAAGGATCTCCATTCTAGGAGGGGCCCATTTTATAGCCAGTTAAGGTGGCCGGTTGGCCTATTCAATATACTATATTATTAACCTTCAGTAGTCAACCAAGCCCTTTAGGGTTGGGTTGAGAGCATTACCTTGGAACCCCTATCAGGGGTGTTGTTGGCCCCCTTAGATTCTTGCAACCAAGAACTACAATTGTTTATATGGCTCCTAGACCCAAATGGGGATCCTTGGTAACTCCCACACATTGCAATGTGATGCAATAGTATGCCTCAAGTTGCTACCAACATAACCACCTCTAGTCCATAGGTTAGACCCAAATAGATTGCCACTTTGCCATTCAATCACAGGGACTTCATTTGACAAATAAGTTAGGATCCCTCCAGGCTCACACATAGATTCTCATCACAATGGGGCCTTGCGACATCGAGCACCATAGATCATTCATAGCACGATATGAGGTGGGGCATTGAACATATCTAACACTATGGTTACATTATAAATCATGCCTACAAAAAGAGTACTTGCTACATAAATCGAATAAAGTCAATCTTGCAAATAGAAATCCAAAATAAATATCCAATATGTTGTAGAAGCTTGGTTGCATCTAATGTGGAACTACCTACTGAAACAAAATACATGACATACATACCAATTACATATCAAGCACCCAAATAGAAATTCTAGATGCACTAATTTAGGTTTGCAACAAAAAATTAACTTGCATGCAAAACACATTGACGGTGCTTGTTGACAAAGATTAGAGATAAGAAAGCAAAATAGATTGAAGGTACTCATGAGTACATTTGATTCATGACATGCACATACCATTAAGAGAATAATTCAAGAAAAATCTTATACATGTTAAACACACAAATACAAACCAAAAGCTATCAAAATAAAAATGAAAGCCTGCATGGAACGGTCTATCTAATAGTAGAGGATTAGATCTCAATGTGTGTGTGTGTGTGTGTGTGTGTGGTTCTTAAACTATATTTGTAAATACGATCAAAGATAGTGAAGAAGTCTCAATCATGTGTAGGAGCTTGCAATTCACATGCATAAGGAAGGAGCAATCTTTATAACATGTTTTTGGTTCATTTTATTTTCATCTAGAAAGATGAGTCAATTCTTTTATGGTATTTTTCCATATTTTTACCCCAAAAGTTGTATTTTCCTCTCATGTAGGATTGTGATCACTCAAAATTAACATTCAAATGTGTGCCTTCAATGTATATAAAAGATAAAAGATGTTGACCATTAATAGTTGCCATCTTGCATGCAAGTAATAGGCAAAAACAACTATCATCAACCAATTGCCAAATGAAGCTATTAGTGGGTAATTTTGGCATTGAGCTATTATGAATATAATGTGAATCTTAAATGAAAGGCAATGAAGGATCAAACAATAATGCTTCCTTATGTGGAATCTAGTAAATGCTATGATGCATAGGAGGTAGAGTAAATAAGGCAAACACATAGACAATGTTAATTGAGTACAAAATTTAACTTTTGAGCAAGTCAATACATTCATCTTCCATATGTACTATAAGAGTAATTGCTTAAAGGTGTTTCTACCAATTACCCTTTCTCACAATGCATGCTAGCCTAAGAAGAAGTTTTACTTACAACATATGAAATTAACTTTGAAACTTATCTTGCCTCTATGCCTTTCATATGGTTATATGTATCATGTATATGTAAGTACATACATACATGTGCCATGTATCTCACCAATGCATTCCATTTGGAAACTTAGTATCACCCTTAACTAAAGGTGGGCTATAGTGATTAAGTCATGTTTTCTAAATAACTACTAACACTACTTAGGTAAGCCATTATGTTTAGACCCTTTCCTAAAACCAAATGGTATAGGCCCAATTACAAACAATAGGCATTCTATTAAAGAGTCAAGACACATGCAAGGTGATTTGACCTCTACGAGTCAATGTAGTTGTGGTTCACTCTATGTGGAGGGTAGATTTAACTAACAAATTCAAGGCTTAAGTTCATTGTTAGAGTACCCTCAAAATATTAGGGTACTCCACCAACTTTTCAAAATCAACACTAGTGAAATTTAGCAATTCTCTCATTCTTGATGTTCTCTCATCCAATTCAAGCTCGCTCGCTCGCTCGCTCTCTCTCTCTCTCTCTCTCTCTCTCTCTCTCTCTCTCGCCTTTGTAATGCTTCATTAGCTGCATGCTCCGGAGAGCACAGACTTGCAAGGAGAAGCTTTGCTTGCATTATCAAAGTTCACATCCAAGTCAAGGAGCTTGCATGTGGCTCGGCCCTAAGTTACTGCATCTAAGTCTCCTTCCTTGTACTCCTTCAGTTAGTGCAATGAAACCTATCCACCTACAAGGTTACATACAAAGGCCAAAGAAGGCAATCTTGCCCAACTTGCAGCCCTCTTGCATCATGTTGCTTGTGCCCTTCAACACGTAAAACTTGAAAATTCACACTCACACACACACACACACACGATTTATTTCTGCAACAAAACAAATCACAGCCCCGCTTGCTTGGGCACATGCAAATATAGTGAATGAATAATCATATTTACGATTATTGCATTGGGTGGAGCCTTTAGTGGCAATCATTGCCCCAACAGACAGACTATTAGGGGTGCAACCCTAAGCTGCAGTTCTGCATTGTTCATCGTGCTGCAAATTACAGCAAATATAGTGGAGTGTGGGGATGATTGATATGACTCGAGCTAGGGGAACCTTCTCTTAGCTCTCCAATAATCTCTTCCAGCTTCGGAAATCAGACCCATTACTGACTGCCACGCCAATTCCTTGCTTCATTGCATCTTCACCCTCTTTTTTCCCAACGCCTAAGTAATACATCCGCAAGCTCCCATCAGGCATGGCCATTACATATGGAGTTCCAACTACCTGATTATCCCAAACTCCTTCTCCCCTTCGAGGTTTCAAGACAGGCCCGCCAGGCTCAGGCCCGCATCGATCACCCTTTCTCCAGACCAGACCATCCTCAGATATTGCAAGCCCTATACAGAACTCAAACTTGTAATTGGATCCCTCATAAAACATCAAATACTGTCCATTATGGCGGATGCAATGCCGGACTGAGACCCCACCTTCATCCCATGTCCCTGGCTCACCACAAGATAGAACCTTGCCTTTCTTCTCCCATGTTCTCCCATCAATTGAAACTGCAATTCCTGCAGAAAAGAAGCCCATACCCTTAGGCCCTCCGCTTTCCCGCGTATGGTAGCTCATGATCCATGTATCTTCTGTGCCATCAACGGGTGCAGGCTGCAAAACCCTAGGCCATGAGACACCATTCTCATCCCATGATCCAGGCTGGCCTACAGTTAGGATAGGCCCTTCTCTGTGATGAAAATGGATGCCATCATCAGAGATCGCCAGGCCCGGCTGCAGCCTCACTCCTCGATGTCGCTGCTCCGGGAATCCGACCAAAGAAAGCTCCTCAAGGCCGCCCCCGAAGTAGTACAGGAACCACTTCTTCTCTAGGTCATGGAAGATCACGTCGCCGACTGCAATGTGGACGCAGTCGAAGGCGGTAGGGTCGTCCGAGGGGTCGAGGAGGGCGCCTCGGTCAAGTGGGCCAGCGAAGCGGGTGAAGGACAGGCCCCCATCTGCGCTGAGGGCCATACCTATGCGGCCGGTGGGGAGCGAAGTGTTGAAGGGGGGCACTTCCATGTTCCACAGGTCAGATCCTCGACCGTAGTAATACATGCGCAGGTGATGCTGCAGGGAGGGAGACGAGGATGAGGGCATGGATTCTGCAGGTACGACCACCGCGCCTCCAAAGGCTTTGTTGTCCCAGGAGGAAGAGCCTGGCGGTGCAGGTCCCAAGACTCTGCCGCTGCCCCAGGACGATGCGGAGACAGAGGCGGAGGCGGACGCCATAGCCATAGCCTAGCCTACGGGTGGATAAGATTTGAGACACTGTCGTCCAACATCTCAAAGTCCGATTATCAAAATTATGCCTGTAGCGGAGAAAGAAGTGAACATAAATACTTCTAGTTTTTCAATATATTAACAAGTAGGTTGAGAGGTGCACCTAAGTAAAGGACTATGAAGTTTCATACGCAAAATTTCTCATTTTCCTGATGCATGTTATAAGTGCCATGAGAGCAGACATTTTACCCGAAACTGCCCCAAAATAATGCAGCAGCAAAACATTGCTTCATCTAATGATGGCTCTCAAATGCAAGATCAAGAGGACAAAACCCAAGCTAAACCATCTAAGGTCAAGGAATCGGAGAAGGAGAAGAAGCAACAAGAAGGGGCAGCTGGTAAGCCTCCTGGTAAACCCACCCAGAGTATACAGAATGCGAGGAATGTCATGGAGAGGGCTTGCGAGCAACATCTTACTAACTCCACGCAAACACAAAAGGAAAACGCCCCACCAAAGAATGAATGGACCACAGCTAAAGTCAAGAAGAAGCAGACCAAAGTATGACTCAAGAAAATAGCTCGCAAACCTCTAGTTGACCATAATGTTTATGCAGTTATTGAGGGCTCTAATGACATTGAAATCGACTTCCATGAATAGTTTCACTGTGAATAAGCAATCAGCTAAGGCAACCCTGCTCTCTTGGAATGTAAGGGGTCTGGCTAGCGAGTCAAGATGGAAGCGATGCTGCACGAAGCTTATTAAATCTCACAAGCCCCTGGTTGTGGCTCTATAAGAGATCAATTTAAGTGAGGAAGATGTGGACAATATCTCTATCCCATGATTCACCATCTACATTGACACTTTGGCCCGAGGCAAAGGTGGGACCATTTTAGCTATCAGAGATGAGCTCCAACCTCAGTTTACATGGAAAAAGGGGGATGGTACCGCTGTTGCGGTTAGGGCTTCCATCAGTGGTGAAGAGATAACCTTAGTGTCTATATATGCCCCCAATATATCAGCTAAAAGACAACGTCTATGGGAATGGATGAAGGGGAAGTTGGAATCCACCCCAACTTTGCTTGTAGGGGACTGGAATATGACACTATCACCGATAGATCGATCCTGTGGTTCTGGAACTATGTTGGTAGGGGAGAGAATAGCATGGGAAGCCCTGCAACGCATTCATGATATGAGAGATCTAAAGCTACTCTTCCAATAGGAGAACCTAATGCCTTTCGCTTGGCATAACAGACACGTGGGCCCCACCTGGAGAGCCTGACAAAGTCTACGCCAATCTTGACACATGGTGGCTCGGTAGTAACACAAAGGTAAGAATCCTAACCCAAGAGATAGCTTCTGATCACCTACTGGTCCTAATCACTTTTAAGATGGTGCTAAGCTGAATACTTCATTCCTTAAAGACAAGGCCTTTCTTCATCGGATGAAGTGTGTGTGGCCCATGCTGTTGATGAAAGCATCACACCTGACTACAGGTGGATCAGGTGCCTGCACTTTGTCACTAAGGCAACCCAAAATTATGGCAAACATAAAGCTGATCAAAGAAGGAAAATGGACCAATGCACATTTGAGGCAAGAGAAGTGCTTTTTAAGAGTGTTGCAACACAATCTTGAGGTGTGTTATATGCAAGCTACCTTCCTCACTGTGGAACAAACACTAAGAGAATCCGAAGAAGCAAGAGTATCTGCTGCAAAGGTGCAACTCAAGGGGACATGGGAACTGCTGGGGGATGCACCATCTTCACTCTTTTTTAGCGCACTCAAGCTTAAACGGAAGAAATAACTCATCACAGAAATTGTTGATAGTAATGGAATCAAGCATGCTGATGATTGGTCAATTTTGCAGATATTCAATGAGCATCTCTCTAACATTGTAGGTAATGAGCTCGATGAGCCAGAGAAGTACCAAACAAGGGCGCACAGATTCCTTAGGATTGTGGTGAACCCTATCCGGCCTGAAGATGCCCTCCACCTTGAAAGGCCATTTACTAAGGAGGAGATCAAGTTTACACTCAATCTGATGAAGCAAGGGAAGACTCTAGGCTTGACGAACTCCCATCCGAGTTTTTCCAAGCTCTTTGGGATTCCTGTTCTGAACAATTAGTCCATCTCCTCAACTGGGTTAGGAAAATAGGCATGATTCCAGCAGAATGCAATGTTGGGCTCATAAAGCTTGTGTCTAAAGCTCTGGATAGGTGCACACCATCCTACTAGAGGCCTCTAACCATGCTCCGCTTCACCTACAAAATTTTAGCCAAGTTGCTCTCGAGTAGAATTAAGTTATTGTTAGGGAAAGTCATACATCCTAGGCAATACGGTTTTTTTAATAGCAGGAAAATTCAGGATGCATTTCTCAACCTTATATTCTCCATTGACCATGCTTTGGGGATGGATACTGACTTTGTACTGGTCAACATGGACCTCGATAAAGCATATGACAGAATCAACTGGAAGTTCATTATGTCTACAATGTAAGCATTTGGTTGTGGCCCCATCTATCTAGGCATGGTGGGTGCACTTTTCAACAATGACACGTCATGTGTAATGGTGAACAGAAAGCTTTCCCAGCCATTTCCTCTATGCAGATCAATTAGGCAGGGCTGTCTATTGGCACCTCTCCTTTTTGTGATTATCGCTGACCCTCTCTTGAGGCATGTTGACAAACAAGTGGCAGTATGCACTATTAAAGGACTACCCCTTCCTGATGGATCCCACATGGCAACCCAAATTGTTGCTGATGATAATGCCAGTACAATCCCAGCCAGTATAGTCCAGGCAGAGAAGACTTCATTAAATAACCTGATGGGACTATACCAGGAATTCGCAAGTCTATCAGCTTCCAAAATCAACACTGTCAAGATGGAGCTTCTTTCCTTAACCTATAATGAGGCCCATCCATGGCTGTTGCAGTATGGCTTCAGGTTAGTCAAGTGTGGGGAAATCATAAGGTACCTTTGGTGTCCAATAGGTGTAGGTCTTTCTTCCAAACAACACTTTCAATGGTTTAGGGGGGAAATCCAAAACAAGTTCGAGAAATGGCAAAAATTTCAGTTGGCATTAGTTGGGAAGCTAGTGGTAACCAAGGTGATCTTGTCCTCACTTTCAGTTTTTATGGCCTCCATGATCCCATTCCATCGGATGTCCTTGGAACAGTTAGATCGAATGGTGAGAGATTTCTTATGGAAGAAAGACACAGCGAAGGGCTATGCACATATACCATGGGGGCCATTCTTGCTGCTCATAGATCACTGGGGGTTTATGGGTTGGACTCCTTTTATCCTAAAGCTCAACACTTGACACTCTTGACACTCAAAAGAATTGATACTTATCAACCTTGGGCAGGTCTTCTCAAAGAATGGATTAGAATAGCTAAAATTGATGGCAAAGAATGGCCTAAAGTATCATGGCATGATATGCTAGGTGGGAATCTGAAGATCAAAATCCCCCAGTCCAGAATGGCATAGGACCTAGTACAACTATGGGACTCTCTCCTTGGTGAAATGAAGCTCCTCCCCGATCCCCAAAAGAAAGAGGATGGTTCGTTGTTGCTTAGCATTTGGATCTCCCCCTTCCCCTATGATCCTCCCTTCACACCCTATCATGAGCAGCCCAAACTGGCAAGGAAGATGGCCCTTAAAGGACTAAATTCATGGGCTGATATTTGGGACTCATCCTCCACCACTTGGAAGGATCTGCCTACCATTAGGCACCAATTTAAACTAAGTGAGACAGAACTCCAGTGGCTAATGAGACTGAAGTTATGCCTTAAGCTAGCATATCCATCATTAAGCAATCCACAGTGCACCCGTCTCCTCAAATCACTGGTCATTGAGGCTGGCACAAGAGCTTGGCTTGAAAAGAAGTCTAAACAGATTCATGGCTCATCTGCCTAGGTAATCATGCAAGCCTAGGTTGTTTGGAAAAAAGAGTTCTCTCATACCCAAATGTCCACTTGGAGGAGACAACTAAGAAAAACTTGGAAAGCTACCAAATTCAATTGACTAAACACCCACCTATGGAGATTGATACTCAGTAAGTTGTCTGTCTGGGCAAGGCTTAATAAATTTCTTAAGATCTCCCCTCACCGCATCTAGTGTAAAAAAGAGGAAGAGAGTACCACCCACCTCTTCTGGGACTGTCCTACTGTTAGACCGGCATGGAGAGCCATTAGGAAATGGCTAAGAGAGGCCAATCTTAAGGATATTGTCACTATGAAGCTTGCCCTTTTTGGGGGGTTTTAGGCCACTTGACAAGACCTCACTATTGTTGTTGGACACCATATGAGCAATCACACTCAAGCACATTTGGTGTTTGAGGAATAGAGCCATCCTCAAATTAGGAAAAAGGACTACTCTTGCTCAAAACCTAGCCGCCCTAAAAGATCGAATCATAGTGTATTTGAAGTGTATTAGGAACACCCATTGGGTTTTCCGTCTCTTTTGTAAAAAGCTAGTAACATTGGTCTAATGCCTTGATGCATATCCTCTATATGCTATAATTATTCACTATCAATGGAAATTTTTCCATGCATTTTTAAAAAAAAATCTTGCACGTTTATTATGTAGTAGTTTTACTTGTGAGGTTTAGGCATGTGACGGTTTTAAAGTGAAGTACCTTTGTAGATAAGAATTAGTATTGTTTAAATACATGGAGAATCTCAAAAGGAGAATATGTATACTTATATAGTTCGAGTCAATGATCGTGAGTTTGAACATTCACATTTTTTTAACTATGTTGAATGAGGTTTCTTCTCTTCAAAAAATAATACTTTTTACATCTTGTTGGGTGTCTGTATAGGTTATTACATATCACTCATAGTTGTATTTTCTTATGGATGGTGACATGCTCAAAATTCCTAGCCTTGTGTATGCTATCAACTAGTGCTTCTATGTTAAACTCAAAGTTATCCTCGAACAATTGGAATGTTTCTAGGTCTTTCTTCATTTTCTTGACAGGATTTCTTCGGTTTTGTTGCATTCTTTTCTTGATGTTGGTTGTCTTTCCTACATACTCCTTGTTGTTTTTCTTACATCTTATGCCATAGATGAAGTACTTACTTTTGTTTCTCTGCGTTGGTGCTTCTAAACTAGTGTGTAGCCCATATGTTGCATTGATGAGATGGTTGTAGACATCTTGTTGTTCTATTGTTAGAGTATTGTTAGGAATTGTTTGGAACTCTTTCGTGAGCTATAGCATCTTTATCCATATTGATGCGATGCTATTTTCATAGTTAGAAGCTGTTGGAGGTACTGTGAATGTTGTTGGGTTGTCTTTGATAAAAGGGATCTTTTGAATGATCATATTCATTAGTTGGTGGGTCCCCGATCTCTGAGGTGACCTGTTTGAGGCGAGCAAGTTTCTTTGCTTGTAGTCTATGATGAACATTTCAAGGTCTTCCTTATTGGACACAAGACTATGGGGTCGGTACTCGATGTAGTATGATTGTGGTGAGTTCTTGGCACTTATTAGTTTGCTCTCTAACCTAAAGGTTGTTCATTGTAGTAATGTGTTAAAGAAGAAACTTTCAATTTGGTGGCCTAGGTAAAATTTTGTGAATTGTACAAGTCTCGTATGCTACTTCACGGAATTGCCATAAGTGTCACGGAGAGTGGGTTCGGTGATACTATAGTTTTTGTGGTAGTGATAGAATCTTACATGCACTAAGCTATATGGATATGCATAATAAAGTCTACAAGGTGAATGATGATATTCCTTGTCCTTGTCAGCTTTTGCTATCATATTTGTGTAGGGGAGATGTCGACTATCGAGATCTGCATACAATTCATGTTGCTTCAATGGGTGATAGTGGCTTGCACAATATTATAGTGTAATTTACTTTTCACTTATTTGAGTCCAAGTCTTGTAGTCCCAGTCACTTGGCATCTTCTATCAGGATGTTTAACTTTCCGATCGAGTCCACCTTCATTGCATACTTAAGCAAGTAGTAAGAGATGGAAGAGTTTGTTACTCGTTCAATATTCATGTGCTCTCCCTAGTGTCAAGATTGTGGGAGAGAAGGGAGGAGTCTCACTTGTAGCTTTCTTGCTTGCACAATGGGGGAATACACACAGAGGTGGAGGCTGAAAACAGTTTTCCTCTTCTTAGTTGTGTAAACCAAAAGAACTCTTGTACATAGAAATAGAAGAACCCTATATATGGGTCTCAAACCAAACTCGACTAACTAAGGTGGCATACTAATTAAGCCATGAACTAGAGTAGATAAGGATAGCTGTCATGTAGCTATTATTCATGGGCGGTGTACCAACCGCATCTGCAACTGACACATCGGTGACATAAATGCACAACGGTCACCCTGGCATATCACGAGTGGAGCTCGATATCTCAACACTCCCCCTCGAGCTCAATCCCAATTCCTCCACACCAAGCAGGTCTCTGAACTTGCGCAGCTTCTCTACGCCCAATGCCTTCGTAAATATGTCAGCTACATGATCCTCTGTGCTGACATAAACTAGATCAATAAGACCTAGTAAAACCCTCTCCCGCACATAGTGATAATGCACCTCAATGTGCTTTGTTCTAGCATGATAGACTGGGTTATTTGCCAAGTGTATACTGCTCATGTTGTCACAATAAATGACAACGGGCCCATCTGTAGACTGATGCATATCATAAAGTGGCTTATGTAACCAAGCTACCTCACATGCAGCCATTGCTGCACCCCTGTACTCAGCCTCTGTGCTCGACAAGGCAACTGTAGGCTGTTTCTTGCTGCTCCAAGTGACTGTAGCACTCCCAAAAGAGAACACATATCCACTGGTAGATCGTCTATCAGAAATGCTACCAGCCCAATCAGCATCACTGTATCCATGCAACTGTATCTGAACCCTAGTCTCATAAAGTAGTCCATACTGCAATGTGGACTTCACATACCTGAGTATGCATCTAGCCGCATCCAAATGCGGTTTCCTTGGAGCTTGCATAAACTGACTTACCAGTCCAACAGCATAGCTCAAATCTGGCCTGGTAATAGTCATATAAATCAAGCTTCCTACTATGCGTCTGTACATAGTAGGGTCTTCCAGAAGCTCACCTGCATCTGCACTCAGCTTCACATTCTGCTCCAAAGGAACTGAAATAGGCTTACAGCCTATCATCCCATATTTGGACAGCATGTCCAATCCATACTGCCTCTGCAAGAGCTGTATCCCACTTGGTGATCTAATCACCTCAATGCCCAAGAAATAATGCAGCTCTCCCAAATCCTTCATCTCAAACTTCTGCTTCAATAGCATTTTCACATGAAGGATATCTTCATCATTGTCACCTGTCATAATCAAATCATCAACATAGATGACAAGTAGCATAATACCTTTCTTTGTTTTTCTCACATAAAGTGAGAAATCTGCCTTGGAAATCTGAAAGCCAATAGTGACAAGATACTGTCCTATCTTGTCAGACCATGCTCTAGGTGCTTGCTTCAAGCCATACAAGGCTTTCTTCAACCTGCAAACAAACTCAGGATGAACAACATGCACATAACCTGGTGGCTGCTCCATATAGACCTCTTCTTGCAAATCACCATGCAAGAAGGCATTCTTTACATCCATCTGATGTAAAGACCATCCCTTTGATGCAGCCATAGCAATGACTGCTCTTACGGTTGCCATCCTTGCAACCGGACTAAATGTTTCTTCATAATCAGTGCCATATGTTTGTGCATACCCCTTGACTACTAATCTTGCCTTGTATCTGTTCACAGAACCATTTGCATTGTGCTTCACCTTATAAATCCATTTACAGCCAATTGCATTTTTACCTTCAGGCAAAGATACCAACTCCCATGTAGAGTTTACTTCCAAGGCATCCATTTCTTCATCCATGGCTTTCTCCCATTTTTCTTTTCCCATGGCTTGCTCCAAAGAGGTGGGTTCTGGTTCCTGTATCACTTTGACCATATATGCATAGTGAATGGCTGTAAATCCATCATATTTCAGCCTATCCACAGGATACCTAGCTCTCAATAGACCTGCGCAAAGTAGGTTCACTCCTAGGTGCTCTCAAAACATCCCTGGTCTTCCTTACTCCAGGTGTAACAATAGAAGGAATACCCAGCTCATCATCAATGCTCTGTTCTGAGCCACTGGATTCACCATCCACATAAGAGTGACCTGCATTCACATCAAACATGGGCTGATCAACCTTCTCTTTTCCTTTTCATGATACCTGCATACCACTATCTGCATTGCTTTGAGAAGATTCTCCTGATCTCAATCTGCCTGTCCATGGCGAAGAATATGAACCACTGCTAGAGGACACTCCAGGTCCACTAATATTTTGTGACTGCTGCTGTGAATTCTGTGCAGCATTACCATTTTGTGTATCTATATCATCAATCACATTTACTGGTTTATACCAGCTGCTCATCTCATCAAAAACAACATCTTTGCTCACTGTAAACTTATGAGTAGAAGGGTTGTACATCTATACCCTTTCTGCTGCAGAGAGTAACCAATAAAAATGCACTTCTCAGCTTTTGGATCCAACTTGGATCTCAACTCATCTGGCATATGTACATAGACAATGCAACAAAAAATTTTCAAATGAGAAATATCTGGTTTCCTACCAGTATACCTCTCCTCTGGAGTCATCCCATGTATTACTGCAGTGGGAGTCCTGTTCATTATATAGATTGCTGTAGCAACTGCTTCAGCCCAGTAAAAATCTGGCAAGTCTTTTTCATCGAGCATGGCACGAGATACCTCTCCAATATGCCTGTTTTTTCTTTCTGCAATTCCATTTTGCTATGGGGTATGACTGCATGAATATTGCTGCTTTATGCCATGCTCCTGCAAGAACCTTGCAAACTCATTTGAGAGGTATTCTCCCCCTCCATCTGACCTTAGGCATTTTATTTGCAGGCTTGTTTCTTTTTCAACCATAGCTTTAAGAGTTTTGAAATGCCCAAAAACTTCACTTTTCTTTTTCATAAAATACACCCAAACTTTTCTGCTATAGTCATCAATAAAAGTGACAAAATAATGAGAGCCTCCAAGAGATGCAGCTTTAGTAGTCCACACATCAGAGTGGATTAATTCCAATGGCTTCTTACTCTCTTGAGCATGTCTAGGAAATGGTTTCATTGCCTGTTTTCCAAATTGACAGGCTTCACATACCTTATGCATTTCTGCAACCTTGAATTTAGGCAATCCTGCAACAATATTTTGGGCCTGCATTGATTTAAGTTGTTGTACATTAACATGACCAATGCGTTTATGCCAGATATCAATATCTGCAACTACACCAGTCCCATGTGCAAACATTGTTGCACTCAATTCAGGCATGTCTGCGTCCAACGTAAACATTCTACCCTTCTTCTTTCCTTTTGCTATCAAGCGACCTTTATTTTTCATATCCTCAACAAAGCATCCATGAGGATTAAATCTGACCTGCAAGCCCTGCTCAACCATTTGACCAACAGAAACCAGATTCTTGGTGATATTCGGAACATGAAATACATCGGACAGGTATTTCTTTTTCCCATCCTGCATAGACAAATGAATTTTTCCAATCTGCACAATAGGATGTGCAGTATCATCACCAGTCTCCACAAATCCTGGTTTTTCCATTTTCCTTGCATCCTCCATCCATTCTGCATGACCTGTCATGTGGTTTGATGCACCTGAGTCAACATACCATACATCATTGCTTTCTTCTACACTTGTCACAGAATTATTCATGTGCTGCACCATAAACAAATGCTCATTTCTGTCATCACCCTGTCTACTAGAAGATGCATAATTCCCTTGTTGCAGTTTTCCATTCATGATGTCATTCTGCTTTTTATAGCAGTCTTTAGCCATATGACCCATTTTACCACAGTAGTAGCATTCAACATTACTGTTTGCATTTTGGCCTCTTTGCCATCCACCACGACCTCTTTGGCTCCCCCTGCCTCTAGAGTTACCACGTCCTCCTCCATAGGACTGGTTTTCTTGAGTTTGCTGCATATTCTGATTTCTACCACGGCCTCCAGATCGGCCTCCTCTACCTCTGCCTCTACCTCTTCCAGCATTTGAGTAGAAGACATCTTCTTTTGAAGTTCCTCCTGAAGAAGATGCACCACCATTTCTCTGCTCCTCAGAAATTAGAAGAGCAATCAACTCCTCAAAATCAAGAAATCTTTTACGGACGGAAATGGATGTTCGGAACTGTGCATAATCCTTTCCTAGACCATTCAAGGTCACAGAAACTAAATCATCATCTTCCACTGGCGACCCAATGGAAGCAAGTGCATCTGAAATCTTCTTCACCTTCATGTGGTAGTCATTGATGCTCATATTTTCTCTTTGCACATTATGCAACTCTTGCTTGAGCTACATTTTCCTGGCTTGCGTATTTGTGCTATACATTTTTGACAAAGTATCCCATGCCTCCTTTGGCGTACTTGCATCCTGAATATGCACAATCATAGAGTCTGAAATGCTGATCGACAACCAATACATGACTTTCCTGGCTCTCTCATGCCATGCTTTAAATGCCTGCATTTGCTGTTGATTGGGAACATCAGGAAGAACTGGTTCTTCTTCATTTCCTGCAACAAATTCCCAATATCCTTTTCCCATAAGGAAATTCGTCATTCTAAACTTCCATGCTTGGAAGTTGTTCTTGTCAAGCTTTTCAGTGACAATCTGTGAGAGAGAATCAGACGCCATTACAGAACATTGCAAAAAATTCTGTCACTGCAAAGAACACAGCTTCAGCCTCACAAGGGCTAATATGCAAAACTGACGAAAGTGGTATTTGACCACACAGTCACTTCCTAGTGACGATTTTGCATCAATAGGCAACAAGGATGATTCTATAACTCCCAATGTCTCTGCGCACAAGCATACGATGCAATTTCTACAGTAACTTTTCACCGACCTGTAGAACAGTGGTCGCACAGTATAAAACTGGGCCTTTTCCAGAGTGCGTGCAAAAAACTTCCGCCTCCAAAACGGGCCCCGAAATGGCCTCAAATCAAAAAAACAGGGTCGCCGATGGCTAAAGCCCTCGCCCGCAGCATATACTGCCCTCTTGCTTCACCGCGAAGGGCGTCTTAACCTGAGACAATGCACTCTTGCACTTTCCGGCTGTGCTACCTGCAGAGATCTGCTCCCAAAACAGAAAATGAAAGCAACACTGATCCTCTTACCAGAACACCGCGAGCTTGGCTTGCTTTCTTGAGCTCCTTACCACGAACAAGGCTCTGATACCATGTGAAGATTGTGGGAGAGAAGGAAGGAGTCTCACTTGTAGCTTTCTTGCTTGCACAATGGGAGAATACACACAGAGCTGGAGGCTGAAAATAGTTTTCCTCTTCTTAGTTGTGTAAGACAAAAGAACTCTCGTACATAGAAATAGAAGAACCCTATATATGGGTCTCAAACCAAACTCGACTAACTAAGGTGGCATACTAACTGAGCCACGAACTAGAGTAGATAAGGATAGCTATCATGTAGCTATTATTCATGGGTGCTGTACCAACCGCATCTGCAAACTGACACATCGGTGACATAAATGCACAACGGTCACCCTGGCATATCACGAGTGGAGCTCGATATCTCAACACCTAGAGCAACAACAAGGTTGGATGATATGGCACAACATTTCGGTGCTCATTTCTAGGACGGTAGTAGATGTATCATTGAATTTTAGGGTCGATTGTTGGTTTTGGATTGTCACATGAGACATACAAAAATCCATACTTGCATTTACTGTGGCTATTACTTTTGCTTATGTAGCAAGCATGACGGCACCTATGAATTTTCTTTGCCATGATGAGAGCTCTTAGTTTTCTTGTCGAACTATACTTGGATGGAATGTACATGTATATCTCATTTGTCATATTTGCAACATTTGCGTCATGTAACCATACAATCACATGTGCATGTAAGGAGCCCCTATGTTGGATCTCATACCTGATGACATGGTACTCGATGCGCCCAACACAAGCATCTTTGCCAAGAATATATTGGTTGAAGAAAAGGTGAAACCTGGTGTGAGAAAGAGGATGGCGCACTCGACAGGGCAGTCTTTCCATTGGAATTTAGGATTGAATTCCTTTGCAATACATTCAAACTTATTGATCTTGTCCCACCTTGCACTAGGGACCTCATCTGCAGTGAACGTAAGGAACAAATGAGACATGTCCGATATGTTGACCATTGTGATAAGATCTTTCAAGTTTCACCACTGCCAAGATCGGGATCCCAATATTGAAGCGGGAACATTGTAATGAAGGATGTGCTTGACGACCTCCTCATTGGAATTGTTATTGTTTGTGCACTTGTAATTGTCAATGTCCCTTTATAGGCAAGTTGTGCTTGTGTTGTTCACAATCAAGACAGCTTGTTTTAGCTGGTATAGAATTAGGATGCAAGGCTTGTGTAAGGTGTACATAGAGAATAGGGTTGATGCCCACATCTTGATGTATTCACTAAGTTAGATGTTGCCATCGTGCGCGCCATGGCCAAGTGGAAAAAAGAATGGAAACACTACAATTTTCAAGGTGATATCTATAGGCAGAGCGAGCTTCCTACATGCAAATTGTTTTTCCTAAAGGTTGTTGTTCTTTCTAGGAGGCGGCTATTACTCTATAATATGATGCATGCAAACTCATGTTGATCAGTTCTTTGGAATGTCTATCGTCAGCTTGGCTTGACTATATTTTCAAGAAATCTATAAGCTCTTTTCATTCTCTTGTTCTCCTTGGAGCATTGGGTCGAATGGAGAGCTTTCATGATGAAGCTTTAGAATCCTTTCGATTGATTGCCTACTAAGGATGCAAAGGCTTGTCCTTGGATGTGGATGTTCTGCTATAGCCATGTACTTCTGGATCAATGGATTATGTAGCATGTTAAAAGTGAATACATCCGCAATATCGGATGTAGTCAAGTCAATTCTAGTAGATGGCTACGACAGTAATCCATCATTCAAAGAGACTAGAGGGTTATTGAGAATAGATCGATGGTCCAAGGTTTCATTCACAATCGATGTTGTCATTTTGGAGACCAAGATGGATGTATCAATGATGCTCAATAGTTGAATCTGTAACAGCTTTGCATTGAGAATTCATTTTGTATAGCTGGTAACAGGGAGACCACATATTTGTTTATGTCTTTGCTTGCAAGATATGGTCGGCATTTCGTTATCATCATGTTGATTCCGTGTTGTTAGCATGCAAGGATAATAATAGTGCTTGACAAAGCCATTGTTACTTGTATTTCTTTTGTAGATGCATGCATCATTCTTTTGCGAGACGACATCATGATGTTGCATTGTGACTATACCATAGCATGTGCACATTGTTAGTGTTCCAATGATGCTTTCACATTCTGTTGCTCAAGATTATTCGAATTTTTCTATGTCGTACCAAGTTGTAATAAAGGATTCTAGTGATGTTTCCCTACAAGCCATAGCTTTTTTTCTTCTAGAAGTCTTGAAGGATGCCATGTGACTTTGTTTTTGCATAGCATCCATTGATGCTGATGAGAACAATACATGTTAATAATCCAACTACACTACACTTGTTCATGAAAACAACATGCTATACTTCGTAATTACATATTTAAAAACATTTTTAAAAGCTGGTTTATCTCTTTTACGTACGAGGATGATGATTTTCAAAAATTGTACTTAATTGTTATTTAAATAAATAAATAAAATTAATAAACATTAAAATTGAATAAACATTAATAATACTTCAAAAAATAAATGAAATGAAAACACATGCTATACATCATGTTGAAGAGTTGGCACGAGCCTCTTCGTATTTAAATAATTATGGGGGAAGGTGGCATTTTCCATCCATTCAAAATATGCTATTTGTTCAAGATGTATGGTTTCATTTTTTCAGTACATTTGAAAGATTGTTATGCTTTCATTTTGATAGTTTTCTTTCCCTTTCATTTCACTACTAATCAACTATTAACTGCTATAACTACTACTGATACTACATAAGTTTAGCTAATTAACTTATAATACTACAACAACTACTACTATTAATAAGTCTAACTTCTAATACTAAAACCAATAATTAACTGCTAACTACTACATTGATATTATATAAGTCTAACTAATTAACTAATAATACTACTAATAAGTCTAACTAATTAAATAATAGCTACTACTAATACTACATAAGTCTAACTAATTAACTAATAATACTACAACTACTAATACTACTAATAAGTCTAACGAATTAACTAATGGAGGGCTCTCTCTGTCTCTTTCTATCTCTCTCTCGCATGAGGCCATCGCTAGACAATGGAGCTCTCTCTCTCTCTCTCTCTCTCTCTCTCTCTCTCTCTCTCTCTCTCTCTCTCTCTCTCTCTCTCTCTCTCTCTCTCTCTCTCTCTCTCTCTCTCTTTCTCTCTCTCTGAGGGATGATTGGGGCTCCCATCTTCATGGATGAGGACCTGACTCAGATGCAGATTGCACACAGACGAGCATGCATGCCACAGATACTCCAAGCACGTAGAGAAGGCCGTAAGGCCTTCTATCGAGATGGCCAGATTTTTATAGATGGACGCCCCACCAAATAGGGGGGCGTGGCCTATGAGATGGGGCAGAGGACTGTACAGGAGACCCCGATACGTGTGGCAGTTTGGAACTGCAACGGCTCCCTATGGTCACGACTGGACAGACTTGAGGAGATTTTACCCGACCATGATGTTATATGCCTCACAGAGACACATGAGAGCCCAGAGAGAGGGCTTCCACGCATTACAGGATTTGAGTGGGTATTTGCATACCGGGCTACTACTAGGCAGAGTACATCTAGGGGCTCAGGAGGGGTGGTAGTTCTATTCCGTCAGGGGATACAGAGACATATCCAGTTAGTGAGACGAGATGAGGAGGCCAATTACATATGGATCAGAGTGCAGATATCAGATGAGAGATGGATCTATATGGTAGTATGCTACTTTTCACCACGAGGGTCCAGATATGCTACTACGCAGGGTGATATTCAGGCCAGAGATTCCCCCTCTCCTTATTCACAGCTCTCAGAGGACATTATTCTGTATTCTAGTTTGGGTGAGGTCTTCCTTATGGGGGACTTCAACGGGCGCACACAGAGCCGACAGTGTGAGAGTTTTGATATGGAGCAGCCAGAGATCATGAGAGCATTAGACCCTAAGGAGTTGGGGATCAGTCGGGAGTCAGTAGATACTGGGCCAGACGCCACAGGGTATGGAGGGCATTTACTTGAGCTTGGTAGTAGACATCATCTCAATATTTATAACAGGATGGCACGATGGCCATATTCAGGAGGTCTTACATGCTTCCTACATGGGGGGGGGGGGGTGAGAGTATTGTAGATTATCTGCTCGGACCGATCGATGGGATGCATACTATCGAGTCCTTCGGCCTTGGGAGACTTCCACTCGGTGCCGATCACACCTTTCTCAGTTTCTCACTCCTCACCTCATTACCATCACCACCTGCAGATATCATACAATAGGTGCATGCTTACAATTGGCACAATTTCAAGAAGGCGCTCAAGAAGGAATACTTTATGGAAGATCTAGAGCAGGTAACCAAAAGGACTCTCTTGGAGTGGGTTGCTAAACCCAATAAAGGGCTATTGCCTATAGATTTGCTATGAGATTTTGAGCATAAATACTCTCAATTAGAGCTCAATTATCAATTAGGTAACAACAAACTCTTGAGGTTGAAATGATTGAACTTTTCTTGCAGGTTGTTGACCCTACTCTTTAAAGAAGTCTTGAAGTACTTTTGGAAAGACTAAAATTTTCTTGCAGCCTACTGACCCTACATGTCAAAGATGTCTTGAAGTACTTTTGAAAGATAAGGATGTTGAACATGTGACAAATGCGGGATCTAGAGCATGGCAAAACCGGAAGCTATGGAGGATGAAATGAGAAGTGTGGACTCATGATGGAGAAGACAAGGACACTGTTTGTTACACAAGTGAATTAGGTTCCAAGATTAAGACTTGGACTCATAAACACAATCTTGTGTATGTGGACAATGACATTGACACTTCACTGATAAGAAAAGAGTACTATCATTGCATTAAGAAAGGAAGCAAGTACAATGCTTTATAGGAAAGTAGGAAACTGTAGTAGGCACCATTGTGCATATGGGATAGGTTAGCCTGCATATCCTAGACCTTGAAGCTCCATACAAAGTGGCTGTTTAGTGAGTGTGATTGCTAAATCTCAACACCCCTCCTCAATCACAACTAGAAAGGCACAAAGTGTGTAGAGGCTGTAATGAGAACCACCTGCAAAGTGTGGGCATACCACAGACATGGCAAAACACCAGAGGCTGTCACAGAAAAATGCTAAGTGTGGGTACCATAAACATGGTGGACATCTAGAGGCTGTAACAGGGGCCTCACAAAGTGTACAGGGACTGTAATGCCAAGTTACATAAGGAGTTTACAGAGCTTATGATAGGAAGCATTAGGGCAAGGAAAATACAAGGCTATTAAAACAGTCTATCAGAATTATGAGAGTACAAGGACTGATGAGTCTTGTCCTTCCGATCCTGGTGGTCTTCATCTTCATCTTCTTCTTCCTTTGCTCCATTTTCTTCTTCTTCTTTGACTGCGACTAGATAGGCCTTTTGGGATCTCTTTCTTGCGTGGCAGAACTTCTCGGTGTGTCCGGTCCTTTTGCAGAAGTCACAGAAGAGCTGATCCTTCTTGCCTTTGTACCTGTTGCCAACATATAATGCATGCTCATCTCTAGAGGTACTTGGTTCTTCTTTAGTTTTTAGCTTCTTTTCTTCTTCTAACAGTGATGCCTGGATATCAACAAGTTTAGGATTTGGCATGTTGATTAAAGTTATTGATACATTATTATATTCAGGAGGCAAGCTCTTAAGTAGAACACCAATGCAAACATCTTCATCCATTTTAATGTTGATTCCTGCAAGTTGGGTTAGGAGTCCTTCCATGTAATTAAGATGTGTGGCAAGTGATGTGCTGGACTTCATTTCAAGACTGAAGAACTCAATCAGGAGACCATACTTTGATGATTTAGATTGTGCACCGAACAGGGTGTCAAGTCTTTTCCATGTATCCTGTGAGGTCTCACAGTTATCCACATGATGGATATAACTGTCGTCTAGCTCCAATTTGATAATGGCCTGGGCTCTGTCATCATTCTTTTGCCAAGTAGTTGCAAGGTCCGCGTCCCGAGGTTTCTTCTCTTTGCCATTTGTGATGGCCCAGAGACCCTTCTTCATCAGGATGAGCTTGATGCGGGTTTGCCAAGTGTGGAACCCGACTCCTTTGAATCGAGCATTTGGAGAGTCTTTGCCCATGTTAGACTTACGGGAACAGTAGCAAATCAACTTTAGACTTATTAGATTTGAGCAACAGAATTGGTTGAGAGACACAAGTGCTAAAAAAAACACTAACTGAGTGTCAATGAATACCAAATCTGCAAAAGTCTTTTACTCTTTTAAAATCCAAGTGATCTTCCCCTTCTTGATTTGATGCTGATACCTTCAAATCAGAGTGACAGTACTTTAATGAACTTCAGAGAGTATTGCTCAGTGATTAAAATCACTATTGATAACTTTAGTGAGAGAAACAGTGAGAAATGTCAGAATTTTGAAGCTTTGGCTATGGCTTTTGCATTAGGGTTTCTGGGGGCAGCCTGGTTTTTTGCTGATTGCAAGAGCTACAGTGGATCATTTTCAAAAATTTTTATATGCCTAGGAAGCTGACTTCATGGGCTATCAAAGCCCCATGATAATCGTCAACATCGTGGACTGTATACAGCACGCAGGCAGCTCAAACGTAAGCAGGCGCAGTTCTGACAGATTTTCGCGATTTTCGCAATGCCGGAGCCAGGGCGCAGTAATGTAGTTGATTTTTGTGCCGGGATGAAGTGCCTTGAGCAGAGGAACAACTCCCTAGAAGAAATCATGGGCTGAAATGGCCTGGTTGAAGAGTTATGGAAGCTCCAAGTAAGGTAGGTCCTGTCTGGCTATGGCAGACACAGAGCAAAGATTGAGGATTTTCACAATGCTGAGCTCCAGATGGTCCAATGTCCTCGATTGATGTGATACAGGGAAGCTTTGTGAGTTGGGGAATACTTTTCTAGAAGGAAGCTCCAAGAGATTTGACCTGTGGAGTGAGGTATAAGCAGCTCAATCTGACAGGGTGCTGCTAGCTATGGCTGCCATGGAAGCTTCAGTGAGAGTAGAGTTGGGAGATGAAGTCATGAGCTGACATTGAGCTAGATTGAGGTTGAAAGGAATCAAGAGAGGCTAGAGAAGCAATGCCATGCCCAACTGGGCTCTGATACCATGTGACAAATGCGGGATCTAGAGCATGGCAAAACCGGAAGCTATGGAGGATGAAATGAGAAGTGTGGACTCATGATGGAGAAGACAAGGACACTGTTTGTTACACAAGTGAATTAGGTTCCAAGATTGAGACTTGGACTCATAAACACAATCTTGTGTATGTGGACAATGACATTGACACTTCACTGATAAGAAAAGAGTACTATCATTGCATTAAGAAAGGAAGCAAGTACAATGCTTTATAGGAAAGTAGGAAATTGTAGTAGGCACCATTGTGCATATGGGATAAGTTAGCCTGCATATCCTTGACCCTGGAGCTCCATACAAAGTGGCTGTTTAGTGAGTGTGATTGCTGAATCTCAACAGAACATGGGCTAAAAACTGATTGGAAAGAGGTGGAAGCTGCTATTTCTTTGCTTGCAAAGAGGCTAAAATGAAGGGACAAGATGGTTGTGGCTAGTACTATTCCAACTTCAACTTCAAAGGAGCAAGTAACCAAGACATGAACTATAAGTCCCAAAGTTGAAGACTCAGTTTTGGATGAGTTGATGAAATGTATATGAGAGTTTCAATTGAAGTTTTCATCAAGACTTGAAGAAAAAAGACAACCCTTTGAGCAAAGACCTCAAACACATGGAGGTTTTGTTTTGAGATGCATATTGTGTGATAGTAATGATTACTTTCAAAAGGATTGTGATTCATTTAAAGATGTGCTAGGTAAGTAGTTGTCTTCTTTAGAGAAGGCAAAATTCATTTGGGAGAGATAGGTTTACCTCTTGGTACCAATTTTGGAAAAGGTAGTATGAGAAAACTTGTGGATGATATGTCAACTAGACATGCTTTAGCCATTATGAAAACTGCTACATATAGTTTGGAGGTGGAACATATATCAAAGAAAGAGATTGAAATGAATGAGAAGTTTAAACAGGTTAATGAGATTTGGCCTTATGTAGGAAAGACAATAGAAAGAGGAAAGGTTGCTAGGGATGCTTTGCACCAAGTTGTTGATTGTATTCGATGACAAACAACAGTTGGGATGATCCTCTAGACTCTTAGTCAGTGTATGTATACATTGCTAGGAGCCAAAACAACGAAGGTATTGTTGAAGTAAAGTGCAAACCAGAAGAAGGAAATAAAGATACATCAAAGAGGATAACAAGAGGAAGTTGAAGAAAGGAGTCAGAGGTACCTCATTATGCAACTCCACATGATGTTCCTCCACCCGAAGTACCTATGGATGATGCACCAAGGGAGAAGAAGCATGAGCAAAGCAAAGGTAAATCTAAAACTCCAGCTTACAAATTGCAGTCTGTTGGCTACAGATGTGAAGAAAGTATTGAAAGAAAGAATTCTCAATAACAAGGTGGAATTTACTTTGGGAGAGGTACTTAGAGTTGCCAAGCGTGAGTTTCATGAGGAGATCATTGATATCATCAAGAGGAAGAGATAAATTTTGAGAGATCTTACCAATCCTCTCTCACAAGGAGTTGGAGAGATCTTAAAGACCCAAGGGATACAATATATACAAGAGGTACATAGGGAACATGCACATGAAGATGAAGATGCAAGATGCATGGTGGATTGTAATCAGTTTTTGAGATAATAAAGTAAGTTTGATTTGAGTATGATGAGGAATCTGAAGCCTTTCACAAAAGCCATTGTTCAAGGAATCATTGGGCCAGGGCGATGACTAGAGACTCTAGTTAAGGTTGGTGATCTTGATGAGCCATGTATTGCACTCATAGATTATGGTTTAGAAATTAATCTTATGTCAAAGAGTCTCTACTCCAAAGGAAGGTGTCCAATTGACATGGATCGTGGGTGGAGAATTCGGGCTACAAATGACTCATCAAGGGATTTGTATGGCGCTTATCCTAATATGAAAGTGACTATTGGAGATGTTCAAGATGAGCAGAATTTCTTTATATAGGATATATCTTCTTACCCTTTGATTCTTGGACAACCATATATTACTACAGTCTTTCTGGAGACTAAGGTGATGGATGATGGTTCTGCTTATGCTAGAATAAGAAGCTATGATGGTAGCATGTTGTTCAGTTCTTGACCATATGTGTGGATCATGAGAGGAATCAAGAAAGTCTTTGTGGGCATCCTTTACTAGAGATTAGCAAGGAGTTCAAAGAGCATTGTGATATGATAGGCTTTCTACACGTACCATTGTAAAGCGGGACTATGATGGTACCATTGTAAAGCGAGACTATGATGGTACCATTTAGAAGGTAAGAAACCTTTTTTTATAGGATTCATAGGGATAATAACATAATTTTCCATATGTTTTAGAAAGTTTCAAGACTTGCAAAGGAAGGAATGGAAACATGTTGGTTAATGTTCAAAAGAGCTTGAAGGAAAGTGGCGTGATTGAAGATGATGAAGGAATTTTGGGAGTTTTTGAAGAAGTTTCTTTTGTTGATACCATTGGAGAGCTTGCAGCCATGATTAATTCAAATCTAGAGAAAGATGATGAAGTTGTCAAAGTATGTTTAGTGGACATGTACAAAGTGATTGAAGGCTTCGAAGAAGACATGTGTTCCAAAGTAAGTGAAGGACCAAAAGTGCATGTGGAGACCAAGCACAAAACTACACTAAAAAGTAAAACATGTTGCTCAAACCGTCTAATAGCTGAGAGAAGATGAATCAAGCCTCGCAACAACCAAACCTACAAGATCCACAAAGAATTAGGAATACATTTACACTAGAGACTTTAAAGAAATTCAAGATTTGAGGCAAAAGATTTCTTACACCAGAGGAGGAAAAGTGCTTCTAGGAAATGCCATCAAAACGTGGTAAGTTGTTAACCTCAATTCGAGATGGAAGAAAAAGAAGTTAAGAATGCAGTTGCAACGGAAGAAATAGGATGGAGAACAACTAAAAGTGCAAGGGTAGCCTCAAAAATTAAGTCAAATGAAAAAACACATTTTTAAATGTAAGGCACCCCTAAAATTGTTGTAAAAGAATGCAGGCTCCCTCTTGTGCAAATTGTAAAAGGTAGGCGGGCATAGGTAAAGAGATAAGGCAAATAGAAGGAAATGGAAAAGAGGACCTTCGCACAATGGCCGGTCATGTAAAAAAGGGATGGGTGCCCAAGGGATTTAGGGCATGTATAAAAGCCAAAAAGTGAATAGAGAAGCTCATTCTTTGGTGTGTGGCAAAAGTGGACTCGTCTTCTTCTCTTTGCTTGCTTGTGTGTGCTTGAGAGAGGGAGTGAGTGTGCGAGGGTGAGGGATCTTGGAGGTGAAGCTCTCCATCTTCTCTTCTCTTCTTCTTCTCTTCTCTTCTCTTCTCTTGTCTCACGCATGGCTATGGAGGATGGAGCTTGGAGGTGGAGGCATATGGGTGCTTGAGCTTGCATCATGAATCTTGGAGCCACTGGTGTGCTTGAGGTAGGAGGCAACTCATTTGGGCATCAAGGTAAGCTCAAGGATCAAAGGCACGTTTGCTAGGTGAGAGATAGCCATAGGTGCTCGCTTAAAATGCTTGAAGGGATAAGCAGTCCATGGGTCTTGGCGATTGAGTAGTGAGCTCCCCTTACATTTTGGTTCTGTTGGACGGGACCAACCTATTCAAGCTTGAGCACTTATGCGCCTCAACTCGAGCATCAAAGTAAGAGTTCATCCCCGAACTAGAGCTTAAGATAGATAAGAGGTTTTGGGTTTTTAATCCTTGCAACAAGTAAGTGTTTTTGGTTTTTGATGATTAGGCAAGTAGGAGAAATCATTTCAGTACTTTACTTTTGATTTTTGTTGCATTTAGAGTAGGTAGGATGATCGAGAAATCGAAGCGAAAAGCTTTAGGGTTGTTGCTGTAAAATAAGCCCAAATAGGGCAAAAATCAAGAAAAACATGGAAAAAAAAGTGCTTGAATGGATTTATGTTGCTAAGAGAGTGATTGGAGAGGTCGGGAAGGTTTTATAACCCAAGAGGCCAAGGGAGAGCTCATTTGCAACAATGGCATTGTGAGAGAGAGAGACCCATTGCCCACGTTGGATTGATTGCTTCACCTAGGAGTCTTTTGCACATTGCAGGTATATACAACTCTTCCCCTCTATCCATAGCTTTGATATGGAGGTATGTGCTATATGTCGTGACCTAAATCATACTATTTGATAGATTCTATCCTCATATCTACTAAAATCTATCGTCATATCTACCAAAATCGCGTCGCATTCGGTTTGTTCGAGTGATGGCAATTCTAGGCCACGAACCCTAGAATCGTCCCTCGGCCCTCTTGTGTTCAGCCATTTGGCCCACCACCATTTAGATACTTAGGACTCAACCCGTCAGCCGAATCAACCATTCGGACCATCTTACTTGGACACTTGAAAATTCAGCCCTCCACCTTGACGACTCATCAGCCCAACCCCACTCGAACAAGCTGACATCGGTCGAATTCACCATTCAGACCAACTTTGCATTCAGTCCACCTGACTTAGCCCTTGGCCATTCAGCTTGAACCCAGCTAGAATCCTTTCGGATGAACCACTTGGCCCCCGGCCAGTGATTCGGGCCACTACCATCTGGCCATTCAGTCCTCGAAAAACCACATTCAGACTAGCCGAATTTGACACTCAGACCAGTTGCATTCGGCCCTTGTCCATTCTTTGGATAGACTGAATTGAACATTCAGCCCTTGCAATTCGGACTTGTTGGGCTGAATTTGGATTTTTTTCAAAAGTTTAACTTGTAGACCTTGATTGACCTAGACCACTGCTATGGGAACCCCCGAAGGCCATATAGATGCTTAAAACACCTTTTTGGTATGATAAATAGAAAAATCAGTGAAATATTGACTTAGAAGTGACTCTACCAGCTAGCAGTACGAGTCGCTAGTAACACCATACTAAGTCATAGATCCCCAAATAGATCTTGATCGAGCTAAACGACATAGCACGGACCCTAGAACCAGTGAGAACAGCTAGAAACCAAACTTATAGCCTATCAGGCCAAATCTGTAAATGAGAGTGCGAGAGCCACATAGTCACTTTACCTTCACACTCGTACTCTTTTCTAGTACTTGAAGTACACCTAAGAAAAGTTGAAAGGCTAATTGCGCACAGTGCATGGAGGAGAGTACACATGCACACACTGAGTGACTGTAAATTGAGGTTTGATTAACAAGGGATACACTCAAACGTAACCATAGAATGAACCCACCAGTAGGAGAAGACTCTAAGACATAGTCGGGTGATTGAAATCCCAAGCGTAGGACCAAGCAAAAGACGCAACAAAGAAGCCAGATGTAGCAAGGGCAGACACCATTGGAGGAGTGGATCTACCAATCTAGTCAATCTCATTGACAACCTAGTGGACAGAGAGACTGCTGTGACATGGTAGAGGCAAGTACTAACTGCAAAAAAAACGAAGAACTCGACTTGGGAGATTTCCTAGAGGTGATCTAGGAAATGGTGAATAAATACGACACTCAAATCTGGCTGGACCACCACTGTAGGCCAACCGAAGGTTTTATGGAAGATCTCGAGGAGAAAAGAAAGCTAGCATGCAAAGCCTTGCAAGGCATAGTTGCATACAATCAAGAACTGCAAACTAGAAGCTTACGACAGAACATAGAAATGTGGAGAGATCTAGCAAGTGTTAGCTCTGGCATGCAAAAATCGGATAAGACTAGATGCAGAGAGAGAGAGAGAGAGAGAGAGAGAGAGAGAGAGAGAGAGAGAGAGAGAGAGAGAGAGAGAGAGAGAGAGAGAGAGAGAGAGAGAGAGAGAGAGAGAGAGAGAGAGAGGGAGGGAGCCTTAGAAGAGAACCTCATACTGAGCGAGCTTCTGATGAAGCGACTACTAGATAACACAAATGGCAGAGCAGAGTGCAACAGCTCTAGCGACTTCACTGCTTGCAAGATTAGGAGTTACCCAGGGCTCTAAGAGCCAACCTAAAATCCATGTAGTCATGAAGCAGCTAGATAAATACCAGCTAGACAACAATCCCTACAGCTTCGTAGAGAACAGTTTGAGCAGGTTTATGAAGCCAATAGCCTCTCCGATCTCGCTCAATCAGTGATCACAAGCTTTTGGCCTATGCTTAGGCGATAAGGGGACTTGCTACACCAACCTAGATGCCGCAGAGAGTGCAAATACTTCAATAACCTCAAGAATCTCTTCATTAAGAGATTCTTGGAGGTTGGATACTCAGACAACCTGATCATACAACTCATGAATGTGAAATTGAGAGATAAGGAAGACATCAGGGATTATGTGACCCATGTGAAGAGTCTCTTTAAGATAATCCTGATGAATGAATGACCCACGGAGAGAGCGGTATCCCCAGTCTTCATCAATGGGATATGGAGCAAAAAACTCTACAAGGCCTTGGCAAGCAACTCAAGCTTGCAACGAGACGTGCTAATTAGGGCCTTTGAAGAGGCCATTAGAGTGGATGATAAGCACAAGGAGAGAAGCTACAGAAGCTCAATCCGAGAAGAGACTAACCTTAGAAACTATGAGAGATCTTCAACATCAAGCAAAAGATTAGGCCCAAGTACTCAGGACAAAGGAAACTGTGCTGACCCAAGTCAGAAGAGCTAGTAGAGGTGAAGATGGATCAAGCCAAACTACAAGAGATGAAGAGATGACCAACATGCCCTCATGTTCAATGTGTGTATTATGGTAGAAACCACCTGCCAGTTAAGTGTCAGGACCCTAGGTCCTGACCTTGCGCAAATTGTGGTAGGTTCAGCTATGATGCCATGCATTTCATATTTCCAAGGAGACTTTTGTACTCACAACCTTACAATCAACCTTACCTAGCAAATAGGCAGTCAAACTTCTTTAGAAGGCCCCATTGGCTTTCTCAGCACCCAACGACACTAAATCAACCATTCTTAGGATGGAGATAAACCCCCACAGGAATACCCAAACCACCTAGAGCCTACATAACCCATCCACCGAAGCAACACTCCAATCCACTATGTGGAGGAGCCGAATGACAAATAACCTTACATGAACCCTTACGTCTCGTATGACAAAGAGGGTAATCAAATCCTTATGGATTACAGACCAATATCGGTGATGGCATTAGGTAGAGGTAGAGGTAGAGGCTTAGGAGGGCAAACCCAAGAACCGAGCAAGTGGACTTATGGTCACCTAGGACATATCTCATCGCGCTGCCCCGAGAGGGAGCATGCCAACCGTAACAAGGGAGATCTTAGATGCACGTAGTGTGGAACCACTCATCTCTTTGCCAATTGCCCTAGACGCAAACCATCCTCTAGTTTAGCAATCATGCCATTAGTCTCATTCAGGCTATTTGGTGTCGAGACACTTGATAGGGAGGCCATGCCCATCCCATTGCATGTCATGATCCACGCATAGACGAAGTAGGCCGGCATATCATTGCCAGGGCCTAGCAACTTAGACGCAACCTCAATCAGAAAAAAGAGTCATAGGTGAAGGAAAAAAAAACCAAATGTAAATGTCATGCTAAAAATAGAGAGTGCCACAAAAGACTTAGTTAGGAGATGGCAAGCAGTCGGATGAAGATAGCTCTAACGATCAATACGAGGATTGTTGTTCCTTTAGTGATCAAAGTGAAGGAGAGATGGATACCATAGAATACGACACTGAGGGGGGACAAGTGATAGAATAGATATGAGTAGACTCCAAACCAAGCAAGAAGAATGTTTTTAGGATTGAGAAAGGAGTCATATGCATGGATTGCGATCGTACATGGTTGGAGCACATAGGAGTGATAGGCGTCCTCCAGGAGAGACTCCCTCTTCTAGCCAAGATGGAGAGTTTGATTGTGAGTCAAAATAAGCTTAGATAGTGATCTCAAAATACCTCAACCTCCTAAGACTAGATACACCAAAGGGGACCTACCTATTCACCTAAGGTGCTAAAGATTGTTGGAGAAAAGGAGGAAGTAGCTCAAGGAACCACTGGTGTTGGCTGATGAGCAAAGAAAGCCACAAGACCTACCAAATCGATTCACGAAGTTCAAAAAAGATGATAGGGTAGTGATCTTGTTGGGAGACAAATGCCAAGGGTAAGCTGGCGAACCAATAGAAGGACTTGCCAAGCTCAAGGAGGTCAATTTAGCCAAGGAAGGGGAGACACCCCGACCTGTCTTTATAGCCGATGACTTAGAGAAAGAAAGTCTCATTGCTCTCTTGCGAGAGTACATAGATTTGCTTGGTTCCTCGATGAGCTAAAAGGGTTAGATTCGAGTGTAGTGACTCACAACATATGCATGACACCCAATGCAATGCTGGTCAAGTAGTGACCATCAAGTAGCAACCATATCCAATGAATCCCAAGAATGCTCACATAGTGAAAGAGGAAATTGATAAGCTGTCAAGAGAATGATTCATTTACAAGATTGAGTACACGGACTGGGTCTCACCCATAGTGATCGTGATGAAAAAGAATGAAAAGATTAGAGCGTGCGTCAATTACAAGAAGGTAAACACTACTACAAAGAGAGACAATTATCTATTGCCATACACTGAGCACATGCTCGAGAGAGTGGCTAGTAAAGAAGCCTACAGCTTCTTGGATGGCTTCTCGGGATACAATCAGGTGCAAGTGCATCCTGACGATAGACATAAGACTGCATTCACTACTGAGTGGGGTGTCTTTGCCTACATAGTCATGCCCTTTGGGTTGACTAATGCACTAGCTACCTACCAGAGGCTCATGTGTGCCATCTTCAAACACATGCTTAGAAAGGAGTTAGAGGTTTTCATAGATGATTTGTGTGTTCACTCTACATTTAGATAAGCTCTGAGCGGTCTTTGAAAGATGTCGATTATATCGTCTCTTGCTGAACCCCTTGAAGTGCCAGTTCTGGGTAACGCACGAATGCATCCTAGGGCACGAAGAATGGCATTGCCACGGACTTCTCGAAAGTTAGGATTATTGTCGATCTTTCACCACCATCTGATTACAAGGGAGTTCAATGCTTCCTAGGCCGCACGGGATACTATCGACACTTTGTGTTGAGCTATGCATTGATTGCTAGACCTCTATACAAGTTGCTGATTATGTTCGAGTCTATCAAGGAATACCAACACAAATATGAGGAATTGAAAAATGATCTAATCATTGTACCGATTCTACGAGCCCTAGATTTGAAAATCACCTTCCATGTTCACATCAATGCTTCGAAATTCATTATGGAAGTTGTATTGTGCCAACCTAGTAAACACAACCTAGACTATCTAGTGAGCTTTGCTAGCAAACAACTCATGGATACATAAATGAATTACTCAACAACGGAGAGAGAGGGCTTAGCCATGGTATTTGTTGTAAAGAAAATTTGGCATTATCTTTTGGCCATGCCTTTTACCTTCTTTGTTGACCATCACACATTGCTTTATCTTGTTAATAAACCTTGTGCTACGAGATGTATTGCTTGATGGTTACTTCTACTTTTAGAATTTGACTTCTCCGTGGTGGTATGCAAGGGGAAGCAACATTACATGGCTAACCATATGTCTCACATACCCATAGGAGAAGCTGATGGATAGGGCATCCTGAACGAATTGCCAGATGTGTATCTATTTCACCTGTCTAGAAAGAGAGATTTATTGAGAGTTGATTTGACGCCATATTGGGTAGATGATATAGTCTAAGTGCTTGAGCATGAACTCCCTGAACGACCTATCAAGAAGGCTCGACTTAGGCGACTCATCCTTAAAATCCAACCCTATCAGTTGATAGCATGCCAACTTTATAGATTAGGGCAAGACATGTTGCTACGTAGATGTGTGTGCAAGCATGAAATACATGACATACTGACAAAGGCACACATCGGGATTGCAAGAGGACACTTTAGTGGAGATATAATCGCCCGCAAGGTACTGCAATCTCAATTGTGGTGGCCTACTCTCTTTCGAGATGCAGCACGGTTTGCAAAACATTACGATGAGTGCCAACATACCAAGGTCCCAATTTGCAAGGATCAGATGGAGTTAACCCCTATCATTACAATATAACCTTTCAAGAAGTGGAGAATTGACTTCATTGGGCCGATTAGTCTTATGGCATAATATTCACAAGCCAAATACATCATTGTTGCCACGGATTATCTCAAGAAGTGGGCTGAAACATAAGCAACTCGGAATAGGACCACTACCAAGTTGTTATGGGAGCAGGTGATCTCATGATTCAACTGCCCCATCAAACAATTGGTTAGTGACCAAGACACGAACTTCATTAATGCCGTGATCGCTCACCTCATGTCTACCTTTCTAATCATCCATAGAAAGTCTTCACCTTACTATCCTTAGGCGAATGGCTACTAATAAAATCTTAGTGAATATCTTGGCCAAATTAGTCTCTACTTCGCACAGCAATTGGGATAACAAATTGATGGCATCCTTGTGGGTTACTACACAGCCTATAAAACGATTGTAGGACAAACTCCCTTTAGGTTGATCTATGGGATTGAAGCAATTCTACTTGTAGAGTTCTTTATTCCTAGCTTGAGAATCGCTCTTCAAGAGAGATGGGATGGAAAGGAAGCATGGATAGAGCGCCTAATTGAGCCGGAACACCTATCAAAAACTCGACTTCTAGCCACCCACACACTGATATGTGAGAAGGTGAGATGCAAAAGCTGGTTTGAAAAGTATGTCAAGCAGTGAGATTTCAAACATGGAGACTTAGTGCTCTTGTACTCAGTCAAGGGTCATAAATAGAAGAAGTTTAGAGTGCTAGGGCCTTTCAAAGTCTGTGCCATCAACAAAACTAGTAATGTGGAACTCAAAAACCTAGAGGGAGAGGGCATAGGCTTCTTCAATGGCAGTCGCATCAAGAAGTACTACCCTCCCACACACCCATTACATGAGCCTCCAATGCTAGAGTCCCCTATCAACGTACGAGTGGACACAATTACATATATTGAAGATGAAGATGAGGAAGCAGTAGAACCAACTTACCTAATCATAACAGTCACTACCAAGTATACCACCCTCAATATACTGATCGATGAGGGAGTTGACTTTAATGTCCTAACTCACGATCATTGGACCCAAATTGGCAAACCGTAGTTATATCCCACTAACGCCAAACTTACTCCATTTGGGGGCCGATCATATACACTTTTGGGAAAGTGCAAAGTAGCAATCTCTATCGAGTTTGAGAGCATACCAAAACGATATTCTATGTGTTGCCAAACACTAAAGATGTAGGAAGTACGGAATTGTTGTTAGGACGCACATTTAAAAAGCAAGCTCATTACAATGTTGACTATGAGTCCCAGCATATTGGCCTCGCCATAGGCAATGTACATATAGTCACCGCTTTTAGCAAGGGCTACGCGACTCCTTCAAAGTCTGCAAAGCCATCGGTAGAGAAACCCACCATCAAGTCTAAGGAGGGGGGTTGTGACCCGCCATCACAACCTCCCAAACCTCAAGACAGGAAAATCACTGAAGCCAAAGTTGAGGCCTATGAACCAAAGCTTCAATGGATACCTAAACATTAAGTCCTGCCACTTAGGAGTAGACTCCTACGACCCTGCAAGGCTAAGAACCTGCACTCGAAACCTAGAAGGCCAAGATGAAACTCTACTGACATCAACGAACAATCAAACCACGATGGGTCTCCAAGACCTTATTGCAAGCTCAAGGCTATTACATGTTAACACATGGATATGGGTACCTAAAGCCAAGATGGCCAAGGGCACTACTCAAACATTTCCCTTAAGCTTGACCACCCAAAGTATCAAGATGAATCAAGCACACATGCCACAAGAGACTCGGGGTACGAAACACATAGAACCTCAAAAGCCTAGGCCAACAGAGCCTAAACCAAGCTATTGACAAAAATTGCAGCCCACTACCCACAAGCTACCTCAACCTAATCCCACTTGTGCCCTTAAGGCCTCAGAAGCATCTAGTAGCGTGATACCCACAGCTCCAACCAAGCTCATCAAATAAGAGGCCAAGTCACAACCTCAAGAGCAACCCAAGCTGCAACAATCACCTACTAAACTATCTAGTTTGGTCAAACGCCAATCGGCCTTAGATGCTCTTATGAGCAGAGATTAATTCTAACCTTGGCTGCAAACTTAGCAGAGAATATGAGGGATGACTTGGTTGCTTGCCTTAGATATTTGGATGCTACCTTTATGGCACTTCTAAAAGCTATGATAGGTTGGATTTAGGTCTTTTGGACGAGCCTATAGCAACATAAGTGCATACACTCCCTTGTTCTTAGGAGGAATTAGAATTTGTATTCGTTAAGGCTTCCGAAGCAACTGCGGAGCTAATTGCCACTGAGGTTTCCAGAGAACACGCATGAAAGCAACGCCTCATTACGTCCTATGACAAGAGCACTAACCTTGCCATAGACCAAGAAATTGAGGAGTTAAAATAGCTTGCTGACACCAACTCCTCTTTCTTGAGGAAATGGTGGTATGCTCTCTGACTTCAATGGGAGAGCTAGAGGGCTACCAAATCTTGACTAACGTTGAGCAAAGACGTCCCATCAAAACCTCAGAGTATGACCCCACTTATGTAGCTCCACCAAACTCTTATTGGATATTGACCACCATTCGTAACCGACCCCTAGAAGAGAACCTCCTAACCCACCCATATTTAGATCAAATTCTGACTGAGGAGGAGTTATACATTGCCAGTCGAGTAGACTCCAGTGACTTTCTCATGGATATTTTCACCTATATCACTCAAGTAGGCATCCGTCCTTTCAAACATGGACCACTATGCTAATCTAGAATGCAATCTGAATTTCTATGCTTGGTCCATGTAGAAGTAAAGCACCAAGAACACGTGTTGAATGCCCTTGACCTCTCAACCTGTAATCCAAGAAAGGATTCTTCTCATTCCCAAGGGGGAAGGGGGTAAGGCAAAGTAAGGTGAAATCAATTGGTGAAATTAGGTGAAGTAAGGTAAAATCAACAAGTGAAATGCAAGGGGAATGAAACACGCAAGGAAAAATTTAAAGTCTCAATCATTCAACGTCCAAAATAGATGAAAATTAACTTGTGATTGAGGAAAAGTGTCATAAATTTTGGAAATGAATAGAACTACTCGAAGGAAAATTCTCTTTTTGTGCTTAAGTATGTTCTTCTTTCCATAAACGCACGATCAGCTCCTGCTTATCTTCTAGCAAGAGAGTGTCTTAAGAACGCTAATGGTGAACCATGGTTTCATGATAAGAGCTGAAGATGCTAGCACAACAGGATCGTGCCCACCATCTTCTATTCACGAAAGAGGAAAGAGTGAAGTATGGCCTTTCCCTCAAAAATCACACCTATAACCAGCTCAAGTTTCGAAGTAACCCCAATATTGAAGAGGTGGTGGCTAAGGAGGAGGATGCCAAAAAGGATTGTTGAGCAATGCAACCTAGCCAAGTACCTCGAGGAACTTGGATAGAAGCTTGACCACACCAAATGTGTGGAAATTTTTAGGACCTACAACCCTAGGGAATGTGGAATGGTGACTGTGGGGAGGGGAGAAGGAGCTAAGCAAGTGCATATTTAGCTCAGTGAGGCCTTGGTGGAGTAGGCGCTGGGTCTAGAATCCAAGTTGGAAAGGAGATAGAAGTGGGACATTTATGCCATGCTGAACATGAAGAAGGAGAAAGTATTGACAAATAATGGCATAAGCATTCAAGACATTCCCAACCCGAAAATCAGAATGCAGGCAAAAGTCACCCATTCCCTCTTCTCTAGCCAAAGATACAACTGCCTTATGCACAAAATCAGTGTGCCCATGCTGGAGAGCTTGGCAGCTCACTCGTTGGATGAAATAGACTAGAATGGCTAAGTGCAGAAAACCATTGATCAATCCACTAAGGCACTAGCCTTGGGAAGCTAGCCGACTGGTGGAGAATCCTTGACATCAAAGGGAGCTGAGAGAAAGAAACCATCGTCCAAAGCCTCATTCATCAGGTATGGGTGGATCTTGACTGCTCTAATCCAAGAAGTAGTAAAGGAGGCGCATGATGGAGAGGAAGGAGTTGATGAAACACCTGGAAGGTCACCTCCCCATCATGAACAAGAGCAGTCAAGTGAGAGAACAATTAGTGAGGAGGAGGAGAACCAGAAGCCTAGTCCAGTAAGAGAAGACAAAAAAAGCCTAAGAAAAAGATGACATAGGAGAAGCAAGAAGAAGAAAGGAAGAAAAGGAGAAGGCAGACTTGCAAAAAGCTAAGAAAGAGCCGAAGAAAGAGGTGGAGGAAAGGAAGAAGAAATACAAAGAAGAGTTTGAGAGATTAGAAGAAGAATCAAAAAGAGCCAAAGAGGAGAGAAAAATAAAGGCTACTGAAAAGGAGGAGGAATTGAAGAGAAAGGGAGAGGAGGACGTCCCGCTCGCTATGTGCTTGTCCATCGAATAGCAAGGCAGGAAAGACGAGTTGGGTGCCTTGAGCCTGCAAAGAGATAAAGGCTCGAACTCCAGTGCACATGTACCACAAATTACACCACTTACAGTGAGTGAGAGCAAGGGCAAGGCCCCTATCGACCCCATTCCACCCCTCTTAATACCCACCATCATAGTAGCAACACTAACTCAAGGCACCCCGGCCACTGTAGATGCCAGCAATCTCATGGCATGGGTGTAATACTTTGTTAATAAGGAACTAACGCAAGGGAGGAGTGTGGAAACTATAACTACTGGGCAAAAGAGATCGGTAGCACAGCAGACGTCGAGTCAGGATCCAAAATGACAGAAAGTGGAAGCAGCACGATCAATCCCCTCCCAAGCTTGGGAGGGGGGGTTTATATGGGAGGAAGCTGGGGGGGGGGTGGCCACATAAGTGGCATGATGCATGCCCTCCTCCCCATGCCCCTCCACATTTCCAGCTCATACTCCCTCTCCCGGCCATGCAATGGCTGAAGGGGAGGGAGTTTTTAAATTTTTTTTTGCAAATAATCCTTTATCCTTTTTCCCTTGGAGGGGTGTTCCTGCAGTGAACTATGGATTTTGAGCCACGGCTTCCTATACATGACGCAGGGCTGGTGTTTGTTAATGCGTGAGGGTGGAGCACTTAGCCCAAGGTTTTTCTGTTTGGGAGGTCACTTGAAATTGCTTATGCATGGGATCAAGAGTCGTTAATATTTCGTTGTGGAAATATTACATTCTCTCCCCCTTAGATGAATCGAGATGTCATCATCTTGAGGAGATCTGGGGGTATTGTTGGTTGAGAGTACTTTCATCCATCCAAGTGGCATCCTCTTTAGGGTAATCTTTCCATTGAATGAGGTATTCTCTCAAGGTCCTGGATCTCAAATGCCTCTCCCTCACATCTAAGATCGTGTCAGGCCGTAGCTTAAGGACTCCTTGGCTTGGCATTACAACTTGTTGATCATCAAGCACGTGACTACGGTTAGGCACATTCTTTTTCAATAGACTGATATGGAATACATTATGAACTTTTAGGTTCTCAAGGAGTTGCAGTCTGTAAGCATTACGCCCTAGGCACTTGAGAATCTTGTAGGGTCCACAATACCTTGGACTTAGCTTTTTGCATTCACCCGAGGATAGGGAACTCTTGTTTGGACGTATGCGAATGAAGACCATATCACCTTCAACGAAGGATTTGTCTTGACGTTTCAGGTCCGTGTAAGCCTTCTGTCTGTCCTTCGCGGCTTATATGTCCTCTCTTATTGATTTGATTTGGTCATCCATGTCTTCCAGCATCTGCTTTGAAGCTTCAACTCTCAAGGTTCGATCCGAAAAGTTCAAAGGACTACGACAATCATGCCCATACAATGCTTGAAAAGGGGACATCTGAATGATTTGTTGGTAAGAAGCATTGTAGGCAAACTCAACCAGTGGCAAATATTGAATCCACTTTTTAGGTTCGCGACAGCAGTGTGCCCTAAGCATATCTTCAATCACTTGGTTGACTCGTTCTGTTTGACCACCATCAGTTTGGGGATGGTAAGTCGTACTGGAACAGAGTTGAGTCCCAATGGCATCGAAGATAGCCCTCCAGAAGTGTGATGTGAAGAGAGAGTCACGGTCACTAATGATTATTTTGGGAAACCCATGCAGTTTGAATATTTTCTTGATGAATAACCTTGCAATGTCTAAGGCTTTATAGTTTGTCTTAACAGGGATAAGATGTGCAACCTTGGTGAGCATATCTACCATGACCATAATGGAGTTATATCCCCCCTGAACTTGGGGCAGGCCAACAACAAAGTCCATACTAATGAATTCCCATTTCATTTTGGGAATGTCAAGTGGTTGCAATTTCCCTGGCATTTTGACACGTTTGGCCTTAATGCGTTGACAAGATAAACATTCCGTGACATACTTGAGAATGTCACCTTTGGGCCTATCCCAATAATAGCTCTTCTTGACCGCATTAAGGGTCTTGGCATAGCCAGGATGTCCTGAGAAAGGGGAGTCATGGGCTTCCCAAAGTATCTTCTGCTTGAGTGATTGGCTTGCCAGGATATATAATCTTGTCCTATAGTAGACAAGTCCACTATTGATAGAGAATTCTTGATACTTTGTTTGTAGCTTTGGGTCTTGATCTTTGATGGGGATTTTCCTTAGCATGGATACCTTTGTGGCTAGAGATCTTGCTGTTGATGGATCTTGCAAAATTAGAGAATTCAGAAATGCCTTGTGAGGCTGAGTGCATCAGCAACTACATTCTCCTTTCCGGGCCAGTATTTGATTTCAAAGTCATATTCTTCCAGTACTTTGATCCATCGACGTTGCCTCATATTGAGCTCATTCTGGGTGAAAATCCATTTAAGACTTTTGTGGTCCGTCACTAAGGTAAATTTGTTACCCAGCAAGTAGTGTCTCCAAAGCTTGAGAGCATGGATGACAGCCAACAACTCTAGATCATGGATAGCATAGTTCCTTTCATGACTCTTTAGTTTCCTTGAAGAGTATGCTACGGGGTGACCTTCTTGTATGAGCACACATCCTAAGGCAAGTGCACTAGTATTAGTTATCATTTCAAACTTCTTACTAAGATCAGGAAGTTTCAGGATGGGTGCTGATACCAAGCTTTGCTTTAATTTATCAAAGCTGGTCTGTTCAGCAGATGACCATACAATTGATACCTGCTTCTTTAGTAGATCAGTCAGAGGCGGTGCAATCAAAGCATAGTTTTTGATAAAGACCATGTATCATCCTGTCAATCCAAGAAAACTACGTATTTCTTTGATAGAAGTTGGTGTTGGCCATTCTAGAATGTCTCTAACCTTGGCCGGATCTACTGAAATTCCTTCCGCTGATACAATGAATCCTAGATATTCAATCTGTCGCTTAAAAAATGCACACTTCTTCTTCTTGGCATAAAGCTTGTGTGCTCTCATTGTTTCGGGGACAATGCAAAGCTGGGGTTCATGATCTTTTTCTTGCTTGGAGTAGACTAGGGTATCGTCAAAGAAGACGAGTACAAAGTCATCAAGATAGGGCCTAAAGATATCCTGCATTAACCTGTTGAAGGTATCAGGAGCATTTGTCAGCCCGAATGACATGACTAAGAATTCAAAGTGTCCATACCTTGTGTTGAATGCCGTCTTTGGGATATCTTCTTTCTTGATCCTTATCTGATAATATCCAGACTTGAGATCTATCTTAGAGAAGATATTTGCACCTTGAAGACGGTCAAGAAGTTCATCTATTCTTGGAATGGGGTATTTGTTTTTAATGGTCAATTGATTCAACCCTCTGTAGTCAATGCATAGCTGAAGTGTTCCATCTTTCTTCTTCTGGAACAGCACTGGAGCTCCCCATGGTGAATTGCTAGGACGGATCTAGCCTTGGTCTAACACTTGCTTGAGTTGCTCCTTCAGCTCAATCACTTCTGGGATGGACATTCTATATGGTCTCTTTGTGATTGGTGCAACTCATGACGCTAGCTTGATTTCGTGATCGACTTCCCTTTGAGGAGGAAGTTCTGTCAGCTCTTCAAGAAATACGTCTGCGTATTCCTTTAACCATGAAGGTTACTCCCTAGATTCTTGATTCTTATCTAGCTTATTTAGTTTAATCAAATAGACAGGTAGGCCCTTCCTAACTCCTTTTATTCTCTGTGTTGCTTTTGCTAGCTGAATTTTTGGCTTACCAGCCTCTCCTTGAGTTGTGACCAGTTCCCCTTTAGAATTTCAAAAGGAGACTTGACCCTTTCCGTAGTGAATGTGGGCATCATTGGGCAACCAATCCATTCTGAGTAAAAATTCGTGGACACCTAGGTTTATTACCCGGAATCTGACCGAATTCGACTTTCCACCCAGTAGGAATTTCACCTTAGCAGTTTGCCTAGTACAAGAGATCTCTTGACCATTTGCTAATTCCACAAGTAAGGTAGATGCATCTTTTGTAGCTATTCCTAATCTTTGTGCACAAACTGGTGAAATGAAGAAATGTGTACTGCTACAATCAATCAAGGTTTTGAAGCTTTTACCTTGATAATCCGATGGAGTTTGAATCACCGAGAATTGGCGATTTGGCCCTTTCTTGTGAAGAGTGGCATGAACCATTGCCCTCTCAATGTCAGCTTCCATGGATGGGTCTTCCTCATCACCTAGCTCCTTGTTGGCAACACTGAAGGTTCTCCCTCTGGCCCTGACAGTGGCTCCTTTGGTCATGGGTGGATCCTTGAAATGGCCCTTGACGTTGTCCTCTACTAAGCTTGGGACACTGCTTTTTGAAGTCTCTAGTCTCATTGCAATGGAAGCAACGGAGAGTGCGGCCATTACCTTGTGCAAGAACGAAGTTGTTGATAGCATTCACCCTAGCTTTCTTCCTTTGTCCCTGGCTTTGGCCCTTCGCTCTCTTGGTCTGAGATCTAAGAATTTCGTTGTTTTGATCCCTATAAGACCAAGTCCTATTATTCCTTGGCTCGGTTTGCATCTCCTACATTATTGGCGCAGCTTGAATGAGAGCGTCTTGTAGGTCCGTTGGGCGCACATTGATTCCAAGCAGGTGTTAATGGGTGGATTTAACCTAGCACAAAACTTTGACACCTATTGTGTCATATCCATTTGTGGCGTGTATTTTAAGAGAGAGACGAACTTTGAATAATATGCATCCAGGGATAGTCCAAGCTGCTTTAATTCATAGAATTCATTCATCTTCTGTGTACAGTAGGCAGGTGGTAGATATCTCCCTCGCATAGCTCTTTTAAGCTTCTCCCAGGTAATTGACCCTTACTGAGATCCCTTGGTCTCTGCACCATTGTTTCCACCAAAGTCTTGCTTCACTGGTAAGCTTCAGTTTGGCGAGCATAGCTTTGTTAGCGGGTGTAGTACCTGCTGCCTTGAAATAATCTTCCATGGATTCGATCCAGACCTCGGCATTAGTTTGGACATTCCTTCCCTTACTATCGAATTCAGGTGGCTTGATTTGTTTGAGAAGAAACTCCTCTTGAATTACAGCCGTACTTAGTGCAAGGATCGGACTAGGAATCTACACTTGAGGTTGTGCCTGGGCAATAAGATTCTTTACGTTAAAAACTTACTAAACGTTTCTCACATTACATTAATATGCCCAATTTAGCTTTTAGCCAAGTGACCTAATCACTTAACTCCTTTACCAACACTTACAGTCAAGACAAATAGTGATAAAAATCTTATTCATTCATGTGGGCATAGCCCCTTTCGAGTACATTTATTTGGGAAGGTAGAACAAGCTGATACATGAATTTGGGGAAAATAAGATTGTGTTACATTCATCTATGGGGACTGACTAATAATATGGAGAGGGGTCTTGGATTTTTAGGAATCGATAGGTCATAGAAAGCTTGGGGTATCCCTTCCTTGTTACCTGTTTCTCTCATAACGTCCTAGCACCTTGATTCTGTCGACAGGGATTACTCGAGTCACTTCTTCGTACACATACTTGTTTTGTTTGACTTTCGGACTGCCGACATGTAGGGTTGCATTTGTGTGAGCCTCAACAAAGATGTACAGCTTCACGATCTTTAAATCCTCCATCCACTTGATTCTCTTCAAGTTGGTCCAAAGGTACACAAGTTGGTGGGCCGCTATGTAATATATTCATGATTCACCTGTCCATCTCCATTCCATGTACAGGGGTGAAGAATTGTAGATACGATCTAGAATATTCATAATGCCTAGCCTTTGTCGATAATCCGAAGCACGCATTGCAGTCATAAACATAACGTGGAACATCAAGAATTTGTTCCATGCTTCACAACTCTGCAGGCCAACATCCATAAGTAAGTAAGAAAATGTTCTTAATGGCAACATTGCTCTATTTCCCTGCATTAAGTTTCCTTGTAAATATTAGATCTCATTGGTTCGGCTCTGATACCAACTATAATGTGTCCCTTGTCCACTTGTAGGACACATCTTAGCAGCCCATCGGGAAGAGAGTCTAGAAAGCGCCGCTCGGCACTCACAAGGAATGTCATGGGGTTTGCGATCTAGGTCTTCCCGAGTCTTCCACGAAGCAGAAGCATTCCGACTGTTCCCACTTAGGACCGACCTGAATCAGGATTTCCCTAATGGTCAAGTTCCTAGGAGGTAGCTAGCATTGAGCCCCAGACAAACTACTTTGCGCAGAAACATTAGGGTCGAAGCGGATTTATACTGTACTTGGTTCAAGGAGAATGGGAAACGAGAGGGATGCGAAGCTCGATCTCTCTTCCCGTAAGGCATAGTCCCATTCTGTTCCCCTAAAACAACATAAATTGGGACTCTAGCTCTATAGATTCTAGGTCATTGTTACCTCGCTGTTGATTTCCTTTGAGAAAAGTTTCTTGCTGACCGGGACCACCCTTCCGTAGGATGGACCCAGAGTCACATCCATCGCACTTTCCTCGGGTTACTTAGTTATCTAAGTACCTACCATATTTAGTTTGACAAGCAAAAACAGCTTCCTTAATTAACCAATTAATCACAGGTTCCTTCACGTAACTTAAGCACTAACACAAAAAGACAATGTCAAGCAAGTTCCTTTTTCAACTTTTGATCTCTATTTACCAGTCTTTGGAATACATCAAATATCTAGCCCGAAGGCTACTCCAACAATCCTTAAGGATCACTATTCCAAGTTTCGCCCGTTGACTAATATGCGGGCCTCGAGATCCCATCTTGAGTCACATCGGCCTCTTGTGCAGGATTCGGAGGTAAGGGATTTATGGCCAGAGCCTCCCCTAGCACCCAAGCGTCCTCCTGCTCCAAGTAGCACCCATGGAGAGACCTCTCGCGACGGGTTCAGTCCACGTACCTGGTGCGGCTAACAACCCCCTCAAATAGGGTCAGGTGGCCATTCAGAGGTAACTGGTACTACCTCTCCCTCCAGGCTTTTAACCTGAAGCATTAGTTTGTTTTTCTTGAATTAGTTCCTTGAGTAAAGAAGTACAAAAAGTGCACCAAAGTGTACAATCACGAGCATTCCAGTGGTCGTTTGTACGGCCAACTGCTAAGGTGTGATTCCTTCTCCCTAAACGCTTCCAGCATTCGATCTTGGATCAATCGCGACTTGGCAAGATCCCAAGGGTTTCGTAAGCTAAGTTGCTTGTTTACCCTTTTTTCCTTGGGTTAGGGTTTTTACCCTATTGACCCAAATTGTCTCTACCTTAGGTTTCCTTAGACAATAAATGCTGGGCAACCTTGTCACCCTAACTTGGTTGGTCAATTGCTTTTCTTGGCAATTCATTACTACCTTGGCTTGGCAAATCAGTCCCAAGAAAAAGTGATGTAGCAGGATGACTACTCATCTTCTAGAAAATTAGACTTGTAATTAGAACTCGCCAGACTTGGTCTAAGGAGTAGCAATACTATTTTGTGATTTAGACACAAAATCATACGACATTGCAGCTTGTAGCACGAGATAGATGTCAGTATCTGACTTGTGGGGATTATATATTTCCTTGTACGGTATTTCTTGATCAAGATATAGGGTTTGGGAGTCCTATTGACCCAATCCAAATCCCTAACCCTACTAGGCTTGATAAACGTTTTGGCCCTAGGGTCCCTAAATTCCTTGCGGGAGTCTAGCATTTGGTCAACTGGCCCTTAGGGTGAGAACCCTAGATCATTCTTGCAAAGGCAATTAGACAATCCTAACATTTCGGGAATGTGGGTAGGACCTTTGAGATTGGAAATATTAGATCGGCATCCCAAGTGCGATACTAGGCAGAATTTTAACGTAACTTAACCCTACCTAGCATGTTGAGGTGATCGTCATATGCAATCTAATCATACCTTTATGATTTTCATGTAAGCTACTCAATTATATGTGAATTACTTAGTTGATCTAACCAACCCATGAGTAAAGACGATCTTCCCTTTAAAGATGCAAATAGTTTCTTCTAAATTTGCAAGCACTTTTCCCTTAAAGATGTAAGTAACTGCATGATGGGTGAGATGTATCATTCCATGCAATTTCAAGACCATAGACATTTTGCCTTTATGCAACTATAGGATCTATAGTGATCTTTCCTTTCCTTACCCTATGGATGTTGATTCATATTTAGAGCTACTCTTATAACCCTACGTTGATGCATCAAATTCAAGCTTTAGAATTTTAATGAAGATGCATCCTTTCCCAAATTCAAACTTTGATAAAAGAACTCCACATGAGCGAATGCCATGAGTCCATCATTGATGTAATCCTTCCTTTATCACTTAACCCAACCTAGAATATAACTATCATCACATGCAATTTGCAAGGTTCATAAATCTTTTCCATACATTGCAACTATTCAGACATCACTTAATGACCGTCTACGATTAGCTTACAACCAGGAAATTATTACATAAGTGCATTATGCGTTATATGCCCTATCCTCTGCGTAATGCAACAAGGACGCGGTCTTGGCACAAATTTTATCTTTAAAATTATGCATCCTACGTTCAAAAATGCGACTACCCTTGACCATGGAAATGCAAGTGCTAGTCATGCAACTGAACTTATAAATCGAACAAGTATATATAGATTTTCCAATGCATTTTAAGCTTCCCTACGTGAATTTAAAACATGTTTTATGCATCCTTTCCATGCGAAAATATTTTTTGAAACCTGGGCATTCAAGATAGGGGCGTTGTCCACTCTCGTACTTTGGGTGGAAGCTCCCACGTGCGTGTTGAGATATCGAGCTCCACTCGTGATATGCCAAGGTGACCGTTGTGCATTTATGTCGCCGACTCGTCAGTTGCAAATGCGGTTGGTACACTGCCCATGAATAATAGCTAGATGACAGCTATCCTTATCTACTCTAGTTCGTGGCTCAGTTAGTATGCCACCTTAGTTAGTTGAATTTGGTTTGAGACCCATATATAGGGTTCTTCTATTTCTATATACTTGAGTTCTTTTGGCTTACACAACTAAGAAGAGGAAAATTGTTTTCAGCCTCCACCTGTGTGTGTATTCCCCCATTGTGCAAGCAAGAAAGCTACAAGTGAGACTCCTTCCTTCTCTCCCACAATCTTGATATGGTATCAGAGCCTTGTTTGTGGTAAGGAGCTCAAGAAAGCAAGCCAAGTTCGCAGTGTTCTCGTAAGAGGACTAGTGTTGCTTTCATTCTTCTGTTTTGGGAGCAAGTCTTTGCAGGTAGCATAACCGAAAAGTGCAAGAGTGCATTGTCTCAGGTTGAGACCCTGTTTTTTTGATTTAAGGCCATTTCGAGGCCTGTTTTGGAGGCGGAAGTTTTCTGCACGCACTCAGGAAAAGGCCCAGTTTTATGCTGTGCGACCACTGTTCTATAGGTCAGTGAAAAGTTACTGTAGAAATTGCATTGTATGCCTGTGCGTAGAGACATTGGGAGTTACAGAATCATCATTGTTGCCTGTTGATGCAAAATCGTCATTAGAAAGTGACTGTGTGGTCAAATACCACTTTTGTCAGTTTTGCAGATTTTCCCTTGTGAGGCTGAAGCTGTGTTCTTTACAGTGACAGAATTTTTTACAGTGTTCTGTAATGGCGTCTGATTCTCTTTCACAGATTGTCACTGAAAAGCTTGACAAGAACAACTTCCAAGCATGGAAGTTTAGAATGAAACTTATGGGAAAAGGATATTGGGAATTTGTTGCAGGAAATGAAGAAGAACCAGTTCTTCCTGATGTTCCCAATCAACAGCAAATGCATGCATTTAAAGCATGGCATGAGAGAGCCAAGAAAGTTATGTACTGGCTGTCTATCAGCATTTCAAACTCTATGATTGTGCATATTCAAGATGCAAGTACGCCAAAGGAGGCATGGGATACTTTGTCAAAAATGTATAGCACAAATACGCAAGCCAAGAAAATGCAGCTCAAGCAAGAGTTGCATAATGTGCAAAGAGAAAATATGAGCATCAATGACTACCACATGAAGGTGAAGAAGATTGCAGATGCACTTGCTTCCATTGGGTCACCAGTGGAAGATGATGATTTAGTTTCTGTGGCCTTGAATGGTCTAGGAAAGGATTATGCACAGTTCCGAACATCCATTTCCTTCCGTGAAATATTTCCTGATTTTGAGGAGTTGATTGCTCTTCTAATTCCTGGGAGCAGAGAAATGATGGTGCATCTTCTTCAGGAGGAACTTCAAAAGAAGCTGTCTTCTACTCAAATACTGGAAGAGGTAGAGGAGGCCGATCTGGAGGCCGTGGTAGAAATCAGAATATGCAGCAACCTCAAGAAAACTAGTCCTATGGAGGAGGACGTGGTAACTCTAGAGGCAAGGGGAGCCAAAGAGGTCGTGGTGGATGGCAAAGAGGCCAAAATGCAAACAACAATGTTGAATGCTACTACTGTGGTAAAATGGGTCATATGGCTAAGGACTGCTATAAAAAGCAGAATGACATCATGAATGGAAAATTGCAACAAGGGAATTATGCATCCTCTAGTAGACAAGGTGATGACAGAAATGAGCATTTGTTTATGGTGCAGCACATGACCAATTCTGTGACAAGTGCAGAAGAAAGCAATGATGTGTGGTATGTTGACTCAGGTGCATCAAACCACATGACAGGTCATGCAGAATGGATGCAGGATGCAAGGAAAATGGAAAAACCAGGATCTATGGAGACTGGTGATGATACTGCACATCCTATTGTGCAGATTGAAAATTTTCCTTTGTCTATGCAAGATGGGAAAAAGAAATACCTATCGGATGTATTTCATGTCCCGAATATCACCAAGAATCTAGTTTGTGTTGGTCAAATGGTTGAGCAGGGCTTGCAGGTCAGATTTAACTCTCATGGATGCTTTGTTGAGGATATGAAAAATAAAGGTCGCTTAATAGCAAAAGGAAAGAAGAAGGGCAGAATGTTTACGTTGGATGCATACATGTCTGAATTGAGTGCAGTAATGTTTGCTTATGGGACCGGTGTAGTTGCAGATATTGATATCTAGCATAAACACATTGGTCATGTTAATGTACAGCGACTTAAATCAATGGAGGCCCAAAATTTTATTGCAGGATTGCCTAAATTCAAGGTTGCAGAAATGCATAAGGTATGTGAAGCCTGCCAATTTGAAAAACAGGCAAGGAAACCATTTCCTAGACATGTTCAAGAGAGTAAGAAGCCATTGGAATTAATCCACTCTGATGTGTGGACTACTAAAGCTACATCTCTTGGAGGTTGTCATTATTTTGTCACTTTTATTGATGACTATAGGAGAAAAGTTTGGGTGTATTTTATGAAAAAAAAAGTAAAGTTTTTGGGCATTTCAAAACTCTTAAAGCTATGGTTGAAAAAGAAACAGGCATGCAAATAAAATGTCTAAGGTCAGATGGAGGGGGAGAGTACCTCTCAAATGAGTTTGCAAGGTTCCTGCAGGAGCATGGCATAAAGCAGCAATATTCATGCAGTCATACCCCACAACAAAATGGAATTGCAGAAAGGAAAAATAGGCATATTGGAGAGGTATCTCGTGCCATGCTCAATGAAAAAGACTTGCCAGATTTTTACTGGGCTGAAGCAGTTGCTATAGTAGTCTACATAATGAACATGACTCCCACTGCAACAATACATGGGATGACTTCGGAGGAGAGGTATACTGGTAGGAAACCAGATATTTCTCATTTGAAGATTTTTGGTTGCATTGCCTATGTTCATGTGCCAGATGAGTTGAGATCCAAGTTGGATCCAAAAGCTGAGAAGTGCATCTTTATTGGTTACTCTCTACAACAAGCAGAAAGGGTATAGATGCTATAACCCTTCTACTCGTAAGTTTACAGTGAGCAGAGATGTTGTTTTTGATGAGATGAGTAGCTGGTATAAACTAGTAAATGTGATTGATGATGTAGATGCACAAAATGGTAATGCTGCTCAGAATTCACAGCAGCAATCACAAAATATTAGTGGACCTGGAGCGTCCTCTAGTAGTGGTTCACATTCTTCGCCATGGAGAGGTAGATTGAGATCAGGAGAATCTTCTCAAAGCAATGCAGATAGTGGTATTCAGGTATCACGAAAAGGAAAAGAGAAGGTAGATCAGCTCATGTTTGATGTGAACGCAGGTCACTCTTATGTGGATGGTGAATCCAGTGGCTTAGAACAGAGCATTGATGATGAGTTGGGTATTCCTTCTATTGTTACGCCTGGAATTAGGAAGACCAGGGATGTTTTGAGAGCACCTGGGAGTGAATCAACTTTGCGCAGGTCTACCAGAGCTAGGTATCCTGTGGATAGGCTGAAATATGATGGATTTACAGCCATTCACTATGCATATATGGTCAAAGTGATAGAGGAACCAGAACCCACTTCTTTTGAGAAAGCCATGGGAAAAGAAAAATGGGAGAAAGCCATTGATGAAGAAATGGATGCCTTGGAAGCAAATGCTACATGGGAATTGGTACCTTTGCCTAAAGGTAAGAATGCAATTGGCTGTAAGTGGGTTTATAAGGTGAAGCACAATGCACATGGTTCTGTGAACAGATACAAGGCAAGATTCATAGTCAAGGGGTATGCACAAACATATGGCATTGATTATGAAGAAACATTCAGTCTAGTTGCAAGGATTGCAACCGTAAGACCGGTCATTGCTATGGCTACATCAAAGGAGTGGTCTTTACATCAGATGGATGTAAAGAATGCCTTCTTACATGGTGATTTGCAAGAAGAGGTGTATATGGAGCAGCCACCAGGTTATGTGCATGCTGTTCATCCTGAGTTTGTTTGCAGGTTGAAGAAAGCATTGTATGGCTTGAAGCAAGCACCTAGAGCATGGTCTGACAAGATAGGACAGTATCTTGTCACTGTTGGCTTTCAGATTTCCAAGGCAGATTTCTCACTTTATGTGAGAAAAACAGAGAAAGATATTATGCTGCTTGTCATTTATGTTGATGATTTGATTATCACAGGTAATAGTGATGAAGATATCCGTCATGTGAAAATGCTATTGAAGCAGAAGTTTGAGATGAAGGATTTGGGAGAGCTATGTTATTTCTTGGGCATTGAGGTGATTAGATCACCAAGTGGGATATGGCTCTTACAGAGGCAGTATGGATTGGACATGATATTCAAATATGGGATGATAGGCTGTAAGCCTATTTCAGTTCCTTTGGAGCAGAATGTGAAGCTGAGCGCAGATGCAGGTGAGCTTCTGGAAGACCCTACAATGTACAGATGCATAGTAGGAAGTTTGATTTATATGACTATTACCAGGCTATATTTGAGCTATGCTATTGGATTGGTAAGTCAGTTTATGCAGGCTCCAAGTAAACCGCATTTGGATGCGGCTAGACGCATACTTAGGTATGTGAAGTCCACATTGCAGTATGGACTACTTTATGAGACTGGGGTTCAGATATAGTTGTATGGATACACTGATGCTGATTGGGCTGGTAGTATTTCTGATAGACGATCTACCAGTGGATATGTGTTTTCCTTTGGGAGTGCTGCAGTCACTTGGAGCAGTAAGAAATAGCCTACAGTTGCCTTGTCGAGCACAGAGGCTGAGTACAGGGGTGCAGCAATGGCTGCATGTGAGGTAGCTTGGTTGCATAAGCTACTTTATGATATGCATCAGCCTACAGATGGGCCAGTTGTCATTTATTATGACAACATGAGCAGTATACACTTGGCAAATAACACAGTCTATCATGCTAGAACAAAGCACATTGAGGTGCATTATCACTATGTGCGGGAGAGGGTTTTACTAGGTCTTATTGATCTAGTTTATGTCACCACAGAGGATCAGGTAGCTGACATATTTACGAAGGCATTGGGCACAGAGAAGCTGCGCAAGTTCAGAGACCTGCTTGGTGTACAGGAATTGGGATTGAGCTCGAGGGGGAGTGTTGAGATATCGAGCTCCACTCGTGATATGCCAGGGTGACCGTTGTGCATTTATATCACCGACCTGCCAGTTGCAGATGCGGTTGGTACACCGCCCATGAATAATAGCTAGATGACAGCTATCCTTATCTACTCTAGTTCTTGGCTCAGTTAGTATGCCACCTTAGTTAGTTGAATTTGGTTTGAGACCCATATATAGGGTTCTTCTATTTCTATGTACTTGAGTTCTTTTGACTTACACAACTAAGAAGAGGAAAATTGTTTTCAGCCTCCACCTGTGTGTGTATTCCCCCATTGTGCAAGTAAGAAAGCTACAAGTGAGACTCCTTCCTTTTCTCCCACAATCTTGACAGTGCGCTCCCCTCGACTTTTGCTTAGGGGCCATTGATGCAGTAGATTCCAACTGAGCAAACTTCCCCTTGACTCTCTTGTGCAATACGAAATCACTACTGCCCGAGAATTTCCTTCCCTTCGTAGGAATCCAGCCTTGCAAAACTTGGTTTTAAAAACCGGGAGGCACGGGTGAACTAGGCCTAGGGAAGCTTCAATAGAAGCTTCCAAGCTTCTGGGAACAGGGAGATGACGTGTGAGGGAGTGATGATTGGAGATGATGATGGAGAGGATGATGATGGAGGTGAAGATGATGATGAGGACAATGATGATGATGATGATGGTGACGACGGCAGCAGCAATAGAAGCCTGGCGGCGTGGCAATATGGCGGCGACAGGCAGACAGGCGGTGGGCAGCTCCACACAGCGGGGAGCAGCAGCACGATCAATCCCCTCCCAAGCTTGGAGGGGGGTTTATATGAGAGGAAGGTGGGGGGGATGTGGCCACACAAGTGGCAGGGTGCATGCCCTCCTCCCCATGGCCCTGCACAACTCCAGCTCATACTTCCTCTCCTCGCCAGGCAACGGCTGAAGGGGAGGGAGTTTTTTTTTTTAAAATTGCAAATAATCCTTTATCCTCATTTCGTTGGAGGGGTGTTCCCGTGGTGAACTACAGATTTTGAGCCACGACTTCCTACACACGACGCAGGGCTGGTGTTTGTTAATGCGCGAGGGTGGAGCACTTAGCCCAAGGTTTTTCTGTTGCGGGAGGTCACTTGAAATTGCTTATGCCCGGGATCAAGAGTCGTTAATATTTCATTGCGGAAATATTACAGGCTCCTTTACAAGCTTCATTAGCTCTTTCAATTCTCAACCCATATGTGGCTACATCTATGGCAACAATTGTTGTCCTTACATCCTTATCTTCCAGCCTCTTCTACATGCCACCATTTCCAAAATTTGGCTCTATTGGAAGACCAGTTTTTGTTGCATGTATTTTTCCATCTTTCTAAAAGACTAATATTTTTGCTTCCATTTCACGATAGGCTGTACAGTCTTGCTTTTCATATTGTAAACTATCACACCAAATGCATCTTCTCTTGTATCCTTCTCTATATGGCCTTTGGGTTGTTGCTCGACCCTTCTCTTCTACCTTGATATCCAATGTTTTGACCTTTGCATTGATTTATGTAAAATTTAGCCTCAAATCACGCATGCATTTGATTAATTCATCCACAACATCACCTTTAAGAGCCGAACCAGCAAGTATAGTCAGTTGCTCCACCATAGCTACAGGCACCTTGTCTACAATTTCAGCCCCCTTTTGAACATTGGCAAGTGTGGTGCTTGTACCCCATCTTAATTTCATCTGCTCTCTCTTTACCAACATATGCACTACCTCAGTTACATTAGCCCAATTTGACTTCAGTCCCATTTCAAAAGAGGCATATTCTAAACGACTTGTTAGCCTCTCTTGCAAAACAGGATTTGCAGCCTTTGGAAACAAATCAATTTTTTGACTCTCCAATGATTGATGCTCATCGGCATCCAACTGCGCATAGCGACTTTCAAATTCATGGCGCAAAGCTGTAGCAGCCAACCCTTTATTGGGCTTTTCAATCCAATCTATAAATGTCTTTTTAGTTTCCAATCCTACATCTTCCAAGAAAAACTCTTCTCTCAAAGCTTTATTAAAAGCTACCCAATCAGTATCTCTTCTATGTAACTCATCAATCATATCGTGCAATGCATGCATGGCTAAACGAGAGAAATACCGACTCCATGCATATTGCGGTACACCATGAAACAACATCTTTTGTTCATACAATCGGATGAAGACCAAAACATTTTGACCCTTAAACTGCTTCAATTATTGTGCCATTGCTTGCAATGCATTCACAGTTAAGGAATCAATTCTTTCTGCTTCCTACCGAGTTTGCATATGTTGTTGTAACAACAACTGTTGTTGTTGTTGTTGATGCAACAAAGCAATCATCTGCTGTAAAGCATCACCACCACTTGAACTTGTAGAATCCCCCATCTTTACACACTTATTGCTGACATTCACGTCGGGTTCACCACCATCGAAGCGTTTGGGATTGAAAGTCTACAGCGGGAGTAAGAGACAACAGGGTGAAGGGAGATTCAAGAAGAGCTGTACACAGAAGAAAAGGGGTTTGAAGAAATAGAAGATGTAGAAGAATACTCACAGAGGTGAAGCCTGTCAATTTATTTCTGCATTATGAGAAGATAAATCTCTTATAGACAAAAATGTGCATAAAACAATACCTTCCTCTATGCTACTCAGACCACCAATCTGATGCTTACATTGGCTCCAAAAGGGGGATAAAATACCAAGACACCTGGCTTGAATTCTGCCAGATCACTCGTTCATCTCCCAGTGTTCAGAGTGCTGTTCATTACTTGAAAACTGCGATTGTGCGTCGTGCAATTTTGCTAATCCTTCTTTTTACATAAAATACTCCCAAAATGGATGGAAGCTATATGCTTTGTTTTACATCTCATCCTATTCTAGAAGTTGTCTATAGTTTTTGGATTTTTACAAGATATAATATCTAAAATATCAAAAATTGGCTAAACTTGTCCAAAAATCTAGTATTTTTGGACCATCCAAACTACAGACACCAACATTAATGATGAATATGGCATTAGCTCTCTAGATCAATAAGAAAGCAGCACTCTAGAGTTTTTTACACTGTGACCACATAGCGACACAATAATGTGCGTCACTAAGTGGATGAGTGATGATGGATTTAGATGGTCTAGGCATTCCTTTTAGATTTATATCTTCCTTAGGTGCTATGGGACTTTGCCATGTTGGATATGGTGGCAGTGCCAATAGAGCTCCCCTTTTGTATTTGAGCTACCTATTCCTATGATGGATGGTTATGGGTATAGATGAGAGTATGGTAGCCTCTTGAAAGCGGTTGATAGTATATGGCTTGATGTTTGAATCCTCCATAATTTCACCAACTACATGGTTAAGGATTAGGGAATTTTTCCACAAGGTCATTGCGGCCACAATGAATACACTACACATGTGGTCTCATGGGTGGTTTCAATGGATACTAAAGCGGGCTCCAACTTAAGGCCATCCATTTCTTATGTGACATCCACATCTTTCCCTTTATCTTGCATGTCCTATTGGGTTGAATAGCCTTAGTATTCTGATCATCGAGGGCTCTAGATCATTCGGAACCTATAGTGCCATTGTTGAGAATTTTAGTTGAGATTCTAGCTTTTATTTAGTTTATTGATTAGTTTGTTTGGTCCTTTTCTAAAACACTAAATTGGGAGAAGGGGTTTTAATTTATCTAGTATATTCCTCTAATATTAAAGGCTTTATTGAGTTGGATTGTTTTCCTAAGGTTAGGCCCCCAACATTTTTGTCTTGATTGAATGAGCCTAACTTATTCTTCTAAGAGAGAAAACTCTTGAATGAGATCTTCAAAGTTTTTCCATTTCCCTCTTTCATAATCCCATATTTCTATCCAGTGTTTTATCCCTTTATTAAAGGTCTTGTAAGCTAAGGGAACTTGGTCCATTGTTATGGACCCATGAAAGATGCTGTGCTACATAGAATCTAAGGCACTAGGGTAGCATGTAGCTTTTGTTGGGGAGAGGCAAGTGAATTATTTAAAAGTGAACCATGCACTCAAGATACTTTCAGCAAGGTTTGAACAACCTTTTATAGTCATTTTGGTATGATTATAGGCTACTATTATTGGTTGAAGTCCTTTCCATATCGAAAAGCCCTCTATTGAGAACTATTTGTAGTTGTCTTGAATAAGAATAGACCAATGTTCTTATTCATAATGGAATGTTCTAACAATCCATTTGGATAACTTTTTTGCCGAGTGTAGTAAATCAGGGAGGCCTTATCCTCCATGTTCCTTTGGTTCACTATAGCTTTTTCAGGCTAATTTGGGTAAGTTAAACTTTTGAATGTTGCCAACCCATGTAAAATTCATTGCCAAGGCCTTCAACTTTTTGAGTCCTATTTTAGCACATTTCTAGTAAGATATAAAATAAATTGTTGATGGAATTATTACTTTGAGTACAACAATTCTTCCTACAAATGAGCATTGTAAGTCTTAGGGATATTACAATTTTGAAAAAACCTTATTTAGCATCCACTCCCATCTTTGTTTGGGTGTTACACCAAAACCCATTAGGAGTCCAAGTAGTTTGAATATCTTACCAGTTTCAATTTCTTTATAGCATTCATTAATTAGTCCACTAGGATGGGGGGACAATCAAAGTTTTGATTCCTCTTTTAGTTGGGTTGGTAAGAGAGCTAGAGGCTTGGTAGAAGGTTTGAATATAGGTCTAGAATGCCTTTCTTGGTGACTCATCATTGTTTACCATTCAATTTGTATCATCAGCAAATAGGTTTAGGACCATGTATTTACTATTGGGTAGCTTTATGCCATATCTCTTCCTCTATTAGGAGCCTAATGCATTAGAGAAAATTGTAAACAATAATGGTGCAAAGGGGAAACCTTGTTTGATTGATTTGAATAATGGGAAGGAAGAGGATAGCTCCCCATTTATTGCTACATTGGCACTTGCATTTCCAAATAAGGTGTAACATGCTTGATACATCTTCTTCCTAGGCCCATGCCTTAGACAGATTGAAGGATGCAACACCAATCTAGTCTATCATAGGCTTTGTGAGAGTCTATTTTGAAGAAAGGGAAGTCTTGGTGATTTTTTTGGGCATAGTTAAATCCCTCCCAGAGACTAATTATTGAGCCTAATATGTGCCTTCCTTTTGCAAAGCCTTTTTGCTCTTTTCTAGAGCCACCATCTATATGAGGACTCAATCTTCTTGCTAGTGTTTTAGCAAAAATCTTATGGGCCCATTAAAGACAAGTGATAGAGGTCTCTAGTTGGAGGGATTATTCTTTGCATCCCTCTTATGTACTGGCTTAATAACCCCCTTAATTTATGTCAACAGGCAAGGCTCCATATATGATAGACTATTTCCACACATTGGGAGGGGGGAATGATGAATTGTATAAATTCTTTAAAGAACTCATCTAGGAGTCCATCTAGTCCAAGAATTTTCCCTTTGTCTAATATTAGGACCTAAAACGGGCTCAACACTAGCTCTAAGGCACTACACAGACCTCTACCACTCACCTAAAACCACCTCACATGGCCTCGCGACCAAGAGCGTTTAAGAACTTTGCATTTGTACAAATTTTTAGTCCAATAAATAATTCTTTCCCCACTCCTTAGAGGGAGTCCCTAAACATGTTGGTGTTATACACCACGTAGCACACACAAAAGGAGCACCCCTCAGTTGATCACCGCGGCTCCACTACGACTCTCCTACACCTTGGCGATTGGCCCCAAGATGGATCATGAACATAGAACACATTTTAAAACAAACTCTACTCTTTCAAGTAAAAGATCCGAAAGATAATCGATAAGTCTCACCGAATAACCCCCAAGGAACCAAATATCTAGACCTACGGCTCAGGATACCTTACACCCTCACCATAGGTCATCACTCACACAAATAGGTGCTATGCATCCAGGATATGATACCATATGGTGCATCAATGCAAGTGTATATATGACCATTGTGCTCAAACAAATTTATTCATTAAAAATTAGCACATGAAAGTGCAAAGCCAATTATTTTCATGCTTTTATTCTACTACAATGGTGCTTCATTGCTTAGGGCTAGTATTGAGCTTTCTCGTGCTACTAGACCCTTTAAATTTTAGATGACAATGAGCCCTATATGATATGCATCATGAAACATTATGATTCAACATACCGTAACCACTCAACAACCCTACTCCCTATCTTTTAAGATTTTGCACACATTGATAGCTTTAAGGTGTGGTTTTTAATGTATTTTTCTTTTTCGAAAGTAATAAAAACTCACTTCAATAAAGAGATAGGGCTGAACTGAGGCTAAACCTCATGCTTCAACTCTATCATACATTCACAAATATAAATATGATTTTTTCTTATTTTTCTAATGTGAAAAACTATTGCTCGACCACCCTCTTAGCTGCTTCCTCCCTAGCCACCACAACTTCTATGTTGCGGACGGTTTGAAACTTAAGCTGGTTGAAGGCGCGATTTTCTAGGTAGATGTGATATTGCTCTCTTTCCTCATCTGTGAACGAGGGTCAGTGGGCGCGTTCTTGCTGTGACATCTTTTATTCTTGTCATAAATTGTATTTTTCATTAGTGCTTGCGACATAATAATTTGTTGAAAAAAGAAAAACTCTATGCATTTGAATGAATTCATTAAGATCCAATGTAGATTCTCCTTTTCACACTTTGACTTTTTGCCCTTTACTTCAAAATTTTAATGCCCTTTTCCTACCCCATCCATTTTTCATAATATATGTCTATGTGTTTCACTGACTTTGATTTGATTTACTGATTCTGATTTGATTCACCTTACCCCCTCCCCTTCTAGCTGCTTGAGAAGAATCCTTCCTAGGATTTAGGGTCAGAAGGTTAAGAGCTTTTAGCATGGAGGCGTAGGGGTTACTTGTGAAGGAGCCAAGTATAGAAATTGGGATTGTATTCCAAATGAGCTTCGCGGTCCAGATCAAAGGGCCGAATTTCCACGTATGTGATGTATGTGAGAACATTTGTTAGGAAGTCACCAGAGTTGACACAGCTAACAATGTGTAACTCTTCCTCAGTCAACAAGCGATCGAGGTAAGGGTGTCCTTTGATGTGCTCTTCCATGGGTCAACCACGAAGAGTGGTTAACACTCTATACGAGGTTGGTGCAACGTAAGTGGGGTTGTACTCTACTGTTTTGATAGCGCGGCGCTGCTCAGCATTGGTCATTATTCGGCATCCTTCAACTTTCCATTGCAACCTAAGAGTGTACCAATGCTTTAAGAACTGGGATTCCATCTTAGCAAGTCTTGACAGCTTTGTAACTTCTTGGTCAGTGATAGCAGAAGTGGTTCGCTGATCATACGACATGATAAGGCGTTGTTTGATTGCTTGCTCTTTGGAGATCTCACTGTTGAGCAATTCAGTAGCGGAGGTAGCGGTTTTTGCGAATGCGAATTCAAACGTTTCCCAAGAATAAGGCATCGTTTGAACTTTGGTTGCGAAGGATTCGTCCAATAGGCCTAAGTCCAGTCGATCGTAGCTCAGAGCTAGCGACACAAAAGTGGTGTCCAGTCGCTTAATGCAATCCACCACATCATCCCCTGTTTCTTTAGCTAAATCAGTTGCTAGTGTGAAAAAGGATTTCCTCTCATAAGAGGATCTAAGGCCTGTGGGGGTGGTTGGGGTTTGGTAGGACTTGAGCCTTTGGCAACGAAAAGTTGCAGTTGTGAGTGTTCTTGAGCTTGTGATTGGGTCACTGGGACTATGGCTAGGTTAGCAGCAGCCTTGAGTGACGGCCTGCTACTTTCAGGATGGATTTGGGAAGTCAGGGATTGACTTTGGAAGGTGATGACTCTTGTGATGGTGGCTGTCGCTTGGGTCGATAGGCTTGAGCGACTCTCTTGGGTTCACGCGTGGGTGAACTTGATGGATGCAGGTCAAGGAAGCTCAACGGCTTGTGGTTTTGAGGTTTTACGATTTTTGGGATGATCAAGCTTGAGGCTGGCATACGAGTGGTGCCTTTGGCCGTGTGGGCCTTAGGTATCCATATCTAAGCATTGCCCTCATAGTACCCTTGTGCATACAAGAGGGCTTTGGGGACCCATCTTTGACTGATTACGCATCTATTCCTATAACTGTGTCTGGGCATCCTAGGTTTAGAGTTTCTGGTCTTATGAGGGTAGGAGCGTCTACTTCTAGGCAGATGTTGCAGCTGTTTAGGCATCCATTGAAGGCGATGCTTTTGGGCCTTAGCTTTGGCTGCTATGGGTTGTGGTTTATGAAATTCGGGGAGTGGTGGCCACGCACTACCCCCTCCTTAGACTTGACTACATATGTTTCTATCGATGGCTTTGTGGTTCCAGATGAGGTCGTGCAACCCTTGCTGAAAGTTGTAACAATGCGAACGTTGTGTTGTCTATTGCGAGGTGGATGTGCTGCGACTCGTAACCAACATTGCAGTGAGCTGCTTTTTGAAAGTTCATCCCAACAGCGACTCCCTGCCTGCATCTTTAGTGTCTGGCAACACGTAAAAAATTAGTGGTACAGTCGCAGACTCGATAGAGATGGTGGCTCTACACTTGCCCAGAAGTGCATATGAGTGGGTTCCATATGGGCTTAATTTGGCAGTGGTGGCTTGAAGTCGTGGTTTGCCAAGTTGGGTCCAATGATCATGAGTTAAGGCATTGCAGTTTGCTCCCTTGTTGATCAGGGCTTCCTCATCCTCATCGTCGATTTTAGTGATTGTGGCTACTCGTACTTTGACAGGCGGTTCTAACATCGGTGACTCATGCAAAGGATGCGTAGGAGGGTAGTACTTCTTGACATGACTACCATTGAAGAAGCCTATCCCTTCACCATCTAGGGTCTCAAGTTTGACATGGCCTATTCAGTTGATCGCATGAACTTTGAAGGGTCCAATAACTCTAAATTCCATTTTTTGCTTATGCCCCTTAACTGAGTAGAGGAGCACTAAGTCACCCTGTTCGAACTCGCACTGCTTGACGTGCTGGTCAAACCAGCTCTTGCATCGGGCTTTCTCACAGATGAGCGCATGGGTGGCTAGAAGATGAGTCTTTGAGAGGCGTTCAAGTTCAACCAGGCGTTGTGTCCATGCCTCCTTCCCTTCTCATTGTTCTTGAAGTGCTATTCTCAAGCAAAGAACGAAGAATTCTAATGGTAGAATCACCTCTGTTCCATATGTTAGCCTAAAGGGGGTTTGACCGACGGTCGTTTTATAAGCTGTGCGGTAAGCCCACAAAGCTGCCATCAGTTTGTTGTCCCAGTCACTGTGTGAAGCAGAGACAACCTTGGTTAGGACATTGACAAGAATCTTATTCGTTGATTCAGCCTGGCTATTTGCCTGAGGGTAGTAATGCAAGGATTTGCGATGGATGATGAGGAAGGTGGACAGGAGATACACAATCACTTCATTGATGAAGTGCGTGCCTTGGTCACACTGACTAGTTTGATGGGGTAGCCGAATCGTGAAATCACTTGCTCCCATAAGAACTTAGTAGTCATTCTAGCGTCATTTTTTCGTGTTGCTCTCGCTTCTGCCCATTTTGTGAGGTAGTCCATGGCCACAATGATGTACTTGGCCTGTGAATACTATGCCGCAGGACTGTTGGGTCCAATGAAGTCAATTCCCCATTTTTCGAAGGGTTGTCGAGAAATAAATGGGGTAATTCCATTTGATCCTTGCGAATCGGAACCTTCGTCTCTACTGGCACTCGTCACAGTGCTTGACAAATCGTGCTGCATCGCGGAAAATCGTGGGCCACCACAGTTGAGTCTGCAACACCTTTCGTGTTGTCGTATCCCTGCTAAAGTTCCCTCCACTAATGCCACTGTGTGCTTCTGAGAGCACATTGTGCATCTCATGCTCGCAAACACATCTACGCAGCAATCCATCATGCCCCAGCCTATAGAGTTGGCCTGCAATCAACTGATAGGGCTGTATATTAAGGATTAATCACCTAAGTCAGGCTTTTTCTATCGGTTGGTTAGGCAGTCCGTGCTCAAGCACTTGGACTATGTCATCTGCCCAATATGGCGTTAGATCAGCCTTAAATAGATCTCTCTCACTGGAAAGGTTAAACAGATGGGTGTCGGGTAATTCATCATCAACAATACCTTGTCCAGCGGCTTCTCCGGTGGGAAAGCGTGACATGTGATTAGCCATGTAATACTATTTTCCCTTCCGTACCGCCATGACGAAGTCAAACTCTAAAAGAAGAAGGAGCCATCGAGCTATGTGTCCTGTAGCACAAGGTTTGTTTACTAGATAGAGCAAGGCTTGATGGTCCACGAAGAAGGTAAAGGGCGTGGCCAAAAGATAATGCCGGAATTTCTTCACAGTGAATACCATGGCTAATCTCTCTCTTTTGTCATCGAGTAGTTCATTTCCGTCTCAGTGAGTTGTCTGCTAGCAAAGCTCGCTGGATAGTCTAAATTATGTTCGCCAGGTTGGCACAACACTGCCCCCACGGCAAACTTAGAAGCATCGATATGCACATGAAAGGTAATGGTCCAATTTGGGGCTCGTAGGATTGGTGCTGTGGTTAGAGCCTTCTTCAACTCTTCGTATGCCTGTTGGCATGCTTTGGTCTATTCGAAGGCAATAAGCAGCTTGTACAAGGGTCTGGCAATCAACGCATAATTCATCACAAACTGTCAATAGTATCCAGTATTGTGGGAGCTTTTGCTCAACTGCCAAGACCCACGAACCACTTATTGTTTCAAGCGTTCCAAGCGAGCTCTAATGGCTATCTCTCACCTAGCCAACGCACCATCCATATCTACGAGTGTAGTGAGCTTACCTCTATGCCGATCGAGTTACCTCCTCTCCTGCACACTCTAGTAGCTCCACGATCCAAGTGTAAGCTTCAAGCAAGCTCGATCCTCCCGCTCCAAGCTCTAAGCTCCATCACCGCAAGCAAGAGAAGAGAAGAGAAGAGAAGAGAAGAGAAGAGAAGAGAAGAAGAGAGGAGAAGATGGAGAGCTTCTCCACCCCATGGTCCCTCACCCTCACACTCTCACCCTTCCTCTCTCAAGCACAAGCTCAAGCAAGCAAGAAGAAGAAGAAGAAGAAGAGGAGGAGAGCTACTTTTTGCCACACACAAGAATGAGCTTCTTATTCACTTTTCAACTTTATATACAAAACTCTAAATCCCTTTTGGGTGGTCATCCCCTTTTCCCCTTTTTTACATGGCCGGCTGTGGCCTAGGCCCTTTTCCCATTGTCCCTCTATCTTCCTAGCTTCCTTCCCACCACCCTACGACATTTACAAATTGCACGGTGGGAGCCCGACGCTCCTTGAATTAAACCACGATGTGCTTGCGCTCTTTTACAAAAGTTTTGAGCTGCACTTTTCCTTGTGCACCTTTGTCTTCCTTTTCTCTTTGCCTTGGCCTTTGTCTTTGTCTTTTGTTTTAGCTTTTCTGATTTTCCACTGCCTGGCACTCTTTTACAAGATTTCAGGGTGCGCCTTTGTATTTTAAAATGCACATTTCCCCTTTTGCATTTGCCTTGGACTTTTTAAGGTTGCCCTTGCGCTTTTGGCCTTTTCTCCTCTTCTTTATTCAATCGGGCTACCTTTTTTCCACCTTTTCCTTGCGTCTTTTTTATTTCATTTTGCTTTCTTCGTGTTGGGGTTAACATTAGCCCCCTCCTAGATGAGTTCCAGTCCCATGGCACTCACCGTCGTAGGTAGCAAGCGTTAGCATGCACTGAAGACGTGGGTGGTAGGAACATTGGTGGCTGACATGAGAGGAGTATTGGTGGTCGTGGGGAGGAAGGTCATTGGGGGCACGTTGGTGAGTTAAGTGGTAGGGCAATGGTATTTGGTGGTAGGGCTGTTCTTTGGGGGGGTTGCACTGATGGAGTATAAGTGGCAGTTTGTTGGGGATTCTGTACATGATGATTCTTGGCAGGCTTATAGGGTGATAAGGATAGGAATTGAGAGTTGAGTGTTGATGAAGAGCAAACAACACCTTTGTTGGAGTCTTCACTACCTGCAATTGAAAAACCTCTCATGTGATCTCTCCCTAAGGGGTAGTGCTAGTCTTCTCATCGTGCACAAGACATATTTTGATTAGTTTGGGAGACAGGTCGAACTCTAAGCAAGCCTAGAGTAGTCCTGCACTTGAGGACCCAAACTGTGCATAGGTTATATTGTGAATATTAAGTGAGTACACGTGTGTATTTAGGTATTACTTAGTTAGAAGACTGTCGGCCTGGTTCCTTGTATAGCAATGGGTCAGTGAAGCAAGGGCTAAGTTGATGGAAAAATTTGTCGATGAAGATGGGGAGTACACTTGAAGATTGCTTGAGACATCATTATGGTCTTGTCAAGGCAATGTAGCATAATTGAGCTCCTTGATGTCTCAGCTTTTGGTAGCTAGTGGCTACTTGTAGTGCTTGAAAAGTATGGTGTACTTTTCCATTGTCTTTCACGCCTTGCTTACCACTGTTGATTGTAATGGCATTGAGATGGAGTGCAAAAGAATTGTGCAAGTGGTTCAAGGTGACAGGTCGGTGAGCTCCCTAGGTATGTCCTGCCCTTGATGTGCCTTGAAAAATTGTGGGGGATGTACAAAGGGCTAGGGATTAGGGACGGAGCCAGTCGACCAAGGTCACTGGACGTACCTAATTTGAGGACCTGTAGGTGCGGTGCTGTGATCCTGTGTGTTTTTTTTTCTTTTTGGTGGAAAAAATGAATACAATCAATGCCATACAATGAGGCTGTTAGCCTTTCATTTGGATTGAGAAATGTTGGGATCCAAAGGCTATGAAGAATGGATATTACAGAGATGATTGTGTCACCAACCTTGATGCCAGAGGAACTATTGTTGAGACGAAGAGATACACTTGAGATTTTGCAAACCTCCTTGTAACATGTGAGACATCGAACAATTGAGGTAGCGCTTGGAGTGAGCTGTGCATGGACAAGGGCAGATCATCTTGCAAATTGAATCCTAGATGACGAAGAGACGTTTGCCCTTGTTGAGAGCGTGGCTCCTGCCCGGACATAGAATTTGGCCAAGAAGGAGGAGGTAATCGATGATTATGCTTTGGCCATGCTCAATTGCAATATGTGCTTTCTGCAGAGGTGTCCTTGGGTTCTCATCCAGTGGTGGCACTTCCGTCATGGTTTTTGTTTCTTGGTATTCCTGTCACTTCCTCCATAATGGTTCTTTGTGGGGTTGGTGGTCTTGTGGTGACTTGGATATTAAATGCTTCTAGGCATTGATCTGTGTCATTTTGCATTCACTTGGAAAGGCGTGAGAGTACATGCAAGTCACATGCTTCAACCATAATGAAAATGTCCAGCTAAACAAGACATCGCCAACTTGAATCCCTTAGTTTTGACTTGATGCATATCACCTGCACTTGGTCATCATTGCTCATGGGGTGTGTTGGCCTTTGCTTCTTTTGGTATTATTTACACAGTCACAAAACACGTTGTTTATTTATGTACAAGTTCATGAAACCATGTCACTCCGTAAGGATAAAAACCAATTGTAGAACTCAAGATTGTACTCGAGTGTGGCACATATATCTAGCTTCAGTGGTAGCCTACTTAGCAATAATAAATATTTGGCAACATCAAGTAGCATGGTGCCTTGTTTGAGTCTACTGAAAACATATAGCTCCTCCTTAGTGAGAACTTTATCAATCAAAGGGCTCTCTAGGCTAGTTCCAGCTAGGTCCATACCTCGAACTGTAGCTAGAACTCAAAATGAAGTTGGTGCCACATAGGTCGGGTCTCTTTGGGACCGCCATTTGGCTAGTCGCTCCTCTGAGACTGTCATGATTTGGGCTCCAAGTTCGGCCATTGTAGCGCGGTTTTCAAACCAACGTTTTTCAAATTGGCTTCTACCCTCTAATTATTGCTTTAGTTGCTCTATCTCTAAGAGATTTGGCTGGCAGAGTGTTTCATTAAATGTCACAGTTAAGGGTAGTTCGTCAGCCTCCTCGTCAGAGATGAGTCGCATGCGTTCATGTAAGAGCTTGTCATAATGACCGTCAAGATATTCTTTGTTGAGATGACAAGCTCAACACATGTGGACATTGATGATGGACTGCCTGGTTAGATGGGTCCACACGTCTACACTTAGCATGTCGGTGGTCATTATGGCTCTCACATGACCATTGACTCATTACTTATTATATTCAGGTTGTTACACCTACTTACAGCTGGCATAGTTATAGGGCCAATCAACTAGTGTAGTCGGTTATACATTGTTTGACTTAGTAGGCCACTTTCCTTTATATTGTATCTTATCTATACTTTGTGTACATTGTAAAGAGTATGGAAGAAGAAGAAGAAATCAGCAAGAAAACGTTTTGGCCTCCATCTCTCTTCTTGTCTCTTGAGTGAGCTTCTCCTTGTGCATTTTGTGTGTGTTCGGCGCAGCATCTTGAGCAAGTCCCCCTACCACGCGATTCTTGACATGGTATCAGAGCCATGCCACTGAGAGAGGCTGGTTTCGAAGGCTGAAGTGAAGGAGAAGAAGAAATGTTCGAGCAAACAAGCCATGGGTAAGAAGCTCTCCCATTCTTCCACTCTTTCTCTTGGATAGTGCCTATGGAGGCACCGAAAGCAAGGCAGAGCAAAAATCTCAGATTGCAGTGAGATTTGGTGTGCACGAAGAGCACTGTGTATTCTGAGGCTGTTTTAGGCCCCGTTTTAGAGCCGCAAGTTTGTGGATAGTAGTTTTAGGGTACACAGTGATTTCAGCTGTTTTGATCGAAAGTAGGTGCATAGGTTACAGAGTGTGAATCTGTAATTCTTGAGGTGTTTGCAGGAAGCAAACATAAGGTTTATCTACAAACAGGTTGCAGATTGCATGTATTGTTGAGCAGACAGTGAAAAAGGCTGTCTGGTGTATTGCTGTGCACTATAGGTTGAGGGTTGCAGAAGATTTGCTGGCTGTTTGGTATTAGTTTTTTGATAATGGCAGAGAACAGTGGATGCCCCATCATTGAGAAGCTCAACAAGAACAACTACCCTTCATGGAAGTTTTGTGTCACAAACTTCCTTATTGGAAAAGGCCTCTATGAGTTTGTGTCAGGTGAAGAAAAGGAGCCGGAGGTGAGTGATCCTCCAATTGCAGAAGAGACAAAGGCATGGAAGGAATGGAATGCAAAAGACAAGAAGGTCATGTATTGGCTGTCTGCAGTAATTGACAATAATATGCTGGGACATATTAGAAATGTAGAGAATTCATATTCGGCTTGGACCATACTTGAAAGTGTTGAGATATCGAGCTCCACTCGTGATATGTCAGGGTGACCGTTGTGCATTTATGTCATCGACTTGTTAGCTGCAGATGCGGTTGGTACACCGCCCATGAATAATAGCTAGATGGCAGCTATACTTATCTACTCTAGTTCGTGGCTCAGTTAGTATGCCACCTTAGTTAGTTGAGTTTGGTTTGAGACCCATATATAGGGTTCTTCTATTTCTTTGTACTAGAGTTCCTTTGGCTTACACAACTAAGAAGAGGAAAACTGTTTTCAGCCTCCACCTTTGTGTGTATTCCCCCATTGTGCAAGCAAGAAAGCTACAAGTGAGACTCCTTCCTTCTCTCCCACAATCTTGACATGGTATCACAGCCTTGTTCGTGGTAAGGAGCTCAAGAAAGAAAGCCAAGTTCGTGGTGTTCTGGTAAGAGGACCAGTGTTGCTTTTATTTTTCTGTTTTGGGAGCAAGTCTTTGCAGGTAGCACAGTCGGAAAGTGCAAGAGTGCATTGTCTCAGATTGAGACACCCTTCGCGGTGTAGCAAGAGGGCAGTATATGCTGCGGGAGAGGGCTTTAGCCCATGGTTGCTCTGTTTTTTTGATTTGAGGCCATTTCGGGGCTTGTTTTGGAGGCTGAAGTTTTCTGCAGGCACTCAGAAAAAGGCCGTGTTTTATGCTGTGCGACCATTGTTCTACAGGTCAGTGAAAAATTACTATAGAAATTGCATCGTATGCTTGTGCGCAAAGACATTGGGAGTTACAGAATCATCCTTGTTGCCTGTTGATGCAAAATTGTCACTAGGAAGTGACTGTGTGGTCAAATACCACTTTCGTCAGTTTTGCAGATTTGCCCTTGTGCGGCTGAAGCTGTGTTCTTTGCAGTGACAGAATTTTTTTGCAGTGTTCTGTAATGGCGTCTGATTCTCTTTCACAGATTGTCACTGAAAAGCTTGACAAGAACAACTTCCAAGCATGGAAGTTCAGAATGACGAATTTCCTTATGGGAAAAGGATATTGGGAATTCGTTGCAGGAAATGAAGAAGAACCAGTTCTTCATGATGTTCCCAATCAACAGCAAATGCAGGCATTTAACGCATGGCATGAGAGAGCCAAGAAAGTTATGTACTGGTTGTCTATCAGCATTTCAGACTCTATGATTGTGCATATTCAAGATGCAAGTATGCCAAAGGAGGCATGGGATAGTTTGTCAAAAATGTATAGTACAAATACACAAGCCAGGAAAATGCAGCTCAAGCAAGAGTTGCACAATGTGCAAAGAGAAAGTATGAGCATCAATGAATACCACATGAAGATGAAGAAGATTATAGATACACTTGCTTCCATTGGGTCGCCAGTGGAAGATGATGATTTAGTTTTTGTGACCTTGAATGGTCTAGGAAAGGATTATGCACAGTTTCAAACATCCATTTCCGTCCATGAAAGATTTTCTGATTTTGAGGAGTTGATTGCTCTTCTAATTTCTGAGGAGCAGAGAAATGGTGGTGCATCTTCTTCAGGAGGAACTTCAAAAGAAGCTATCTTCTACTTAAATGCTGGAAGAGGTAGAGACAGAGGTAGAGGAGGCCGCTCTGGAGGCCGTGGTAGAAATCAGAATATGCAGCAAACTCAAGAAAACCAGTCCTATGGAGGAGGACGTGGTAACTCTAGAGGAAGGGGGAGCCAAAGAGGTCATGGTGGATGGCAAAGAGGCCAAAATGCAAACAGCAATGTTGAATGCTACTACTGTGGTAAAATGGGAGGAGATGGCTCGAGCAGGGGATACCACATCATGGTATGCACAGACGAGCTTGGTTTGACAGACATGGGCTGGACATTGATAGACTCCCACCTCTTCTATATGATACTCAGGCTCCCACTTACACCCTCTCTCTCTCTGAGAGGAACAGAGTCATCAGACAGGAGATATGTCATATTTATATACAGAGGACATGGGTTAGCCCTGCACAGCCACTGCCATCGAAGATGGCACATTATTATACACAGTTCTTGAGCATATCAGAGTAGGGATTCATAGAGATTCCGAGATATATGTAGATCTATATGCCACATCGATTGAGAGTTCTTATTGGACAGCTCAGGATATCATCACATCAGCTTATGATTGAGAGTGGCAGAGCCAGTGGCATCGCTAAAGACTGCTATAAAAAGTAGAATGACATCATGAATGGAAAATTGCAACAAGGGAATTATGTATCTTCTAGTAGACAGGGTGATGACAAAAATGAGCATTTGTTTATGGTGCAGCACATGACCAATTCTGTGACAAGTGCAAAAGAAAGCATTGATGTGTGGTATGTTGACTCAGGTGCATCAAACCGCATGACAGGTCATGCAAAATGGATGTAGGATGCAAGGAAAATGGAAAAACCAGGATTTGTGGAAATTGGTGATGATACTGCATATCCTATTGTGCAGATTGGAAAATTTCCTTTGTCTATGCAGAATGGGAAAAAGAAATTACTGTCGGATGTATTTCATGTCCCGAATATCACCAAGAAGCTGGTTTCTGTTGGTCAAATGGTTGAGCAGGGCTTGCAGGTCAGATTTAATTCTCATGGATGCTTTGTTGAGGATATGAAAAATAAAGGTCGCTTGATAGCAAAAGGAAAGAAGAAGGGCAGAATGTTTACGTTGGATGCAGACATGCCTGAATTGAGTGCAGCAATGTTTGCACATGGGACCGATGTAGTTGCAGATATTGATATCTGGCATAAACGCATTGGTCATGTTAATGTACATCGACTTAAATCAATGCCAGCCCAAAATATTGTTGCAGGATTGCCTAAATTCAAGGTTGCAAAAATGCATGAGGTATGTGAAGCCTGTCAGTTTGGAAAACAGGCAAGGAAACCATTTCCTAGACATGTTCAAGAGAGTAAGAAGCCATTGGAATTAATCCACTCTGATGTGTGGACTACTAAAGCTGCATCTCTTGGAGGCTGTCATTATTTTGTCACTTTTATTGATGACTATAGCAGAAAAATTTGGGTGTATTTTATGAAAAAAAAAGTGAAGTTTTTGGGCATTTCAAAACTCTTAAAGCTATGGTTGAAAAAGAAACAGGCCTGCAAATAAAATGCCTAAGGTCAGATGGAAGGGGAGAGTACCTCTCAAATGAGTTTGCCAGGAAAGCAGGAGCATGGCATAAAGCAGCAATATTCATGCAGTCATACCCCACAACAAAATGGAATTGCAGAAAGGAAAAACATGCATATTGGAGAGGCGTCTCGTGCCATGCTCAATGAAAAAGACTTGCCAGATTTTTAATGGGCTGAAGCAGTTGCTACAGCAGTCTACATAATGAGCAGGACTCCCACTGTAGCAATACATGGGATGACTCCAGAGGAGAGGTATACTGGTAGGAAACCAGATATTTCTCATTTGAAGATTTTTGGTTACATTGCCTATGTTCATGTGCCAGATGAGTTGAGATCCAAGTTGGATCCAAAAGCTGAGAAGTGCATCTTTATTGGTTATTCTCTACAGCAAAAAGGGTAGAGATGCTATAACCCTTCTACTTGTAAGTTTACAGTGAGCAGAGATGTTGTTTTTGATGAGATGAGTAGCTGGTATAAACCAGTAAATGTGATTGATAATGTAGATGCACAAAATGGTAATGCTGCATAGAATTCATAGCAATAGTCACAAGATATTAGTGAACCTGGAGCGTCCTCTAGTAGTGGTTCACATTCTTCACCATGGACAGGCAGATTGAGATTAGGAGAATATTCTCAAAGCAATGTAGATAGTGGTATGCAAGTATCAAGAAAAGAAAAAGAGAAGGTAGATCAGCCCATGTTTGATGTGAATGCAGGTCACTCTTATGTGGATGGTGAATCCAGTGGCTCAGAACTGAGCATTGATGACGAGTTGGGTATTCCTTCTATTGTTACACCTGGAGTAAGGAAGACTAGGGATGTTTTGAGAGCACCTGGGAGTGAACCTACTTTGCCAGGTCTACCAGAGCTAGGTTTCCTATGGATAGGCTAAAATATGATGGATTTACAGCCATTCACTATGCATATATGGTCAAAGTGATACATGAACCAGAACCCACTTCTTTTGAGCAAGCCATGGGAAAAGAAAAATGGGAGAAAGCCATGGATGAAGAAATGGATGCCTTGGAAGCAAATGCTACATGGGAATTAGTACCTTTGCCTAAAAATAAGAATGCAATTGGTTGTAAGTGGGTTTATAAGGTGAAGCACAATGCGGATGGCTCTGTGAATAGATACAAGGCAAGATTAGTAGTCAAGGGGTATGCACAAACATATGGCATTGATTATGAAGAAACATTGAGTCCAATTGCAAGGATGGCAACCGTAAGAGCAGTCATTGCTATGGCTGCATCAAAGGGATGGTCTTTACATCAGATGGATGTAAAGAATGCCTTCTTGCATGGTGATTTGCAAGAAGAGGTATATATGGAGCAGCCACCAGGTTATGTGCATGTTGTTCATCCTGAGTTTGTTTATAGGTTGAAGAAAGCCTTGTATGGCTTGAAGCAAGCACCTAGAGCATGGTCTGACAAGATAGGACAGTATCTTGTCACTATTGGCTTTCAGATTTCCAAGGCAGATTTCTTACTTTATGTGAGAAAAACAGAGAAAGGTATTATGCTGCTTGTCATTTTTGTTGATGATTTGATTATCACAGGTGATAGTGATGAAGATATCCTTCATGTGAAAATGCTATTGAAGCAAAAGTTTGAGATGAAGGATTTGGGAGAGCTGCATTATTTCTTGGGCATTGAGGTGATTAGATCACCAAGTGGGATACGGCTCTTGCAGAGGTAGTATGGATTGGACATGCTGTCCAAATATGGGATGACAGGCTGTAAGCCTATTTCAGTTCCTTTAGAGCAGAATGTGAAGCTCAGTGCAGATGTAGGTGAGCTTCTCGAAGACCCTACTATGTACAGACGCATAGTAGGAAGTTTGATTTACATGACTATTACCAGGCCAGATTTGAGCTATGATGTTGAATTGGTAAGTTAATTTATGTAGGCTCCAAGGAAACCACATTTGGATGCAGCTAGATGCATACTCAGGTATGTGAAGTCCACATTGCAGTATGGACTACTTTATGAGACTGGGGTTTAGATACAGTTGCATGGATACACTGATGCTGATTGGGCTGGTAGTATTTCTGATAGACGATCTACCAATGGATATGTGTTCTCTTTTGGGAGTGCTACAGTCACTTGGAGCAGTAAGAAACCACCTACATTTGCCTTGTCGAGCACAGAGGCTGAGTACAAGGGCGTAGCAATGGCTGCATGTGAGGTAGCTTAGTTGCATAAGCTACTTTATGATATGCATCAGTCTACAGATGGGACAGTTGTCATTTATTGTGACAACATGAGTAGTATACACTTGGCAAATAACCCAGTCTATCATGCTAGGACAAAGCACATTGAGATGTATTATCACTATGTGCGGGAGAGGGTTTTACCAGGTCTTATTGATTTAGTTTATGTCAGCACAAAGGATCAGGTAGCTGACATATTTACAAAGGCATTGGGTGTAGAGAAACTGCGTAAGTTCAGAGACCTGCTTGGTGTGCAGGAATTGGGATTGAGCTCGAGGGGGAGTGTTGAGATATCGAGCTCCACTCGTGATATGCCAGGGTGACCGTTGTGCATTTATGTCACCGACTTGTTAGCTGTAGATGCGGTTGGTACATCGCCCATGAATAATAGCTAGATGATAGCTATCCTTATCTACTCTAGGTCGTGGCTCAGTTAGTATGCCACCTTAGTTAGTTGAGTTTGGTTTGAGACCCATATATAGGGTTTTTCTATTTCTTTGTACTAGAGTTCTTTTGGCTTATACAACTAAGAAGAGGAAAACTGTTTTCAGCCTCCACCTTTGTGTGTATTCCCCCATTGTGCAAGCAAGAAAGCTACAAGTGAGACTCCTTCCTTCTCTCCCACAATCTTGACAGAAAGTATGTTTTCCGTAAATACAAAGGCACGAAAGATTCAACTCAAGCAAGAGTTGAATACATTGAAGAAAGGGAAGATGTTTATCAATGAGTATGCACTGAAGGTAAAGAGCATTGCAGATGCATTGGTAGCGATTGATGCAATGTCCGATGATGATGATTTGGTGTCGTCTACCTTGGGTGGACTTAACAATGAAAAGGCTTGGAAGTCTTTTGTAACTTCCGTATATATCAAAAAGCCATTTCCAGATTTCGATGAGTTGGTCTCCCTTATGACCACTGAAGAGATCAACATGCAAAGTGAGACATCTGAAAGAAGTGGTGAACAGGTCCAAGCTTTCTACTCCAGTTCAGGAAGGGGACGTGGCAGGTTCTCTTCAAAAGGCTGTGGTACAAGATGTGGTAGTGACAACCAGCAAAACAGATTGAATCAGCAATTTGGCGATATGCAGGTTTCAAGAGGTTGTGGTAATTTTAGAGGCAGGGGGAGCTTTAGAGGAAGAGGTGGATGGCAAAACAGAGGTTCTAACAACTCTGGTATTGTGTGTCACTACTGTTGCAAAATAGGTCATATTGCAGCCCAATGTTATGCTAAGAAAGATGATATTCGCAGTGGTAAATTGCAGCAAGGAAACTATGCATCCTCTTCACGACAGAATGAAGATAAAAATGAACGTCTGTTTGTTATGCAATATATGGTGAATGCTATTACAGGAAAGGAAACACATGATGATATTTGGTATGTTGATTCAAGTGCATCCAATCATATGACTAGCCATGTAGAATGGTTTGGAGAGATGCAGGATTTGCAAAATGCAGGTTATGTACAGACATGTGATGATTCATGCCACCCAATTTCACACATTGGAAAAGTTTCCTTGTCCTTGCATGATGGTAAGACAAAGAGTCTTTCAGATGTATTACATGTGCCATCTATTACAAAGAACTTGGTGTCAGTCGGTCAAATGGTAGAGCAAGGGCTGCAAGTCAGATTTAATGCAAAGGGATGCTTTGTAGAAGACTTCAATGACAAGTGCAGGTTGGTAGCAAAGGGAAGTAGAGTTGGACGTATGTTTACTCTGGATGCTGGAATTCCTACTATGAATGTTGCTATGTATGCTAAAGGAAAAGGTGTTGTTGCAGATATTGAAAATTGGCACAAACGCATTGGACATGCAAATGTACAAAGGCTGAAATTAATGCAGTCCAAAGGGTTGGTTACAGGTTTGCCTACATTTAGAGTTGCAAAATTTCATAAGGTATGCGAAGCATGTCAGTTTGGTAAGCAGGCAAGACAATCCTTTTCATATGACAGAGATGTAAGCAGAAATATCCTTGATGTTGTGCATACAAATATTTGGGGGCCTACACAAAATGTATCTCTTGGAGGCAGTTCATACTTTGTCACATTCATTGATGATTGTTCTAGAAAGCTGTGGGTATATTTTATGAAGGAAAAGAGTGAAGCATTTGAGCACTTTAGAACTTTCAAGGTTGCAGTTGAAAGAGAAACAGTCTTGAAAGTAAAGTGCTTGAGGTCACATGGAGGGGGAGAGTACCTCTCAAATGAGTTCAGTGATTTTTCGAGGTCTCATGGGATAAAGAGATAGTTCACATGCAGATATATCCCACAGCAAAATGGGGTTGCAAAAAGGTATATTACAGAAGTTGCACGCGCCTTGATGGCTGAAAAGAATATGCCTAAGAATTTTTGGTCTGAGGCTGTCCATACTGCTGTTTATATTATGAACAAAACTCCCAGAGCTGCAATTCATGGTATGACCCTCGAAAAATGTTTTATTGGTAAGAAGCCTGATGTCTCACACTTGAAAGTGTTTGGATGCATTGCGTATGTTCATGTGCCAGATGAATTGCGGAAGAAACCGAATCCAAAGGTCGAGAAGTGTGTCTTTATTGGATACTCTTTAGAGTAGAAAGGGTATCACTATTATAACCCTGTCACATGTAAGTTCAGAGTGAGCAGGGATGTCATCTTTGATGAAATGAGCAGTTGGTATGCATCTAGTGGTGATGCATTAGATGATGATGATGATCATGACAATCATGTGCAGGTTGAAAAGCAAGAATCACAAACTCTTAGTGGACCAGAGACATCATTTGGTAGTCCTTGGTCTGGGAGACTAAGGAGTAGCTCTACATCTTCAGGTGCATCTAGTAGCACTACAGGTAAAGACAAAGGAAAGAATAAAGTGTCAAAAGGCATTGATGCAGTTCTTGATGGAGACTCCAGTGGCTCAGAGAGCTTGGATGATGAGCTTGGCATTCCTTCAGTGAGGACACCAGGTGTACAAAGAGCTCATAATAATGTAAAGGCTCCATTGAGTGATCCGGTGGTACGCAGATCTAGCAAGGTCAGATACCCTGTTAAAAGATTTGGTTTTGAAGGTTATGCAGCTCACCATTATGCTTATATGGTGAAACTAATTGAGGATGTTGAGCCCACATGTTTTGAGGAGGCTGTTGATCATGCTCATTGGGATGAAGCAATGGATGAGGAGATGGCTGCATTAGAGGCCAATAAGACTTGGGATCTAGTATCATTTCCGAAGGGCAAGAAAGCTATTGGATGTAAGTGGGTTTATAAGATTAAGAACAATGCAGATGGTTCTATTAGTAGGTACAAAGCTAGGCTGGTTGCAAAAGGCTATGCCCAGACATATGGCATAGATTATGATAAAACCTTCAGTCCAGTTGCTAGGATGGCAACTATCAGATGTGTGATTGCTTTGGCAATAGCCAAAGGTTGGAGGTTGCAGCAAATGGATGTGAAGAATGCCTTCTTCCATGGTGATTTGCAGGAAGAAGTGTATATGGATCAACTAACAGGTTATGAAGATTTAGAGCATCCCACGTATGTGTGCAGGTTGAAGAAGGCGCTCTATGGGCTCAAGCAAGCACCTAGAGCATGGTTTGACAAGATCAGAGAGTATCTTGTCAATATTGGCTTTTATGTTTCTGATGCTGATCAGTCACTTTATGTGAGAAAGGGAGATGCAGGTTTGGTCATCATAGTCATCTATGTGGATGACTTGATTATTACAGGTGATAGTGATAGTGGGATTGCTGAAGTCAAGGATTTTTTGAAGAAGAAGTTTGAGATGAAGGATTTAGGTGAGCTAAGGTACTTCCTTGGCATTGACGTGATCAGATGTGAGGATGGTATATGGCTGTCCCAAAGACAATATGGCTTGGATATGTTGTCCAAGTATGGTATGACAGCATACAAACCACTTTCAGTCCCATTAGAGCAGAATGTAAAGTTGAGTGTTGATGTTGGGGATGAGATATAAGACCCTACTATGTTCAGGAGGATAGTGGGGAGTTTGATCTACATGACCATTACAAGGCCAAACTTGAGCTATGCTGTTGGTCTTGTGAGTCAGTTTATGCAAGTACCTAGAAAGCCACATTTGGATGCAGTTAGACGCATATTGAGATATGTGAAGTCCACATTACATTATGGACTTTTCTATGAGGCAGGTACAGATGTACAGGTGTTTGGATACACAGATGCAAATTCGGCTGGTAGTATGTCAAATAGAAGATCTACCAGCGGATACATGTTCACTCTTGGTAGTGCAATAGTTGCTTGGAGCAGCAAAAAGCAATCTACAGTTGCTTTGTCGAGTACAGAGGTTGAGTATAGAGGTGCTGCTGTTGCAACATGTGAGGTAGTATGGCTACAAAAGTTAATGGCTGATTTGGATGTGTAGGTGGAAGGTCCAGTTGTCATTTATTGTGACAACATGAGCAGTATACAGTTGGCTAGGAACCCTGTGTTCCATGCCAGGACAAAACATATTGAGATACACTACCACTTTGTGAGAGAGAAGGTACTAGCAGGTGAGATTGACTTGGTGTATGTCAGCACACAGGATCAAATAGATGACATCTTCATGAAGGCATTGGGTAGTACAGAGAAGCTTCAAAAGTTTCGAAGCTTACTTGGAGTTGCAGAGATGCAGTTGAGCTTGAGGGGGAGTGTTGAGATGACAAGCTCAACACATGCGGACATTGATGATGGACCGCCTGGTTAGATGGGTCCACACGTCTACACTTAGCACATCAGTGGTCATTATGACTTTCACATGGCCACTGACTCATTACTTATTATATTCAGGTTGTTACACCTATTTACAGCTGGCATAGTTATAGCGCCAATCAACTAGTGTAGTCGATTATGCATTGTTTGACTAGTAGGCCACTTTCCTTTATGTTGTATCTTATCTATACTTTGTGTACATTGTAAAGAGTGTGGAAGAAGAAGAAGAAATCAGTAAGAAAACGTTTTGGCCTCCATCTCTCTTCTTGTCTCTTGAGTGAGCTTCTCCTTGTGTATTCTGTGTGTGTTCGGCGTAGCATCTTGAGCAAGTCCCCCTACCACGCGATTCTTGATATTTTTTCTATTTGCACTATAGCGGATAAGGAAAATATTCCTCAAGCTTCTCCCTAGGGAATGTGCCCATGTCTGCATGAACATACAAACATGTGAATAATTTCAGTTTAGTGTCCCACTCGGTCAAGCACTCTGCCACATCTCTATGTTCTATGAGGGCTTGCTCGGTTGCTATCTCATGCAAAGTTCTAAGGGTTTCCTTAGGCTTTAGCATAGCTGGGGGTTCAGGCCTAGATGAGCAAGATTGATCAATGCCAGGATTGCTTATGCCTTCGAGGTTTTCATGTTTCTCCTGAGGCTTTATGGTAGTTGTGTCATGGTTCTCCTGGGATGTGACCAGCGTGGTCTTAGCAGCCTGTTGTGACACTGTTGTATCCACTCTTGATTGATCAATGCGAGTTTCTCTATCAATGGATTGAGTGTCGCAAGCAACAATTGACAGTAATTGTTGCTTTGATTTATTAGAACACATGGATGTGTTTGAGATTTCACTGTTGTGAGGAGAGATGGCAATGAGTTTATCTATGGATGAATCAGACGCTTTGTTATCATCTCTTCAATACTCTTGGTCCCAATCTTCTTGTCGTCTGCAGTAGCTTGCAATTGTCGTTGTTTTCATTGTTTTCTTCTCTTTCTCTTGGGCACTAGAGGTGTATCCTTTAAGGACTCAGGATCATGAACTAGGTCAGTAGTTGATGTGCTTGATTGGGCCTTAGCATTCTCTTTTTGTGGCATGTCGTCATGGGATTTTGCTACGGTCTCACTAGGTTGAATAGCCTTGCTAGGTTGCGAGGGTTCAACTACCTCTGTTTTTGGAGAGTCTAGCTATCCAGCTAATTCTCCTCTATTCAGTCCCGCATTCGATCGCATTGACAGTTGCTCCTAGTTAGGTATTTGCTCTAGATTTTTGTCCTTATCTATTAGAACCTATCTCCATTGCTTCTTGTCAAGGTGAGTGTTATGTTTAGAGTTGTTGTTCTCTTGCTCTAGAGGTTTGGGTGACTCTAGTGTAGAACCATGAGACGGTTTAGGGTTTTTGTCATGTAGGCTTGGAAGAAACCAATTGAAGAAGTCAGGGTTGTATTGATGGAAAGCATAGAGATCTAGGATTGCAGGGTCTTGAGTGAGGCAGAAGACATATGCGCTGACATCAAGTACCATGCTCCCCACTCCTAGCCTGCTAGCCACATGTAGATCTTCTTCTAGAAGCACTTTATCATACAAGGGATATTTTTGGATAGTGGTAGAAAGCTAGACATCATGGGCACTTGCCAATACTCTTAATGAGGTCGGGGCAACGTACGTGGAATCATGTATTGATGTTCAAAGGGCTTTCCTTTACTCAGCAAGTGTCATTAATCGGTGGCCAATTTTGGCTGCCAAATTTTGGTTGGAGTACCAATTTTGTGCAAAGATACCTTGTCCTTTCCCTTTTTTTTTGATTGCTTCAAGCTTTTCCTTGTTTGTCTCACATAGAGCTGTATAAAATGAGGGTATCAAGTGCAATTCTCTAGCTGTGGCTTTTGGGATGTCCTTCATGACTTCTTCTATAATAGCTGCATAGCAGAAACAAACATGTTGCTACTCATACCAAGTCAGTGGTTCAGCTATGAGCTTTGTGTGCTTTGGTGTTGGCCTTCCGATGTTCACATGGACGTATGCACGTGTGATGGCTGTCAGCTTGTGATCAAGCTTCACTATGCACTTCATCTTTGGTTCATTGGTCAAATGCGCCATTTCTTTGGCCAAGTCTTCGAGAGATTTATCCTCAAGCCTAGGCTTTAGGTTATTTGGAAGGATTGGAGGTGTCAAGGATGTTTGTTGTGACATCTCTTCCAAAGGTGAATTGCTAAGGACATGTTCCGCAATGGGTGTTGTCACGGCCAAAGGTTGTGACTACTGTGGTCCCTGATTGGAAGTAGTGGTGGCTAGTTCAGTGGATTGGCTACCATTGGTAGACTGCAGTGTCAAGTCCTCAGGCAGATCAGAAGTGGTCATGTCTTTTGTTACTCTTTGTGCATTCACTTGTACAGGTTGAGCAGTGGCACGAGGCTGCTGCTGTCGTGCTTCGCGTGTCCATTTAGGTGAAGAGGATGTAGGAGATTTGGGACTCCTATGTGGGATTGGCACTGACTGGAGAATTTGCTCGCGATTGTTAGACAATTTTGTCATTAGCTTTGTTGAGCAATCAGCCTTATCATGAGCAATGTTGTGCCTATGGTGCTCATTATCCTCTTGGGAAGTCAAAGGCTCCTTGGCCACTAGTGGACCTTGTGCACGCTCGACAGTTACCTCTGATATCTGCTTGCTAAGCATGCTAGGCTAATGATCTAATTTTTGATAGGTCATGTTTGGTTTCTTGATTTCAATCGTGAGGGACTCAATCACTCCAATTTTTTTGGCTCGAGACTTGGATTTTTGTTTAGGTTTCCTCCTATGCCTCTTTGCTTTTGACATAATTTGGGATTCTGACAGAGGTGGTTTAGCAGGGGTTTTGGTACCCAAATCCATCAGTTGCCTGCATAATACCCTTGAGCACGAAGTAACACCTTGGATATCCATCGTGGCATTGTGCTAGCTCTCCATCGATGCCTTCGTCTATAAGGCTTGGGCTTCTTTCGTGGTCTTCTATGATTTTTGTAAGTCCAAACCCTCTCCTTGGCCTTGTCTCTTAACCTTTTTGTTTCAAGTATGACCTCGCTCAACACTGGTTCTCTCCGTTCAACCTGCACTTGTATCAACTCTTTCAACAATTCCTTGCTCTCATTTCTAGGCTTGCTTGGTATGTCAGAATGCTCCTTGCCCTTCCCTCAAGGTTTGGTGAGGTCACCCTTGCTAAAAGTCGTGATTATCCTCACACCTGGTAGTGTTAAGTGTATCCTCTGTGCTATATAGTCGGCTTCACACTTCGTTGCCTTTTTGAAGACCCTTCCTAGGAGGATTTCCTTTCCACAATTCTCGCTATTTGAAGGAACATAGAACAGGACTGGCAAGCTTTCTGTTTCAATAGTTACAAGGATTTCGCACTTCCCTAGAAGTGCTTGTGGGTGTTCCCCGTAAGGATTAAGAGTTGCATCGGTCGGTTTGAGCTTTGGTTGACCTAGTAGAGTCCATGCTTCGTAAGTCAAGATATTGAAATCTGCTCCTTCATCAATGAGAGCATCAACACTATGCTCTCTTTTTGCAGTGAGTTTGACCTTAAGATAAGTAGGTTGCACTATGTCTTCATCTTCCGGGTCTTGGTTTACAGCTTCAAGCCTTCTGATACATGCCTTTGAGTCCCTAACTGCACAGTCAAACGTGGATTCTCTACTAAGGTCTTGGGTCGTCTGTGCAGTGCTACTTAAAGTACATCTATTGTCAGGACTGCCTTGTCTAGTCATCCTCGCATTGATAGCTTGATGATGTTGCATTCTGCTTTGACTAGACGCAGTTTGAACACAATATACATGTGTTCTTGTGGTGTGGCCTTTTTGCCCTTATTGGCTAGATTGGCCTGTTGAGGTTCTAGGGTCTTTGTTTGTCTTTGTTTGGGTACGGGCTTCTGTTTTCTGCTTTGCAAGTGAAGATCTGTGCTTGTGTAGAGCTATTACTACACTAGGGCCTAATCCGGAGGACCTGTTGTGGTATGCGTTTTCTCTCTAGCCTACCGGGGGAGGTGCAGAGGAGGCAGAGGGGGCCTTTGCGGGGGTCCGAGGGGGGGCAGTCCCCCCCGGCCCAAAGGGCCGTTATGGTAAATACCATGCATGATTGGGACGACCTCTGGTAGCTAATTTTTTACTATTTGCTGTGGATTTTAGCCTAGTGATAGATCTATGATGTGCCTTTAGCTCTATACGATTTCTCAAGTTTATTTTGGTGGCGGCAACTCAGTTTCTGGCCAAAATGGAAATTTGAAAAATTTGCACTTTTTGGACCGAGCCCCAAATTCGATCGGCCGAGGGCCGAGGGCTGAGTGGGCCGGGCCGAGTGGGCCAAGTGGGCCAGGCCGAGTGGATTGCTCGGATGGGTCGAGTCGATGTTAGGGCTGAGTGGGCCAGACCGAGGGCCAAGTGGGCCGAATGGGCCGAGGGCCGAGGGCCGAGTGGCTGAGCGGTCCGAGGACCGAGTCAGGTGGGCCGAGTGGTAGTGGGCGGAGGGCCGATTTTGGGACTCAGCCTAGAATCGCCGTCACTCGGACACCTCGAGCAAGGCACATTTTTTGCCGGCGCAACGATAAATCACTTGAATCACACGATTCAGGTCACGCCCTATCATACACACCTCTAGATCAAAGCTATGGGTGAAGGGGAAGAGTTGTATATACCTGGAATAGCCAATAAACTCCAAAATGCAAATTGGTAAACGAATCAAACCCTCATGCCCTGTTATGAGAGCAGAAACCCTGATGCTTGTTTTTCTTCTTTTTCTTTGTTTTTTCCTACCCTAGTGCACCCAAATCACAAAGCAAATAATTACCCTACTCCAACATGCTTTTCCAAATCCAGAAAACCAAAAACCTACTTGCTAAGGAGATCAAATACCTCTTCAAACTCCCTCGCTTCCTACCTATCTACCTCAAGCACCGGTTTGAGGGGAAAACCCTTACTTCGATGCTCGATTCGAAGTGCGCAAGTCCTCAAGGCTTGAATCCGTTGGTCCTGGAAATGGAACCAAAATGTGGAAGCTTTTGCTCAACCGCCAAGACCCACGGACCACTTATTGTTTCAAGCGTTCCAAGTGAGCTTTAATTGCTATCTCTCACCTAGCTAATGTGCCATCCATATCTACGGGTGTAGTGAGCTTACCTCCATGCCGATTGAGTTACCTCCTTCCCGCACACTCCAGTAGCTCCATGATCCAAGTGCAAGCTTCACGATCCTCCCACTACAAGCTCCAAGTTTCATCACTGCGAGCAAGATAAGAGAAGAGAAGAGAAGAGAAGAAGAGAGGAGAAGATGGAGAGCTTCTCCACCCCATGGTCCCTCAACCTCACACACTCACTCCCTCACACTCTCACCCTCCTCTCTCAAGCACAAGCTCAAATAAGCAAGAAGAAGAAGAAGAAGAAGAAGAAGAGGAGAGCTACTTTTTGCCACACACAAGAATGAGATTCTCATTCACTTTTCAACTTTATATACAAAACTCTAAATCCCTTTTGGGCGGTCATCCCCTTTTTCCCTTTTTCACATGGTCGGCTGTGGCCTAGGCCCTTTTCCCATTGTCCCTCTATCTTCCTAGCTTCCTTCCCACCATCCTACTACATTTAGAAATTGCACGGGGCACTCCTTGAATTAAACCATGATGTGCTTGCACTCTTTTACGAAAGTTTTGACTTGCACTTTTCCTTGTGTGCCTTTGTCTTCCATTTCTCTTTGCCTTGGCCTTTGTCTTTGTCTTCTGTTTTAGTTTTCTGGATTTTCCACTGCCTGGCACTCTTTTACAAGATTTCAGGGTGCACCTTTGTATTTTAAAATGCACATTTCCCCTTTTGCATTTGTCTTGGACTTTTTAAGGTTTCCCTTGCGCTTTTGGCCTTTTCTCCTCTTCTTTCTTCAATCGCGCTACCTTTTTTCTGCCTTTGCACTGCGTCTTTTTTATTTCATTTTGCTTTCTTCGTGTTGGGGTTAACAAGTATGGCCTAGGAAGCATTGAACTCCCTTATAGTTGTTTGGGGATGGAAGGTTAACAATAACCCTAACCTTCGAGAAGTCAGTGGCAATACCATTCTTTGACACCACATGCCCTAGGATGCATCCATGCTTCACCCAAAACTAACACTTTAAGGGGTTCAAGGAGAGATGATATAATCGACATCGCTCTCTGCTCGGAGTTTGTCTAGGTGTTCGATCCAGGTCTAGTGGACACTGAGCTCGTCGACAAAGACTTCTAACTCCTTGCGAAGCATGTCCTTAAAGATGGTGCACATGAGGCGTTGGAAAGTGGCAGGGGCATTAGTCAACCAGAAGGGCATGACTATGTAAGCAAAGACGCCCCACTCAGTGGCAAAGGCAGTCCGTAGGATGCACTTGCACCTAGTTGTACCCTGAGAAGCCATCTAGAAAACTGTAGGCTTCCTTGCCTACCACTCTCTCAAGCATATGCTCGGTGTACGACAATGGATAGTTGTCCCTCTTGGTAGCAGCGTTCACCTTCTTGTAATTGACACACACTCGGATTTTTCCATTCTTCTTCATCACGATGACTATGTGTGATACCCAATCTGTGTGCTCAATTTTGTAAATGAATCCCGCTCTCATCAGCTTATCAATCTCTTCTTTGATAGCATGAGCATGTTTTGGATTCATAGGATACGGTCACTGCTTGACCGGCGTTGCGTTTGGCGTCATGGGTATGTTGTAAGTCATGACACTCGGATCTCCCTCCTTAAGCTCTTCTAAGGACTAGGCAAACACGTCTATGTACTCTCGCAAGAGAGCGACAAGACTCATTTCTTCTTCATCAGTCAAGTCATCGGCAATGAAGACTGGTCAGGGTGTCTCCCCTTCCTGGGCTAGGTCCACCTCCTTGACCTTGGCTGGTCCCTCGATTGGTTCGCTCGTCTGCACTTAACGTTTGGCACCTAACAGAACTATTACCCTATCTCCTTTTTTGAATTTTGTAAATCGTTTAGGGAGGTCCTGCGGTTTCGGCTGTTCTTCCATTCGTGTATCCCTGGGTTATTTTGCCTTTTCCTGCCTTAATCATACGGACCTTAGGTGGACGGGTAGGTCCCCCTTGGTGCATCTGGTTATGGGTGGCCTAGGGATTTCTGGATCACTATCCGAACTAACCTCCGGTTTAGAGTCGAACCCTCCATCTTTGCTAGAAGAGGTGGTCTCTTCTGGTGGGTGCAGTTTAAAAGGTGATTCAGTCCTAAGTACTGATGTCATTCTTGGCTGGGCTCGGCCTGCTTGCTCAAGGTCTATGGCTCCTACGTGTTCCAACTAGGCATGATCACATTCCATGCGCATGACTCCTTGCTCCATTATGAAGATACTCTTTTTCTGTGGCTTGGAGTCTGCTCATATTTGCTCTATTTCTTTTCCTTCAGTGTCGTATTCCACTGTATCTACCTTACCCTCACTTTCATTATTGAAGGATTGGCAGTCTTCGTATTTGTCGTTAGAATCCTCTTCATCAGACTGCTCGTCGTCTCCTAGGGATTGGTACATCTCCTGTCATTGGTCAGGAACTAGGGCCCAGTTATACATGAGGTTTAAGTCATGCACTCTGGTCCATTGCCACTTGGATTCATCTAAGAGATCCTGGAGTAGTTTGAAATTTGCAGCTGGATTGCCAGCTAGCTTTTTCGTTAGGTATTCCAGTATCTCTTGGAGTTCCCTTTTGTTGGTTGGGACTTGAAAGTTGACGGGCTTCGATTTCCCATGAAGGCTTCCTGCCATCATGCAGACTCGTATGGAGGGTGTGTCATTAGCCTTGCCGATTGTTTTGATGGCTTGCTCATACGCCTCATGATCTGAGAACGGCAGGTCGATTGTAGCGAGGACGTGCATCCAATCACGCTCATCCTCTGGGCATGGGATATACTTGGTCAAGGGCCCATAGGACTTCTTGACCTGAGAATTACCCTTGAGCATAGTGGAGATGGCGTCTAAGTCAACTGGTGAGGTCTTCTAGGTGTCCATCTCTACTCTCACAGTGTCCCTCCTACTGCCAATGAAGATCAAGCCGTTACCCCAATCTTCGATGACTCTAGCATTGCGCATCCAGGGTCAGCCTAATAGGATGTCATAGTCCACTCCCTTCATGACTATAAAGTCAACGGAGAACTAGACAACTGCGATCTTCACTGGCCAATTCGTAAGCACCCCGAATGGCTTGACTCTCATACCATTTGCTAGTGTGACATTAAACCTAGCAGTCTCAATAGGTGGATTTCCCTAAGTCTGAAGCACTACGTGGCTAAGCACACTAATCCCAGCTTCCGTGTCTACAATTCCCTTTCTCATTGTGTCACCTAGGGATACAACTGGTAAGACCGCATGCATCTCAGAACCTTCCCAGAAGGCATTGACGTGTAAGGATTTAGGCATAGAGTGCAGCGTCAAACTCGGTATTTGCGTCTCTACGTCATGGTCATGAGAGTCTGCCGTGACCTGCTCTCGTGACCCTTCAACCGAATGCTTAAGATCTTGCTATAGGGTGGGATGCTGCCTAAGCAGATCTCCCAGGCTAAGTGTTACAGGGGTAGTCACCAACATGGTCAGGAGATCGTTGGGTGCTCATCTCTCTCCCAACCTGGATTGTCCTAGACAATGGCCGCACTGATCTACGGCCCTGCAGCATCAAGGCTTGGCCTTAGCGGCATTGCTTGTTGTGTAGTTGCTTCTCTCGACTTTGGTTGAGCAGGTGAGACCGGCGTGCTTATGCTAAAGAGATCATCGATCTCATCCTCTATGATGGGCTCCACGTCTTTTAGATGCTCTTGAGCTTCCTTTACCCATTCCTTCACCTTTTCTATGGCCTCTAACTATCGCCTCAGATGCGGGTATTTCCCTACCTTAGCACTTCCCTTTATGGCCGTCTTAGGGGCTGAAGTCTCTGCCTCTGTGTCAGAGACCTTCTTTCCAGCAGGCAGGGTTGTAGCACTCTCCGTTTTTAGTGCTATTTTAGCTTTCGACCTCTTCCTCCTCCGTCTATGGCTCTTCTTTCCTATCGAGGATGCATTAAGATTGCTAGGTCCTGGCAGAGAGATGTCGGCCTGCTTCGTTTAGGCACGGGTCATGACCGGCAATGGGATAGGCGTGGCCTCCCCATCGAGGTTCTTGACACCAAATTACCCCAATGGGACAGATGGCATGTTGGCTAAACTAGAAGATGGCTTCCACTTTGGGCAATCAACGAAGAGATGAGTGATTCCGCACTCTGCACATCTTTGGTCAGCCTTGTCTCTGTTTTGTTGCTCCCTTTCATGGCAGTGTGACGAGACATGTCCTGGGTGACCACAAGTCCAACAAATGATTGGATCTCCCATCTGCTCTCCTAGGCCTCTACCTCGCCCTCTTCCCAACGCCATCATCGGCACTAGTCGATAATCCATAAGGATTGCGTTGCCCTCGTCGTCATGCGAGACGTAAGGGTATACGTAGGTCTCTTCTTTAGTTGGTTCTTCCACATAGTGGATAAGAGCATAACTTGGTGGATGGGTTACGTAAGGACCAGGTGGTCCAGGAATGCCTGTAAGATTTATTTCCATCCTAGGAACAGTCGGCTTAATGTCGTTAGGCGCAGGGAGGGCCAATGAGGCTCCCCTCTCGAAAAATGGCTGCGGCTTGTTCGCTAGGTAAGGCTGGCCGTATGGCTATGAGTATGGAAGTCTTCTTGGCAATCTACAATGCACGAGGTCATGACCGAACCTACCACAGTTAGTGCAAGGCCTTGACCTAGGGTCTTGACACTCGGCTAGCAAGTGGTTTCTGCCACAGTACATGCATTGGACGTGTGGGCGCGTTGGTCGTCTCAACATGTCTTGCAACTTGGTTAATTCCATCTTAACGTCAGCCAAGTCTCGGTGGTTTTTCCCTTATCTTGGGATGATGGGACTGATCGCTCACTTGAGGCTGACGCTCTCTCTGAATTTCACGAGTTGGTTTGCTCAGAGTTCAAGCTCCTAGAGCTTTGTTCTTTCAACTGATCGTCAACTCGGATGGCTTCCTCAAAGACCCTAGCTAGCACATCTCGCTGCAAGCTCGAGTTGCTTGCCAAAGCCTTATATAGTTCCTCGTTCCGAATCCCGCTGATGAATACAATTGATACTGCTTTTTCAGTCGACCGCTCTCCAATAGGGATTCTCTTGAAGAGACTCCTCACGTGGGTCACGTAATCGCGAATGTTCTCCTTCTTTTTCTGCTTGACGTTCATCAAGCGTACTAGTAGATTATCGGAGTATCCAGGCTCGGCAAATCTCTTAATGAAGAGATCCTTGAGGCCATCAAAGTTGGCTCGCTCTGCGGTATCTAAGCTCGTATACCACTCCCTACCCTTGTCGCCCAAGCAAAGCCCGAATGCTTGAGAGCGTTGAGTTAGGTCGTTGAGGCCATTGGCTTCACAGACTTGCTCGAACTGCTCAACAAAGCTGTATAGATCATCATGGGGTTGGTATTTATTGAGTTGTTTGGCAACAATAGGGATTTTAGACTGGCTCTTTGAGCCCTGGTTCGCTCATAATCCTGCGAGCAGCTATGTTGCTAGCGCCATGGCACTTTGCTCTGTAGTTGTGTTATCGAGCAACCGCTTCATGAGAAGCTCGCTCAGCGTTAAGTCTCCTTCTAGTGCTCTCTCATGGTCCATTCGATTTTTGCCAGCCAGATTTAGCACCCACTGCACCTCTCATAACTCCATGCTTTGCCTTTGGCTCCTAGCATGCTGATTCCTATTGTATTCAGCCATGCTTTGCAATGCTTTGCAGGCCAGCTTTCTCTCCTCTTCTAGATCTGCGATGATAGCGTTTGCTGTCCTGCCGCAGTGCTCATACCGAGCATGAGCGTCGTAACTACTGATCAGCTGCTGCTGAATAGCATCTAGAAAGACTCCTAAGTCAAATTCCTCGTTAGATCTGCAGTCTGAACTTTCTTCTGCCATTATCGAGTTCTCGTGCTCCACCCAGCTATTGATCAGGTTCAGTAGACTTGCCAAATCCACTTCGTCGGCGCCCCTTGCTTGGTCCTACTTCGCGTGTTGATGGTTTGTCTATGTCTTGGGTCCTCTCCTACTGGTGGGTTCCTTGAGTGGTTTATCTGGGTGAGTTCCTTCAGTTATTGAATACAATCCTCAATTTATGGCCACTCAATGTGTGTGTCTTTTCCTGTGCAATTGTGCTCAATCAGGCTTTCAGTTTCCTTAAGTGTACTTCAAGTGTGATGAGAGCGGAGTTTTGCTACCGAGAAGTGCTTAAAAATAGCTAAAAATTATGAATATCAAGGAAAAAATATTCAACGTCGAAGGCGGCAGCTCGACCTAGGACGATTTTAAGCGTCAAAGTGCTTTAAAGGCGCTCGAGCGACGCTTGTTGATTTTTGATAATTTTTCAGACTTCCGTGCGGGTTGTCAAGAGTTACAGCCCATGCGAGATGTCAAGCCAGACACCTAGGATTTTTCAGAGCTCGATTGGGAGTTCGGACAATGAAATGGCCAACAAATGGGCAAGATTTGAAAAGGTGGACCAAACTTTGGTCAAGTGGTCATGAAATTTTGGGGGGGACATGTAGCATTTTAGTTTAGCATGAAATCGTGGCATTCTTGAGGGAGAAAAAATGTGGAGATGTAGGTGCCTGTATGCACCCGAAATTTGCGCTCAATCCTTGATGATGCATTCTCCAACCTGCAAAACAACCCCCCCCAATGATCATTGGCAGTGATTCCCCTCTGGATGCTGACTCTATCTCCGTGCTTCGGCCCGTCAAATGGTGGACTCAATGGAGATCTCTGATTTAAGTCTTTCTCTCTCCTCCCTCTCTCTCCCTTAAGGGGTTGTTCTTGTGTGGAAGAAGACAATGAAGAATGATGGAGGAAAGCTTGTCCGGATGAGACCGGATTGCTTCTGGGTGGATGAAGACATGAAGAATGCTGTTCTTGAAGATGCTGTACATTGAATGAGGGTTGACACGCAGTCCCATAGCAAAACCGAGATCCCGAGACACAGAGCCTAAGTGATAATTCAATTTTTATGAAGAAAAAATGAGTTTTTATGCTATTTGGTTGATAAAATATTGTTCCCATGGGCTGATTATGCATTATGTTGTTTTTTTGCCATGAGTTTGATCAGTCTATGCTTAGAAAATCAGAAAATCATAAGTGTTATGACTGAAATTAATGGTATAAAACCCGTAAAACACGCGTTTCAGAGGCAAAATGGGGTTTTTTTTGCAAAATAAAGGGGAAACATGAGATATAACATCAATAAAACCTAAAATTTTGCTATCAAAGAACCTAAGGGCCACATTCCATAATCAATTTCAATTTCTAGTTATTTTTATTGGAAATAATAGAGGAAAAATACCAAAAATGGTGGAAAATGGGTTTTAAATGGGAGAAAATTAGGAAACAATAAAAGGAAAATTCCAAAAAATCACATAAGCGTTTGTGCAATGTATAATGAAGGTAGAGCATGAGGTTAGCCTCGGTTTACCCTCATTTTTATGTTTTTGTCCGTATTTATTACTTTTTCTATAAAGAAATACACATAAAATGACTCTTACACCTATCAACGATTGCAAAACATTAAACGATAGGGTGAGAGGAGAGTTTGAGCACCAAAGTACAATCTTAAATCTGATTTATAGGTTGCATCATGGCTATAGGACGTTGTTTTAGAATAAAGGAAAAGGCAGCATGAGCGTAAGGCTCGGTGTCTCTCTTCGTTTCAATACCTAAACGTTAGCATGGAAATCATGAAAAGATTGGTTTCGCACAATATACAATGCTAATTTAAAATTGTTTTTGCACTAAACCATTCACATTATGCACTATGCATGGTTCATGGTATCGAAGGAAAATCTCCTGGACTGCATAGCAATTGTTTTCTTAGGACTTTGATCCACGATTGAGAGTATGAGGTTATCACTTGCCGTAGGGTAGAGGGTCGGTTTGCTAAGGGACTGTGAAGTGAGGAAGCATGGTATATCTCCTGAAAATACGAGAAATATAAAAGAGAGGAGTTTGTGTTTGTTTGTGTTATATGTTTAGCAGCGTATCAAAGGGCCAATCCCTGAGATATAGGAGAGCTGCAGCGGGGCTCCGACTATTAGTCGATGGAGTGCCTCCCTATGTGTGTGTGATCGAGGCGTTATGCCTAAGTAATTTGGGATCTCCCTTTGAGGAGTTTTAAGGGAAATGTTGGACTATAAACTATAAACGCATAAATTAAGCTTTAGGGCAGTTTGTCCTTTAGCATTTGATAGACGCTCCTGGTCCGCGAGGCCGTGAGGGTATTTGTGTGTCATGAGCATGAGGTCCGGCTAGAGCTATAGCCAGTGCTGGCCCATTTCAGGTCCCATCAGTGGTGCGTCTACCGGGAGCCACTTATAAGTGGTGGCTTTTGGATCTGGGGTTTCTAGGGACCAAAAGGAAGTTGGTTTATGTCCTCTGACAAGGACCATCAAGCCGAAATCCAGAAAGTAGAACGTGCTGAGAGGGCTAGACGGCAATTAGAGATTGTAAGCCGTTATTCTCCTCAAAGAAGTAGCCCAGTACGTATACGAAGCAGTGGTCTTAGTCATTTAACTACTCCACCTATTCCATTAGGTGCAGGAGGAAGTGTAATATCTTCCTCTCCTCCACCAAGTTTACCCACTTCAAGTGGGGGTGTGAATCCGTCACTTCAAGCTCCTATTGCTAATCCAATTGTCACCATGGCACAGCCTATTGCGATTCCTGCAGGGACACCGGATTTACCAGCCTTAGGAGTTCCCTTGCCCATTTTTAATGGGTTAGCGGAAGAGGATGTAGCATTTCACATTTGTGAATTTCAGAGATTGATGTTCAATTATCGCATCCAGGACGAGGCACATCTCATGATGTTCTTCAATATGACGTTAAAAGGAAGGGCTGCAGTATGGTATCACAGCATAGAGTCTGGAACCATAACCACCATTGATCAATTCTATGTAGCTTTCCGAGCGGAGTATGCCCCTAAAAGAGGTGGCCAATATTGGTTGCGGGTCTTGAATGTAATGCGCCAAGATCCTCACGAGAATGTGAAAGCATACGCTAAGAAGTTGAAGGAAGTATTCCGTAAGTTGCAAACTTACATTCCCATTCCGCCGGCTGCCCAATTGCAATACTTTTTGCATGGGTTGGACTTTAATATCCAAGTACAATTGAGCAGTGTGGCCTTGGCAGACATAGATACCGCTATTACGCGGGCAGAGGGAGTGGAAGCACGATTACAAACTGCCTACTCCTCTCGAATGAATGTTAATGGGGGTTTAGTACCTAGCGGTAATCCATCATTGACGAATGGAAGTCAAGGGATGCCTATGACTAACCCTATTGGGAGAGGGAGTATGGTTTCAAATATACCTTTACTACCGGCTCCTCCTAGTGTGACTATGCCTATGGCAAGTCAGTTGACTCCACCAAATGTTGGAGGCCAAGTTTCAAATTCTAACGTTGTTCTTGTGGGTCAACAATCAATGCCAAATCAGATTGTTAGGCCAATGGAACGACGAGTTGACGATCGAGGCTATGAGTCGAGTGCATCTAATGTCCTTGGCGAAGTTAAGGACATGATGAAGCATTATACTGATATGATTTCCAAACAATATCAACAAATAGCTGTTGATGTTAATTTCTTGAAGAAGCAACAAAATGTGATAGAGAGTCGACGCCCTGAAGAGGGTGGACCATCTAGATTTAGTTGTAAATGGTGTGGTGGACAGCACTTTCCCAGAAACTGTCCAAATGTGAAATGTGACATTTGTGGGAAGTCTGGTCATATAGCTGCTACTTGTTGGAGTAAGATTAGTTCTCTCCAACAAGGGAGTAAACAACCGGGCCCAGTGAATCATAGAGCGTAAGGAAATAACTTGCAGCAGAATGATGCACCAAGACAAATATTGCAGAGGGGAAAAACAAATATAGAAGAGTTGCCACAAGGCAACGGGGTCAGCCTTATTGAGGCTGTACGAGTCCATGATGCTGAAACCTCTAACTTAAGAGCTGTAACAAGAGGCCAAAAGGCTAAAGAGGTTGACAAAGATAGAGAAAATCCGGTTGAGGCAAACCCTAAACAAGGGGATAAGGGGACGCAAGTCCAGAATTCTAGCATAGAAGGGGGACCGCTAAGGCCGGTTGACAAGAAATTTGACTCTAAGAAGGATAAGGCAGTGCCAAGAAAGAAGGCAAGAGCTAAGAGAGAAGCACCAAAACCGGTCCAAAGACTAAAAGAGAGGATGGTTTGGCGAGAAAAGAGAGCTTTGGCTACTTATCATGACTTTGATTTAGCGAGTTCTCTTTGCGAAGTTAAACCAAATGTGAATCTCTTGCAATTGATCAAATTATCTCCAGGAGTACGCAAGGAATTTAAGAAGATCTTGCGTATCGGGTATATTGTGGAACCTTTGGTGATAGTCAATGCTTATCCTGAGTCTCCTCAAAGTGAGAGAGCTCCTTTATCGTCTACTAAACTAGAGACAGCAGATGATCCATCTGGTAGTGAGACATCATCTAGTGACGAATCTAAAGAGGGGTCCACTACAGAGAATATCTATCAGATAACTCTAAATGAGCCGATAGAGTTGCAAGATAAGATAAGAGATGTGGATGTGATTGAGTTAGACCTTGGCATGCTGAATGATTCGCAACCAATTGAATTAGGTTCCATTCTCAATTCAACAGAAAGGGAGGACTATGTGCCCTTGATTCAAGAATTCCGCGATATCTTTTCTTGGAGTTATGATGAGCTGAGAGGTATTCCTCCCAGCCTGGCTGTTCATACTATCCCTATAAAAGAAGGCAGTCGTCCTGTGCGTCACAAGGTAAGGCTATACCTTTTGAATTGAGGGACGGTCTGTTTGAAGAGTTACAGAAGTTAAGGAAAGCTGGTTTAATCTTTCCTGTACAACACACAGAATGGTGTTCACCAGTTGTTATCAGGAAGAAGAAAAACAACCAGATCTTATTATGTGTGGATTTTAGAGAGTTGAATAAGTAGACGGTTAAAGATTACTACCCGTTGCCATTTATTGACCAGATTTTGGATCAATTAGCAGGTAGGGAGATATATTCATTCATGGATTGCTTTGCGGGATATAACCAGATGGCAATTGCAGAAGAGGACAAGTTGAAAACAACTTTTATTACTGTCTTTAGTACTTTTTCATACCATGTGATGGCCTTTGGTTTATGCAATGCGCCTGGATCATGGCAACGAATAGCAGACAAGACCTTTGGTGACATCTCCCCAGATGAGTTGAAAGTACTTATTGATGACCTAGGGTCAGCCAATGTAAGGGAAAGGATGTTGGTTATTTTGAGAAAGTGCTTTGAGCATTGCAGACAATTTTGTATCGCTCTTAACTCACAGAAGTGTGTTTTTGGAGTACCTTTTAGGCTATTGCTAGGTCATGTGGTCAGTTCAGTAGGGATAGCAACTAACCCTGAAAAGATCAAGGTTATAGTTGCTATGAGTCCACCGCGCACTCCAAAAGAGGTTCATAGTTTTCTGTCATCGATAGGGTACTATCGGAGGTTTATCAATGCCTTGGCAGAAAGAACGTTGCCATTAACGAATTTATTATCCTTTAGCTGTTCATTTGAGTGGAGCGGCCCTTGTAAGGTAGCTTTCGAGGATGTGAAGTAGGAGCTAGTAAAAGCACCCATTTTAAAAGCACCTAAAAGAGGCGAGGTATTCTATATATTTTCAACAGCCACCATGCATAGTATAAGCTGTTACTTAGCCCAAATTTGGGAGGAAAAGTGGTATCATCCGATAGCTTTTGCTAGTCGGAAATTGGGCATTTCAAAGATCAATTATACCTACATGGAGAAGTTGTGTCTGGCGATGGTCTTTGGGACTAAGAAATTCAGGTACTACATCCTCTATGAAAAGGTAGTGTTGTATACGAAGGCGGAAGGACTTAGATTGCTTATGAATAAGCTACAGCCGCCTGATCATTTGGCAAAGTGGTTAATCACTTTGCAAGAGTTCGATTATGAGATTAAGAGTAAGCCACCAAGGTTGCAGGGTATTGTGGAATGCCTTGTGGATTTCGGGGAGTCGAAAGAGACTTTGGCTGAAGAAAGTGATATTGAGGCAATGTTTAAAATTGATACAGCTTCTATCCCATCTTGGTATGCTGCTATTACACACTATCTATCAACAGGAGAGACGAAAGCTAGTTTATCAAAAGCTGAAAAGAGGAAAATCAAACAACAGGCATTGAAGTTTTCCTTGATCGCAGGGATACTATATCGGCAGGGTGTTGATGATATCTACCGCCGATGTGTGATGCCCGACCAGGTTCCTTTTATCTTGGAGGAGTGTCATGACTCTGCATGTGGAGGGCACTTTGTAGGCCGGTCATGACTCTACTACCCAGAAGAGGTATATTATAGTGGCCACTGATTATTTTACAAAATGGTCAGAAGTGCGGGCGATGAGGCAGGACAATGCAAAATAGACTGCAAGTTTCCTTTTAGAGTAGATTATTTGCCGTTTCGGTCCACCAAAAGAATTAGTGTCGGACCGTCGAACCCATTTTTTGAATAAAATGATCAAAAGCCTGACAGAAGCTTGGCAAATCAAGCACAATAAAATGACTCTTTATAATCTGCAAGCAAATGGACAGGTGGAAAGTACTAATAAGCAGCTTGTAGGTATTTTGTCTAAGATTGTCTCTGAGAAGAAACAAGACTGGGACAGGAAGCTGTATGTGGCAGTATGGGCGTACAATACGACGTTCAAGCGAGCTACCGGCCATACTCCATTTAAATTGGTTTATGGGGAAGAGTGTGTGTTACCCCTCGAGATTGAGTTGCCAACCATACGGTTTGCAATTAACCATTCTTTGGGAGATAAGGATTCCCTTTTTGAACGTTTCACGACCATAGCCCACCTAGATGAGCTGAAGTTGCAGAGCTTACTACATCAAGAGGTGGCTAAACGTCGGATGAAGCAGTTGCATGACCTTAGGGCGAAGAAATATACCTTTAAAAAAGGGCAATTAGTTCTCTATTATGATGCGCGTAGGGAGTTGTTTCCAGGGAAGCTGGAACCTAAATGGGATGGGCCCTACAAGATTGTCAGGTTAGGGAAAAATAGGTCTACAGCCCTATTAGCTGATCTACAGGGAGTAGAGTTTGAACTTTCCTAGCTTGTGGATCCCAAAGATGATAGTCGATCTCACTTGCATCATATTATTTCTAAGTATGCTAATATAGAGAAATGCATTGCAGGTCCATGCTGGGGATGATCTGAGACTTGCAGAAGAGCTTAAAAGCTAGTTGATGGGGCGGTTAATCCCTTATTTGGAGCACCCATATCTGGAGAAGAGATACCATCAGGGGAAACTTATCTGGTGGAGCAAAGGATACAAAGTGATTGAGCAAGAAGATGGAACCTTTGTGTGGGAGATTAAAGTCTTTTTCCATCACTGCTTACGACTGTTGACGAGTATCCCTGTGGAGTTCAATGAAGAAGGTGGGATGGAGCCGTCAGTTCATCCTCTAAACATGCTAAACTTTGATTACCATAATTATGAGTAAAGGAGTTCGTGATGGCAGGCTGTGTAAACCCATTGTGGACGTATACATTATATTTTGACGAAGCGTCCAAGGGCCCTAATAAAAAAGGGAGTGTTGGAGTAGTAATCCGAGATCCCTGATGTAGAGTTACAATGAAGTTAGCTGCTTATCTCGGGGTAGGATTCACTAACAATATGGTGGAGTATAAAGCCTTGATTATGGGACTGCATATTGCCAAACAAGGTGGTATTCGTCAGTTGTTAGTAAAAGGGGATTCCCAGTTGATCCTGAATCAACTAGATGGGATGTACACAGTGCGGAATCCCATTCTTTGTATGTATCATCGGACGGCTATGACCCTACTTGAGGATTTTGAGAGAGTGTCTTTTCAGCTAATTCCACGTTATTGGAATCAGTTTGCGGATTCATTGGCAAATCTTGCTTATGAGAAAGACCTCTTCTTTAATTGTGGTCCTAGTTTGGATATTGTTATCAATGATGAAATAGGACCCGGTTGCTTGTGGGGAATGTTATCAGAGCATGCAATGTATGGCAGACGATGGTTGATATGGGTAATGCAAAGAGTAGCCGAGACCAATACCATTATTATCCTGGTCCCATAGGTTGATTAGACAACATGTTATGCATACGCCTCTTGTTGTATATGCAGGAGGGATGGGTCATAACCTTATGCATTTAGTTTAGGGCTGAGAGCCCTGTGGTTTTCCTCCTTGGAAAGGAGCTTATTATTGTATATCTGTGCTATTCCAAGGAAGGATGTGTAGGTGCTATTTTGTTTGATCTCGTTAGGCCAAGAGGGCCCGTTTTGCGAGGTTTTGAATGTTTTATTTCATTAGGCCGAGAGGGCCGATCAAGTTTTGTAGTGAAGTGCTTTATTTTGTTAGGCCAAGAGGGCCAGTCGTCTGTTTAGTATAGGTGCGGTTAATGGTTTCTTGTTTTAGTTTTGTGCTAGACAGGTTTGAAGAAGAGCTTGGAAGGAGCCTTTTGTTGCGTGGAAGCTTCTCGTGGCCCTATCCAGGTGATATCTCTCCTTTATGAGTACTGTGGTTTTTGTGCTATATATGCCTGTGTGCTTGTAAGGGGTTTTTCTTTTCTTGTTGGGGACCGGCGTCCAAGGCATGAAGTCCCGAGGTTTAGGTTCAGTATGTTTGAGGGAGGTCTGAGTGGTCATTGCCTCCTGTAAAGACATTGTCAAGCATTGAAAGACCTGTTTTTGAAGGAAGTCCTAGTGACCCTATTCTACTAGCTTGCTAGGCAGACGTTCTAGGAGTTCTTGTTAGTTTTGAGGCAATTAGGGAAGCCTGCAGAGGAAAAATAATGATGATAAAGGGAAAAAAACCCTGAATATATTAAAGACAGTAAATCAATACAAAGGTGTGTAAAAAGGGATTCTAACCCCTATAAAAAAGAAAAGAAAAGAAAAGAAAATTTATAAGCAGTTGATCATCGCCTTGCGGAGGCCTGGTAGGTTCTTGGGGACGAGTCAGACCCAGGGACGATGCCTTGTCTTCCTAGGGGTGGCATCTTGCTAGAAAAGAAGAAATTAAGGAAGGTTGGAGTGAAAATAAAAGTGAGCGTCAAAAAAGGATTAAGTGTTGCCTTGCGAGGGCTTGGTAGGTTCTTGGGTACTGAGACAGGACCTGAGGCCGATGCCCTGTTCTCCCTGGGTCACTACGCTCAGCTCCCTCCTTTTTACATGCCCGAGTATGGAAAAACCCTAAAAGAAGAAATGTGCTACAAGAAAATACTTCTTGATCAGGCTATAGGAGTCCTGGCCTAGTGGGAGCTCCTGGTTGTGTTGTTCTTAGTCAGGTAGGTAGTTCAGACCACCACTTAGGGCAACCTCTTTGACAGTTCTTTTTAGTTTGGCCATGTTGGAGCAGTCGGTTAGTGACTAGCTTCGGACCTTTTATCAGATTATGCTAGGCCTACTCCTTGTGGATGTCATGCCTTGGTTTTTTCAGGGGGTAGGGTGAGCATTGTGCTGTCTTTAATATGTATCTATTTTGTATTAGCAGGATGCTTCCTTTGGTTGTTTTGTGCAGATCTATTATGGGATTCGACGGGCTGAGTCGCCCTATCCCGTGGTCGCCAATGAGAACGGATTTTTGCTACCCAGAAGTGCTTAAAAATAGCTAAAAATTACGAATATCAAGGGAAAATTATTCAACATCGAAGGCAGTGGCTTGACCTAAGATGATTTTAAGTGTCAAAGTGCTTTAAAGGCGCCCGAGTGACGCTTGTTGATTTTTGATAATTTTTCAGGCTGCCGTGCAGATTGTCAAGAGTTACCGGCCAATGCGGGATGTCAAGCCGGATGCCCAGGATTTTTTAGAGCTCGATTCGGAGTCCGGACATGGAAATGGCCAACAAATGGGCAAGATTTGAAAAGATGGACCAAACTTTGGTCAAGTGGTCATGACCTTTGGGGGGGGACATGTAGCATTTTAGTGTAGCATGAAATCGTGGCATTCTTGAGGGAGAAAAAATGTGGAGATGTAGGTGCCTATATGCGCCCGAAATTTGCGCTCAATCCTCGATGATGCATTCTCCAACTTGCAAACAACCCCCCCAATGATCACTGGCAGTGATTCCCCTCTGGATGCTGACTCTATCGCCGTGCTTCGGCCCATCAAATGGTGGCCTCAATGGAGATCTCTGATTTCAGTCTTTCTCTCTCCTCCCTCTCTCTCCCTTAAGGGGTTGTTCTTTTGTGGAAGAAGACAATGAAGAATGATGAAGGAAAGCTTGTCCGGATGAGACTGGATTGCTTCCGGGTGGATGAAGACATGAAGAATGCTGTTCTTGAAGATGCTCGACATTGAATGAGGGCTGACACGCAGTCCCATAGCAAAACGGAGATCCCGAGATACAAAGCCTAAGCGGTAATTCAATTTTTATGAAGAAAAAATGAGTTTTTATGCTATTTGGTTGATGAAATATTGTTCCCATGCGCTGATTATGCATTATGTTGTTGTTTGCCATGAGTTTGATCAGTTTATGCTCAGAAAATCAGAAAATCATAAGTGTTATGACTGAAATTAATGGTATAAAACCCGTAAAACATGCATTTAAGAGGCAAAATTGGATTTTTTTTTTGCAAAATAAAGGGGAATCATGAGATATAACATCAATAAAACCTGAAATTTTGCTGTCAAAGAACCTAAGGGCCACAACCCATAATCAATTTCAATTTCTAGTTATTTTTATTGGAAATAATAGAGGAAAAATACCAAAAATGGTGGAAAATGGGTTTTAAATGGGAGAAAATTAGGAAACGATAAAAGGAAAATTCCAAAAAATCACATAAGTGTTTGTGCAATGTATAATGAAGGTAGAGCACGAGGTTAGCCTCGGTTTACCCTCATTTCTATGTTTTTGTTCGTATTTATTGCTTTCTCTACAAAGAAATACACATAAAATGACTCTTACACCTATCAATGATTGCAAAACATTAAACAGTAGGGTGAGAGGAGAGTTTGAGCGTCAAAGTACAATCTTAAATCTGATTTATGTGTTGCATCGTGGCTATAGGACATTGTTTTAAAATAAAGGAAAAGGCAGCATGAGCCTAAGGCTCGATGTCTCTCCTCGTTTCAATACCTAAACATTAGCATGGAAATCATGAAAAGATTGGTTTCGCACGATACACAATGCTGATTTTCTATTGTTTTTGCACTAAACCATTCACATTATGCACTATGCATGGTTCATGGTATCAAAGGAAAATCTCCTGGACTGCATAGCAATTGTTTTCTTAGGACTTTGACCCACGATTGAGAGTGTGAGGTTATCACTTGCCGTAGGATAGAGGGTCGGTTTCCTAAGGGACTGTGAAGTGAGGAAGCATGGTATATCTCTTGGAAATACAAGAAATATAAAAGAGAGGAGTTTGTGTTCGTTTGTGTTATATGTTTAGCAACGCATCAAAGGGCCAATCCCTGAGATGTAGGAGAGCTGCAGCGGGGCTCCGACTATTAGTCGGTGGAGTGCCTCCCTATGTGTGTGTGATCGAGGCGTTATGCCTAAGTACTTTGGGGTCTCCCTTTGAGGAGTTTTAACAGAAATGTTGGACTATAAAATATAAACGCATAAATTAAGCTTTAGGGCAGTTTGTCCTTTAGTATTTGATAGACGCTCCTGGTCCGCGAGGCCGTGAGGGTGTTTGCGTGTCATGAGCATGAGGTCCGGCTAGTGCTATAGCCAGTGCCGGCCCATTTTAGATCCCATCATGTGAAAATTCAAGGTGAGTGCAGCAACCAATTTCTAGGCGTCTTACGCACTCTCGCATTGTTTCGGGCCTGATAGGCTTGTTGGTCAATTTTCTGGCCGTCTTGGTAGGGTTTAGGGTTTCTCTAATATGTTGCCTCATTCGTTTTTTGTTAAATCAAGCTTTACAACTCAGTGGTTTGCGTCTAAGTCTTTGGGTCTCTTCTGGGTCTCGCAACTGCCTACTTCTAGCTGCTAAGCGGCTGCGCCCTACGATTTTGCCTATTCCATGTGCCGAAATCAAGTTTTGAGTATCCTAAGGGATTTCGACAGTTTGCGCTGCTGAGTTCTAGTTGGGTCAGGTCAAATTTCTAAAAATTTGATAAAAATCTACACTCGGCCCAACTGATCCGAATTGCAGGGTCCGAGTGGGTCACTCGGACGGGCCGAGGCACATGGCCGAGGGCCGAATTCCTGACTCAGATAGAGTAGACTCGGACGGGCCGAGTGGGTGACTTGGACAAAGTAGACTCGGATGAGATTACTCGGACGGGCCGAAGCACTTGGCCGAGGGTCGAATGTGACACGTGGCCGAGGGCCGAATGTTGAACTCAGATGAGCCAAGGGCCGAATTATTGGCTCGAATGGGCCGAATCAATAGGCTCAGACGGGCTGAATGGTTTGGGCCAAATAATGGACTCAGACGGGTTGAGGGGGCCGATTAGGGTTTCGGGCCGAGTGGGCCGAATGGTAAGGGGCCGAGGGCCGATTCTGGGACTCGACCTAGAAAAGGCCACTCGGATGGGCCGATTCGGCGGCGTGACAATAACAAAGGGATGATTTTGGTCGATTCGTGCGATTTAGGCAATCATAGTAAGCAATAACCTCCAAATCCTATCTAGGGGGATAGGGGAAGGGATTCATATACCTGAATAGAGCGGTAGGCTTGTCGATGGTGCGATCGAATCAAATCGTGGGATGGCTCTCTCTCTCTCTCTCTCTCTCTCTCTCTCTCTCTCTCTCACTAAAATGGTCACGAATGAGCTCTCCCTTAGCCTTTTGGCTTTTATACCCCTTCCCGAGTATATGATGTTGGTGCCCCCAATCACTCACTTGCTGATCTTAGGCATCACAAGCGAGCTTTGTGCCATTTTTTGCACGATTTTTACCCTGTTTTGCCCTATTTTGCAACAGTAAACCCTACCCTTTTCTAGTTCGATTTCCTAATCCTAACCTACGCTAAATGCAACAAGAATAGAAAGCATAAAATTGAAATGATTTCTCCATGTTTTCCAATCCTCATACAAACAAAATACCTCAAAATACTTACTTGATTTGAAGATCAAAACACCCAACTTCCTACCTATCTCAAGCTCTGTTTCGGGGATGAATCCCTTACTTCAATGCTCGATATGAGGTGCGCAAGTGCTCAAGCTTGAATCCGTTGGTCCCGGCAATGGAACCAAAATGTGGGAGCTTTTGCTCAACTGCCAAGACCCACAGACTGCTTATTGTTTCAAGCATTCGAAGCGAGCTCTAGTGGCTATCTCTTACCTAGCCAACGCGCTGTCGATCCTATGACTGTAGTGAGCTTACCTTGATGCCGATACGAGTTGCCTCCTCTCTCACACACACCGGTAGCTCCACGATCCTAGATGCTAGCTCAAGCATCCTCAAGCCTCCTCCACCTCCAAGCTCCATCCTCCATAGCCGCCCATGCAAGAAGAGAGAAGAGAAGAGAAGAAGAGAAGAGGAGATTGTGAAGAGCTTCACCCTCTTGATCCCTCACTCTCACACACTCACTTCCTCACACTCTCACACACTCTCTCTCAAGAGCACACACAAGCAAGAAGATGAGAAGGAGAGGAGAAGAAGAAGGCTCTTGTTGCCACACGCCAAAAGAATGAGCTTCCATTCACTTTTTGAACTTTATATACAAGCCCTAAAATCCCATGGGCACCCACTCCTTTTTTACATGACCAGCCATTATGGCAAGGTCCTTTTTCCATTTCCCTCTTCTAGCCTTGTGCCTCTAGCCTACACCCATCTAATATTTTACAATTGGCACAGGAGGGAGCTTGGGGCTCTTTTACAAGAGTTTTCTAAGTTTTTTGAGGCGCCTTTTCATTTAAAGTTGCACTTTTTGCCCCAATTCATCTTTAGAGGCCACCTGCATGTCTTTGCTCTTTTTCCATCTTCCTTTTGCTTTTTCCTTCATCTTTCCGCCATCTCGACTTAGGGTTAACACTTGAGCTCTCTTCTAATTTCATCCTTGTGCTGAGCCTAAAAAGCCTATTGTTGGAAGAGATTCAAAGTAGTCAATCATGCATTTTCTTCAAGATTTCAATGCTCACATGCTGCCAATTTAATTTAGTCCTCTCTTAGGCTTCCTTGCATTCATAATGATCCATTCTATGCTGAAAATTCTCACTATTATTTATTGATTGTCTCACCCTAACCTCTTGACTTGTGATGATTGCTTGAGCAAATATTAATCTCTGAAATCCTTTGTAAATGAGGTGAGTTAGGATTGAGTCACTGCTTGATAAGCTCTCTCCTTATTCCCAACTCAATTCCATGCACCTCATGAAAAGAATTAGGAGGTGAGTTAGGAGTGAGTCACTGCTTGGTAAGCTCTCTCCTTATTTCCAACTCAATTCCATGCACCTCATGAAAAGAATTACTTCCAAGCCACCATGCATAGCATGATGATTGCTTAATTAATAAATGTCTGCCATATATACTCCAAGTGAGGAAAAAGCCCAATGCCAGGCGAGGTGGCAAGACAAAAGAGGGGTGACCCCCCCTTTCCATCAAAGACCCTGAAGGGGTGCACAACCCGGACCGGGGGGAACTTTGCCCACCTCTCGGTGATCCGGAGCCCAAAGTTGCTTACATGTGCAGGTACCCACTTGAAGAACTAAGAAACTAACTTGGCACCGATGTATGGATGTATTATTGGCTGCAAATGTATGGAAATTTCTATTGAGGATGTATTTGCAGACATGAGAATACATATGCAATCAATGGCAGTGAATACAATGCTTGGGATGTATGAGAGATGCCTATGCATGGGGAATTGTGCTAAGAGATGCTTATGATATGCTCATTTCTAGAATAAGGCTACAAATAGTGAATTTGGATGACTGGGCAATGTATTATGCCACGTGGAATGACCCTTCAGTCATGCATTGACAACTTGATCCATTGCAACCCCTTTCTTAACCCTCAAAGGGTACTGTAAGCAATTTACTTGCATTTACAAAGGTATACCTACTCCCAGGAACTGAGATGCAAGTCTTGCAGAGTGCCCACAGGCCCTACTAAGGGCCTTGATAAGTTTTGGAACTCTATTGGGACTCCAAAAGATACTTATAGGTCAAAACATGCCTCCTACAGGTGTAGACATGGTGCTAGACTGCATAATATAGTAGTACTTTTCTTATTACAAAATTTTTTGTATAAAATCTAGGAGTGCATACCCTTTCTCAATTTGAAAAGGGCATCCTTGGCTCTGATTTGAACAAAAAAGTAGGTCAATCAGAGCTTCCTAGCTCAAGTTACGGGCAAAACAATGACAGGTGGTCTAACGGGATTGCACCTAACCATGGTAGGAATAAGGGAAAAACTAAGGCAAATGATGACCTTCAGCAAAAAATAAGGGATGCACGCGTCCCAAGGGCTGAAACTAACCTTGAGGTGGAAGATGAAGATTATTCCCATGACATGGACAGCCTCAGTGCGCTCACTAACACCCTCAGTTCTCGCATGAGACAAGGCATGCTAAGAGGCATAGAGAATTGATGGAAGACATTGGTCAAATGAAGACTACTATATGGACACCCTTGCTGCCTAGCTCACTAAGTGGATAGCATTCCAAATGAAAGGGAAGGAACATGAGGATAGATCGGGTATGCATGCTGGGGCCCACCAGTGAATGCATCAAATATGAACTCTCAAGGCATTTTGGGGAGAGTGGGCATCCCTAATAGCACTTTTGAACAAGGAGAGCCTTCACATAGACAGGAGGAGCCCATGAACAATGCAACGAGGGGCAATTTTTAGTCATCACAAGGGTCCATACCATCTATGCGAGTTCAATCATCTTTTGGTAGAAATTTCTCTAACAATGGTTCATTTTTGTGTAGCCACATGGATCAGCCTCAATTTGGATATGTGGGATAGCCACCTAATCATGAAAGAGAGATGATAGACAAGATTATCTTCTCAAAATTCAATGGTCAGTCGTCATCCCTAGCTGAACTTGAAGAGTGGCTCTCCAAGCTTGTGGATTATTTTGACATCTTGCCCCGTAATGATGACCAAAAAATCCATTTTGCAACAATTCACTTGGAAGGATTTGCACATACATGGTGGAGGTACATTAAAAGAGAAAATCAGCAAGTGAACTCATGGGAAGCATTCAAGGCACTCATGATGCAAGTATTTGTCTCACTAGTGGTGGAGAAAGGAAAGCTTGCCCACCAATGGTATAGCCTTAAACAGCGTGGTCTTGCTGTTAGAGAATACACAAATCAGTTCCTCAACCTTACCATGTATGTTGAGTCGATTAGTGATGATGCTAAGTTACACAAATATGTGTATGGGTTGGATCCCCAACTCTCGGCTAATGTTTCAGCTCAAAACCCATCAGATTTGTTCAAAGCTATTGAATTGGCTGAGAGGTACTCTCGCAAGTATCGTTGGGATGTTTCATTTCTGTATGGACAGCAAAGAGGGGCATCTCAGCCAGTGTTTGGGCAGCAAAGAGGACACATGCAATCATATTTTGGACATCAAAGAGGTGTTGTAAGGCCAGGGCAGTTTGGGGCCAGTTATGGTGGTGTAACATGCCATTCAACACTCCAAAAGTCCCCACATACCCCACTTTTAATGCCTCAAGACCACAAGGCAATTTAAGGACAGCAAACAGCCCAAGAATGGATAATATGCAAGGGGAAAATAGAAATAAAAATGCTTAGTCCAAAGTCCATTCCCATGGATTTGTGTAAAGAAAGAAAGGAAAAAGGGCTTTGTTTCAAGTGTGGCGAGAAGTATACAGCTGATCATGCCTCAAAATGTGCTTTTAGAAATGCTAAGGCACGGGTTCACAGCATGTTGGTATTTGAGGACTTAGAGGAGGACCCTGAGGATACACATGCTTTTATGATGACTGTTGAAACAGATGATGCTGATGAAGAGTTTGGTCAAGAAGAGTTCTTTGACCCTGCTGACTCTTTTCCTTTTGACCCTGGTGGCCATTTATCATGAGGTATGGATAGAAAGATCAAACCACATGCTGAAATACATGCTGCCACTACTTATACCATATAAATGGATGCTTGGACAGGATCCAGAAGCCCTAATATGTTGCGTATTAAGGGCCAAATTCATGGGAAGGATGTGTTTATACTCGTGGATAGTGGTAGCACTCATAGTTTCATTAACAGAGCAGTCATGGACCGGCTGAAGTGCTTTCCCACTGATTTACAACAGCCATTGTGAAGGTGCAAGTTGCCAATGGGGATGAAGAAATTAGCACACAAGTATGCCCTGTTGTTCATATTCAACTTGCTGAAAATTTTGGACAGCAATTGGATTTAATTGCATTGGAAATGGGGCCTATATATGTTGTCTTGGGTTATGATTGGCTAAAAACTTTGGGCACTATAACCATGGAATTTTCCTTGCTGTATATGGAGTTTGTCAGTGCGGGACAGCTCATTCACTTGCAGGGAATTCAAAATGATAGTGAATTTCAGCTCCAAACAACTCAAGAAAGAGTTCAAGAAATGGTCCCAAATATTTGTATTGCAGTTAAATAAAGAAAATTCAGATCAATCCACTAAAATAGTAAAGAATTCAGCATTGAAAACTCTTTTAGAAGAGTGCAAGGACCTCTTCCAAGTACCTACAACACTACCCCCTAATAGAGCGGTTGATCATCCCATAAAACTGGAGCCTCAGTCAAAGCCTGTGAACAAGCCACCTTACAGATTGTCTAGGTGTGAAAGAGAAGAAGTTGCCAAACAAGTCAAAGAATTATTGTACATGGGATTCATTGAGCCCAGCTCTTCACCATATGCTTCCCCTGTGTTATTGGTCAAAAAGAAGGATGGATCTTTCAGGATGTGCATAGACTACAGGGATCTTAATAAGATCACCGTGAAGAACATGTACCCTATTCCACGCATAGATGACTTGCTCGATGAACTCAAGGGGGCTAAGTACTTTACAAAGATAGATTTGAGGTCAGGCTATCACTAGATCCGCATGAGGGCAGGGGATGAGGTCAAAACAACATTTCAAACTGATCGAGGGCTTTATCATTTCTTGGTCATGCCTTTCGGGTTAACTAATGCACCGGCCACCTTTCAGAGCTTAATGAACAAAATACTTCATCCCTTTCTTTTCAGATTTGTGTTGGTCTTCTTTGATGACATCCTCATCTATAGTAGATCACTAAAGGATCACCTTTGGCACATGAGGCAGGTGTTTGATGTATTGAGGCAACATAGAATCTTTGCCAAGGAGACAAAATGTTCTTTCATGCAGACGGAGGTGGAATAATTGGGGCACATTGTTAGTGAAGATGGAATTAGGGTTGATCCTAAGAAAGTGCAGTGTATAAAAGACTGGCCCACACCTGCAAATACCACTTCACTTAGAGGATTTCTTGGTCTCTCATCATTCTATCGCAGATTCATTAGGCATTATGCCACTATTGTAGCTCCCTTGATGGATAGGCTTAAGAAAGAGGTCTTTTTCTGGGATGCCATAGTTGATATAAGAGCTTTAATCAGCTCAAAGAATTGCTTACCTCGGTGCCCATCTTGATTTGCCTAGATTTTTTTAAAGAATTCACTATTCAGTGTGATGCCAGTGGGCAGAGGCATAGGGACTGTATTGTTACAGGAGCATGGGGTTATAGCATTTGAGAGCCGCAAACTTGCTGAAAATGAGATGACCATGAATGTATATGACCAAGAAATGCTGGCCATCCTTCATGCCATTAAGAAATGGCACCACTACTTGTATGACAATAGATTTAGGGTCAAGAGCGACCATAGGGTCCTCAAATACTTCCTCTTTTAGTCTAATCTTACCACCAAACAACGCAGATGGGTAGCTACATTGTAGAACTATGACTTTGACATTACACATATACGGGGAAAAGACAATGTAGTTGCTGATTCATTATCTAGAATGTGGGCTTGTAAAGTTTCAGCCATCATGGAACTTCATAGTGATTGGATAGAAGAGCTTCAGGAGGCCTATTTGTTAGATGTTGATTTCAGCCACATTTTCCAAAAATTACAGCAAGGGCATGTAGAAGAAAACTCTCCATATCAGCTTAAGAACGGCCTCTTATGGTTTCAGGGTAGGATTTCCATCCCATACTCTTCTCCATTCAAGCAAAAGATCATCTAAGAGATGCATTCTGCACCTACAACTGGTCACTTGGGCATATTTAAAACTTATGACAAAATTGCTAGAAGCTTTTATTGGAAGGGCCTATGAAAGGATGTAAAAGATTTTTTCTTGAGCTGCCTGAAATGTCAACAAAACAAGGACATCACCTTAAAAACAGCTAGTTTACTACAACCATTGCCTATGCTCGAAGGCAAATGGACACACATTACTATGGACTTTATAACTGGCCTATCGGTGACCAAGAAGGGGTGGAACAACATCTATGTAGTTGTGGATAGACTCACCAAGGTAGCCCATTTCATTCCTACAAAGACTCAATATAATGCTTCTCAAGTAGCTAGCCAATTTATGGAACATGTTTTCAAATTACATGGCTTACCACAAGTCATTGTGCATGATCGGGATGCTAAATTCATGAGCAACTTTTGGCAGGCAATCTTCAGCTCTATTGTCACTCAGTTAGCCCCTTCCACTACTTACCATCCCCACAGACTGATGGCCAGACAGAGAGGGTTAACAAGTGGCTGGAAACTCACTTGAGGCATTTCTGTTATGATGTGCATAATGCTTGGGACTCATGGTTACATCTTGCTGAGTTTGCCCATAACAACTCTACACACTCTATCATTGGAGTTTCACCCTTCGAGGCATTGTACAGATATAAGGTGCCCCTCCCCATGGTTATCTTCAATGATAAAATAAACCCACAAAGCAAAGAGGAATTGGATAGAATACAGGCCTTACTTCAGCAGTGCAAACTCAACTTGAAGAAAGCTTAGGACCAAATGAAGCTTTATGCTGATGAAAAAAGAAGGGATGTTGAATTCCAAGAAGGGGATTTGGTGCTTTTGAAGGTTCCCAAGTCCAGATATGCCACCCTTAAGGATGGTTCCAGCAATAAGTTGGCTTACAGGTTCCATGGGCCATACCAAATTGTCAAAAGAGTGGGAGACTTGGCATATTGGTTAGCATTACCCCCATCCATGAAAATTCATAATGTCTTCCATGTGATTCAATTGAAACCCTTCATTGTATCATCAGTGGATTATGTTGAGGAGTTACCACCGATAGATGAACAAGGCATCATTCAGTACATACATGAGCAAATCATAGGACAAAAGGAAAAGAAGCTTCTCTCTCGCTCCATCATGACTTGATTAAGTGGCAAGGTTTGCCACTTGAGGAAGCTTCTTGGAGGCTAGCTTCAGTTTTGGAAGAGTTCCCATACCTATTAGGAGTAGATTTGGCTGAAATCTAGCTAACTATGGCCCTGTTTTCTCTCAGATTGACTGCAGACAGCTCTCTATTTCAAAGCAGATTTTACTCTACACTATGGATAGCAATGGACACCATACATGGACTGAAAGTACTCCTTGAGAGCTCCATTTTGATATATGGCCCACCTCAATTAGAGTCTCCTACAGAAAGTTATGATAGGTTTACTACAGCAGGGTCCTGTAGTAAACAACTTGATGTCCACTGTCTGCAACTCACATTTACTCAAGATACTTGGGTCAAAATTCATTTTTATAATTTTCCAATAAGACCCATGTAACGTACATAACCTAATGACCCATTATACGCAATAATACCTCTTCATTCATTTTTATACCCCTGTAACAATATAGCAGAGTAGTACTCTGATCTGCTCCTGCCCAGTTATCATAAGTGCCCAAATTGTTTTTGAGGGCAAAAACCTTCGGTTGGAGATGGAATGTAAGAGAGGGGGATTTAATAATGGGAAAATACTAGCTACACTGGCTGGTATATAAGGTGTTAGGGACTTGATTTTTGACCAGCAAATTATAATACAAGTCTCATTTCATCTTCATCTCCTTCTCTAAGCTCTCATGGCTTCTCTCTCTTTTAGTCTTTCTCTTTCTTTTTCTAGTCTTTCTCTCTCCTCGTCACTCTCTTTCTCTCTCTTCCTGCAGTCTTTCTCTCTCTTCTGTACCCTCTCTCTCCTCTTCTTCTCTCTCTTATGTCCTCTTCATGACACAAGACACCCGCTATAATCGAAAAGCATAATGCTTGCTGCTTGATCTTCCTCTTTTCAGACTTCGATGATAGAGTGGCCCCAAATCCTCGTGTAGATAAATAATGTGTTATAGCTATGTATCAGGAAGGAATGGAAGCTGCATCAATCCTGAATAAGCCTTCAATATCAATTCCTTCAGTCAGAACTTCATGTGGCTCCTTGAAATCCATAAGGCATTCCACAATACCCTGTATCTTCAGTGGCTTACTCCTAATCTCATAATCAAACTCCTACAAAGTGATTAACCACTTTACTAAACGGTAAGGTGGCTACAACTTATTCGTCAACAGTTGAAGTCCTTCCACCTTCGTAAAGAATACTACCTTCTCATAAAGAATATAATGCCTAAATTTCTTCATCATAAAGACCATTCCAAGGCACATTTTCTCCATGTATGTATAATTAAATTCATATATCCCCAATTTTCTACCATAAAAGGCAATTGGATGATACCATTTCTCTTTCCAAATTTGGGCTAAACAGGTGATACTATGCATTGTGGTTCCTGAAAATATATGAAAACTTTGTGTCTTCTGAGTTCTTTTAGGATTGGTGCTTTTGCTAGTTCCTGCTTCACATCCTCAAAGGATACTTGACAGGCTTCATTCCACTCAAACAAGCAGTTAAAGGATAACAAGTTCGTCAATGGCAATGCTCTTTCTTCCAATGCATTGATAAATCTCAATAATATTCCATTGATGAGACAAAAAGTTGTGTACCTATTTTGGAGTACACGATGGGCTCATAACAACTATGACCTTTATCTTTTCAGGGCCAGTCGCAATACTAGTCAAACTAACTACATGGCCTAAAAGGTGAGAAGGATCAAAGCTTGCTTGGAAGAGTTATGGCGGGAGAGCAAGAGTAAGAAAGAGAGAGAGACCAAATGGGAACTCCAATAGTCACAATGTGTGATCGGGCCTATCACTAAAAGAATAAATAATAAAGTGACAGTGACGGGCACCCACCACCTATAGTGTATAGTGGCAGGTATTGTCACTGTAGTAATACATGGGCAGCTAGGCAAAGGCACCTTTACCCCCAACAACCTCCCACTTAAAGGCGAATTTGTCCCAATGAGGAGTGAAAAGAAAAAAGAAAAAGATAGTACAATGTACCCATGTACAATAGGATGAGAAACATTAGGAGAAATATGGACTCTCTTTTTTTTCCCTTATTGAGTGAATAAAAAAATATAGGCCTAACCAATGAGAGAGCAAGGATTCCAAATTCATGTAACATGAATCTTCTAGCCACATCTTGGCCCAAATCTTCCCTTACCAATAAAATAAGGAAAAATGTGGGAAATACAATACTGACACTTCTTAGAAGCTTGTGACTCAATTTTTCATTTTCTTATTTTTTTATGTTTGACTTTTCATTTCTCCCCTTTTCAATTTTCCCCTCTTTCTTAGGCGGAACTCAAATTTATCATATCTCTTTCCTCGCTTTTTCTTTCATGACAAAATTTTACAGCCTCATTGTTGCTTGCCCTATTTGTAACCCTGTGAAATTTCATCTCCTCTACACAAATGCAGAGTGAGTTTCATGTGTTTTATGAGAACAAAGCTTGTTCTACCAAAGCCCTAAGATTTTCTTCACAAGACTTTACAGGTATATTGTTCTCTTCCATGGATGTTCTATGGTAAAGTTTTATCTCATTTGGACAAAACCTGTGCAAGTTATGTGCATTCTCTAACATGTAATTTCTTTTGTTTTGGTACTCTAGGAGTCTCTTACAGTCAAGAACAATGATCTTTTGAACACTCAACTTCTTCTTCAACATCTTACGGTTTCTTTGTAAACAATGTTATAGGTATGTTGTCTTTTTTTTACTGCTCCATAGTTAAATTTTATCTTGTTTGGACAAAATGTATGCAAGTTATATGCATACTGAGTTTTCCTTTTGTTTTTACTCCAAGAGTCTTCGAGGGTGGAGAACAATGATTTTTTAAAAACTCAACTTCTTCAACATCTTTGGGCTTCTTTGCAAAGAGAGCATAGGTATATTGCCACTTTTTTCTGTTGCTCCATGATTAAGTTTCAACTCATTTGGACAAAGCCTATGTAAGTTATATGTATGCTTTGACTCGATATTTCTTTTATTTTTGTACTCTAGGAATTTATCAATGAAGAAAGAATGGTCTTGTTATAAGTCAACTTCTTGTTCAAAATCTCTGGGATTCTTTGTGAAAAGAATTACATGTACAATGTTTTTTTTTAATTTCTTCATTTAAATTTCATTTCATTTGGAGAGAACATTTGCAAATTATACACATGCTGATAGGTAACTTTTCTTTTTAGTTATCATATATGTCTTCACAGAGGAAAAACATCAGTAACATACTTGCAGTGGAGGTCTTCAATAGGAAAGATAGTGGCGGTAATTGGATTTGTGATAAGTACTATAAGTTGGATTGGATTTTGATGTATCCGACTACTCGAGGGAGTTTCAAGCTTAGGCATAAGGATGTTGCAAACCCTAGCAAACATTGGAAAGGTATAATTTTAGAGTTCAAAAAAGTGATTAATGGAACAAGTACAGTAACAAAAGTGTTGATCCAACATGTTTATACGCACATTGAAATCTTTGTACACAACAAGAACTACATTGCAAATTATAAACAAAATAGTAAGTTTTTAACTTTTATCATTGTTTATTCTTTTGCATCAAAGTTGGTTTTGAAAATCTTTGCAGTGTTCGAATTCAATCTTGTTTTACTAATAACTCTATATCCATCAACTTTGCATGAATGGCAAAATGTGGAATGTTTGAGTGGCAAGATACATGTTTGGTATGAAGACATAGATTCTTTGGTCTATAATAATAACTCTGCAAGTCAACTTGCAACTCAAAACATCTTTTTTATAATTCATTGTATGTAGTAGAAAGCCAGAGATTGCAACATGTTCCACTACCACCACTATCTAGTGGTGAATGGTTGATTCGTAGCTTGGAGTTGTTAAGAGTATATGTAAGTCCAAGATAAAATCTGACATCAATAGTGCTATGAAACCCACCATAGCCTCCAAAGATGTGCATCTTAGTTGGTTTATTCCATTCTCATTGTTTGCACATTTGTTTAGTTCATGTGATATTCTAAATAAAAAAAGATTACTTATCAATGCAAGTGTTCTATCTGAGGAATGGATGAGTCAGCTATTGGGTGAGTCTTGGCAATTCAAAATAATACATTTTGATGAGAGGATTGAGTGTAGGGTCAACCAATGTGATCTCACATTCAGGTAAATCTTTTTTACTACTTTGAATGCCTTGATTTAATTGACATAAGTCTTGCTTAGATGAATTGTTGTGTTATTCACATTTACTTACCATTATTTTTGTTTTTATTACAAGTATTTCATTGCTAGAAAAAATCTATGCTTTCCCTTTCAATATAGATGTTTACGTGTTTACTGCAACACAGAGGAGCGGGAAAATGGAGCAGAAGAGTGGAAAAATGGAAAAAAATAAATAGCAAAAAAGGCGCAGGATAAAAGAAGGAAAAGGTGCCTTGACCGGTAACCAGACCCTGAAAAATTTAAATGTTCGGGCACGACCCCCAAAAAGTCTCAATGTCGCCTCGAGAAAGCAAAAGAGTTAAAAGCGCACCATTAAATGTGGAAGCGCTTCCGAATCCTTGTAAAAGAGTGCCAAGCTCGCTCCTGTGCAAATTGTATGCATTAGTTGGAAATAGGATAAATTAGAATGGTGGGAAATGAGAAATGGGCTTAGGCCAATGGCCAGCCATGTAAAAAAGAGGATGACTGCCCAAAGAAGGGAGGGCATGTATATAAAGTTCAAAAGTGAATGAGAAGCTCATTCTTTGGTGTGTGGCAAAATGAGTTTTCTCCTTCTTCTCTTCTTCTCTCCTTCTTTCTTGTGTGTGCTCTTGAGAGAGGGAGTGTGAGAGTGTGAGGGAGGGAGTGTGTGTGGGAGTGAGGGATCAAGAGGGTGAAGCTCTTCACCATCTCCTCTTCTCTTCTTCTCTTCTCTTCTCTCGCGCGTGCAACTATGGAGGATGGAGCTTAGAGATGGAGGAGGCTTGAGGATGCTTGAGCTAGCATCAAAAATCGTGGAGCTACCAGTGTGCAAGAGAGAGGAGGGTACTCGATCGAGCATCAAGGTAAGCTCACTACACTCGTAAGATAGGCATGGCACGTCAGCTATGTGAGAGGTAGCCATGGCCACTTGGCTTGAAACGCTTGATCAATAAGCGGTCCGTAGGTCTCGAGGTAGAGCTTGTAGCTCCCCTTCATTTTGGTTCCGTTGTCAGGACTGACGAAATCGACCCTTGAGCGCCGCGCACATCAAATCGAGCATAGGAGTAGGGCCTTTGCCCAAAACGGTGCTTGAGATAGATAGGAGATTTAGGAGGTTGAATCATTGGAACAAGTAAGTATTTTGAGTTTTTTTATGAGTGCTTGAGTAGGTAAATACAACCCATGCTTGGTTTTGCGATTTTTTGTTAGCATTAGGTAGGATGGGATTAAGATTCGAAATTGAAATGGTAGGGTTTTTGCTGTTGTAAATCTGGTTGCAATAAGGGAAAGAAGGCAAAAATCGTGTTTTTTAAGGGGAAAATCGCAACGAGGAAAGGCTCTAAGGTTAGAGAGTGGTTGGGCAATTCTATGTAAGGTTGGGGTAAGGGGAGAAGAGCTCATTTGCATTCTGACTTAGTTGAGAGAGAGCAAGAGAGAGTGAGAGAGCCACAGGCATAGGAGAGGAGTGGACGCCCTTCGATCACACTTCCGGGGTGCTACATGTATACAAATCTCTCCCCCGATATGCCCTTATGTGTATTTAACAGCCTAGAATAGCTAATCATCAGCATAACACTAGATTCGTCACCATTTTCCTTGTCGGAAGTGTGCCGATCCCGACGCGTTCGGACGTCCGAACCCTAGAATCGGCAGTTGGCTGAGCCGAACCTAGGGTTCGGCTTTTGGAGCCCCAAGAGGAACACCAAGGAAAAGGGAATTCTCTTGCAAGAAAATCTATCTTGTAACATCAACAAGATTTTATTTCATTCTTTTGATCATCAAAACAAAGAAAACAACAATTCTTCACGCTGCATCATAGTAGATATCTCCCACGGATTTGATAGAATCAACCATATTTTCCAACATCTTCATAAAATTATTCAATAGAACAAAGAACACAAAAGAATACACCATCTTTGAATGGAAATCAATCACATAATATTAATCTTCACTGTCTTCATAGTTCTCTCTCTTAATCTCTCATATACAATTACACTGTTTTGATAGAATTGACTATCTCTGGCTCTCTCTCTCTCTCTCTCTGTCCATCAATAATACATCATATCCTCACTACAATACTCTCATAATAAATCTTAATAATCCTTCTTAGGTCATGGATGCACCTCCCAGGTATGTCTGATATGAAGAGTCACCAGAACCACTACAGTGTCTTTTCACAGCTCACTACTGTCACTGTCACTTAGTCTTCTCTTCAGTCTTCAGCAGCTGTTTTTTCCACTTGTTTTAGCTCTATTGAACTTAAATTCATCCTTTCCAAAGGTTAGAAAACTTTTCCAAAGTCACACATACATTCTACAGAACAATTACAGAATGTCTACATAATAGTCACAGTACAGTACCAGAACAGCTACATTACAGTTACAGAGCAGAGACAAAAGCTCTAAAGAAGATCTACAGAAGGTTACAGAAGGTCATCAAAACCTCATAACTCATACTCAAACCATTCCAAACTCTCAAAAACTATTCAATAAGCTTTCACAAGATCTCAATATTCATCAATCATCAATCCATGCTTCATATAGAAGACAATCAGAACAAAACAGAAGCTATACAGAAGGTATACAGAACCAATCAGAACCTATCAGAACATCACAGAACCTCATATCTCCACTAAAAATCATCATGAACTTCCAAAAGATAATCAATATCATCCAAAACACTCTCAAATACTTCCATTACAATCATACATTACTCTAAATCCACAAAAAATCAATCATTCAGACCTCAAAAACAACAAAAATCAGTCAAAAATTCAGTCTTTTTCCACTCTCAACAGCATTCGGCTTTCAGGCATTCGACCACGTGCCGTTCGGGATTCGGGCTTCGACCGCCCGAATGAAGGCCTTCGGGCTTCGACCTTATCATTCGGGCTTCGGTCCCTCCGAATTCGAGATTCGGCCATTTGGTGTTCGGACGGCCGAATCAGCCCGGCCGAACCCGAGCATTTGGCCCAACTCGAGTTCGGCCCTCAGACTTGGCCATTCGGCCTTCGGTCCGCGGGGCTGAACAAGACATTCGGACTTCGGCGGTTCGGATCCGATTCTAGGATTCGGACCCTGCCATTCAAGCCAATTTTGGCCGAATGCATTTTTGACATTATTTTAATAATTTAAGCCCAGACCCGCATTGCCGACACTAGTACGACCCTGTAGGTGCGAGAAAATCATAGAAAACTTGGCCGTGTGGCTAGGAAACCTAGCAGAGTGTGTTGTTGCAGCCTAGTCGCAACAGCAGACCAGACATCAGACCCCCACGTACCTGAGAGACACAGCAGAGACCCAGATTTTAACTAGGCAGTCGTGTGCTAACCTCATACCCAGTGGCCAAGAGCTGAAGGTAGCATTGACATTGCACTTGAGTGCCGTAATCCCGCACACACAGTAGGCCACATTAGTTGTGCACTGAAAGGGCAGATAGCCTGATTCCGCACCGAACGCACAGACACCACACTGAGTGTACTTAATTTGAGGATTGGTTGTAATAACAAGGAATACACTTGAACATAATCATTCAAGGAACCCAGCAATAGGAGTGAACCCCAAGACTTAGTAGACAAACAGGGTTAGGACCCAAGAGGATGTTAAGTGGACGCGAGGATCCAGAAGATGACAACATAGAGGATCGGGTGCTTCCAGAACTACTCGAACTGATCAACGGCCTTGTGGAATTGGAGGCAAAAACAATTTCAGGATCAAGAGGCGATCGACCGACTAGACCTAGGAGAATTCCTAGTCTCAGTACAGGAACTAGTCCATGACTACGATTTACTTACTAGGACCGTAATCTAGGGCAGACCTATAGAAGAAGTGGTAGCAAGCCTCGAAGAAGAGAGAAGAGCAATTAGGAGAGCGCTAGAAGGCATAATTGCCTACAACCATGAGCAAAGGGCTAGAAAGCTATAGCAAGACGTAGATATGTACAAGGCTAGAAGGGTGCTAGACCTAGTTGGGGCAGCCAAATCTGGACCGAATGAAGAGAGGGAATGGGCAGCAGAGGCTAACATGACATTGAGCGAACTTGTAGCCAAGCGACTCATGGACAATACGTCTGTTGAGAAGAGTGCCATAGCCCTAGCCACCACACTACTCTCGGGATTGGGAGTCACGCAAGGGGCTAAATGGCATGCTAGAATCCCTATCGTAGCAAAACGGCTAGCAAAGTATGATCCTAGCAGTGACCCATACAGCTTCATGGAGCAGTTCGAGCAAGTATGCGAAGCAAACGGTCTTACCGACCTTGCGCAACTCTCTCAAGCTTTTGGCCTGTGCTTAGGCGATAAGGGGAGAATCTGGTATTCTAGCCTCGATGATGCAGAACGCACAAATTTTGCTTGCCTTAAGGGCCTCTTCATCAAGAGATTCTCGGAGGCAGGGTATTCTGACAACCTCATCTTCAGGTTGATGAATATCATCCAAAGGGAGAAGGAAGACGTCAGGGACTACATCACTCATGTGAGTAGCCTCTTCAAAAGGATCCCTGCCAATGAACGACCTACTGAGAGGGTAGTGTCTACAATATTCATGAACAGAATTCGGAGTGAGGAGCTCTACAAGGATTTGGCCAGTAACTCTACCTTACAACGAGACGTGCTAGCTAGAGTTTTCGAAGAGGCAATACATGTAGATGATCAGCTTAGGGAATGAAGCATGAGGACTACCAGTCGAGAAAGTGCAAATCAGAGGGATCCAGAGAGATCAACTATTTCGGGAGAAAAAGCAACCGCTAGTGTGTAGGAAAAGGGAAAGAGTATGGACCAAGGCCAGGAGATGGCAGAGATAAGAATGGAGATTGCACGACTACAGGAACTGATAAGGAAGCCTATGCGATCGCATGTACAATGTATATACTGTGGCGGCAATCACCTCCCAGCTGAATGCCAAGATCCTAGATCTAGGCCATGCTCAAATTGTGGTAGGTTCGGGCATGATGCATTGCATTGTAGGATGCCAAGGAGAATCCCATACGCACAGCAGTACAATCCTCCGTACTTAGGCAATAGACCACCCAATTTCTTTGGGAGGGGAGCCCAATTGGCACTCCCTGCACCAAATGACTCAAGACCTGCCGTACCTAGGCTGTAGATGAACCCAATAGGTATACCAAGACCACCAGGGCCTTTTGTAACCCAGCCACCGAGCGATGCTCCAATTCACTATGTGGAAGAGCCTAGTCAAGAGGAGACATATGTCAACCCGTACATATCCTATGACGAGGAGGGCAACCCAGTCCTAATGGACTATCGGCCGGTGCTAGTGATGGCATTAGGTAGAGGAAGAGGCAGAGGCTTTGGAGGGCCAAGCCAAGATCCGATTGCTTGCTGCATCCAAGACACATTTCATCATATTGCCGAGAGAAGGAACATGCTAACAAGGACAAAGCGGATCTCCGATGCACAGAATGTGGGATTACTCACATGTTTCTTGATTGCCCTAGGCGGAAACCATCAGTTAGCTCTGCCAACGTACTGTCAGTACTTTGGGGCTGTTTGGAGTGGAAACCTTTGATAGTGAGGACACACCTATCCCACTACAAGTTATGACGCGAGCTCAAACAAGGCAGGCAGGTATCTCCTTGCCTGGACCAAGTAACCTTGACACAGTCTCAATAGGAAAGAAAAGCCAAAGGAGAAGGAAAAAGAGAACAGACGGGAAGATAACCCTTAAAACCGAGGAAGCCATGACATTAGTGATAGGAAAGAAAGTCACGGATACAGAGGCAGAGACCTCAGCCTCGAAGACAGTTGAGCTAGGGAGTGCCAAGGTAGGGGAATATCCCCATCCCAAACGACAACTCGAAGCTATAGCCAAAGTCAAGGAGTGGGTCAAGGATGCCCAGGAGCACCTCAAGGATGCTGAACCCATACTAGAAGATCCAATGGACGATTTTTCCAGCATGAGCATACTAGCCTCACCCACAAAACCACAAACTAAAAGTGTATCCTTGCCACAGGGGGCAACTCAGCAGCAAGGCCAAAGGGGGACTTACCAAGGTAGACAGAATGCATGGCCCAGGAGTGCTAGCCTTAGGGAAAGACAAGAGCCCAGTAGTCTCCTTGCAACCTTGCTGTCCACCCCAGTAACTCTAAGCATAGAAGACCTGAATAGGCAGAATCCTTCTTTATGGGGCAGGAGTTAAAAGATTTGGTGGAGGGACACACAGGACTTACGGGTGCTAATCACAGCAAGATCATGATGCAGTTACGCAAATCCCAAGTCTAACTCTACACTCAACTCCTAAGTCATTACACATCAATGCTTTCTAGGAAGGCACTAAAATGCATGCAGTCCTACCTGTTCTAGCCTTAGGAGATATGATGCGGAAAGGAATTGTAGACACAGGTGCTAGTGTTAGCGTACTGAGCCATGCAGTTTTAGAGGCATGGGGAAACCCTCCTGTAGAGACTACCAGGTTCAATGTCACGTTAGCAAATGGAATGAAGGTAAGGCCATTCGGAGTCTTAAAGAACTAGCCAGTAAAGATTGCAGGTGTGCAATTTTCTGTGAACTTCATTGTCATGAAGGGAGTGGACTATGACATACTGCTAGGCCGACCTTGGATGAGAAACGCTCGAGTCATTGAAGATTGGGGGAATGGTTTGATCTTCCTAGGGAGCAGAACTCAAGCAGTAAGGGTAGATATGGACACTTGGAAAATGACCCCCGTTGACCTAAATGCCATCTCAACCATGCTGAAAGGCGATACTCAAACGACCAAACCCTATGGATCACTCACTAAATATATTCCCTGCCCTAAGGATGAGCGGGATTGGATGCACGTCTTGGCAACCATTGACCTACCATTCTTAGATGAGGAAGAACTATATCGGCAGGCTGCTAAAGCCGCAACCATGCCAATAGAGGAGCCAACTGTGCCACTCTGCATGATGGCAGGAAGCTCACTCAACTCAAGAAAACCTATCTCGTTCCATATCCCCAGCAATAAGCTAGAGCTTTAGGAAATCGTAGAGTATCTGACAAACACATTGAAGGGCAACTTGGCTGCCAACCTAGAGCCTCTACATGATCTGTTGTGACTAAGCCAAAATGGAAATGGACCAAGGTCCACGATCTGAATTTGTTATACAATTGGGCTTTAGTTACTGATGACAAGGAGACTGAAGAGGAAATCTTAGGTGATGATGAACGGTCTGAAGAGCAAGACTCTGACGATGAGGAATATGGGGACTGCCGCTCTACAGGAGACGAAAGTGAGGAAGAGATAGATATAGTAGATTATGACACAGAAGGGAAAATGATAGAACAAATCAAGGCAGATTCGAGACCCAGGAAGGAAAAGATGAATTGGAGTGAAAAAGGATTCATACGGATGGAGTGCGATAGATCCTAGCTAGAACACATAGGAACCGTGGATTACGAGTAAGCCAGAGTAGCACGACCATGGGTGATCCCAATGCTCAAGACGGATGCACCTACTGAACTACGACCCCCTGGGGAAACTCCTTCCTCGAGCGAGAAATGCGAGTTTAACTCGGAGTCGGAAGTCAGCACTGGGAGTGATCCCGAGACACCCCAACCCTCTAAGGTAAAACGTACAAAAGGGGACTTGCTAGTCCACCTAAGGCGCAGGAGATTAAAGGAGGAGGCCAGGACGCGAGCGAAGGGCTCAGAAGCAGGAGGCAAAAGAAATCGCAGGATCTACCCAAACAGTTTACAAAATTTAAAAAGGGTGATAGAGTAGTGATTCTACTAGGTGCGAAGAGGTAGGGCCAAACTAGTGAACCGATCGAAGGACCCGCCAAAGTCAAGGAAGTCAACTTGGTTGGGAGGGCAAAAAGCCAAGACCTGTATTCATTATAGACGATTTGACCAAGGATGAGGAGGCCAAACTGGTTGCATTCTTGCAAGAGTATATTGATGTATTTGCCTGGACATTGGAAGAACTTAAAGGGGTCGACCCTAGGGTTGTGGGGTCACAAATAGAAAATGAAATTTCGTGGACTGGGACCTTTCCGAGTACATGCAATTAGTCAAACGGGAAACGTTGAATTAGAGACCCTTGAAGGCGAAGAAATCGGATTTTTCAATGGCAGCCGCATAAAAAAATACTATCCTTCTTCCCACCCGTTGCATGAGCCACCTATGTTGGAAGTCCCTGTCAATGTCTACGTGGCTACTATTACAGAAATAATAGATCAAGATGAAGAAGCAGTGGCACCCGCCTATTTACAAATCACAGTCACTGCGGAAAATGTCAAGAATCGCGTGGGGGGGGGGGACTTGCTCAAGATGCTGCGCCGAACACACACAGAAGGCACAAGGAGAAGCTCACTCAAGAGACAAGAAGAGAGATGGAGGCCAAAACGTTTTCTTGTTGGTTTCTTCTTCTTCTTCCGCACTCTTTACAATCTACACAAAGTATAGATAAGATACAACATAAAGGAAAGTGGCCTACTAAGTCAAACAATGCATAATCGACTACACTAGTCGACTGGCGCTATAACTATGCCAGTTGTAAATAGGTGTAACAACCTGAATATAATAAGTAATGAGTCAGTGGCCATGTGAGAGTTATAATGACCACCAACGTGCTAAGTGTAGACGTGTGGACCTATCTAACTAGGCGGTCCATCATCAATGTCCGCATGTGTTGAGCTTGTCATCTCAACACTCCCCCTCAAGCTCAACTACATCTCTGCAACTCCAAGTAAGCTTCAAAACTTTTGAAGCTTCTCTGTACCCAATGCCTTCGTGAAGATGTCAGCTATCTGATCCTGTGTCCTGACATACACCAAGTCAATCTCACCTGCTAGTACCTTCTCTCTCACAAAGTGGTAGTGTACCTCAATATGTTTTGTCCTCGCATGGAACACAGGGTTCCTAGCCAATTGTATACTGCTCATGTTGTCACAATAAATGACAACGGCACCTTCCACCTGCACATCTAAATCAGCCAATAACTTTTGTAGCCATGCTACCTCACATACTGCAACAGCAGCACCTCTATACTCAGCCTCTGTACTCAACAAAGCAACTGTAGATTGCTTTTTGCTGCTCCAAGCAATTGCTGCACTACCAAGAGAGAACATGTATCCACTGGTAGATCTTCTATCAGACATACTACCATCCCAATCTGCATCTGTGTATCCAAATGCCTGTACATCTGTACCTGCTTCATAGAAAAGTCCATAATGTAATGTAGACTTCACATATCTCAATATGCGTCTGACTGCATCCAAATGTAGCTTTCTAGGTACTTGCATAAACTGACTCACAAGACCAACAGCGTAGCTCAAGTTTGGCCTTGTAATGGTCATGTAGATCAAACTCCCCACTATCCTCCTAAACATAGTAGGGTCTTCTATCTCATCCCCAACATCAGCACTCAACTTTACATTCTGCTCCAACGGGACTGAAAGTGGTTTGCATGTTGTCATACCATACTTGGACAACATATCCAAGCCATACCATCTTTGGGAGAGCCATATACCATCATCACATCTGATCACATCAATGCCAAGGAAGTATCTTAGCTCACCTAAATCTTTCATCTCAAACTTCTTCTTCAAAAAATCCTTGACTTCAGCAATCCCACTATCACTATCACCTGTAATAATCAAGCCATCCACATAGATGACTATGATGACCAAACCTGCATCTCCCTTTCTCACATAAAGTGAGTGATCAGCATCAGAAACATAGAAGCCAATATTGACAAGATACTCTTTGATCTTGTCAGACCATGCTCTAGGTGCTTGCTTGAGCCCATAGAGCGCCTTCTTCAACCTGCACACATACATGGGATGATTTAAATCTTCATAACCTGCTGGCTGATCCATATACACTTCTTCCTGCAAATCACCATGCAAGAAGGCATTCTTCACATCCATTTGCTGCAACCTCCAACCTTTGGCTACTGCCAAAGCAATCACACATCTGACAGTTGCCATCCTACCAATTGAACTGAAGGTTTCATCATAATCTATGCCATATGTCTGGGCATAGCCTTTTGCAACCAGCCTAGCTTTGTACCTACTAATAGAACCATCTGCATTGTGCTTAATCTTATAAACCCACTTACATCTAATAGCTTTCTTGCCTTTCGGCAATGATACTAGATCCCAAGTCTTATTGGCCTCTAATGCAACCATCTCCTCATCCATTGCTGTATCCCAATGAGTATGACCAACAGCATCCTCAAAACAAGTGGGCTCAACATCCTCAACTAGTTTCACCATATAAGCATAATGGTGAGTTGCATAACCTTCAAAACCAAATATTTTAATAGGGTATCTCACCCTCCTAGACCTGCGTACCATTGGATCCCTCAATGGAGTCTTTGCATTGATGCGTCCTCTCTGCACACCTGGAGTCCTCACTAAAGGAATGCCAAGCTCATCATCCAAGCTCTCTAAGCCACTGAAGTCTCCATCAAGAACTGCATTAATGCCATCTGACACTTTATTCTTTCCTTTGTCTTTACTTGTAGTGCTACTAGATGCACCTGAAGATGTAGAACTACTCAGTCTCCCAGACCAAGGACTACCAGATGATGTCTTTGGTCCACTAAGAGTCCGTGATTCTTTCTTTTCAGCCTGCACATGAGTGCCATGATCATCATCCAATGCATCACCACTAGATGCATACCAACTGCTCATTTCATCAAAGATGACATCCTTGCTCACTCTGAACTTACATGTGACAAGGTTATAACAGCGATACCCTTTCTGCTCTAAAGAGTATCCAATAAAGACACACTTTCCAGCCTTTGGATCCAGTTTCTTCCATAACTCATCTGGCACATGAACATATGCAATGCAGCCAAACACTTTCAAGTGTGATACATCAGGCTTCTTGCCAGTAAAGCATTCTTCAGGAGTCATACCATGAACTGAAAGCTGTGGGAGTTCTGTTCATAATATAAACAGCAGTATGAACAGCCTCAGACCAAAAATTCTTAGGCATATTCTTTTCAGCCATCAAGGCACGTGCAACTTCTGCAATATGCCTGTTTTCCCTTTATGCAACCCCATTTTACTCTGGGGTATATCTGCATGTGAACTGTCTCTTTATCCCATGAGACCTCGAAAAATCACTAAACTCATTTGAGAGGTACTCTCCCCCTCCATTTGACCTCAAGCACTTTAATTTCAAGCCTGTTTCTCTTTCAACTGCAGCCTTGAAAGTTCTAAAGTGCTCAAACTCTTCACTCTTTTCCTTCATAAAATATACCCACAACTTTCTAGAACAATCATCAATGAATGTGACAAAGTATGAACTACCTCGAAGAGATACATTTTGTGTAGGCCCCCAAATGTCTGTATGCACAACATCAAGGATATTTGTGCTTACATCTCTATCATGTGAAAAGGGTTGTCTTGCCTGCTTACCAAACTAACATGCTTCGCATACCTTATGAAATTCTGCAACTCTAAATGTAGGCAAACATGTAACCCTTTGGACTGCATTAATTTCAGCCTTTGTATAATTTGCATGTCCAATGCGTTTGTGCCAAATTTCAATATCTGCAACAACACCTTTTCCTTTAGTATACATAGCAGCATTCATAGTAGGAATTCCAGCATCCAGAGTAAACATACATCCAACTCTACTTCCCTTTGCTACCAACCTGCACTTGTCATTGAAGTCTGCACTTGTCATTGAAGTCTTCTACAAAGCAACCCTTTACATTAAATCTGACTTGCAGCCCTTGCTCTACCATTTGACCGACTGACACCAAGTTCTTTGTAATAGATGGCACATGTAATACATCTGAAAGACTCTTTGTCTTACCATCATGCAAGAATAAGGGAACTTTTCCAATGTGTGAAATTGGGTGGCATGAATCATCACCCGTCTGCACATAACCTACATTTTGCAAATCCTGTATCTCTCCAAACCATTCTGCATGGCTGGTCCCGAATAAACATACCAAACATCATCATGTGTTCCCTTTTCTGTAACAGCATTCAGCATATGCTGCATAACAAACAGACGTTCATTTTTGTCTTCATTCTATCATGAAGATGATGCATAGTTTCCTTGCTGCAACTTACCATTGCGAATATCATCTTTCTTAGCATAGCATTGGGCTGCAATATGACCTGTTTTGCCACAGTATTGACACACAATACCAGAGTTGTTAGAGCCTCTGTTCTGCCATCCACCTCTTGCTCTAAAGCTCCCCCTACCTCTAAAGTTACCACGACCTCCTAAAACTTGCATATCGCCAAATTGTTGATTCAATCTGTTTTGCTAGTTGTCACTATCACATCCTGTACCACGGCCTCTTGAAGAGAACCTGCCACGTCCCCTTCCTGAACTGGAGTAGAAAGCTTGGACCTATTCACCATTTCTTCAATTGATAGACATACTCATTCACCTAAAGGTAAGGTATGCACTAAAGATAAGGTAAGGTCTATCAATGAGTATGCACTAAAGGTAAGGTAGACAACACCAAATCATCATCATCGGGCATTGCATCAATCGCTGCCAATGCATCTGCAATGCTCCTTACCTTTAGTGCATACTCATTGATAGACATCTTCCCTTTCTTCAATGTATTCAACTCTTGCTTGAGTTGAATCTTTCCTGCCTTTGTATTTAAGGAAAACATACTTTCAAGTATGGTCGAAGCTGCATATGAATTCTCTGCATTTCTAAGATGTCCTAGCATATTATTTTCAATTACTGCAGACAGCCAATACATGACCTTCTTGTCTTTTGCATTCCATTCCTTCCGTGCCTTTGTCTCTTCTGCAGTTGGAGGATCACTCACCTCTGGCTCCTTTTCTTCACCTGAAACAAACTCGTAGGGACCTTTTCCAATAAGGAAGTTCGTGACACGGAACTTCCATGAAGGGTAGTTGTTCTTGTCGAGCTTCTCAATGATGGGGCATCCACTGTTCTCTGCCATTATCACAAAACTAATACCAAACAGCAAGCAAATCTTCTACAACCCTTGACTTATAGTGCACAGCAATACACTAGACAGCCTTTTTCATTGTCTACTCAACAATACGTGCAATCTGCAACCTGTTTGCAGATAAACCTTATGTTTTCTTCCTGCAAACACATCAAGAATTACAGATTCGCAATCTGTAACCTGCGCACCCACTTTTGGTCAAAACAATCGAAACCACAGTGTACCCTGAAATTGTTGTCCACAACATTGCGGCTCTAGAACGGGGCCTGAAATGGCCTCAGATGCCCAAAACAATTGTGGATAAGCCCTATAGGGCTTGTTTGGAGAATATACAGTGCTCTTCGTGCACACCAAATCTCACTACAATCTAAGATTTTTGCTATGCCCTACTTCCGGTGCCTGCACAGGCACTATCCAAGAGAAAGAGTGGAAGGATGGGAGAGCTTCTTACCCGTGGCTTGCTTGCTCGAACCTTGCTTCTTCTCCTTCACTTCATCCTTTGAAATCAGCCTCTCTCAGTGGTGCGACTCTGATACCATGTCAAGAATCGCATGGTGGGGAGACTTGCTCAGGAGGAGGACTACGTCCCACCACCCTCTCCTTCACGACAAGATGAAGTGCAACCCACTAACACATCCGCTGAGAGGAAAGCAGCCATGGCTAAGCGCAGAAGAGAAATGGTGGAGAAGGCAAGGAAGAAGCTGAACATTAGACTTGTCCCAAGGCAACCTGCTCCTCTCCCACTGGATTCCATACAGAGCTAATCATCTGGGAATAGCAAGAATGTGCCCGCAACCCCTTCGACTTGAGCTTCGAGCTTCCCACTAAACTAAATAGAGTAATGCCCATTGAAGTTGTAAACGATGTAATCGCCATGGGTGCAAGGCTCAACGACAAGTGGCTAGCGGAGCGAGAGGCCAACCCAACTGCTTGGGGAATCGAGGACCGTGAATTTTGGCATTATAAAGTCTTCCAGGTGCCTAGATCAGTGGAGGGCTACAATTGCCAACCCACCTGGAGAAGACGCATTGTTGATGTCAACCTTGATGCTTGGATGGCATTTTGTAACACCCTCCCTTCTGAGAGAAATGACCCCACTTTCATGCCGTATCCTCGAAGGGTAGGCATGGATTTTAATCCGTCCATCCACGGCAGGTTTGACTTCCCTATCATCTATAACGTCAATAGCACCTCCTATAAAGATGCCCTTGTATTTACCCTCCCTAATTTGTACAGTTCCATAGATAGATTCCTTAGTAGGTTCACATCCTGTCCTGACCCCACCTTCATAACAACCTGTAATTATCTTGGACTAATTAGGGTCCTAATCTACCAAGAGCCTACACCTCAAGAATGCCACCTTCCACCCCTTTACTTCAACCCCAATGCCATAGATAGCAGCACCATGACTCGCCTCATGATGCGCGCTACTCTTTTGCCATCCTTCTGTATTGCACTACTTGAGGATATGAGCGATAGTAAATTCACACAATGCAACCACCCTTTCCTTTTCACCACCACTCTCAAGACCCGCCTCAATCTCAAGGGCTACTTACTGAGCCGTAGATTCCTTAACAAAGCCCCTCACCCTCCACCATAACCTCTTCAAAAAAAAAAAACACAATGCAACAAAAGAAACCATTTGCTGTTTCAGGAGCTTTTCTGCATTGGATTAGACGGACCAACATGCTTCATGTCGCCAACCATCTCCCTGCTGATGGCTACCATGACTGAACCAAATCAAGTAAAAGGAGTACTCAGTAATAGATCTGCCATTGGCATAGATTTTAGCACCACCATTTTTAGCTGTAGTAGGACCACTGTTGTTGGCCATCAAGGGACTTTTGTCACTCACAATACACTCACTAGATTTGGAAGAGTGTTGAGCTCTTGCTCTTGTAGGCACCTTCTTGATAAGAAGCTTGGAATGTGCCATGGTTCTGATGATGAAAGATAGAAAGGTGGAGGGTAGAGTGAAGAGTAATGGGAAAAAATGAAAGGAGAGACTTGACTTAAGTACAAAACTTTTAAATTTACTATGGTATAAATGAACTTTAAAATTAAAAAGCATAGTTTGAAATCGACTTTGAAAAACATAGTGACAAACCTTGGAAATTTTTAACAAATTTTGCTAGACATCTCATGTTAAAGATAGGAGTGTTGATGTGTCATATCCTGGGTACCTATGCTCTCTCATGGACTCTAAATGCATCACAAGTATTATCTTTATCTAGGTCTCCATTTCTTGCCATCTCTCTCTTGGGTTGCCAAACATTCTGCATAGCGTTGTCTAGTTGTGTTGTTTTCATATCTTGCTTTTCTCACTTCATATATTGCCCTACTTATAAATTCTACTTGAGAGGTTTGGGACTTCTTTTCTTTTTCCTCGTATCATATCTCTAATCTCCTATACCACCATTGTAATAATTGCCTCATAGAATTGGAATCATTGATGCCACCTCTCCTTCTTCCATGGAAGAGATAAAGCAAGAAAGCACAAGAAAGGAAAGAGATTAAGAGTTGTACCAATGCAAGAGAGAAAAGAAGATACGTTCAAGAAGCTAGATAAAGGAGAGGAAGAGAAGTTGTAACTCCCCAAACCACCTTTTTCCACAAATTGCATGGCTCTTCATTTCCACCTTTTCATATTCCTTTAAGTGTTTGTTTTACATGAGCATTCGTAGACCTTAGAAAGGAGGTCTATGAACATTGAAACATTAAAACCTTTCAAATTTTGCAAAACACACACACTACTTCTCATGCTCATGGCTTTACAATGTGGACCTACTAAAATACCATGGCAAATTACAAAGAATATTATCAATGATAGCTGCTTGAATTTTCTTTTTGCCGATGTAGACCACATTTTGTGCCTTTTTATTGCATAAATTTTGGGTTATCATTTCTCCTCTTCCAATCTTGTGAGCGTCCTCGCGAACACTTTGGAAAGACACTTTGTCTTGGAATAAGCACCTTATGTTGATGAAGAATTTGCATCTCTTTACTTCACTTCACTTCAAATTGGACCACCTCAATCAGTACCCGCCCAAAGACACCATGCTTCCTCACATACTTCCACTTCAAATTTCATCTCTAACTTTTTCTTCACACCAACATTTGTAAAACCTTCCACTTTGACTTTAAGAAAAATACTAGGCAAAACACCATCCAAAGGAACACAAATCTACCCACGATCTCTTGCAAAGAAGAAAAGAGAACCACCTTCATCTTGAACCACAATGTAGACATCTCCATGGAAAGTACCATGGAACTTTAACCCGCAAAATAATCTTCTTTTAAGTGAACCCTCACAACAAAAGATTTGCCAATGAAGAGCTCCACCTGGTTTATGTATTTGTGTGTTTTTGGTACAAAAGGAAAGGAGTGTGGTTTTATTTATAAAAGGAAAATAACTATTCTAGTATGATGCTTGTGTGAGGGAGTAAGGCTCTTAGTTGAGAAGAGCATGAACAAACTCAAAAGAGATTTGTTGTTTTCTTTCTTCATTATAAGGGATGAGAGATATGAGAAAGTTGTGGCTATCGTTGTCTCTGCAAGTTATGGGGAATGAGAGGAAAAGATAGAAAGAAAGGAGTGGAGTGGGAAGTTTCTCTCTCTCTCTCTCTCTCTCTCTCTCTCTCTCTCTCTCTCTCTATTTCTCTCAGCCTCCATCATCTCCCTTTCCCCACTCCGCAACATTCAACAGGAATCATCATCCTCTAGAGCATCGCGAGGAAGAAAGCAAGCAAGCACCGATGCCACACAACCCAAGAGAAGACGAAGCCGAAGAGGAGCCTTTCTTTCCATCGCCTTTCTCGCCTTCCTATATTCTTGTTGCTAACCTCACCCGCAGAAGACGACGATGAAGGCCGACTTGGTCATGGGAGCTTCCTTCCATCCTGGCCGTGACGATGGTGATGCCTTGAATAGGTTTCTTCTCGCCCCAGCGCTTCGCTTTCTTTTCTTCACATCGTGAAGCTTCCCGCACCTGCAACCGCTCTGAGTAAAAGAAGCATTTGCCTCTTCGTGTTTTGGCTGCTAATGGCAACAGGTTCACGTTGTTATTCTCCCTAGCGGTGTCTCGACAAAGATCTTCAGCTCCTCGTTCTTTACGACTGCAATACCTTGATCTCATCACCTGGAAATGCCCAAAGATTGATCTGCCATTTCTTATCCGACGCACAGGCTCTAGTGTGGCAGTCAAATGGGGCTTTTCTTTGGCTTGTTAGTGGGTTTCTTCTCTGGCCTTGCCTTAGTGGCAGGGTTGAAATATGTCATGGCAGTGCGAAGCAAAGCATACATTTTTAAGGCCGCTGGCTTATCTCTATTAAGAGGAATAAAGCAAGACGATATAAGAAGGCTATGCAGCAGCAACTACTCGGACACTTCCCCTCCTCCTCTGTTTGCTTATCACAAGTGAGAGCAGTTGCCACATCAAGCCTTCAACTTCTCGTCTCTCTCCACACAGTAAGCTCCAATACACTTTTCTCATTTTCTTCTTGCAAAGCTTGAGAGCATCCATGAGTAGACCCCTGGCAAGATCGCCAAAAATGAATAGCCCAAGGACATCACCTAGTCTACCAAGAGAGCACGCCTCATGGTGGCATCTACAATGCCCGTGCCCTTAAAAACTTGCAAGAAACACCCTTCCTCTCAACAAGAAACCATTCTCTCACACAAGAATCTGGCACACAAGAAATACGACCATCATCTTCATCCTCACTCTCTCCTTCTTCCATGGAAGAGATAAAGCAAGAAAGCACAAGAAAGGAAAGAGATCAAGAGTTGTGCCAATGCAAGAGAGAAAAGAAGATACGTGCAAGAAGCTAGATAAAGGAGAGGAAGAGAAGTTGTAACTCCCCAAACCACCTTTTTCCACAAATTGCATGGCTCTTCATTTCCACCTTTTCATATTCCTTTAAGTGTTTGTTTTACATTAGCATTCTTAGACCTTAGAAAGGAGGTCTATGAACATTGAAACATTAAAACCTTTCAAATTTTGCAAAACACACACACTACTTCTCATGCTCATGGCTTTACAATGTGGACCTACTAAAATACCATGGCAAATTACAAAGAATATTATCAATGATAGCTGCTTGAATTTTCTTTTTGCTGATGTAGACCACATTTTGTGCCTTTTTCTTGCATAAATTTTGGGTTATCATATGGACCATGTGCTTCAAGTATATGCTGCACAAGAAGAGAGATTAGAAACACAAACTAATTCGAAATGATGATTTTTTTTGTAATCATGATAATATTGACCATGTAGTGTGTTATATTGTTTGTAGTCCATGCCTCCACCATGGACTTATGAAATTTAGCAATTGTATCTTTAAATGTATTGGAATCACCATCCCTAAACCTCAACTTCTGTAAGAGAGTTGCTAATCTATCTAGGTGTATCCACTTTTCTACCTTTGCAATCCTCATTTTTCCCCCATTGCTCCAATTCGAAACAGCAAGGTGCAACTTTTTCCATGCTTCACACTTCTCTGGTTATTTTACAAGTATATTGCCTTCCTCATCTCGAGGTGGAGGTATAAACTTCCCAGTCTTGGGTTTGCCAAAGCATGGTTTACAAGTGATATTTCCACTCTTTCTTGATTTTTTATCGTCCTTTTTTATTTCTACTTGGCCCCTATGCAATCCAACTTTAGAGAGGACTTGTTCTACCTTCTTGCATGTAGCATCAGCTTTTGGCACATGCTACATCTTGTATGCAAAGCATATATATTCATATACTAGCTTCTCAATTATTCTAACCAAACAATGCAATGTGCAAAAGTGAACCCTTGCTGGTGGTATTTCCAAAATAGGGCACCTGTTTGGATCCACTGGAACTAGCATTCCATTTATCATTACTTTTTGATCACGTGTTGGAGCACCTTGTTGTCCTGCCTTGGTAAGCCATTCTTTCTTTCCATCGTTCCTTTTCCTCCTAGTTTGCATACAATATATGCACTTTGCATTCGCTACATTTGATAAACCAAACATACACTTCAATGTTTTTAAATCACCCGCAAGATGCCATTCAACTTGATAGTCCCCAAACCTCTCGATGTGTAAAATTGCTCCATTATTTTCTGTTGAATAACATTGGGTATATTAGTGAGGTTAAAAAAACCTTTAAGTACTTCATGATTCTCCTTTGGTAATTCAAATGCTGTAAGCCACCATATTTCATTCTATGTCTGTATTGATGCTAAGAGGCATATTTCACGGTGGATTCTGTGAGGTTTTACGATGGATTCCGTAAACTTTGTTGACCGGGGCTCATACACAAAGTGGATTCTTTGTGCGAGAAGTTGATGGGGACGCCTATCCTTTTCGGGCGTTTCATTAATTTAGTGTGTACATGGGTGATTCCATAGCAGGTGATTCCGCAAAATACATATTAAATTAATACACGTTTATGAGTTTAGAATGAGCACTCGTAATAAATTAAGGTTAGGATTGATTTCTAACCATTTGATTTATTTATGTAGCTAAAGACTACTAGGTATTCACTTTTGTCGGTTTAATTGTATTATTTTACTAACGATTGTGAATGCTTCAGTTGATGTGTAGAGATAGCAGCAGTGGGCGGAGGAAAGCATTGGAGGATAGCGTGTATTCGAGTTATCATTTATATTTTGATGGGCGCATACCTTAGGCATGGCGCCTATATTTTGTCATGCCTATTTATTGAGGCGTTGGATATTTATTTATTATTTTGTATGCGCATGGGCGCATGATTATGATATTTGTATTTGGACATTGTATTGGGTATGCCTGACTCTTTGGGCACCCACCCATTAGCTTTATTTCTATTTTGTGCTAAAGCAAACTCAAAAGCCAAAAACGTGCTATTTTGTAATTTGGGCTATTATTTGAGCTTGAAGATGATTAATACATAAAATACATGCTTTTGTGTAGCGCTCAAACAAGGCATGGGGGGAGGTTGCACCCAATTGGTCTCTTGTTCATGTCGTGCATGCTTTCTACCTTGAGTTTTGTGCAAAAAGTAGAGTTATATTGTTCTTGGGGACCTTCCAGCATTCAGTGCGCGAGCATACAACATCCGATCTGCGCACCAGTGGTATCAGAGCGAAGCTGAGATCGAGAGCTTCCAATCGCTATCCATCTTGTGCGAAGGCGGAGCTCCTGGAACGATCGAGCTCTACGGTCAATCTCATCACGAACGGTCGATACAGGTGGATTCCTGGCGGTCAAGAACCTCTGTTTTCAGCCTCTGATCGTGAAGGACCGGCCTGTAATGGCGGAGGACCACTCCTACATCCCTTTCTTCAAGTCGCCTTGTACAGAGAAAAGAGTAACTTCCATATCTTTCATTAAGCTTTAAAGCTTAAGTTTAAAAGTTATAAAGCTTAGTTAGAAGCTTTAAAAAAGCTTCAAGAATCAAATCGTCAATAGACGGCATCATCCCGAAATTTTCGGCGTAAAAAACGGCTCCCCCCACAATTCAACGATTTTAGTCACTAAGCTTAAAGCTTAGTTACTTAAGTACTAAATCACATAAAGCTTCACAAACTCTGCAAGTTTCATAAGTTCTACAACTTTCGAAGTCAGTCAAGTCGCCTGAAGTCAGAACTGACTTGTGTTCAAAACTCCTATAAGGACTGTTCCTGCGCAGAAGTACCGAACTGCAAAGTTGTTCCCTGGAAGGTTCTGTTCGCATACGCAGACTTGTTGAACTAGTTTCAGCACACACAAAAGGTCAAAACGCATATTTTTCAAAGATTTCAAATCCCACAATAGCCAAAGACGAAGACTGTGAAAGCCACACAAAAATATATAAGCCTTGTACACCCAATCTTGAGCTACGCTCATCCTGCTAATTGGATTTTGAGAGTGTGAGGTCTTTTGAAGTTTTGCAGGATGATGGACAAAATACAGATGATTTGATGGCTGAAGGCGATCTTTCTAAACCTACGGTGGAGCAAAAGTTAGATTTAATTATGATGCAGTTGGACAAAGAACGACGAGCCCGACAAGCATTGCAAGTTCAATTGGCCAATTTACAAAGATCGACTACTGACAAAGAGGAGCCACAATCTGAAGATCTTACCCGATGAGCCATCGATGCGACTCTCAAAGCTCAATCCATCCGCAAAGAAACAAAGATAAGTAAAAGAAATTTCAAATTCCGTACTTTCAATGGCACTCGAGATGGAAAAACTGTTCTTGCATTCATCATCAATTTGATGATTACTTTCATGAGGAAACATACGCTGAAAAAGATAAAATCAAGTGTGTCACTAATCATTTAGTGGATAAAGCATCTCTTTGGTGGACCGTGGTTGGTAAGAGCATAGATTGTCCCACTACTTGGGAGAGTTTCAAGAAGAAGTTTATGCAAAATTTCCTTCCTCCACAATTCCATGAAAAATCCATAAAGAAATGGGACCTTCTTCAGCAAAGAGATCGTGAGCCTATTCCTCAGTACACCGAACGCTTTTGGAATGCATTACTCCAGTTATGCATGCTTGAAGATGTACCTGAAGCGACTCATAAGCACAAGTATATGTCTAGATTACTTGGGCATTACTACGCTAAAGTCAATATGTTCAAGCCTGCAACTCTTGAAGATGCAATTTCTTTAGCTCATGACACTGAAGACAAGCTTCGAGGAAGAGACAAGCGTCCACAACAATTTCAAGCAAATGGTAACTATGGATCTAAGCAATTCAATTCAAATTTTAGAAGATTCAATCAATGTCTATTTCCTGCATCATCTTTCCGTAAGTCTTGGACAAAACCACCTGCTTTGCCATCAAATACCAATCAAAACCATAAGCCAACTTCACAGCCAAATCCTAATATTCCTAGACTTCCTACCATTGCAAACAATGTATCTAAAGGCAAACCTATAGTGTGTTACAAATGCCATTAACCTGGACATCTAGCAGCCAATTGCCAATCGAAGAAGCCCCCTATCCATATCAACTATCTTGGAGCAATGGAAGATAAAGAACATGAAGAAATGAATGACTTTACGGAAGATGAAGACAATATTACCACTCCTTCGGATACTTTACCAGGTATGCCAACTCCACATTCTTTGTTGACAATGAAATGTTTAGTGCATGGAAAAGAAAATATCATTTTGCATGATGATGGTAGTACACATGATTTTATTTTTGCAAAGTTAGTGAAAGAATTGAAATTACAAACTGTTCCTACGCATTATCGCATTAAAGCAGCATTCTTAGGCACAAGGTATAATGGAACACAAGAGGTGCACGATCTAGAAATTCAAATTGGTGAATATACTGAAAGAATGAATTTTCTAGTTGTACCATTATAGTCCAGTGATATTATTTTAGGTATGCCTTGGCATCATGAGCGTAATCCTGATATAGATTATTCTACGCATTCAATTAATATTCATTTTCAAGGAAAACATATTACATTTTATGGTATGCATGTATCTAATGCTTTTCCACTGCTTACTCATACTCAAGCTAAACGTGCATTACGCAAAAGTAGTAAATATTATCAAATTTGGGTGAATGAACTGCAAACTAAAGAAAAACATATGCACCCTAGGCATAAAGAATTCCTTGCACAATTTAAAGACTGTTTTGCTGAAGATCTACCACCTAGCTTACCTCCTTCACGTCTTGAAGACCACAAAATAGATTTAATTCCTGGTACACAACCACCTTGTAAAACACCATATAGGCATAACCAGATAGAGCAAAAAGAAATTCAAAATCAAGTTGAGGAATTACTAAATAGAGGATTGATTAGACCTAGTAGTTCTCCATTTGGTTCACCTGTTTTGTTGGTAAAGAAAAATAATAATACTTATCGTATGTGCATTGATTATCGTGCCCTAAATAAGATTACTGTAAAGAATAGATATCCAATTTCTAGAGTCGATGATCTTATGGATAAACTACAAGGTTCTGCCATATTTAGTAAAATAGATCTTAAATCTGGTTATCATTAGGTGAGATTAGATAAGTCTGGCATATTCAAGACTGCATTTAGAACACAATTTGGTCATTATGAATTTTTAGTGATGCCTTTTGGATTGACTAATGCACTTGCTACATTTAGTAGAATGATGAATCGTATATTTTTGAAATATCAGCATTGTGTTATTGTATTCTTTGATGATATCTTAGTATTTAGTAAAAATGAGAAAGAACATTATGAACATCTGTCTTTGGTTTTCAAGTTGTTGAAAGATAATCAATTGTATGCTAATCCGGAAAAGAGTGAGTTCTTTAAAACAGAAATTGAATATTTAGGTCATATTGTGTCATCAGAATGTATTAAGATTGACCCTAAGAAGATAGAAGCAATATTGAACTGGCCTATACCTAAAAATGTACATGAGTTACGTTCTTTTCTAGGTCTTGCTAGTTTTTACAGGAAATTTGTGTGAAATTTTTCATTACTTGCTTTGCCTTTGACTAAACTTTTAAAGAAAGGTATTGTTTATCATTGGTCTGATAATCAATAGAAATCCTTTGATTTATTGAAACATGCATTAACCCATGCTCCTGTATTACAACTACCTGATTTTAATAGACCATTCTTTTTTAGTAGTTACTGATGCTAGTGGATCTGGAATAGGAGCCGTACTTATGCAAGATAATCATCCCATAGCCTATTCTAGTTGTAAACTGAAACCCTCTGAACTTAAATATTCCACATATGATAAAGAATTATTAGTTATGGTACAAGCTTTAAGAAAATGGAAACATTACTTAATGGGTTCTGAGTTTATGATTGAGATTGATCAGCAAAGTATTAGACATTTACTCAGTCAACCTCAAATATCTGACCGACATATCAAATGGACAGCCTTTATTCAGAGTTTTCATCCGTTATTCAATATCAACCAGGTGAAGAAAATGTAGTGGCCGATGCATTAAGTAGAAGACCAACCATTCATCATATCTCTGTCATATCATTTGATTTTCTAAATTCTATGAAAGATACTTATCATCAGGACACTACTTTTCATGCTGATTAGAATAAATTAGTTGGAAATAACTAGATTCCTATTGATTCACTGTCTTATAATGATGGATTCATGTTTTATGAAAAGAGATTATGTGTTACAGTTCCATTTAGATTTTTTGTTATGAATGAGATTCATTGTCCTCCATATCAAGGTCATAGAGGTATCATATGTACTTTACGTATATTGACTGAAGATTTTTATTGGCCACATATGGACACTGATGTATCTAACTTTGTTTCTGAATGTTTGATTTGTCAGAGAGTTAAGAGACATCATTGTAAACAGTATGGATTACTTATGCCTTTATCTATTCCATTCAGACCATGGGAATAGATTTCTATGGATTTTATTACTGGTTTACCTAATACTAAAGCTAACCATGACATGATTTGGATTGTAGTAGACATGTTTAGTAAACAAGTATATTTCACTCCATGTAAGAAAACTTTAACAGCATCTCAGGCAGCACAATTATTTTTGAAAACTGTTTTCACTAATCATGGATTACCAAAAGTTATTATTTCTGATCGTGATTCTAGATTTTGTAACAACTTTTGGACTACTTTGTTTGCTAACCTAGGAACAAAGATTGATTTTTCATCTACATTTCATCCTGAAACTAATGGACAAACAAAAGCCACTAACAGTACTATTTTAGATCTTTTACGTGCTTACACTATTTCTAAACCACAGACATGGGACATACATTTGCATTTACTACAGTTTGCATATAACAATACACCACACACATCTACAAAGAAAGAGCCGTTTGAAGTGATTTATGGTGATAGATTGTCTATACCTGTTGCATCTTTATCAAATAGAATTCAGAGTGCTGATGATATTGCTAATATGCATGCTACTATTTTTGATGAGGTTAAAGACATGATTGCCAAAGCCCAGCAATCATATACCAAACAAGCCAATAAGAAAAGACAAGCACTGAATTTCAAAGTTGATGACTATGTTTGGTTAAGAATAGAAAAACGTAGATTACAAAGTGTAGATAAACATCCAGTTGTGAAATTAGCACCTAGATTCTATGGACCATTTAAAATCATTCACAAAATCAATGACAATGCATTTAAGTTAGAATTACCACCTCACTGGAAAATTCACAACACATTTCACATTAGTTTATTACGACCCTTTAGAGGCCAATTACTTGTACACCCTGTTTATGAAAACCCACCTTTGTTAGATGAAGAGACTGAAATACTTGAACCTGAAGCTATTCTAGATATTGACTTTATGACTACTAGAATTGGCCGAAGATATTCTAGATATTTAGTCAAGTTTAAAAACCATCCTGTAGAGGAAGCCCAATGGATGCACGCTAGAGACTTAAATGCTTTTCCCACTCTGTTAGCTCCACATTAAGCTAATAGCAATTGAGGACAATTGCTATCCCACCTCGGGGGTATGATGCCAGGAGGCATATTTCACAGTGGATTCCGTGCCACGGTGGATTCCGTGAGGTTTTACGGTGGATTCCGTAAACTTTGTTGACCGGGGCTCATACACAAAGTGGATTCTTGTCAAGATTGTGGGAGAGAAGGAAGGAGTCTCGCTTGAAGCTTTCTTGCTTGCACAATGGGGGAAGACACACAAGGGTGGAGACTGAAAACAGTTTTCCTCTTCTTAGTTGTGTAAGCCAAAAGAACTCTATTACAAAGAAATAGAAGAACCCTATATATATGGGTCTCAAACCAAACTCAAATAACTAAGGTGGCATACTAACTGAGCCACGAACTAGAGTAGATAACGATAGCTATCATGTAGCTATTATTCATGGGCGGTGTACCAACCGCGTCTGCAACTGACAAGTCGGTGACATAAATACACAACGGTCACCCTGGCGTATCACGAGTGGAGCTCGATATCTCAACACTCCCCCTTGAGCTCAATCCCAATTCCTGCACACCAAGCAGGTCTCTGAACTTGCGCAGCTTCTCTGCGCCCAATGCCTTCGTGAATATGTCAACTACCTGATCCTCTGTGCTGACATAAACTAGATCAATAAGACCTAGTAAAACCCTCTCTCGCACATAGTGATAATGCACCTCAATGTGCTTTGTTCTAGCATGATAGACTGGGTTATTTGCCAAGTGTATACTACTCATGTTGTCACAATAAATGACAACTGGCCCATCTGTAGACTGATGCATATCATAAAGTAGCTTATGCAACCAAGCTACCTCACATGCAGCCATTGCTGCGCCCCTGTACTCAGCCTCTGTGCTGGATAAGGCAACTGTAGGCTGTTTCTTGCTGCTCCAAGTGACTGCAGTACTCCCAAAAGAGAACACATATCCACTGGTAGATCGTCTATCAGAAATACTACCAGCCCAATCAGCATCAGTGTATCCATGCAACTGTATCTGAACCCCAGTCTCATAAAATAATCCATACTGCAATGTGGACTTCACATACCTGAGTATGCATCTAGCCGCATCCAAATGTGGTTTCCTTGGAGCCTGCATAAACTGACTTACCAATCCAACAGCATAGCTCAAATCTGGCCTGGTAATAGTCATATAAATCAAACTTCCTACTATGCGTCTGTACATAGTAGGGTCTTTTAGAAGCTTACCTGCATCTGTGCTCAGCTTCACATTCTGCTCCAAAGGAACTGAAATAGGCTTACAGCCTGTCATTCCATATTTGGACAGCATGTCCAATCCATACTGCCTCTGCAAGAGCTGTATCCCACTTGGTGATCTAATCACCTCAATGCCCAAGAAATAACGCAGCTCTCCCAAATCCTTCATCTCAAACTTCTGCTTCAATAGCATCTTCACATGAAGGATATCTTCATCACTGTCACCTGTCATAATCAAATCATCAACATAAATGACAAGTAGCATAATACCTTTCTCTGTTTTTCTCACATAAAGTGAGAAATCTGCCTTGGAAATCTAAAAGCCAATAGTGACAAGATACTGTCCTATCTTGTCAGACCATGCTCTAGGTGCTTGCTTCAAGCCATACAAGGCTTTCTTCAACTTGCAAACAAACTCAGGATGAACAACATGCACATAACCTAGTGGCTGCTCCATATAGACCTCTTCTTGCAAATCACCATGCAAGAAGGCATTCTTTACATCCATTTGATGTAAAGACCATCCCTTTGATGCAGCCATAGCAATGACTGCTCTTACAGTTGCCATCCTTGCAACCGGACTGAATGTTTCTTCATAGTCAATGCCATATGTTTGTGCATACCCCTTGACTACTAATCTTGCCTTGTATCTATTCACAGAACCATCTGCATTGTGCTTCACCTTATAAACCCACTTACAGCCAATTGCATTTTTACCTTTAGGCAAAGGTACCAATTCCCATGTAGCATTTGCTTCCAAGGCATCCATTTCTTCATCCATGGCTTTCTCCCATTTTTCTTTTCCCATGGCTTCCTCAAAAGAAGTGGGTTCTGGTTCCTATATCACTTTAACCATATATGCATAGTGAATGGCTGTAAATCCATCATATTTCAACCTATCCACAGGATACCTAGCTCTCGTAGACCTGCGCAAAGTAGGTTCACTCCCACGTGCTCTCAAAACATCCCTGGTCTTCCTTACTCCAGGTGTAACAATAGAAGGAATACCCAACTCATCATCAATGCTCTGTTCTGAGCCACTGGATTCACCATCCACATAAGAGTGACATGCATTCACATCAAACATGGGCTGATCAACCTTCTCTTTTCCTTTTCGTGATACCTGCATACCACTATCTGCATTGCTTTGAGAAGATTCTCCTGATCTCAATCTGCCTGTCCACGGCGAAGAATGTGAACCACTGCTAGAGGACGCTCCAGGTCCACTAATATTTTGTGACTGCTGCTGTGAAATTTGTGCAGCATTACCATTTTGTGCATCTACATCATCAATCACATTTACTGGTTTATACCAGCTACTCATCTCATCAAAAACAACATCTCTGCTCACTGTAAACTTACGAGTAGAAGGGTTATAGCATCTATACCCTTTTTGCTGCAGAGAGTAACCAATAGAGATGCACTTCTCAGCTTTTGGATCCAACTTGGATCTCAGCTCATCTGGCACATGTACATAGGCAATGCAACCAAAAATTTTCAAATGAGAAATATCTGGTTTCCTACCAGTATACCTCTCCTCTGGAGTCATTCCATGTATTGCTGCAGTGGGAGTCTTGTTCATTATGTAGACTGCCGTAGCAACTGCTTCAGCCCAATAAAAATCTGGCAGGTCTTTTTCATTGAGCATGGCACGAGATACCTCTCCAATATGCCTGTTTTTCCTTTCTGCAATTCCATTTTGTTGTGGGGTATAACTGCATGAATATTGCGGCTTTATGCCATGCTCCTGTAGGAACCTTGCAAACTCATTTGAGAGGTACTCTCCCCCTCCATCTGACCTTAGGCATTTTATTTGCAAACATATTTCTTTTTCAACCATAGCTTTAAGGGTTTTGAAATGCCCAAAAACTTCACTTTTCTTTTTCATAAAATACACCCAAACTTTTCTGCTATAGTCATCAATAAAAGTGACAAAATAATGACAACCTCCAAGAGATGCAGCTTTAGTAGTCCACACATCAGAGTGGATTAATTCCAATGGCTTCTCACTCTCTTGAACATGTCTAGGAAATGGTTTCCTTGCCTGTTTTCCAAACTGACAGGCTTCACATACCTTATGCATTTCTGCAACCTTGAATTTTGGCAATCCTGCAACAATATTTTGGGCCTGCATTGATTTAAGTCGCTGTACATTAACATGACCAATGCGTTTATGCTAGATATCAATATCTGCAACTACACCGGTCCCATGTGCAAACATTGCTGCATTCAGTTCAGACATGTCTGCATCCAACGTAAACATTCTGCCTTCTTCTTTCCTTTTGCTATCAAGCGACCTTTATTTTTCATATCCTCAACAAAGCATCCATGAGGATTAAATCTGACATGCAAGCCCTGTTCAACCATTTGACCAACAGAAACCAGATTCTTGGTGATATTCGGGACATGAAATACATCGGACAGGTATTTCTTTTTCCCATCCTGCATAGACAAAGGAATTTTTCCAATCTGCACAATAGGATGTGCAGTATCATCACCAGTCTCCACAAATCCTGGTTTTTTCATTTTCCTTGCATCCTCCATCCATTCTGCATGACCTGTCATGTGGTTTGATGCACCTGAGTCAACATACCATACATCATTGCTTTCTTCTGCACTTGTCACAGAATTGTTCATGTGCTGCACCATAAACAAATGCTCATTTTTGTCATCACCCTGTCTACTAGAAGATGCATAATTCCCTTGTTGCAGTTTTCCATTCATGATGTCATTCTGCTTTTTATAGCAGTCTTTAGCCATATAACCCATTTTACCACAGTAGTAGCATTCAACATTACTGTTTGCATTTTGGCCTCTTTGCCATTCACCACGACCTCTTTGGCTCCCCCTGCCTCTAAAGTTACCACGTCCTCCTCCATAGGACTGATTTTCTTGAGTTTGCTGCATATTCTGATTTCTACCACGGCCTCCAAATCGGCCTCCTCTACCTCTGCCTCTACCTCTTCCAGCATTTGAGTAGAAGACAGCTTCTTTTGAAGTTCCTCCTGAAGGAGATGCACCACCATTTCTCTGCTCCTCAGAAATTAGAAGAGCAATCAACTCCTCAAAGTCAGGAAATCTTTCACGAACGGAAATGGATGTTCGAAACTGTGCATAATCCTTTCCTAGATCATTCAAGGTCACGGAAACTAAATCATCATCTTCCACTGGCGACCCAATGGAAGCAAGTGCATCTGCAATCTTCTTCACCTTCATGTGGTAGTCATTGATGCTCATATTTTCTCTTTGCACATTATGCAACTCTTGCTTGAGCTGCATTTTCCTGGCTTGTGTATTTGTGCTATACATTTTTGACAGAGTATCCCATGCCTCCTTTGGCGTACTTGCATCCTGAATATGCACAATCATAGAGTCTAAAATGCTGATAGACAGCCAGTACATAACTTTCCTAGCTCTCTCATGCCATGCTTTGAATGCCTGCATTTGCTGTTGATTGGGAACATCAGGAAGAACTGGTTCTTCTTCATTTCCTGCAACAAATTTCCAATATCCTTTTCCCATAAGGAAATTCGTCATTCTAAACTTCCATGCCTGGAAGTTGTTCTTGTCAAGCTTTTCAGTGACAATCTGTGAAAGAGAATCATACGCCATTACAGAATACTGCAAGAAATTCTGTCACTGCAAAAAACACAGCTTCACCCTCACAAGGGCAAATCTGCAAAACTGGCGAAAGTGGTATTTGACCACACAGTCACTTCCTAGTGACGATTTTGCATGAACAGGAACCAAGGATGATTCTGAAACTCCCAATGTCTCTGCGCACAAGCATACGATGCAATTTCTACAGTAACTTTTCACCGACCTGTAGAACAGTGGCTGCACAGCATAAAACTGAGCCTTTTCCTGAGTGCGTGCAGAAAACTTCCGTCTGCAAAACAGGCCCCGAAATGGCCTCAAATCAAAAAAACAAGGTCGCCCTCGCCCCCAGCATATACTGCCCTCTTGCTTCACCGCGAAGGGCGTCTCAACCTGAGACAATGCACTCCTGCAATTTCCGGCTGTGCTACGTGCAAAGATCTGCTCCCAAAACAGAAAATGAAAGCAACACTGCTCCTCTTACCAGACCACCGCGAGCTTGGCTTGCTTTCTTGAGCTCCTTACCACGAACAAGGCTCTGATACCATGTCAAGATTGTGGGAGAGAAGGAAGGAGTCTCGCTTGAAGCTTTCTTGCTTGCACAATGGGGGAAGACACACAAGGGTGGAGGCTGAAAACAGTTTTCCTCTTCTTAGTTGTGTAAGCCAAAAGAACTCTATTACAAAGAAATAGAAGAACCCTATATATATGGGTCTCAAACCAAACTCAAATAACTAAGGTGGCATACTAACTGAGCCACGAACTAGAGTAGATAACGATAGCTATCATGTAGCTATTATTCATGGGCGGTGTACCAACCGCGTCTGCAACTGACAAGTCGGTGACATAAATACACAAGGGTCACCCTGGCGTATCACGAGTGGAGCTCGATATCTCAACAATTCTTTGTGCGAGAAGTTGATGGGGATGCCTATCCTTTTTGGGCGTTTCATTAATTTAGTGTGTACATGGGTGACTCCATAGCGGGTGATTCCGCAAAATACATATTAAATTAATAAATATTTATGAGTTTAGAGTGCACACTCATAATAAATTAAGGTTAGGATTGATTTCTAACCAGTTGATTTATTTATGTAGCTGAAGATTGCTAGGTATTCACTTTTGTTGGTTTAATTGTATTATTTTACTAACGATTGTGAATGCTTCAGTTGATGTGTAGAGATAACAGTAGTGGGCGGAGGAAAGCATTTGAGGATAGTGTGTATTCGAGTTATCATTTATATTTTGATGGGCGCATGCCTTAGGCGTGGCACCTATATTTTGTCGTGCCTGTTTATTGAGGCGTTGGATATTTATTTATTATTTTGTATGCGCATGGGCGCATGATTATGATATTTATATTTGGACATTGTATTGGGTATGCCTGACTCTTTGGGCACCCGCCCATTAGCTTTATTTCTATTTTGTGCTAAAGCAAACTCAAAAGCCAAAAATGTGCTATTTTGTAATTTGGGCTATTATTTGAGCTTGAAGATGATTAATACATAAAATACATGCTTTTGTGGAGCACTCACACAAGGCATGGGGGGAGATTGTACCCAATTGGTCTCTTGTTCATGTCGTGCATGCTTTCTACCTTGAGTTTTGTGCAAAAAGTAGAGTTCTATTGTTCTTGGGGACCTTCAGGCATTCACTACGCGAGCATACAACATCCGATCTGCGCACCATGTACACTGAAGTATAAAGGATGGTTTTCATTGATGTTGGGATCCAATGCTGGATTCATAAGTGTTATACTCACACGTTCAAGTTTTTTCCCCTTACTAATCTCACTCTCATCAAGTTTGAGGACAAACTTAAGCTTGCCTATACATTCTTCCATAGACATATTGTAGAGCTTGACCATAGCAATCTGAGCCCTATATATATCCAATACAAAATTGTTGGATGCATTGAATACAAATGCAACTTCTTTGGAACCATACTTTAATATGTGTGTATTTTCAAGATGCATTGGCTCACCAATTAGTTCTAAAACTTTCTCATTTAGTTGTTTTTTAGCCTTCTTCATGTGAAATGGTTTTGGCAAAGGCATTACTTGCTTAGTTTTGAAGACTTGCTTAAATCTTGTATCCAATTTTTGATAGAGCATACTATATGACTCAGAACTCATTCCCACCTTGTCACATAATCCCTAAGTATCTGTAGTAGTAAACAAGTTGCTCACATCCCTATGATGTTCACTTGTGACACCATCTACAATGTCCCTAAATTTACAATTTTCCAATGCAATTTTGACCATATCCTTGCTTAGGAATTTGGCAATAGTATCATTCTTTGCATGAGGGAACATATTTCTGATTGTAGTAGATTGAGCATATATCAGTCTATGATATTGTCCACTTCCTTTGGTTAATTGGTGAATCGGTTTAACTAAACGGATGTGCCGACATGCCTCTTTGGTTTTTAAAGTGGTCCCAATCTCCAAAGTTTTTGTGAGATTCCTCTTTATGTTTCGATTCTCCTTCTCCAAGTCCATAACTTTAGACTGTAACTCCATATTTTGCACGCGTGTAGCTTGCATAGCATCTTCAATTATAAATATTTCTTGTTGTAGGCTATAGTTCTCCCTATCCTTCTCAGCCAATAATCTATCATTTTCCATCAAAGATTGCATATTCCCTTATAATCTTGTCTGCATATTTGTCAAGGCTTGATGAAAACCCTTGTGTGATAAGTCTGCATGTGTATCCATACAATCCTTCATTGCCTTCACAAACAAACTTTACAAATGATGAAAGCCCTTCAAATTGTGGTGGCCTTTGAGTGACTGGATCAAGTGGATAAATGCATCCATCAACCCAAAGGTCCACATTTTTTTTTCCCTACATTTCTTTGTTTTTGCATCTTGTATCTTATTGCATCATCCCTTTCTACAGTTCTTTTGAACATTGGTGCATATTCATCCTCCAACTGAAAGTGAATATCTCTCTTTCTCTTGGTACGTTATGTGCCTACATCTTGTAAAGAAAAATATATGCCTTTTTTTTAAATTAATAGTAAGCTAAGGAGTTGATGCCAATTTTTTTATCAATAGCAAGAACGTCTAAATATTTGGGAGCTACAGGTTAGCATCAATCCAGCAGCATGCAGCTAATTCTGGAGTGGCTCAAATTACACAATTACACCCCTTTGATTCACTATATCTGTGTTCTTTTTTACCCATTTGGATCTTGTCTCTTTCTCTTGATTTTAGTCATGATAGATCCTAATCAACCCCTAATCTGCCTGAAATCTTAGCTTTTAATCTACCTCTAATCAGCATCCAATCTTATCTTCTGTTCTATCAAAAATATTCTCTCTCTCTCTCTCTCTCTCCCTCAAGAAGAATTTATCAAAGATATTTAAACACATTTATACAGAAGCTTGGGTAGTGGAGAAAAATAACATCATCTTATCTTCTACCTGTAAAATATTACACGGCGCAGCGAACAGAATCTGAGAAAGAGATAGAGAGTACACAACAGATAAGAGGAGAATCAGTAAATTCTTTAACTCCAAACAACAGATACAAAGATGGCTCTATCCACCCGTGCGCTTCCACTGTGTGAAGCTTAGATGGCAATCTAGATAGAAGATAGGTGAAGAGGTTAAGGCTAGCTAGAACAACAACTCTGACTGGGTGAAAGATGAGTGAGAGATGGTTGCGAAGGGGTTTAGCTTTTATAGCCCGCAAAGGTCGTTAGGTCCCGACCTACCATATGAGCCTGCACTAGTCGGCCAGGGAATATTCCCTTTACAATAGGGGCCCCTTTTAACTCCCTTACCACGCAACTCAATGCAATGTGCCTCGAGTTGCTACCAGCTTAACCACTCTGTCTAACCCAAAGATTAGACCCACAACAGTCACCTTTTTGCCATCTGATCACATAGACCTCATCTGATATACAAGTCAGGACTCAACCAATGTCCGGGCTCACATTTGGCTTCTCCTCATAATGGGGGCCTTACAACTTTGAGCACCATGGATCATTGGTAGCACCTAATGAGGGTGGGGCATTGATCATATCCAACACTACCTTAATTTACTTTTTGTCACTCTATCACTTATTTTCTTAGTTTATCTCACACAGTCCTCTCTCTTCCCCTCCCTTCTTCCTCTCTCTCTCTCTATATATATATATATATATATCTATATCTATATATATATATATATATATATATATATATATATATCTCTATATATATATATATATCTATATATATATATATATATATATATATATATATATAAATTGACACTTAAGGATTAAAAAACAACTATGAAGAATAATAACATCATAGAGATTTAAAAAATAAAGATACCTCCATTATCACTTGATTGCTTGTAGTATAGAGTGTTGAAGAGGAAGATATCTTATAGCACAGTACCGAAGAGGAAGATTGCTTGTAGCAAGGTAGAGAGTGTTGTAGATAGAGATTATTTGATTTCAACAAATACTATCAAAACCACTCCTAAGATTGCTTCCAACACGGTAGAGAGTATTGTAAATAGTATTGAGTGTTGCTTCAGAAGAATTTGTCTATATAAGAAACCATATTCTGGAGGGAAGGAGAAGAGCACATAAAATTTCGAACAAAACTAGAGCTTTGAGAGGGAATGAAGAAATTCCCAGAAATAGGCATATACTTATCCAAAAACGATAAAAATTTACAAGGAAAATCTCGAGTCAAAAAGATATCTCTGTACGTCATTTTTTAACTTTTTCCCTTTTAAGAAGCAAGAATGAGAATGATTCTAGTATATTTTCATGTTGAAAATTCATGAGAGCATTAAAGAGTCGTATATTAATGATTGTCTCTATTTTTATATAAATAGAATTGTATTTTTTTAGTTATGAGGATTTTGAGAGAAAGTGACCTTATCCCTACAGTTTGAGAATAAATTAATAGGTGAATTTTATTGAAAATACAAATACAAGATTTGCTTGATTGTAGAAGATCTCTTATTCTAATATTATTTTGGAATCCCTTTTTAGAGAAATATGGACTCCCTTTTTTGCCCCTTAAGGGTTTTCTCTCACCTCTCTTTCAAGCACAAATCAAATTGATCTGCTTGGGGTTTCTGCTACTATTTTTGTGCTAGCTAGGGTGGTAGGAAGCTCTAGGGGTTTCCAAAGAAGGCACACAACAAGCCTCAAGAGCCAAAGAGGTCAATGTTAAGATATGAAGCACTAGAGCTTCATTGGTGCTGCCCCCTTTCTCTTCTCAAACCTGTAGACCTATGAACTCAATGAAACCCTGAAAAAAAATGAAGAAAAACCTCTGATGCAATGACTTGAGGGTGCCTAAAAGGGGCCGGGTAGGTGCTCGGGAAGCCGGGGAGTGATGGGAGCTCGAGAGAGTCGATGGTTATGGCTGCCAAGAATGAGACCCAATGAGTGTAGGTAATTAATAAGAAGCTAAAGATGCCACAAACCAAGTGTCATGAATCCATGCTCTAATACTAGTTGAAAGGTGAGAAGGATCAAAACTTGCTTGGAAGAGCTATGGCGAGAGAGCAAGAGCAAGAAAGAGAGAGAGACCAAATGGGAACTCCAACAATCACAGTGTGTGACCATGCCTTCCTTTATTCAAACTATCACTAAAAGAATAAATAATAAAGTGACTGTGATGGGCATTAGCCATCTATAGTATACAGTGGTGGGTACTGTCAATTTAGTAATACACGAGCGGCTAGGTGGAGGCTCCTTTACCCCCAATATGACCGAGTAACAACCCATAGGGCACCACAAAGATGCACTTCCTAGGATTAAGAGCAATGCAGAACTGTCTACAATGCTCAAAACATTTCCTTAAATTGATCAGTTGCCTTTCCCTTGTGGCGGCTATCCCCAGATCATCAATAAATACTTTTAACTCCTTTGGGGAGATATCACCAAAAGTCTTATCAACTCTTTATTGCCAAAAACTAGGCTCATTGCATAGCCCAAAGGCTATCACATGATATGCAAATGTACTGAAGATGATAAATGTCATTTTCAAATTGTCTTCCTCTGCAATAGCCATTTGATTGTATCCAACAAAGCAATCCATAAATGAATAGATTTTCGTATCCATTAATTGATTTAAAATCCAATCAATGAATGGCAACAGATAGTAATCCTTAACCATCTATCTGCTTATTAAGATCCCTAAAATCTACACAAAGCCAATAATCTGATTATTCTTCTTCTTCCTAGTAGCAACTGGTGAAACACCATTTTGTGTGTTGAATTGAAAATATCAGGCCAACTTTTCACAGCTTTGTTAATTCCTCAAATAGCCCATCCCTTAATTCAAAAGGCATATGCCTCACTTTTTTATGCACAAGGTGGCTACCTTCCTTTAGGGGGATAGGATGAACATCTAGGCTAGGAAGAATGCCTCTTAGCTCATCATAACTCCAAGCAAAGATGTCACAGAATTCATGAATCAAGGACACATAGTCCTTCCTTTCTTCCAAACTGAGCATGGACCCTAAATTAATTGGTCGTGAATCATTCAACGTACCAAGGTCTATCTCAATTATATCCACATCTCTTTTCCTCTCCTGAGCCTCTATTGCCTTGTTAAAAGTTACTTGATAGATATCCTCTGTAGTGGACCCCTCATTGGATTCATCACTTGATGATGACTTACTAGCACATGGAGTATCTAATGTGTCTAACTTTGATGAGAGGACCAAACGAACTCTCCTCACTTTGAGGAGATTCAGGATAGGCATCTACTACTACATGTCTGGCACCTCTGCCAAAGATCAACCGACCAGCAGGTATATCAACCTGATAGTCTACTTGTAAGATCCATGGCTTGCCTAGCAATACTTGATAGCTAGGTCACCTGGAAAACCTAATGAATCTAAAGTATAGGATGCATTCCACATTGGCAATTTTCACATGGACTTTAGTAATGCAGCCTTCAAGTTGTCTTAAACTATCATCCACCATTCAAAGAATCGTGGAGGCATCTTTTCTTATTTCTAATCCCAACCTCTCCATCAATTTTGAGCTCATAATGTTGATGGAGGATCCTATGTCCACAATAGCATGATCCACTTATATTCCATCAACATATGATGCTACCCTTGGGCAATGCTTTTCAGCATGTTCAAACCAATCATCTCCTACTCGCACTATTTCCAAGGGCTCAACGATATACCTAGTGCAAAGAATCTTCTTAAATTCTTTATGCACTCTTGGAGACAACTTAGTTAATTGCAAGAGGTTTTTATTTTACTTAAAAAAGAAAACTCACTAAATCAAATTCATGATAGCTAGCAAGAGCTCACTTTTCTCATTAGACCATTCTCTCCTTAGGTCTTTGAACTAGCTTTGGCACCTCTTTCTTGGCTTTCTCCTTCTTCTTATCCTTCTTGGGGTTGACTTTACCATCTACAGATTTTAGAGATCCGCCTTCCTTATTGGGATTAAGGACTTGTGTCCCCTTGTCATTTGATGGGACCTAAAATGGATGGCACTAGCCGGACCTCATGCACATAATAGAAAACCCCACTACACGGCCTCGTGGGCCAAGAGCATCTGAGACTCACTCTACACTAAATACTAATGTCGATTCTGAGTTTTTATTAATTCATAGTCCAAACTTTACCATCCCTTGTCCTCAAAGGAAGATTCCATAACATATAGGCATAATACCTTGTATCACAAACATAGGGAAGCATCTCTTCGAGCTGACTGTCACAGCTCCACTACGACTCTCCTATACCTTGGGGATTGGCCACGAGATGCGTTGCTCCAACATAAAATACACAGGATACAAGCTCCAATCTTTCATTTTGAACATATTCTAGGGGATACTATTTGTTTTTACCAAATAATTCCCCAAGAAAAAGATCGACTAGCCTATAGCTTGGGACATCTTTCACACTCAAGCATAGGTCATCGTAACAAAAAACACGTGCTATGCATCCAATTCTTCATATTCCAATACCATGGTTGATATGCACATGCAAAATTGAATGATCCTAATGTGCTCAAACATAATTTTCAATCAGAAACATGCCGTGCACAACCAGGCATTCTAATGCTCCTTTACTAACTTGTTGCGATGATGTAAGGATAGCACTGAGACAATGCTCATACTACTATCCTCTTAATTAAAATACAAGGAAACCTATATCATGCTATGCATCAGCAAAATCAGTAATAAACAACCCCCAAATCGCATCATTCAAATACCCTACCCCCTACGTTTAGGTAGTGCTTCCGTTGCATAAGTGTAGGGGTTCATTTTGCCATGCTTTGATGTAGGAAAAGTGATAAATCATGAACTTTGACAAGAAGATAGGGAAAACTGAGGCTAAACCTCATGTTGTGCCACTAGTATACATTCACAAACACTCATTATATTTTTTCTTATTTTTATGAGGTGTATTCCTAAATTTTTCCTAATTTTCCTTATTTTTATGCATTTATTTGTCAATAATCACTATTATTTTTTTATTTTTCTTATACCAATCATGTCAGCATACTAAAATTCAATTTATTTTCCATTTTCCCCCATAGAAACACATTTCACCCACCCAAAACCACAAAACCATCATTTTACCCTTGAAAACCACATTTCGAGTTTTGCGAGATTTAAATAGCACATGTAAATCATTATGAAATCAGAAATTTCTAATAGACAACAATTAAACATGATGCAACTAGCACTCAAACAATTTTTCATCACATGAGAACATCATTTCGATCATAAAATATTAAAAAAGCTTCATTTCTTTCATAAAAAATAGTCATACCATGTTTCTATGAAACCTGAGACGCATTAAATGACTGTGTGACTAGCGAACAGAGCCTCCATTGCTCTCAATTCCATGCTACACATCAATCTTTAACATCTCCATTAATCTCCATCATCATTTGCTTCAATCTCCTTTCCAATTCCTCCTTCAAGATAGTGCGCATGAACAGGGGGCCCATAGAGGGGAGAAAGAGGGAGGAGAGAGAAATACTAAAAAATGAGATTTTTAAATCCTCCATTAAAATGGGCAAGACTACAGCCATCTTGTTCCTCTCTCTACCCTGATCAAGAATCTCCCTCTCTCTAATGGGTTTGAATCGGAGAGGCATCGAGCAAAAATGAGGAGCCGCATTGATGCTTACCTCTATTCAACAATTTTTGCATTAGTTTCAAGGCTTTTATTAAGCCTAAGGTTTAAAACATTAAAATAACCAGTTCATCTTTTTGTATTCACACTATCTCGCAAGTGGATATTTCAATTTTGAGAGGGTAAACGAACTCCGATTTGCAATCCGACTGGACAGGCCACTTCGTGGCGTCGAACTCCATCAGTGTGGCCTCTTCCACACACTTTATGGCTTCATGATCTGGTAGCTGCTTTATAACGCCAAACCTTGCGGGGATTAAATCGGGGGTTAAACGACCTCCGATTGACGAACCGAGACTTGCGTAGGATTCTTGATGTCAAAATGTATCCAAGAAAACTCTAGCTTAGCCATTCGCCACCATTTGATTTTTCATGAAAATTGGCTTGTTGACTCATCTCGACCATGTTTCCGCTTTAAAAGGAGCTCTAATCACTTCTAGATTGGCTTAAAGTTAGCTCCTAAAACACAACTCTCATTGGCAACCACGGGATAGGGCGACTCAGCCTGTCGAACCCCACGGACAGATCCGCACATCAACACAACCACAAAGAGCATCAAGCTGATACAGAAAATACTCAACAAAACACATCACAGCTTTCACCCAACCCCTTGAAAAAAACCAAGACATGAAATCCACAAGGAGTAGGCCTAGCATAATCCAATAGAAGGCCAAAACTAGTCACTAACCGACTGCTCCAATACGGCCAAGCTAAAAAGAACTATCAGAGAGCTCATCCTAAGTGGTGGTCCGAACTGAGGATAACTCAACCAGGAGCCCTATAGCATGATCAAGAAAATTGTCTTTTAGCACATTGTCCATTTAGCCTTTTATTTTCCATAATCGGGCGTGTAAAAAGGAGGGAGCTGAGCATAGTGACCCAAGGAGAACAAGGCATGGGCCTCAGGTCCTATCTTGGTACCCAAGAACCTACCAAGCCCTCGCAAGGCGACATGTAATCCTTTTCTAATGCTCACTTTTATTTTTGCTCCAACTGTCTTGTATTCTTATTCTTATTTTTATAGCTAGCTGCCACCCCCAGGAAAACAAGGCATCGGCCCCTAGGTCTGACTTGTTCCCAGGAACCTATTAGGCCTTCACAAGGTAATGAACAACTGCTCAAGGATTTTGCTTTCTTTCCTTTTCTATTTTTATAGGAGTTAGAACCCCTTTTTACACACCTCCATATATTCATATATTTTCAGCTATTTGGGATTTTTCTTCTTTGCATTATGATTTTGTCTGGCAGACTTTTCTAACTACCTCACAACTAACAGAAACTCCTAGAATGGCCACCGAGCAGGTCAGAAGAACACGGTCACTAGGATTGCATTCTAAAACATGTCTTTTAATGCTTGACAATGCCTTTACAGGAGGCAATGACTACTCAGACCTTCCACAAACATATTAACATATGCCCAGGACTTCATGCCTTGATTGCCGGTGTCAGAGGGGTTTTTGTCAAAAGGTCAAATCCACCGGGGATCAGAAGTAGAAGGAAGTAGAGATAGGAGATGGAAGAGAAGATAGAGAATATTCAAGTGGTAAACATTACAAAACCAAATCACAATGAATTGAAACAATATGTATTGAAAGAACCTAGAATCTTTACACTACTCAGAAGCAATATCCAGGCATTAGTTCTCCTGGAGCTCCTTCGTAGACCAAAAACATGGATTAAAAAAATCAGCTCTTTCTCTACTGCCCAGAACCCAAACCTAATGGCTCCGTTGGCTTTGAAAGGGGGGTAAAACTTGAGGACACCTGATTACAGATCTCCCAGATCACTCCTTATTCTTCCTTCCGTTCAATCTACAGTTTTCAGCCTGTTTGTAGCGATCATGACGCGCGTAATTTCGTCAATCTGTCTTTTTTTATGAAAAATCTCCTAATTGGCTGAAAAAGCAACTAGTTTTTTGCATGCCATCCTAATCTAGAAGCTTTTTCTAAATTTTTTGGATTTTTACAATAAATAATATCAAAAATAGACTAAAATTATCAAAAACTCTAGTATTTTTGGATAATCCATGCAACTCACACTAGTACTAATGGCTCACATCACATTGACTCTCTAGATCAATAGAGAAGTTGAATGATGATGCATTCCATACTTTTTCACACTGCGTCCTCATAACATCACAACATCCATCCCCTCTAAACCTGCACATCCTCTGGTATGTGCCAAAATCCTAGTTGTCACTAGATTTTGAGTCCTTCTCATCCTCTGCAACCATATCCTTTACTTCTTCATCTTCCATATCTTCCTGGCTAGCCCCTGTATCATGGCCACTATTTTCTTCCAATTCTGGCAACTCATAAGCAGTAGATTCCCGCCTTTTGAATAATTTGATTCTTTTTCCTACTATCGAAAGTTTTATGGTTGTCCCATCTAGCTCATTTAATGCATAAGTAGCATTATCAAGCACATGTATTACCACATACGGTCCAAACCATCTTTTGGAAACTTTACGCATGGCACTATGCTGGTTATCTAAACTGCTATCATAAACCAATACCCAATCCCCATCTTGTATGGTTCTTTGTCTCAATCTATGTCTTTTGTCAAACCGTTTCTTGTTCTGTATCCTTGCTGCCCTTAACTTTGCAGTTGCTGCCTCTATGTCTTCTAACTTTCTTTCCAATTGTCTAATGCGTAAGGCCAACAACTCCTCTTGATTCAACTCCTCCTCCCAAGGTAACACACTCCATGTGACTGTCATCTCTTCTATCAGTATGATAGGTTTTTTACCATACATCAATTCTGCATGGATATATCCTGTAACAGCACTATTTGTTGTTCTGTCAGCACACAAAGCATAAGGGAGCAATCGTGGCCACTCTTTTATCTTCTCTCCACATGCTTTTGCCAATGCCTTCACAATAGGTGGATGACCTCTTTCACTTTTTCCATTTCCTTTAGGGTTATAGGTTGAAGTTAAAGCAAGCTTTATCCCCAACCGTGCAAAGAAATCATGAGCTTCATCTGCATCCAACTCACCCCTATCTGCTGTAATTTTTCCCACACAACCATATCGACAAAAGATCTCTTCTAAGAGAAAAGTACATACGGCAATTGTCGTCTTAGTACGTAGAGCTCTCCCTTCCATTTGATTAGTAAAGTCTTCACAAGCAAGCACAAGATATCTCATTTGCCAAAGACCTGTAGCCATTGTAACCAAATCCACCACCCACTTAAAATGAAGAGACAATGGATATGTGGGTTGCAATCCATACCGATGTCTCACAGTTGAATACATTTGACATGTCGTACATTGTAATGAAAGAGACCTAGCTGTCCTAACTAAGGGGAAGGAGAGAGAGAAGGACTACAGGAGAAGAGGGAGAGGAGAGAGAAAGGCAAGAAGAAGAGAGAGAAAGAGGGAAAAAGGAAGAAGAAAAGGAAGAAGAAGAAGAAGCCATGGAAGCTTGAGAAGGTGAAAATAAAGTTTCTTGATAATTTCTGTGATACCTCAAAATACCCTTTTACACCTTATATACCGTCAGTGTGACTGGTATATTCCCATGCCATGTTCCCGTGATCCCCATTCATTACAAACCATCCCCTCTCATCAAGTTTTTGTCCTAAAAAACAAGGGATATAGTCATGGACTGTAAGGGTGTGCTGTAGGAAACCAGCCATAAATTTGTGTGAGAAACTCCAAATGGGACAGTTGAGGTGTCTTTACGGAGGCCATGAGATGTACTTTCAACCCATGTGGGTGGGGCAGGACTGCAATTAGGTCAGGACCAAAACTGTTACAAAATAGAGGGCTGTCCAGGAATTACTAGTGTGTTGTCCCAAATGGTATGGCTGGAGAAAAACAGCCATAGCTTCCACTAAGGAACTTCGATCGGGGCAAGTAAGGTGTTGGCATGGAGCCCTCAAGGTGTACTTTCAGTCCATTTATGGAAAATGGGGCTAAAAATGGACAAGGACCAAAACTGGTGTAGGTGGCTGTCCAGATGCAAACTGCAACCCAAAACAGGTGTCATGGTTAAGTTCCAACCAATACGGCCTCCTTGAGGTGTGAAAATTCATCCAAAATAGATGTTGGGTGCCAAGAGGTTTCCTCTATTGGTAGGCCCTGCCATTTGATTAGGTATTCATGTATGGAGTGGGTGCGGAGTTGCTTTTCACGTTGCCCAATGACTGCTTCAGGAATATACTGGATAAGGCCATTCTCATCTATGGGTGATAGCTCCTCTACATGATCTTTGGGAGTGCCAATGAAAGGTTTCAATTGGCTCACATGGAAGACATCATGGATCTTTGTAGTGGGAGGGAGTAGGAGATGGTAAGCCAAGTCCCCAACCTTCTTAATGATTTTGTAGGGCCCATAGTAACGGTGTGCCAACTTGTTGCAAGAACCGTCCTTTAGTGTAGCATAATGGGACTTGGGGACCTTGAGGAGTACCAATTCACCCTCTTGAAAGTCAAGGGGTCTTCTTTTTGTATCATCATGGATCTTCATGTGCTCTTGAGCCCTTTTGAGGTTTACCTTGCATTATTGAAGTAATGCTTGCACGCGGTCCAACTCTTCTTTTCCAAGGGGGTGGAGCTTTTCATTGAAGATCACGGTAGGAAGGGGCATCCGATAACCATACAGTGCTTCGAAGGGAGAGAGTCCAATGCTCAAATGAGTGGAGTTGTTGTAAGAAAATTTAGCCAAGTGCAGTCATACATCCTAAGAATTTTGCACGTCATGATAAAAATGTTGCAAATAGCTATCAAGCCACTTATTAACTCTCTCGGTCTGCCCATCTGTTTGGGGATGATAGGCTGTAGACGAAGCCAATTCGGTCCCCATGGAGCTGAAAATTGTCTACCAAAACTAACTCATAAATTTGGTGTCTCGGTCATGTACTATGACATGGGGTAAGCCATGCAACTTAAAAACTTTAAAACCCGTAAAATGTCATTTTTAATGGAAATCGGTGGTTTTTTCGATTTTGAGTTGGGAAAAAGGAGTGGAAATGGGATAAACTGAGAGAAAATGTTAATTTTTAGTCAAAATAATAAGCCAAAATAAATAAATCAGAAAATAACTATTTTCCATGAATAATAAATAGGAAAAAATAGTAAAAATATAGAAAATTAGGATTTTTACGCTCAAAAAATATGAAAAAATAAAATTTATGTGCGTGAATGTTTTGCAAGGTTAAAGCATGAGGTTAAGCCTTAGTTTGGCCTCGTCCTTTGTGTTATAGTACGTGTTTATTATTTTTTTCATACAAAAATGACACAAGACAACCATTTACACCTATGCACTGCAGCAACATCTAAATGATAAAGGGGGGAGGAAGTTTTTGCGATGATCTAATTGCTGAAAAGATACAAATTCTGATTTTTCTCTTTGTGCATAGCATTCAGGGATCGTTCCATAATTAAATATAGGTGACTAGTAGCACGGAAGTTCTGATGCTAGTCCCTAATGCAGCGCAGTACATAACGCGTGGTTAAAATTCATGAAAGGGTTGTTTTTCGCACCTCACATGGTTGTTTTTTAATCATGAAATGGTTGTGCACAATCGTCATACACCTTGCATCAAGCATGCCACGTGGTATCTCCTAGAATGCATTGCACTTGTTTGATAAACTTTGACCAACACTGAGAGGACAGGAAACCCAAGCTGTAGGTTTAGATGGGTGCTTCCATTGGGGAAAGTTTTGTGAGGAAAATCAAAATCTCCTGGAACGCTAAATTATGAAAGAGTGGAGTTTGTGCAAATGTTATATGTGTTAGCGACGCATCTTGGGGCCAATCCCTGAGGTGTAGGAGAGTCGCAGTGGAGCCGCAACGGCAGTCAGCCGAGAGGTGCTTCCCTATGTGTGTATTATGAGGCATTATGCCTATATATTATGGGATCTCCCTCTGAGGAGAAGGGAAGGTGAACATTGGACTACATATTGGATATTGGATACAAACACAAAATAGTCATAAGCATTTAGTGCAAAGTGAGTTTTAGACGCTGCGAGGCCGTGGTGGTGGGGTTGTCTATCATATGCATTAGGTCTGGCTAGTGCCATAGCCAGTGCCGGCCCATTTTAGGTCCCATTAGTGGTGCGTTTGCGAGGAGCTGCCTATAAGTGGTGATCTCCGAATCTAGGTTGTAAAGGGACCTAAGTTTATCATTTCCTAGGAGTATGCTAAGCTAACCATAAAATGGGGTTTGTTCAAGGATGAAAAACCTTGGCTTTCCCTATACAAAACTTACTGATGGACTTAGCTAGTCATGTAGAGCATGAGTCCTCTACAGAAGATAATTTAGGTGATGACAAGAGTAACCAATTAGTGGTTACCCCATCCTCTAATGCGATGGCATGGGCCAAGGTTTGCCTTGGTGTGGTCTCTACCCAAGAGAAATCATGTATAACCATCCATCCACCTAGAGAGCATGGAATAAGTATGTTGGAAGCTATGGCGGTCATGGCATCAACAAGTGACTATGCTAAAGCCATAGTGCCATGGGAAAAACTCAACACACAGTGGAGTGCAGTTATGGCTGAAACATCCCATGTGGTGGGGCATCATGCCAAAATTTTAAGCATCACAAGGATGTTAGAAGCCCTAGATGTAAAGGGAAAACCGTTGCTTAAAAGACACGGTCCCCAGGTCCTAATTGTTAAGGATAAGTTTTCTTTTGATGAGGGGCACAAGCTCCTAGATAAAGACATCATGGAACTACCTAGGAAGGGGCAAGATATGGAAGATCCTCTAAGAAAGGATCAGAATGACATGCTAAGAGCTATAGGTCTCCCTAGACCACTTTATCAGTTGGCAGAAAGGGACATTAAGGATAATATTAACCTCCCTACACCAGTAAAGGTGGAAAAGGAAGAGGTTAGAGACCCAAGACACTAGAGTTAGGTCATGAATATGAGGATTTTAATAGCCCAGTGCTGATCCTGAAGGAAAGGACTAAATGCCCTCCTCCTTATAGGGATCTCCTGGTGTTTCATGGGCTGGTTAATGAGGATCCAATGGTGCATTTACGAGAATACGACCTAACTTGCCTTGCAAGTGGGTTCAATGATATTCATCGGATGCTCGTATTCTCAATTACCCTAAAGGGAGAGGCTAGAAAATGGTACTGGAGCCTCCCAAGGGGGTCTATTAAATCCTTTGAGGAGTTAAGTGATCGATTTTTAGATGATTATGAAAAGAAGGTGCCTATGACCCAAGTTTTAGGGCAGCTGATGTAGATGAGGCAAGAGTCATATCCTTCTAGTAAAGAATATACTAGAGCCTTTGATGATATTCTAAGGCTTTGGCCAAGAAGAACTACTGCATTGCTAGGTGATGTGCTATGTGAGCTCTTTTTGAGTGGCTTAGAGATTATCCAAGTGGCATTGCGGAATCCTAAGTTTTTAAGGGAAACAAAGATGCATGCCATTGGTTACGAGGGACATATTCAAAGATGTTGGGAAAACTTTTGGAGTTTTCCCCGCTCAGTACAAGTGCATCCTGGCTTCCAACCATGTTAACCCCAACACGAAGAAAGCGAAAGAAAGTGGAAAAGACGCAGGGCAAAGGTGGAAAAAAGGCAACCCGACGAAAGGAAAAGAAGGAGAAAAGGATAAAAGCACAAGGACAACCGTTAAAGACCGAGGCAACCACGAAAAGGGAAAGGCGCATAAAAAGCGCACCCTAAAATCTTGTAAAAGAGTGCCGGCTCTCACCCGTGCTATTTGTAAATATAGAAGGGTAGTGAAAAGGAAGCAAGGAAGATAAAAGGACAATGGAAAACAGGGCCTGTAAAAAAGGGAAAAAGGGAATGACCGCCCAAAAGGGAAGTAGGGTTTTGTATATAAAGTTGAAAAGTGAATGAAGAGCTCATTCTTTGGTGTGGCAAAACTAGTCTTCTTCTTCCTCTCTTCTTCTCTCCTTCTTGCTTGTGTATGCTCTTGAGAGAGGGAGTGTGAGAGTGTGAGGGAGTGAGTGTGTGAGAGAGTGAGGAATCAAGAGGGTGAAGCTCTCCACCATCTCCTCTCCCCTTCTCCTTTCTTATCTTCTCTTGTGCGCGCGGCTATGGAGGATGAGGCTTGGAGATGGAGGAGGCTTGAGGATGCTTGAGCTAGCATCAAGAATCGTGGAGCTACCGAAGTGTGAGAGAGAGGAGGGTACTCGATCGAGCATCAAGGTAAGTTCATTGCATTCGTAGGATCGACGGCGCGTCGGCTAGGTGAGAGATAGCCATGAGAGCTCGCTTGGAACGCTTGAACCAATAAGCGGTCCGTGGGTCTTGGCGGTTGAGCGAAAGCTCCCACATTTTGGTTCCATTTTGCCGGGACCAACGGATTCAAGCTCGAGCACTCGTGCCCCCCATATCGAGCATCGAAGTAGGGCATTCACCCTGAAACGGAGCTTGAGATAGGTAGGAAGTCTGGTGTTTTTGATCTTCAGAACAGGTAAGTGTTTTGGAACAATCCGATTATTAATCACTGGAAAACAAGGAGAAATTAGTTCAGTGTTTTGCTTTCGATTCAAGATGTGTTTAGGATAGATTAGCAGTAGGGAATCACACACGAAAAGGCAGAGGGCTGCTACTGTGAAACAGGGGAAAAATCACAGGAACAAAGGGAAAAAATGGAGTAGATGCAAGGTAATGGCATAGGAAACGCCAGGGAAGGAACTTGTAGTGTGTAGGGCAGAACTAGCAGGGTATAAACTCTGGGAGGGCTAGAGGACCCCATTTCCAACCAACGGAGAGTGAGAGAGATAGAGAGTGAAAGAGTGAGCCAGCTGGGCAGTTGTCCATCGACTGGAGCTAGGAGGACATCGCATTTGGCGACTTCAGGTAATCGATCTCGTCTGCTCCACTTCAGCTCTGTCGCGGGGTAATCGCACGACCAATAGGACAATACACCTAGTGAAAATCGAGCAAATTGGTGTGCGTGACCCATCGGACCGGCGGAATCGGACGGCCGACCCAGTGTCCGATTCCCAGAATCGGACACTTGGACAACCGTCCGATCGGAACAACCCGTTCAATCACTAGACTCGGACTAACTGATCCGAATGGACGTGCCACGTGGCACTCGGACCGACTGTCCCCTTTTTTTTAGAATCGGACGCCCGGACCAACTTGTCCGACCCAACTACTCGGACCACTCGGACGCTCTGACTCGGACCCACCCGGTCCGATCAGACGGAGTAATACACGTCACCAGTCGGACCATGTCCGGTCCGATCCCCAGAATCGGACCCATCCATAATCGGACCAGAAAGAATCGAATCGACCGGTCCGATCGGACCGATTCCTCGCACACTCGCCCGTTGTCGAAGGGTTTGTGAAAGCAATGTCACATCCACAGAGGACCTTGATTAATTTCAAGATGGAAGATCAATCAAGTGAATGAATACAAATTTGCAACAGCAACTCCGACATAATGTGCATTGAGCAAAAGAATATTTTCATCAATCATGCCCAACAACACTTAATTTCAGTTCAGGCCTGATATGACTGCAATTTTTTCCTATGTTATTGATCAGTTGTAAAGATACAACTCTTAGAAACCACCTATTTTGTGACAGGTACTGAAGAACAGTATAATGACAATGAACGTGATTTCATAGATTGTATAAAGGAAATCCAATGTTGTATGTATGGAACCACATGAACCTGGTTGTTTCACATCTTACTTGCTTGCTTTTGTAAACATGTATCAAATATGTTGCCTCTACCACACTATCTGGAAAGAAGTATCAATATTATTCACGGTCGTACACAGCCCTTTTTATTGAATGGATCAACAGTTCTTCATAAGCCAAGAAGGAGCACACACAGCAGGGAGAAGAAGTTGACAGTTTTCAGCCTGTCTGCAACACTTTCAAACCAACACTGCATTTACTGTCCAAGTTGTGACAGCAATCATCTTTGTCTATCCTCTTATACAGGTTTAACCAATTTTTATCATCGAAAGGCAGGTAGCCAATTTGGTTTGACGAAGATCTTGCAATTGCATTGAGGTCACTTAAACTTCTTGATGCTCTTCTTCATGATCTCAAGGTCCAAAATCATTCGAGATGAACTCCACTGATCTCCTGAAAGCCCGTTACCTATCCTTTTCTCCAATCCAGAATTGCAGACTTCAGTTCAGATAGGTGTTTGTGATCATGGTATCTCTGCACCACCTGCAGCCCTGGAATCAGAGCTGTCTCTGTTTAACTAACTTCTGGTATTCAAAATCTGAAAGCCTGTGATCAAAACAGGAGCGACAAGAGCGATGAAGATCGAAGCCTAGATATGAGTCAGAGCAACTGGAGAAAATGAAGGGATAAGAATCCGAAGATGAGCTGCCAGATATCCTCTTCAGGCACAGCATTGCACTATTTCTGGGCATTCAGTCATAACACTTGCCCTCTCATAACAAAAAGCTCCTGTCCGTCCAGTGCTTCGATCTCCTCTGAATTACTCTGCCAATTTGTCCTTCTGAGAAGCTGGTAACGCGTGTCAATGAGAGTTGCGATCGTTCACCCTTTTGAAGAGTGGTCGTGATTCAGGCATGAATGTGCGACCCTTCGCTATCCACCAATGATAAGGAGCTTGCGGAAGCTATAGATTTGATGCATGCTAGGCTAAATTGAGATTCTACATGGTGCATCTCTTGCAGGTGTGTGGGTCGCGCGTACGAGAGACCAGGATTACAGAATTCCTTGCGCCTACTCTGCATTCAGAGAATCAGCTGCAATCCTCCTGCATCTCGAATCATCCAACGATGCTTGCTTCATCTTTCTCTTCTTCTACACCCTTAATTCCCTGCTCTCCGTTTTTGTATTCTTCAACCTCTGCCACAATAAAGTAAACACGTGCAGGGTGGATTCCTTCTGGATGTTGTAATCAGCAAGGGTTCGGTCATCCTCGAGCTGCTTTCCGGCAAAGATCAGACGCTGCTGGTCAGGGGGAATCCCTTCCTTATCTTGAATCTTGGCCTTCACATTGTCGATAGTGTCAGAGGACTCAACCTCTAACGTGATTGTCTTGCCCGTCAAGGTTTTCACAAAGATCTGCATCTTGTCGACCGCAGAAGAGAGCCATAGGTCTTGCCGAAAAAGATCAGCTGCAAGCGATCGTATCCAGCCAACACACCAGCACCAGCAATGGCTCGCAGAATATTAGCTCCTGCACCCTTGAACAAGGACTTAGCACCCTCTTTCTGGATAATCTGACGGAAGCAATCAAGTGAGCCTGAGTTGTCCCAGAATTCTGCGCCAAGTATTCGTCATTCAAACGGACGAAGAGGACGACGATAGCATGGTCCCAAACATCGAACACTTGCTGCTTATAGAGGCTCCTTCAACATGTTCTCGTAGCTACCAATCGATCCACATCATCTGCCGCTGAAATTTTACAAGGAGTCTTCGGCTTGTCCAGCTTGCAGGGCATCTGTGGATTTCGCAGGCAGCGCAGTCTATGAAGCCTGCTTCTTTTGCAATGGCGTGATCCAAGTGTAAGAAAGGATAGGGCAGATGATGAAAGCTGAAGAGAATGGTGCCAACCCAAGTGCAGGCAAGTCTGAGCCCTCCAACGATGTGAGATTTAGACAAAGTAAGAACAAGAGCTACCACAAAATAAGAGGGAAACACTCGGCAGTCTTTGCCATCATTTACAACTTTTTTGAAATCTTGCTACCTTCAATGCGTGATGGTGCATTGAGAACTGTACATGAGGGGAAATTCAAAACAATGCGGGAGCTCTAGACTCGCGCTGTAAGACGAGTAGTAATGATCATCCTATGGATGATTTGCTGTTGTTCTCACCATGAGCCTGTCTGTCACTGTATCATTGAAGGGCAGCTGCTGCATTCTCGTACAAGTATGGAGGAACATCCACACCGTTCCGTAGCTTTTTTTTCTTGCGTTTTCTCAAGGGCACACTTGCTGCCAGCAGAGGATGAGTTGTGCCCGCACTCTCCTCCCCTGTTTCTGCCTTTCTTCACCAAAATAGGCTCCTTTTTCCTTAAAGCAAGGTTCCCCCCTCCCGCTTTTCTCCATCGTTCAAAACTTTCCTCCCTTTTCGGATTTCCCTCCAATCCATCCAACATTGATCCTCTCTTTTTATCATTTTCCTATTTTCTGATTAAGCCCCATTCCAAGCTAAGGTTCTCCGAAAAAGCAAAAACAAAACAGCCCATAAAGCTCTCTACAGCCCGAAATATCCCCAACTCAGTGCAAAGCCCCAAAAAACCGACTTTCACAAAGAAGAATATAAGTAATAACTCCAATGCTCCCAAACATCAGCCTCTGTGCTGTATGAGGTGTAACAAGTAGGCACTTCCCATGATGTCATTAAGTCTCTCCTCTGGCTTGACAAAAACCAATAGACCAAAAGTCAATAGCCTTCACACCTTGCTAGTGGTAGAAGGATACTATGTTCAAAATTTGCACCACAATAACCTTTGCATCCTCCTCAGAGTATCTTTCGCCCATGAGAGAATGCGATCCCACAACTCCATCTTCGGCATAGAATGAAAGAGCAAACATAACAACTAAATATGTACAAAGTAACAAATCTCATGCACAACTTTTGGGTGGTTTACACACCTCAAATGCGCAGCAATACGACACCGTTCGATTCTTGAGAATCGGACACGCGGACCCCAAGACCCCCACTTCGCCCTAACATACCTGGTCCAATCCCCACAATCGGACCACTGGTAAATCGGACCACTAGTAAAACGGACCACTGGTAAATCGGACCATTGGTAAATTGGACGTCCGATTCCCTGAGTCAAACCAAAACAAAACCTGACCCATCCAGGGACACACTGGGGCACTTCCCCAGTGGCCCACCCCCACGTGAGCAACAAGAAGCAGCATAGGGCCCTATGACCCATAAGGCAGCCAGGACTAGAGTAGCAAAGCCTGTCAGGCCCAAAACGAGCAAGAGTGAGCAAGACGCAGGGAAAGCACTCACAGCACTCTGATTGAATTTCCGCACTTGACGAACACTTAGGAAAGTCGAAAGCCTGTTTGAGCACGAGTGCACGAGGGACAACACGCTCACGAGTGACCCTAAGTTGAGCACTGCATTCAAAAATTAAAAAGAACTCACTTAGATAAATTGCCAAAAAACCCACCACTAGGAGAAAACCCAAGCGTAACGAACGCACAGAGCGTAGGGCAGGATCAAGCAAGGAGCGACAATGACAAGGATCTGACTTACAACCAGGCGTGAGAATTCCACCATGACAGAGGGAGGCTCAGATCATCAGTTTGCAGGGGAGCTAGATGTTAGCGCATCTCTAGAAGCCATACAGCAAATGGTGAGCAGTTACGATGCGCATGCCAGGTACGAACACCATGGCAGGACGGCGGAGGCAATCATTGCAGACCTAGAGGAAGAGAGGAGGCTAGCCCGCAAGGCATTGTAGGGCATAGCAGACTATAATAGGGACCAACAAGCCAGGAGCCTAAGGCAAAGCATGGAGCTGCATGAGGTGCAGTGAGTGTTGAACTTGGCTAGCCGAAACCGAACGGACCAGGAACGAGTACTCGAGGAAGACCTGATGCTGGGCGAGCTCCTCATGAAGCGGTTGCTCGATAACACCGCGGTGGAGCAAAGTGCCGCTGCGCTAGCAACCTCGCTACTTGCAGGGCTAGGGGCAACCCAGAGTTCAAAGGGCCAAGCCAAAATACCTATCGTCGCTAAGCAACTCGACAAGTACCAGCCACCGGACGACCCGTACAGCTTTGTCGAGCAGTTCGAGCAGGTCTGCGAAGCCAATGGCCTCAACGACCATGCCCAACGTGCGCAAGCATTCGGACTTTGCTTAAGCGATAAGGGTAGGACGTGGTATATGAGCCTAGATGCTATAGAATGAGCCAACTTCAATAACCTCAAGGACCTTTTTTTCAAGAGGTTTGCCGAACCCGGATACTCTGACAACCTGCTAGTGCGTCTGATGAACGTCAAGCAGAAGGAGAAGGAGGGCATCCGCGACTATGTGACCTACGTGAGAAGCCTCCTTAAGAGAATCCCCTTGGGTGAAAGACCGACTGACAGGGCTGTGTCAATCGTGTTCATCAGCGGGATTCGGGATGAATAATTGTACAAAGCACTGGCAGGCAACTCGAGCTTGCAAAGGGACGTAGTGGCTAGGGTTTTTGAGAAAGCCATTAGGGTCGATGACCAGCTGAAGGAGCGGAGCTCCAGGAGCTCGAACCTAGAAGAAATCAACCCACGGAGTTTAGAACGAACGCCAACCTCTAGTGAGCGATTCAATGCATTGTCCCACGATAAGGGGAAGGCCGCCGAGACGGACCACGGCTTGGCCGAGGTCAAGACAGAACTGGCCAAAATACCAGACATGCTAAGGCGGCCTACGCGTCCGCACGTCCAGTGTGTGTACTGCGGAGGAAATCACCTGCCAGCAGAATGTCAAGACCCTGCGCTAACTGCGGAAGGTTCGGCCATGATGCCACACACTGCAGACTACCACGAAGGCTGCCGTACACACAGCCCTACGGCCAGCTCTACCCGGCTAATAGGTTACAGCCATTCTACGGAAGGGGAGCTCCTCTTGCCCTACCAGCACCTAACGACACGAAGCCAGCAGTCCCTAGGCTGGACATAAATCCTACCGGTATGCCTAGACTGCCTGGTCCCTATGTGACCCACCCACCGAGCGATGCTCCTGTGCACAACGTAGAGGAGCCCAATGACGAAGAGACCTACATGTACCCTTACGTCTCGCATGATGACGAGGGCAATGCAATCCTCATGGATTACTGACCAGTACCGGTGATGGCACTCGGACGAGGACGGGGTAGAGGCCTGGGAGGGCAGCCACAGGATCCAGTCACTTGTTGGACATGTGGACATCCCGGTCACGTTTCATCACGCTGCCCAGAAAGAGAGCAGCAAAGTAGGGACAAAGCTGACCAAAGGTGTCCAGAGTGCGGAATCACTCATCTTTTCATAGATTGCCCAAAACGGAAGCCGCCATTTGGTACAGCTAATTTACCGTCTGTCCCACTGGAACTGTTTGGTGTTGAAAACCCCGATGGAGAGGCCACACCTATCCCCCTACGAGTGATGACCCGAGCACAAACAAAGCAGGCCGGCGTCTCTCTGCCAGGACCTAGCAATCTCGACGCCACCTCAGTAGGAAAGAAAAGCCGTAGGCGGAAAAAGAAGAGGTCAGAGGCTAAGGTCACACTAAAGACCGACAGCATTACGACCTTACCCCACGGAAAGAAAGTCTCAGATGCAGAGGTGGAGACTTTAGCCCCTAGAACTGCCCAATAGGAAAGCGCTAAGGTAGGGGAATACCCACACCCCAGGCGGCAATTGGAAGCCATAGAAAAGGTGAAGGAATGGGTGAAGGAGGCTCAACAGCACCTCAAGGATGTCGAGCCCATCATGGAGGATGAGATTGAGGACCTCTCTAGCATGAGTGCGCCGTTATCGCTACCCCAACCTAAGTCTGTCAAGGCTGCTACGCCCCAAGCAGTGCCGACAAGGCCAAGCCTCAACGTAACTGAACCACAAGACAGCCATGGCCATTGGCCCGGACAGTCTGAACAAAGGGAAGGACGAGTGTTTAGCAATCTCCTAACCACACTAGTGACCACATCTGTAACAGTTGGACTGGGAGAGCTGCTCCAGCAGCACTCTACCCTATGGCAGGACCTCAAACAGTGGGTCGAAGGACCACACGAGCGAGCTCCGGCAAATGCTCAAGACCAGGACACGGAAACGGACTTACCAAGTTTGACGCTACACTCAAACCCTAAATCCCTGCACGTCAACGCCTTCTCGGAGGGCTCGGAAATGCACGCAGTCCTGCCAGTCCTAGCTCTGGGGGACACAACGAGAAAGGGGATCGTAGACACGGGAGCTGGGGTCAGTGTGCTTAACCATGCGGTGCTACAGAAGTGGGGAAACCCACCTGTCGAGGCTACTCGGTTTAACGTCACGCTAGCAAATGGCATGCGAGTGAGACCATTCGGGGTCTTGAAGAATTGGCCAGTGAAGATTGCAGGAGTCCAGTTCTCTGTCGACTTCATCGTCATGAAGGGAGTGGACTATGATGTCTTATTGGGTCGACCCTAGATGCGCAATGCCAGAGTTATCGAAGATTGGGGTAACAGCCTGATCTTCCTGGGCAACCGAACTGACGCTGTGAGAATAGAGATGGACACTTGGAAGACCTCACCAGTCGACCTCGATGCCATCTCTACTCTACTCAAGGGAACCACCCAGAGCAAGTAACCCTATGGGTCCTTGACAAGGTACATCCCCTGCCCAAAGGACGAGCGGGATTGGATGCATGTTCTCGCTACACTTGACCTGCCGTTCTCAGATCATGAAGCATATGAGCAGGCTGTCAAAACAGTTGGCAAGCCAAGAGAAACACAGCCTGCACCTGTCTACATGATGGCAGCAAGCCTCCATGATGGGCCTAAGCCTGTCGCCTCCCAAGTGCCAACCAACAGGAAAGAACTCCAGGGAATACTGGGGCACCTAACGGACCGACTGGCACACAACACAGCCGCCAATCTCACACTGCTCCAAGACCTCTTGGAGGAACCCGAATGGAAGTGGACCAGGCTGCACGAACTAAATCTTAGATACAACTGGGCATTGGTCCCCGACCAACAAAATGAGGCAAAGCAGGCCTTGGGGGACGATGAGCAGACCAGCGAGGCGGATTCCAGCGACGAATACGAAGATTGCCAACCCTTCGATGAAGGAAGTGAGGGTGAGATGGACACCATAGAATATGACACCGAAGGGCGAGAGATTGAGCAGATGCAAAACCGCAGCCGAGGCTGGCCCTTAGACTGGACCAAGGAGTCATGTGTGCAAAATGCGATCACGTTTGGTTGGAACAGATGGGAGCTGTGGATTTTAAGCAGGCCGGCCTGACCCAACCAAAAACGGCAGCCATGCTTAGAACCGAGTCGCCATCCGAACTGCGGCCGCCAGGGGAGACCACCTCCCCTAGTGAAAATGGGGAATTAGACTCTGAATCTGAAGTCACTTCAGAGGATGACCTAGAAATCCCTAGGCCACCCATGACCAGACGCACCAGGGAAGACTTACCTATCCACCTGAGGCGCCGACGATTACAGCAGAATGAAGCAGAGCGTCCTAACAATGTGCGATCGGAGGAGCAAAGGAAGCCACAAGACCTTCCTAAGCGCTTTTCAAAATTCAAAAGAGGGGATAGGGTGGTGGTTCTGCTAAGTGCCAAGTGCCAAGGGCAAACCCGCGAACCCATCGAAGGGCCAGCCAAGGTTAAGGAGATAAACCTAGCCCTGGAACAAGAAACACCCCGACCAGTGTTCATTGCCGAGGACCTGACCACGGAGGAAGAATCCAGCCTCATCACTCTTTTGCGGGAGTACCAGGATGTGTTTGCTTGGTCTTTAGATGAGCTACGTGGGGTAGATCCGAGTGTTGTGACTCACAACATACCCATGACAACGGATGCAACGCCGGTCAAGCAGCGACCGTACCCCATGAATCCAAAGCACGCCCATGCTATCAAGGAGGAAATTGACAAGTTGATGCGAGCCAGATTCATTTACGAAATTGAGCACACGGACTGGGCATCACCCATAGTCATTGTGATGAAGAAAAATGGCAAGATTCGAGTGTGCATCAATTACAAGAAAGTAAACGCAGCGACAAAGAGAGATAACTATCCCTTACCGTACACCGAGAAAATGCTTGAGAGGGTGGCAGGTAAGGAAGCCTACAGTTTCCAGGATGGCTTCTCAGGATACAATCAGGTGCAAGTGCACCCTGCGGATAGGCACAAGACCGCCTTCGCCACTGAGTGGGGCGTCTTTGCCTATGTGGTCACGCCATTCGGGCTAACCAATGCCCCCGCCACTTTCCAATGCCTCATGTGCACCATATTCAAGGACATGCTTCGCAAGGAGTTAGAGGTCTTCGTCGATGACCTGTGTGTCCATTCGGCCTGGAACCAGCATCTCGAAAAACTCCACACGGTCTTCGAACAGTGCCGTTTATACCGTCTCTCTCTCAACCCCCTGAAATGTCAGTTTTGGGTAAAGCACGGATGCATTTTGGGACACGTGGTATCCAAGAACGGCATTGCCACGGACTTCTCAAAGGTCAAGGTTATCACGGACCTCCCACCCCCAAGTAATTATAGGGGATTTCAATGCTTCTTAGGTCACACAGGATACTACCGGCGGTTTGTACTGAACTACGCGCTGATCGCTAGGCCACTATACAAGCTGCTAATTGCCTTCGAGTGGACCGAAACTTGCCAACGAGCCTACGAGGAACTGAAAAAATCCCTAACCACGGCACCTATCCTATGACCCCTAGATTGGACTATGTCGTTTCATGTACACATCGACGCCTCTAAGTTCGCCGTGGGGGCAGTGCTGTGCCAACGTGGTGAGCATAACTTAGATTACCTAGTGAGTTTTGCGAGCAAGCAGCTCACTGAAACAGAGATGAATTATTCAACAATGGAAAGGGAGGGATTAGCCATGGTATTCGCCGTTAAGAAGTTCCGGCATTACCTGCTAGCCACCCCCTTCACCTTCTTTGTGGACCATCAAGCCCTGCTCTATCTAGTCAACAAACCTTGTGCTACAGGACGTATAGCTCGATGGCTTCTCCTGCTCCTGGAATTTGACTTCTCAGTGGTAGTACGGAAGGGAAGACAACACTACATGGCTGACCATCTATCCCGAGTACCCACAGGAGAAGCTGCTGGACAAGGCATAGTGGACGAATTACCGGATAGCCACTTATTCCGTGTATCCGACGAAAAAGACCTATTCAGGGCCGACCTGACACCATACTGGGCAGACGACATAGTCCAAGTACTCGAGCATGGGCTGCCTGAATGACCGATAGAATGGGCACGTCTTAGGCGATTAATCCTAAAGATCCAGCCCTATCAATTGATTGCAGGCCAGCTCTATAGGCTAGGGTAAGACGGTCTCCTACGTAGATGCGTGTGTGAGCATAAAATGCACGATGTGCTCTCAGAGGCGCACAACGGTATTGCAGGAGGACACTTTAGCGGGGATACTACAGCACGAAAGGTGTTGCAGTCCCAGCTATGGTGGCCCACTCTCTTCTGTGATGCCTCACAATTTGTCAAACACTGCGACGAGTGCCAACGGACAAGGGTCCCGGTCCGTAAAGATTAGATGGAGTTAACCCCGGTCATCGCTCACCAACCCTTTGAAAAGTGGGAAATTGACTTCATAGGACCCATCAGCCCTGCGGCACAGTATTCACACGCCAGATACATCGTGGTGGCCACAGACTACCTCACCAAATGGGCGGAGGCGAGGGCCACACGGAAAAACAACGCTAGGACAACTGCCAAGTTTTTATGGGAACAAGTAATCTCACGTTTTGGGTGCCCCATCGAATTGGTCAGCGACCAGGGAATGCATTTCATCAAGGAAGTGATAGCCCATCTCCTATCCACTTTCCTCATCATCCATCGCAAATCCTCACCATACTACCCTCAGGCTAATGGCCAGGCTGAGTCAACCAACAAAATTCTCATCACTGTCCTGACCAAAGTAGTCTCAACCTCACGAAGTGACTGGGATAACAAGTTGATGGCAACCCTGTGGGCCTACCGAACAGCTTATAAGACGGCCGTCGGACAAACGCCTTTTAGGCTCACCTATGGGACCGAAGCTATTCTTCCACTAGAATTCTTTGTCCCTAGCCTACGGATAGCACTCCAAGAAAAATGGGAGGGGAGGGAGGCTTGGACGCAATGCTTAGTCGAGCTAGAATGCCTATCAGAGGTACGTCTCCTAGCCACCCATGCGCTTATTTGTGAGAAAGCTAGACGCAAAAGCTGGTTTGACAAACACGTCAAGCAACGAGAGTTTGAGCCGGGAGACCTAGTGCTCCTCTATTCAGTTAAAGGACACAAACAGAAGATGAAATTCAGAGGTCTCGAGCCCTTTAAGGTCCGCGCAATCAGCCGAACTGGTAACGTCGAGCTGGAAACACTGGATGGAGAGGGAATGGGCTTCTTTAACGGCAGCCGAATCAAAAAGTACTATCCGCCCACTCACCCACTACATGAACAACCAATGGTGGAAACACACGTTAAAATACGAGTGGCCACACTTACGAAAATCGGCGAGAATGAGGACGAGCTTGTAGAATCCGCCTACCTCCGCATCACGGTCACGGCCAAGCAGACGTGCTCCTTCAACGCCCTGATCGACGAGGGGGCAGATTTTAACATTTTGATGTATGAGCATTGGACCCAACTTGGCGCACCAACGCTTCATCCCACAACAGCCAGATTGAACCCATATGGGGCCCAATCCTACCCGCTCCTCGGCACAAGCAGGGTTGTCGTTTCTATCAAGACTGAAACTATACCCATGCTGTTCTATGTCCTACCCGATGCCAGGGAGGCAGGCACAGAGTCATTGCTCGGGCGAACTTTTAAAAAGCAGACTTGTTGCAATGTTGATTATGAGTCACAACGCATCCACCTAACAATCGGGAATGTGGCTATTATCACGACTTTCAGCCAGCACCTCGTAACCCCAGCATCACTCAATGGGCCACCAATAGAAATAGCCGCACCTAGGACTAAGGAGCAGGGCCGTGCATATTTACTATGCCTAGATCCCCATGCACCGCAACCCGCAAAACCTAAGGCAAAACCCCAACAGGCTCGCTTGCATTGGATACCCAAGAAGCCTCGAGATCAGCCTAGAACTAGACGCGCGGGTCCGCGACACACCTACAAACCTAAACCTAGAGGACCAAAACGCCATCATCATAAGCACCGCGTGGTTAAACAAATATGGGTCCCTAAAATTCTGCTGCGTACACAAGGCTACTATAAAGGGAATGCCTTGCTGTGGATCCCCAAGGTCCCAACTGACAAGGGCCCTACTCCTACGTCAATCGCAAGGCCTTTTCCTCTGACATTTCAAGACTACGAACTGCAGAGTCCACCCCAGTCATCTGACTCCTTTGTGAGTCACCCCACATGCGTCGCACATGCCCAACGGCCCAAGCACCGACCACCACCACCGGGGGTATCACCCAACCACCCTGACCCGCAACCTAGCAGCCCTGCTGACCGCCCTAGCATGGTCCCTAAGATCAACCTTGACCCATCCATCCGACCATTGCCCGAGTTGCTGACTCAAACAGGCCCCCAGCAGCAACTCTGTACCGACAGAACCTCTAGCCCCAGCAAACCTCCACCACCCGCCCGCCTTAAGCCTTCCTATGAACGGAAGTCCTTCCTAACGTTGGCCGCTGACCTTGTTGAGGACACGGGGGACGACGTTGTGGACTGCATCAAACAGCTCGACGCCACCTTTGTGGCACTAGCCCTTAGCTATGACCGCCTAGACTTGGGACTGTTAGCGGAACCCCTTGCAACAGACGTGCGCACCATGCCTTGCTCTTGGGAGACTTTTGAATTCGCCTTCGCACAAGCTTCACGCTCTACCACCGCTGAGCTACTCGCTCGCGAGGTCTCCAAAGAGCAAGCCATTAAGCAACGCCTCATTCCATCATTTGACCCGCGCACGACGTCCGGCCTCACTAGCCAAGAAACAACAACGTTGTCCCACCTCACGGACACCGAATCTCCCTTCTTGAAGCAGTGGTACACTCTTCGATTAAAATGGGCAGTGGAAGGATGCCGCATAATTACCAATGCCGAACAACGCCGAGCCATCAAGACAGCCGAGTATGATCCCACATACGTCGCGCCCACCTCGTATTGAGTGTTAACCACTCTTCGAGGTCGAACCATGGGCAATCATATCTTAGGACACCCCTATCTCGATCGCATCCTGACAGAAGAAGAGCTCCACATCGCAAGTCGGATCAACTCAGGTGATTTCCTCACCGATGTCCTCACATACATCACCCACGTAGGCATCCGACCCTGTGACCTGGACCACTCTGCACACCTCGAATATAACCCCAACTTCTGCGATTGGCTCCTCCACAAAACAACCTGAACCCCTTGGACCCACACCCCAATCCTGGGACGGATTTTTCTTTTCCACAAGGGGGATGGGGCAGTAAATCTAAAAAGCAAACCAGGCATGAATGTTAAAACTAAAAAGTGAACCACGCATGAAAAGGCTCCAAATTAAAATGCCATGTAGAAATAGGTGATAGAAGTTTGAAAGGAAAAAATCATGATTATAAATGATAAAATCTGCTATGGTCGTCCTATGAATTGGTTACCAAAAATACTAAGGAATAAATTGACTGAATGTACAGGTAGTGACCATGGCAGGTCAAGACAAAGTGGGCAAACTCCCTTTCTCGGAGGAGGAACAGGTGCGATACGGCCTCACGGTGGAAACCAAAGCATTCAATCAGTTGAAGTTCCGCCACATATTCAACTTGGAAGATGTGGTGATCGAGAAACCAGCGGTACGACGGATCATGGAGCAATGCCACTTACAATGGTATCTGGAAGCAGTGGGCCAGAGGATAGACTATACCCTGTGCGCCGAGTTCCTACGTACCTTCCACAAAAACAGGGGCACCATCACAGTGCGGGACGCGAAAGCCACCAAACAGGTGCAAGTTGAACTGACCTCTGAGCTGATAGAAAGAGCACTAGGGCTTCTGAACAAGGTAGAGAAGAAGCCGAAAAGGGACATCTACGCCATGTTTGGAATGGACAAAGTGAAAGTCCACACCAACGACGGAGTCAACTTGGCAGACATCCCTGATCCAGAGATTCAGCTGCAAGCAAAAATGATGCATACTTTATTTTTGAGTCAACGGTACAATAGCATCATGTCCAGGATAAATGTGCCTTTACTCGAAAGCATCGCGGCTCAGGCACTGGATGAGGTGAACCTCAACGGGTTCGTGAGAAGGACGATTGAGGCCTCAGCAAAAGCCCTGGCAACAGGAGAAAGGGCCGTAGCAGGAGAGTCCCCCTCACCTCGATCAAACCGCAAGGCCTCATCCTCCAATGCCTCCACCGTAGGTTTTGGAGGTGCCCTCACTGCGATCCTCTACGAGGCAATAGGGTAGGGACGTGCGGGATAGGACAATCGGGGAGATGGCGGAAAAGGAGGCGAATCGCCGTCGCAGTCCCAGCCCCAGGCGGAGGAACAGTCGGATGAAACAGAGACGGACACCGACAAGGAGGAAGAACGCCAAGCTGCACCAGAAAGGGAAGCGGAGCAACGGACCAAAGCCCTGCACGGAAAGAGAGAGGAGGAGCGAAGGAGAAAAGAGAAAGAGGAGCTCGAATGGGCCCGACGAGAGTCGGTAAGAGAAGAAGAGGAAAGAAGAAAAAGGACTGAGGAAGAGTTGAGGAGGCGAGAAGAAGAAGAATTGGAGCTGGCAACGCGTCGCTCCATCGAGAAATAGTGGAGGAAAGACATGGAGGGAGCGGGCAGGGCATATCAATCCGAATCTGAAGCACCCGGCCCTAGCACTGGTGCACCAGAACCTGTGCCATCGCCTCCTACGGAATGGAAGGGAAAAGACCCGATCAGACCTGTCTCCCCTCTCCTCGCACCAACCATGCAAGCCACTCCCCTCAAGGTGACGCCCCCTGACACAGCCGCCTTGATGCACACCCCAAACGTCGATGAAAGCAATGTAGTCACCTGGCTACAATTCTTGGTGGAAAGAGAATTGGCAAGGGAAGCAGCCGGGGCCACCCCAATCTCAGGGGCCAAAAGGGCAGCGACGGTCGAGTTGGAGCCAGGGCCAGAGGAGAAAAGACAAAAAGTGGAGGAGATTGCCACCACTACAACCATGCCCCAATCCCCACCCCCAACAGGCCACTATGATGACTATGTAAAGGAGCTGCTCTCGCAGTTGCAAACAGCCAGGCAGGAAAGGAGGATAGTGGTGGAAGAGCTAGCAGCGGAGCGCGAATCGCAAGCTTCCCTCCAACTGGACAGAGTAAGGCAAATAACAGAATATCAAAGAGAAATTGCTGTGCTCAGGGAGGAGGCCAGCACCAAGGAGGCGGAGGAGCTGAAAACCCTGAAGGAGCGCGACGCTACTTGGGAGGGACAAAGGAAAATCCTAATGGAGCGTCTCACCAGGGAGAGGGAGACAAATGCCCACCTTCAGCGCAGAAATGACCAGTTATCTGCAACCAACTCGGAGGTGCAGAGCCAGCTTGAAAAATTAGACAAGACGTTGCAGAGCTGGATCAACTGAGGGCGGAACAGGTGCGCAAGTTGCAGGCGATGCGGGACCAACTCAACGAGCAGATTGCAGAGCAGCACCGAGAGCAGTCCCGCTTGCACTAGGAGCTCGAAGCCTAGCAACAACAGTTTATGGCAATGACTCTCCGACAGGGGGAAAGCCTGGAAGACATGGAGAGGCGGGCAAAGGAATTGTCAAATCATAACGAGCAGAGGGTGCGGGACCTAGCACGCCGGCTGGCCAAGGCGGAGGGCGGCAAAGTGATGGCTAAAAACTAGGTAGAGGCAGCCCAACTTGCTATGATGGCTCAGCAGCGCACCTTCATCAACACACTGCTCCACACCACCCACTCAGAAACAGAAGAGGCCAATGATGAGTTGCAGAGAAAGCTAACCATTGCGCGCAGGGCCCTTGCGGCAGGCCTGCACGTACCACTGCAGCTAGGAGGACCTCCGCAGAGCCTAGAGGAACAAAGGAAATATCTGGCACAAGCAGGACTGACAACACAGGAGATGGATGACCTAGGGTTCACTGAGGAGAAAATACAGGAGGAGGAGCAAGCGAAAGGGGGTTAGCCCGAGCTTGAACTAGGGCCTCAAGACGAGGAATATGCCCCGCCACCCCCTCAACCCCAACAAACCAAAGTGCCGCCCCATGATGCATCCGCCGAACAAAGAGCGGCCCACACCACCCGAAGGAAGGAACTGATGGAGAAGGCAAGAAGAAAACAGAAGACCAGACCCGCCCTGAAACAGCCTGCCCCTTTCCCACTGCGCACCCAAGACTCCCCCATTGAGTACCGCGCTGAAATGATTATCTGGGAGCAGCAGGAGTATAGCCGAGACCCCTTCGACCTACGCTTCAAGTTTCCCACTGCCTTGAATAGGGTACTGCCCATTCAGTTGGTGGAGGATGTCATCGCCATGGGGCCCGGCTCAAGGCTAGATGGTCAGAAGAGCGTGAGGCCCATCCAACTGCCTGGGGGACCGAGGACCGCGAATTTTGGCAAGACAAAGTCCTCCAAGTACCTCGCACAGTGGAAGGCTATAGTTCCCAACCCACCTGGAGGCAACGCATTTTTTACGTCAACCTGGAGGCGTGGATGGCGTTTTGCAACACCCTCCCTTCGGAAAGGAACGACCCCACCTTTATGCCGTTTCCTCGAAGGGTAGGAGTGGATTTTAACCCGTCCATCCACGGCAGGTTTGACTTTCCCGTCATTTATAATGCCAATACCACTTCCCATAGGAACGCTCTTCTCTTCACCCTGCCCGATTTGTACAGCTCCATAAATAAATTCCTTACTGAATTCACTTCTTGCCGTGACCCAGCCTTCATCACCACCTGTAACTACCTTAGATTAATTCGAATCCTAGTACACTAGGAACCTGCACCCCAAGAGCGCTACCTTCCACCCCTCTATTTTGACCCCAACGCCATAGACAGCACCACCATGACTCGTCTCATGATGTGTGCTACTCTTTTGCCATCCTTCTGTGGTGCACTGGTAGAAGACATGAACGACAGCAAATTCACACAATGCAACCACCCCTTTCTCTCCACCACCACCCTCAAAACCCGCCTCCACACTAAAGGCTACTTGTTAAGCTGAAAATTCCTTACCAAGGCCCCCCGCCCTCTGCCCACCCTTCCCCACCATTCGGATGATGAGGAGTAGAACTCCTGTCATCCCTTGTACTGCTGCCCCATGTAACCATGGCAAAAAAAAAAACAAAACAAAACAAAACAAAACAAAAAACAAAAAAAAAGAGAAAAAATAAGAACAGCAAGCAAGTCCCAAACACAGTGGGACACCCTTAACACGCCTCCACACAATGACAAAGGTGTACTTCATCTCTCCATTACCACAATTTTGCTCCACGTGGCCCCCACCGCCCCGTCTTCTAACTACGTAATACTTAAATATGCACACGCACGGCACTCATATAATACCTACACAGAACTAATTCACAGTTTGGGTCCTCAAGTGCAGGACAACACTCTCAGCTTGCTGAGAGTTCGACCTGTCTCCCAAACTACGTCTTGTGCACAATACAGAGACTGAGCACTACCCCTAGGGAGAGACCACCTGATAGGTTTTCAATTGCAGGTGTCGACAACCACAACCCAAGAGGCATTCGTTCTTCATCGACCTCCAATGCTAATTGCCGGGTGTGTTATTTTTGCAAGCTTTTGATTTCGTGCTTTTGCAATTGAAATTGATTTTTAGAGCTTTTTGAAACAACCTTGGATGCTTTGTACAAATGACTTGTCAAAAATATATTGCGCATCATGCATTACTAACCCATTCACAATAAAGGGAGCAATGGTGTTGAAAGGAGTACAATATCTGATCACAACAAATAATAACATTCCAAAGTTTTGCATTACCCAAAAGGAGTACAATATCTAGAAAGGTTCCAAGATCTTCATGTAACAAAAAGGACATGTCACACCCTAATGAAGTGCATGATGATGAGTCCTCTAGAACAATGAATGAGCCATGCTTACGTTGGGCTTCCTACATAACAGGGCATATCTTACGTGTTTGCCCTAACACAAAGGCAAGGTCTGTGGGGGTTAGTGCAGGCTGATGTATGACCATGTGCTCCTTGGGTTGAAGGCCAAGTATGTGCATGTACACATAATACATATGTTTGCAAGCAAGAAATGCCTTTTGGTTAGATTCTCTTTTTTGAAAATCAGGACAAGTGCACCTAGGCTCTTCTTTGATGTGCACATCATAACCACTCTCTGTCAAGACTCGAAATACTGAATGTTGTCTCTCAAGTTGCACTACCTCCTCCAAGAATGTCACAACCATGCAACCAGCTGCCTCTATTCTCTTTTGTGCATCTTTGGAAATTCCATGTCTCCACTTGCGTCTTCTCCTGCTTGAACCACATTCTGTAGAAATAGGAGGTTTGCTCTTCTCGTTCCTTGGTGGTGCTGTAAAGCTAAAGCAGGCAAACTTGAAACCAGCCTGTCTTAGGCTGCTACACTCTTCCTTCGATATATTTGTTCCTATATCAACTGGCCACAAAGATGGAACGATTGGTGATGCTATCACTTGTTTCTGCACAGCGTTTGTATGCTTGACATCATGATTACAAAACCATATCCATTGTGCAATGGCCTTGTTCTTATAGGCTCTCTCAGACCAAAAGCATGGGGCGACTAACCCCACTTGCCGACTCTGTAATTTGCTACTGCAATTCTTTCTACCCTCCATACCAAAACACTTTCTCACACAGTTAGGTGGTGTCCTTCGTAAAGCCCACTCCTCCTGTGCCACTTCTACCTCTTCTACGTGAGTTGACGTTTCCGCATTTGGTGCACTTACTCCACTTGCAAAGGGCTTGATTGGTATCTCCTCATCCTCTTGGATACATATCTCTTCCATCTTTCCATCGTCAAACTGTATACTCCGCGGCCTACCCCTAATTTTCCTTTGCCTTGACTCCATCACGTATCCCGGTCTATGAGAACTTACAGTTGCTCCACCTCCCTTCTTTTTTCTTTGCACAGTCTCCCTATCACCTTGCATTATAGGCTCCTCGTACAAAGGACTTCCAGCTACAACACCTTGCAACGCCCGTGCAACAGAGGAGGGATTTGGGGATTCCCTTTTGCTGGCACTAGCCAACAAAGACTCCATAGAAGGCCCAGATCCAATAAACCTCCCCGTGGTATAGCCCAACCTCTTTGCACATTGAATATATGCATTCAAAACATCACTAACACATGCATCATAAAGTGATATCTTTCGTTTTCCACCCTCACCTGCTAACCAACTAGCATGGACACTTTCTGATAAGTTTATGCTTGGAATTTGAGCATGTTCCCAAGGACTTTTGTTAGCCTGTGGAGTCAAATCCAAAAATAGAATCAGTAGCTCTCCCCATTGCTACATTGTGCAACAAATATTAAGGACCTGGAAAAAATGTCACACTTACATGAGATTCAATTCCTCCCCAGTGGGCAATTCTTTGCTCCCACCATTTCAACCACCTATCCAAAGCCTTGATGTGTTCCTTGTTGACATTTCGTGCCCACCAATCTCGGATAGCAGAGGCCTGAAGTGAGGCTAGTTGAGTTGTCGTTGCTAGCCTCCATGCTTCACACAATTCAATGTGGTGCATTTGTTTATCCACAGGGACTAATTTCTTAGTATGCTTTTGCAAACTTTGCTCCCAATGAAAAAGACAAGAACGCTCCCTCCCTTCCATTATGTTATGAGGCCCTCCATTGTACACAGCCCTTATTGCCATCCAATTCGCACTTGCCTCATCGGACATAAATCCAGCAAAGTCAGGTGGATCATGGCCACATTGAACCATGACAGAATTCAAATTTCTCCAAAACAGGATTTGAGACTCTTCATCCTCCTCTTTAAATTCACATATTGCAATTACCTGCAATGCTCTCATGCTAGTTCATGATTGATACATTAGTATAGTGTTCATCAACAACAATTTAATTTCAATAAAAGCTTTCATTATGTTGCCACATACCCGTGATCATAAACTGAACAAGACATAGTTGCCCACCCATCAATCCTATGGGTATGATCAAAGTGCACCCATGCACGTCGTAAATCTCCAGTCCCAATTCGCCTCATACGATTCACTAAGTCCACCCCTGATGCTGGTCCCTTGGTGGACATTTTAAACAAGTAGCACTTCTCCTTGGCATCACCTTGTCCTGGAAATCTACTTCCATGGAAAAATGGGAAGACACAACGTTTTTGCAAAAGAAGTATGTTGTCATACCCATCACCAACCACCTGACCTTGTTTGGCTCTTTCTTGTGAAACAATGCCTTTGAACCTATGTGTTTATTAGAGGGTTATTTCAAATGCAAGACATACATTGTAAGCAGAAAATAATAATGCACAAGCCTACCCTTTATTCTGCACAAGAGGCATCATTTCTTCTAGAAAATGATTAAGATCCACCTCTGTCGCCTCCGACTCATCTTCTTTTGTTAAAGATTCAAACAACATCTGCCGAGCGACTAGCATCTGTATTTTTCGTGGGCCTCCCTTTTCGATCTTTAGGACCGTGCTCACAAGCCTCCGCACCTTGTCAAGGGTTGCCCTCTTAGTGCCATGTTGAACACTGTGAGCATGCTCCCCAACATGGATCACCAAACGTGTCATTGTAGGATCCAGAGGCAACACATAATAGATCATGCATTTGCAAATGGCTACACAAGTAGCAACATTAAGACAATAGTGACATGTTATCTTGGAGTTTCCCTCACTTGCAGGATAACCCATGCTCACAGTTCTATCCAAGTGACCATGGAAAAAAACATCATTGTACTTTCCCTCTGTTATGTAGTAAGGACAAGTGATCCTAAGACATTGAAGACTTCCAAGACAATAGCTCAAGCGCACAGTGCACTCAATTGCCATATTTGTCTGTGAGGGCCGCGACCACAGGTGACCATCATATTTTTGTTCCATACCCATCATTCGTTTCTTGCTATCTGTGGCTGGAAGCTCAAAAGCAATTGTGCCATTATACTCGATTGGGAGCTCATCCACCCTTCGTGGAGGTCCACAGAGCGCTAGTAATTTTTTCAATCTACCCGTTCTAGCTTTCTCCTTAATGAAGGCTGCAATCGAGTTATCATAGGAAGATAAGTCCTCGCTTTGGCTGCCCACACATAGGTCCTCCCCGACATTTGTGTCATCAACATCCTTCTTGTTATCTGAGTGTACGTCAAGACACACTGGAGTTGATTTGCTACAACCTGGAGTACAATCAATGTAGTTGTCAATCTCATCTTCTATTGACTCAATACTGTTAGAGATGCACACATAGTTACTTGAGTGCCTGATAGAGTAGGTGGATGATAATGTACTATCAATCAAATAGTGCGCATGCCCTTGATGATCCCATCTTGGAGACACGGTGACATTGTTTGCTCCACCATCATTCTCTATGACGGCTTGCAACCCCTGGAATTTTTGTGTTGGAGGCAATAGATTCTGTAGGTAGTACTCACTCAAAAGAATCTCCCCATTTCTTAATGAAACCCTGTGCTCTAAGAAATCACTGGCTAGTCTCCATGTCAAAATAGCAAAACTCGACATGTCGTGCCCTCTGGTGGGTTAGTATTTGATGAAGAGAAGAAAACTCTGAATATAGCTCATAGTGTGTATTTGATGAAGAGAAGGCAACAGTTCACCGTCACTACAAGCGGAGAGAAATCAATAGAAAAATTTACGACTCAACCACCCACCATCCTTCACCTTTATGCACTCATAATTTATTTATGTTGTATTAATTATTTAACGGCCAACTAGTTACCTAATTACGCAATCAACGGCTAACTTCTTTATTAGGGTTATTAAGTCTCTCCTCAACTCTCTCCTCTCTTTCTCAACTCTCTCCTCTCTTTGCTCTCACTCTCTCTCCTCTCCCTCTCTCTCTCTCCCTTCTCTCCCTTCTCCCTTCTCTTTCTCCCTCTCTCCCTTCTCCCTTCTCTTTCTCCCTTCTCTTTCTCTCTCTCTCCCTTCTCTCTTTCTCTTTCTCCGTTCTTTCTCCCTTCTCTTTCTCTCCCTTCTCCCTTCTCCCTCTCTCTCTCTCTCTCCCTTCTCCCTCTCTCCCTTCTCCCTTCTCCCTTCTCTTTCTCCCTTCTCCCTTCTCTTTCTCTTTCTCCGTTCTTTGTCCCTTCTCCCTTCTCCGTTCTTTCTCCCTTCTCCCTTCTCCCTCTCTCTCTCTCTCTCTCTCTCTCCCTTCTCCCTCTCCCCCTTCTCCCTTCTCTTTCTCCCTTCTCTTTCTCTTTCTCCGTTCTTTCTCCCTTCTCCCTTCTCCCTTCTCTTTCTCCCTTCTCCCTTCTCTTTCTCTCTCTCTCCCTTCTCTTGTTCTCCCTTCTCCCTTCTCTTTCTCTTCTCTTTCTCTGTTCTCCCTTCTCTCCCTCTCTCCGTCTCTCTCTCACAACGGTGCCCCACAACTCAGGACGGTGCCTCACGACGGTGCACTAGCGACGATTGATATTTTCGTAACTCCTGCAGCACTAGCGACTAACGACAGTGCCTCACGACGGTGACCTCCCAATCCGCGACTGTTCGTAACTCCTGCATCCACGACTGTTCATGCCCCGTGGCGACTGTTCGTAACCTCGTCCGTGACGCTTCGTCCGTCCCAGGTATTATCTTGAGCCCCCCAATCGTCTGCGTCCACGCAGACGATGGGTCATCTCGGGATATTTTTGCATGAAGTTTTGGCATGTGCTGAGCCTCTTTATAAATTTGCATGATATTTTTGCATGAAGTTTTGGCATGTGACAGTTTTGCATTCAAATCTGATTCTTCTTTTCTTTTGGGGGGGGGGGGGGGGGGGGCAACACCGAGAGAGAGAGAGAAGGGGGGGCGCTTCGTGGGTTGTTCCCTAGCTGTCTCTTCGGCTGAAGGCCCTTTCCCTTGTTTATTTCAATATTTCTTGATTCGTAGGTCGAACAATGCATATCCTAGTTGGTAGGTTGAATGCATGGTGACATGAAGGTAAACAGTCTAATCTTTGTGTCGCTTCGGTTAGGGTTTAGTATTAACGTGATCACAAGTTCTTTTGCAATGTTAGTAAGATGTGCTCACAAGTTGTTTCAATATTGTCTATGTACATCAATAAGAGCCTGCCGGGTTAAAGAGTAATATGATGACCTACTAGAAGTGCACCAAGCTGTGTTTGTGTATGTAGAAACCAACAGGGCTGGAGGGAAAGCCCCACAACTAGCGACTAACGACAGTGCCTCACGACGGTGGCCTCCCAATCCGCGACTGTTCGTAACTCCTGCATCCGCGACTGTTCATGCCCCGTGGCGACTGTTCGTAACTCCTGCAGCACTGCGCGACTGTTCGTATCCTCGTCTGTGACGCTTCGTCCGTCCCAGGTATTATCTTGAGCCTTCCAATCGTCTGCGTCCACGCAGACGATGGGTGGGCTTAAGCTTCGTCTTTTGGTTTACCTTTGTCACGCTTTGTCATGCTTCGTGTGGGCTAAGCCGTTGTGTTAATTCGGTCATGCTTCGTGTGGGCTAAGCCGTCGCGTGGGCCTCCAAGGTAACACCTTGAAGCCCCCCAATCGTCCGCGTCCACGCGGACGATGGGTGGGCTCATGCCCCATGGCAACTGTCCCGTATGTCGTCCCATCATTTGGTTATGCCGTCCCGTTGTGTGGGCCTCCAAGGTAACACCTTGAAGCCCCCCAATCGTCTGCGTCCACGCGGACAATGGGTGGGCTTATGCCCCGTCATTTGGTATGCGCCGTCGTTTGGGCCTCCAAGGTAACACCTTGAAGCCCCCCAATCGTCCGCGTCCACGCGGACAATGGGTGGGCTTATGCCCCATGGCAACTGTCCCGTATGCCGTCCGACGGGCCTCCAAGGTAAGAGATTGAACCCCCCATGGATACAAGCGTGTGGCTTCGTCCCATATGCTTCGTGAGAATAAGGTAAGAGATTGAACCCCCCAATCGTCCGCGTCCGCGCGGACGATCCGTGGGCTTATGCACAAGCGTGTGGCTTCGTCCGTGGCTTTGTCCCGTGACCTTAAAGAGATTGATTGTGTTGCTAACCTTAAATAGATTGATTGTGTTGTTAATCTTAAAGAGGTTGATTGTGTATCTATTTGTAAGTGTGTAGAGAAAGTTATGGCACCTAAAAGAGTGCTTAAAAAGAGAAAGAAATGTGTGTCACCTCATAGTAGCCGTGAAGTCTATATGAAGCTACGTTCAGGATGTGTTCCTGGGCGGATCTTAGAGCAAGAAGCATCATCGCGTTTGAGATCAGTGGACACTCCTTCAACAAAGAAAGGACGTGGTCCAAAAAGATGTGTCTACATTGATGACGAAGCACAAGTGGATGGGGACTCCAATACAATTGACGGGGTTGCGGAGCACACAGGTAGTCACTTATGTGTCCATTTCATTTACATATGACGCTTTGTTCAGTGTTATGTATTAAATATGATTGGTTTAATGCTACTTTTGTTAATTTTTACTTATTAATATCTGCTCCTACAGAGACTAATGTGCAGCATGATAGTCTAGATGACAAAGAAGAGGTGAGTGGTGATAGTGATCAAAGGGAGAATGATGATGAAAAAGAAAAGAAGCACTCAAGGAACTTAGGCAAGCAAGTCTCTCTAGGACTGATGAAGGATGTGCTGAGTCAATTTTATATAAAAAAGAGGACGCTACCTCCTCTTGTGCCTCTTTGGAGATTAGTGGCTCATGAGGCAGTCAGATTTGCTACGGATGATGCCCAGTGGTTGATTCCTTCCTTTGATTCCACTGGTTATCTTGAGACTATGGGACACTTCCTTGTGTCAGTTGAAGGTCCAAGAGGGGAGACCATGTCTGTGACAGCTAGCAATCTAGATGAATGGGGTCCAATATGGCGTCAAAGAAATGAGGATTTTGAGAGGGCTCTTGGAAGAGAGTGGCAAGACCTTAAGGGTAAAAAGTTCTTGGTTTGGGATGGAAACCACAGGCTTAAAACGTGGTGGAAACGCATCAAGGAAAGTAAGTTGTCCACTATACATACAAGTATTGAATGTTCGTATCCCATTCTTATGTTGGTTGGTTTTCAATTACAGAGTACTCCGACTGTGCTCACTACCATGTTAGTGTACGGTGCCAATTCATTGAGGTGCCCAAGGCAAAGGAAGCAGAGCTACTACTCGCACTAGACACCACCAACGCGTAAGTCTTCTTCCTTTAACTATGCTCCTCTTTGTAATATGTTACACTTACATTCTCATATTATGCTTTTGTTCGTTTTCAATAGTATTGCCAGAGCTCATGTTACTCCAAATATTGCGCATGAGGTGTATATGTTTCAAAAGTTTGGTATTGCAAACAAAGACTCCATTCTAGATAGATTGAGTCCGGCCATGAGGAAGTGGGCTGAGGTTGAGATGAGTATAGAGGCAAGGTATTATCATGGTGTTGCTCCATGGTATAACTCTCCTTGCGGTTTGATATCTCAGCTTGTATGGAAGGTGATTTTCTTTCTATGGCTCACTTGTATGAGATGTGCTTTTCTATCTCTAATTTAGTTTTTTTTTGGAATGATAGGATGAATTTCATGTCTTCATCTCAAAAGAAACTGCTAAGCTTGAGGCTCTTGGTCTAGATGAGGTAGAGAGGAAGAAACGTTTGGAGAAGGCTACAAGGGTGGAAGAGGAGCGCCTTAAGGATAGGGGTTACAAATACCTATCCATTGCTAATCCCCAAAATGGTGATGAGTTCTTTAAGTTGTTATTTGGGCTAAAGTGGGATGATGCAAGCATGCTCAAGATCACAAGAGACAAGCTGTATTGTCTCACAAGCTCAAAAATCCCTGAGGAAAGGTAATTTGTATATATAACGCAAGGTGTGTGTATGTGATGCTTTTTTCTTCAATGCTTTCTATTTGTGTATATTGTTGTGCATCACAGGAAAAAAATATTGTTGCATCTTATGAGTCTCACAAAGGCCAAAGACCCCCAATACCCGCATTTTGGTGATTATAAGCTCTTTCGGGTTTACATGAAGAAAGAGACATATTGGGCTCACTTGCATTCGGAGGCACTACTTCAGATTGATAGGATACAAGTAGAAGGTCCACAGCTACCAAATTCATTTGAGGAGTTCTTTAAGCTTAACATGAAGAATCATGTCATGCAGGTTGACTCAATGCAGTGCCAACATATTGCTTTCTTAAGTTCTTTCTTAAAATGTATATGTGCTAATGTTAAGCGCTTGTGAAACTTGTGTAGGCTTTTGTACACCTCTTGGATGGAGTGAAATCTTCAGATGTTGCAGAGAAGATGCCGGAGCTTACGTTTTCAGCCAAACGTGTGATTTATAGGTTAGCATGCATTTTCATATTAGATTGTGTGTCTGATTTTCATATTAGATTGCATGCATTTGCTTGCGTAATTGGCAAGAATGTTGCAGGTGGATACTACAATGTGTAGAAGAGAAGAGGCTAGATGCAGCTCCGCAATTCACAAGAGAGTGGATTGATGTTCGTGACGAGAACACTATGTATTCTCCATCATTACGTGATAGAAAATTGACGGCATGGGAGGCAAGTGTTTGCCCTTGGTGGCTAGATTACCCTGTGGGGGTTATCCCTAAGCAAGAGAAAGATCTGCATGACAGTAAGTACTTCAATCTATGTAAACATCTTGTCGCTTTTGTAGCAATAGTTTTTGTGCTCATGCATGGGAGTCTAAGGGTGAATGATACTATGTAGGATTCAAGGAGGGAGTTGATACTCATGAACCGCTTACCGCACCCACCACTGTAGAGAAGCAAGCAACCAAGGCTACCAAAGGTGCCACCCAAGGTACTCAAGGTAATCCAGGGAGAAAAAATGTGCCAGAGTCCTCTATGGCACCCACCACCTCCTTTGTTGCAGATTCATCTCTTGGTCGAGAGAATTGGGAGAGGCGACCTATGACCCGTTTAGTAGGTGAGAAGTCTTATATTAACTTGAAATTCGTGTATGATTATTAAAAATAAATTACTTTGAGATAATTGTTGCAGGGTTCCAGTATCAAACATATATCGATGCTCTATTAGTGGATGTGACCCAAATTGATAGATTTGCCCTTGATAGGTAGACATGACAACTACATATTGCAAGAACATCAATTTACATGTTGCATATAGCATTGCATCATCGGTTACTTTGCATTAATGACTATGTTGTTTTGTGTATAGCATCAACAAGTTTTTGGCAACACAAAAGATGCATCTTTATAGCAAAGATGGAGTTCCATGTCAAGAGGTGGCTCGATTGATATTTGCGGATTTTCCTACGAGCTTGCTTGTGGATGCTCTAGGTCCCATCCCTTTGGGTAAGTTATGCTTTCTATCACACAAGGTTTACATCAAACTCACTTCTCATATATCATAATACCAATGTTGTTTGTAGAGGGCATGACTATTCCCAAGTGGAACACGTTCTCAAAGGGTCTAGTTATGGGTTGTATGGACCTTGCTCGCGAGTATTTGGCCGACCAGGGATTCTTAGTCACTATGTGCTTAGCAGAGCATATAGGTGAGTTTATTACGGATGCAGCAAGGGTGGGGTTTGTGCTTCACCGCACTTGGACACTCATGTGTGACTCCAAGGCTTATCGACATCCCGTTACTCGAGAGGCGGTAAGATAACAAAGTTGGATACGTTGAACGTACGGTTGTATGTTCTAAATAAAGTTTATGTTACATGCTTTAAATAAAAACATGGATCACTTATTCTAATTCCACTCGTGAATAGGTACTTGATCTTACTGTGTGTCTTTGGCATCGTGCTGGTCATGTTGTGCCTTGCTACGACAGAGAGGCTGGGGAGAAGATTTCAGAGAGATTGTTTCCAGCGTATCGTAGCTACATGATGGATGATTGTGTCTTTCCCATGGACGTTGATGGTGTCATTGTCAGAGGCGGAGCAGAGAGGTCTCATCTTTTCTTTCGGTAAGTAGTCTTGCATGTTTTTGCTCTCAGGTTACCTTGTATGGTATTTTCATTGTTTCTACTTGCATGGCCGCAAAGATTCTGTATCTTGATTGGTGATATGTGATTGGTGATATGGTTAGGTGGTTACTAGCTACATTTACGAAACGCTACGACTATGTTTTGGATGTGTTTGCGGGGTGTGGTGGTTTGGCGCGGGCCAGTGCAGAGGAGATGAGACATTGCATGTGTCTAGAAATAGATGATGTGCTCTATGGGGAGTGTTTGTCCACCATAGTGTGTGGACCGGTACCATGCTGAGAGAGAGTGTGTTTTTTTTTTCGAGAGACTCTAGACATTTCATTTTGTTACTACTTTTATATATATATTTATTATACACTTCGTCATGTGACTATGCCCGATTTTGTCTAAGAGATTACATGCATTGGGATCTTTGATTTGTTTTTAGGAAGAGTGCACCTTGCAACTATTTGACACGAATATATTTTACTAGTTTTCCGTTGGTTTTGTTTTTTTGATGTGTGTGTATTCATGTAAATGCAATGTGTCGTACTCCTTAAGTAGGACTATTTATATGCAGAATGGATATGTTGCACGAAAAAGCTCGAAAAAAAGAGATTGATTAGAAAAGAACGAAAATGAAAGCCCGCAAAAATAAAATCCCCCTAATTGCCCACCCAGCATCCAGCCAGCCGGAAACATCATCCTACACGGCATCCCCAACCAACCTCCACGTATCCGGTCACCAATGCAGACCCCAAGCCCCTGTCCCCTCGAAGTCTTCAGTGCATACCGCCACTTGCTCCCTGCGCCAGTAAGTGCCTGGGACTGGCACTCGTCTAGGAGGGGGGTAATGTTAACCCCAACACGAAGAAAGCAAAAGAAAGTGGAAAAGACACAGGGCAAAGGCGGAAAAAAGGCAACCCGACGGAACGAAAAGAAGGAGAAAAGGCTAAAAGCGCAAGGACAACTATTAAAGACCGAGGCAACCACGAAAAGGGAAAGGCGCATAAAAAGCGCACCCTAAAATCTTGTAAAAGAGTGCCGGGCTCTCATCCGTGCTATTTGTAAATATAGAAGGGTAGTGAAAAGGAAGCAAGGAAGATAAAAGGACAATGGAAAACAGGGCCTGGGCTATGATCCGGCCATGTAAAAAAGGGAAAAAGGGAATGACTGCCCAAAAGGGAAGTAGGTTTTGTATATAAAGTTGAAAAGTGAATGAAGAGCTCATTCTTTGGTGTGGCAAAACTAGTCTTCTTCTTCCTCTCTTCTTCTCTCCTTCTTGCTTGTGTATGCTCTTGAGAGAGGGAGTGTGAGAGTGTGAGGGAGTGAGTGTGTGAGAGAGTGAGGAATCAAGAGGGTGAAGCTCTCCACCATCTCCTCTCCCCTTCTCCTTTCTTATCTTCTCTTGTGCGCGCGGCTATGGAGGATGAGGCTTGGAGATGGAGGAGGCTTGAGGATGCTTGAGCTAGCATCAAGAATCGTGGAGCTACCGAAGTGTGAGAGAGAGGAGGGTACTCGATCGAGCATCAAGGTAAGTTCACTGCATTCGTAGGATCGACGGCGCGTCGGCTAGGTGAGAGATAGCCATGAGAGCTCGCTTGGAACGCTTGAACCAATAAGCGGTCCATGGGTCTTGGCAGTTGAGCGAAAGCTCCCACAAACCATTTCTACAAGGAGATAGCTCACTTGTTGATACCAAGGCAGCCTATGAGAGGAACCTTGGTAGTCAAAATCTCCAACCAAAAAATGGCAATAGTAGGGATAATATACCCCCTGGGGATAAAAAGATTCCAAGCCTAGTAAGTCCCATCAAGGCTTGCAACACTTCCATGAGAGGTAGTTGTGATGGTGGAATTGATAGAACCATTAGGTCTACAAGCTTAGATGAGTGTTCTATGAGTGGTTCTAGTTGTGCTCTTGGTAAGGCTCTTGAGAGACCTTTCCAATTTATAGATGAATCATGCTTTCGAGTAGATGCTATTCCTTTTAGTAAAAGCATGGTTTCTATGGTTGAGCAATTGTTGCAGAGTGGACAAAGGCAAGTAAAGACATCTCATGTAAAGAAGATGTGGCATGCCAAAGGTCCACCTACACTAAATAGAAGCCATAAGGATGTGAGGCCATCTGGTAATGGTGATAAATCCACAATGAGTCCATTGGACCAATGTGGACAGATGAGGTAGTCCAAGAATATGAAAAGGAATATGAGATGGGTTTGGAGGTCTAAAACCCCTAAAAATATTGTTGGTGTGTCAGATGAAGGGCCAAGAATTGCATGTGGACATGCTTTTATGGATTTCCAAGAGGATGTGACTAAAGGCCATAATGCGACATCTGACAATAGGAACCACCACCTTGAGATGCATCTATGTGATGGGTCTAGGCTTGAAGCTCTGTCTAGTTTGGATCGTATCATTGACATATGTAATGGTCCAACTAGAGAAGAGATGAATGATCATAAATCCATGATTCTCCTTGTAGGAGGAGTTAATGGAAAGTTGGGACAAGCGATCTGTTTGAATGACGACCGAGGGGATGAGATATATCAACCTAATGATGTCATTCATTCAGCTCATAGTACCCAAGAAGAGATGGCCATTATTACTGAGATATCAATAGAAAGACTTGGGCTAGTGGATCTACAAAGAGTATAGATCAAGCTTTTAGCTGACTCGCATGAGTAGCATGAGGCTAGTCCTCCTATTTTATGCTATCCTGATTAGTTTGATAGGATGTGTTGTATATGCCAAGGAGATCATATATTGCATGGATTAGAATGAACTATCCATTATAGGCCAAGAGGGCTAGTTGCTTTAAGTAGTTAATTTCTAATTTCTTTAGGCCAAGAGGGCCACTTGTTTTCAAGTTTTAATAATCTATCCATTTTAGGCCAAGAGGGCCAGTTAATTTGCAATGAAATGTATTATTTCTTTAGGCCAAGAGGGCCCTATCTCTGTTTGGTGCAGGTACGTTTAATGCTTTGTTGTTTTAGTGATTGCACCATACAGGTTGATGAAGTCGCTGGAGGGAGCCTTTGCTACAAAGAAGCTTCTTGTGGCCATTCCAAGTGGTTTCGTTCCCTTTTCGAGTTTTTTCCTTAAGCAATTAATGATATATGCTGGTGAGGGTTACTTTCTTTTGTTTGTTGGGGACTGATACTCAAGGCATGAAGTCCCAGGTTTAGGTTAGGTATGTCTGGGGAGGTCTGAGTAGTCATTGCCTCCTGGAAGGAATTGTCAGGCATTGAAAGACTTGTTTTAGATGGGAGTTCTAGTGACCCTGTTCTGCTGACCTGCTAGGTGGCCATTCTAGGAGTTCCTGTTGTGAGGTAGTTAGAGAAGCCTATTGAAATAATACTAGAAAGATACAAAACCCTAAAGATATAAAAGACAATATATGAATATACGGAGGTGTGTAAAAAGGGGTTTTAACCCCTATAACCAAAGGAAAGAAAGAAAAATCCTTGAGTTGTTGTTTATCTCCTTGAGAAGGCCTGGTAGGTTCCTGGGGATGAGACAAGACCCGGGGCCGATGCCTTGTCTTCCTTGGGGTGACATCTTGCCATAAAATAAAGAATATAAGAAGGTTGGAGCGAAAATAAAAGTGAGTATTAGAAAAGGATTAAGTGTCGCCTCGCGAGGGCTTGGTAGGTTCTTGGGTACGGAGACAGGACCTGAGGCCGATGCGCTATTCTCCTTAGGTCACTACGCTCAACTCCCTCCTTTTTACACGCCGGAGTATGGAAAAATTAAAGCCTAAAAGAAGAAAACTGTGCTAAAAAAAGTTAATACCTTTTGATCAAGATATAGGAGTCCTCGCCTTACTAGGAGGAGCTCCTGGTTGAGTTGTCCTTAGTTAGGTAGGCAGTTCAGACCACCACTTAGGGCGACCTCTTTGATAGTTCTTTTTAGCTTGGTTGTGTTGGAGCAGTTGGTTAGTGACTAGCTTTAGACTTTCTGTCAGATTATGCTAGGTCTACTCCTCATGGATTCCATGCCTTGGTTTTATCAGGGGGTAGAGTATGAGCTATGATGTGTTCTATTGTGTATTTTTTGTATCATCTTGATGCTCCTTTTTATTGTTTATGTGCAGATCTATTCATGGGATTCGACGGGCTGAGTCGCTCTATCTTGTGGTCGCCAATGACATATGATTTTTTATGCCGAGAAGTGCTTAAAAATAACCAAAATTTACGAATATCATAGGAAAAATAGACTTCGTCAAAGCCGGCGATGGCAAACAGTACGATTTTAAGCGGCAAGTCCCTAAAGTGCTAGTGCTAAATTTCATGGAAATCAAACGGTGGCAGATAGCCGAGCTGGAGTTTTTCTAGATGCAAAATGACGTCAGGAATCCAATGCAAGTCTCGGATCTCCATTCCGAGGTCATTTGATCCCCCATTTAATCCTCGCAAGGTTCAGGGTTGTGAAGTAGCTACTAGATTTGGAAGCCGAGAAGAGCGTGGCGAGGCCTAGTTTTGTAGATTTCAATGCCACAGAACCACCCGTCCAGACGGATCTCGAATCCGATGTCGTTTGCCCCTCCAAAAGTGGAAAAGCCACTTGTCGAAAGTATGAAAGAAAAAGGCTTGAACTAGATAAGTTGATTAAGAGTTTAAAAGCTCTTAACAAAGAGCTTAAGAGGCAAGAAGCCACGAAATGAAACATTGGGGGGGGTGTCAGTTTTTTGCGCCCCATTTTTTCCCCAATCATCATCATTTTATGATCAGTGGAGACAGAGGGAATCCTCCTAGCCATGAGATGCTTCTATCCTTCGCCCTCCATCGCCACAAATGGATCAATGAATGATGCACTGAGCAAAGAGATTAAAAACCAAACTTTCTCTCTCCTCCCTCTCTCTCCTGCATAGAGGCAATTTCTATGCAAGAAATCAAGAAGAAGAGGGGCTGAAGAATGCTTGTCCGGTTGTGATCGGATTGCTTCAAGATGAAGAGGAGGCTAAGGAAAGAGGTTCAGCATTGAAGAATGGTTGTTGGTCGGTCTGTGGGCTGCCCAAAATAATTATTAAAAAAACTCGCAACATGCAAGACACACAATATGCTCCAATTTTACAAAGAAATTTGATTGTTTTTGTTGTTTCATGGTCCAAATGTTGTTCATATGCGATGAAATTTTGTTTGAACCTTGGTTACATCATGTTTGAGGGTTGTAACTACAGAAATGTAGAGCCCGTAATGATTTAGAGCCGTTATTAATTCTTTAAAACCCGTAAAATGTCATTTTTAATGGAAATTAGTGGTTTTTTCGATTTTGAGTTGGGAAAAATGAGTGAAAATGGAATAAACTCAGAAAAAAGATTGAGTTTTAGTCAAAATAATAACCCAACACAAATAAATAAGAAAATACCTATTTTCTATGAATAATAAATAGGAAAAAATAGCAAAAATAGAGGAAATTACGATTTTCGCGCTCAAAAGTTATAGAAAAATAAGATTTATGTGCGTGAATGTTTGGCAAGGTTAAAGCATGAGGTTGAGCCTTTGTTTGGCCTTGTCCTTTGTATTATAGTACGTGTTTATTGTTTTTTACATACAAAAATGACACAATACAACCATTTACACCTATGCACCGCAGCAACACCTAAACGGTAAAGGGGGACTTCCATAATTAAATATAGATGACTAGTAGCACGAAAGTTTCGGTGCTAGTCCCTAAAGTAACGCAGCACGTAACATGTAGTTAAAATTCATGAAAGGGTTGTTTTTTGCACCTCACATGGCTATTTTTTAATCATAAAATGGTTGTGCACAATCGTCATACACCTTGCATCAAGCATGCCACGTGGTATCTTCTGGAATGCATTGCACTTGTTTGATAAACTTTGACCAACGCTGAGAGGACAAGAAACCCAAGCTGTAGGTTTAGACGGGTGCTTCCGTTGGGGAAAGTTTTGTGAGGCAAATCAAAATCTCATGGAACGCTGAATTATGAAAGAGTGGAGTTTGTGTGAATGTTATGTGTGTTAGTGATGCATCTTGGGGCCAATCCTCGAGGTGTAGGGGAGTTGCAGTGGAGCCGCAGCAGTCAGTCGAGAGGTGCTTCCCTATGTGTGTATTACGAGGCATTATTCCTATATGTTATGGGATCTCCCTCTGAGGAGAAGGGAAGGTGAACGTTGGACTACATATTGGATATTAGATACAAACAAAAAATAGTCATAAGCATTTAGTGCAAAGTGAGTTTTAGACGCTCTTGGCCCGCGAGGCCGTGTGGTGGGGTTGTCTGTCATATGCATGAGGTCTGGCTAGTGCCATAGCCAATGCCGGCGCATTTTAGGTCTCATCAGCCAGACTTGAGCTATGCTATTGGCCTTGTCAGTGAGTTTATGCAGATGCCTAGAAAGCCTCATTTGGATGCAGTTAGACGTATATTGAGGTATGTGAAGCCCACTTTACATTATGGACTTTTTTATGAGGAAGGTAAGGATGTACAGGTCTTTGGATACATAGATGCAGATTGGGATGGTAGCATGTCAGACATAAGATCTACAAGTGGATTAATATTTTCCCTTGGTAGTGCAGCATTTACATGGAGCAACAAAAAGCAATCTACAGTTGCTTTATTGAGTACAAAGGCTGAGTATAGAGGCATTGCTTTGGCAACATGTGAGGTGGTATGGCTGCAAAAGTTATTAGGTGATTTGGACGTGCAGGGAGATGGTCCAATTATCATTCATTGTGACAACATGAGTAGCATATAGCTAGCTAGGAATCCAATGTTCCATGCTAGGACAAAATACATTGAGGTGCACTATCACTTTGTGAGAGAGAAGGTACTTGCAGGAGAGATTGACTTGGTATATATCAGCACACAGGATCAGATAGCTAACATTTTCACAAAGGCATTGGGTGCATAGAAGCTTCAAAAGTTTCGAAGCTTACTTGGAGTTCCAGAGATAGAATTGAGCTTGAGGGGGAGTGTTGAGATGGCAAGCTCAACACTTGTGGGTGAACATTGATAATAGACTGCCTAGCTAGATGAGTCTACACGTCTACACTTAGCACATTGGTGGTCATTATGATACTCACATGGCCATTGACTTATCACTTATTATATTTAGTTTGTTACATCTACCTACAGCTGGCAAAGATATAGTGCCAGTCGGTTAGTATAGTTGGTTATGCACTGTTTGACTTAGTAGGCTACTTTCCTTTATGTTGTATCTTATCTATACTTTGTGTACATTGTATAGTGTGTGGAAGAAGAAGAAGAAACTAGCAAGAAAACGTTTTGGCCTCCATCTCTCTTCTTGTGTTCTTGAGTGAGCTTCCTCTTGTGTATGCAGTGTGTATTTGGCGCAGAAGCTCAAGCAAGTCCCCCCACCACGTGATTCTTGACAAGAATTGATCACAATATATTTACATGGTGTTATTGACCTTATATCTAACGCACCAGCCACATTTTGAGACATCTTGGGTTTCCAACCCCATCTCACATCCCTTCTTTCATTCTTAGGCTGGCTCGACTGCCCACATTGGTCCAATGGACTCACTGTGGATTTATCACTATTACCAGATGGCCTCCCAACCTTATGGCTTCTATTTAGTATAGGTGGCCCTTTGGTATGCCGCATCTTCTCTACGCAAGATGTCTTTACTTATCTTTGTCCACTCTGCAATTTCCTATTTATAGAAACCATGCTCTTACTGATAGGAACAACATCTACTCGAAAGCATGACTCATTTAAAGATGGAAAATGTCTCTTTAGATGCTTTCCACTGGCAAAACTAGAACCTCCCATAAGATACTTATTCACACTCATAGGCCCAATGGTTCTATCAATGTTACTATCACAACTACCTCTCATGAAAGCATTGCAAGCCTTGATGGGACTTACTGGGCTTGGAATCTTTTGATCCCTAGGGGGGTATATTATCCCTACTATTGCCATTTTTTGCTCGGAGATTTTGGCTACCAAGGTTCCCCTTGTAGGCTACCTTGGTATCAACAAGTGAGATGTCTCTGTGTAGAAATGGTTGGAAGTTGGGATGCACTTGTATACTGAGCGGGGAAAACTCCAAAAGAATTCCCAACATCTCCAAATATGTCTCTCATAATCAATGGCATGAATCTTTGCTTCCCGTAATGACTTAGGATTCCACATTCCCACTTGGATTTGCATGTTAACCTCTAAGCCACTCAAAAAGAGCCACTTGGATTTGCATGTTAATTCCTAAACCCTCTATAAACCTTATGTCTCTGCTCTAATCCTATTCTGTTCTGTTCTGTAGATCTTCTGTAAGTGTTTTGTGGAATGTATGTGTGAATTTGGGAAAGTTTTCTAACTTTTGGAAAGGATGAATCTAAGTTCAAAAGAGCTAAAACAAATGGAAGAAGCAGCTGCTAAAGACTGAAGTGACAGTGATAGTAGTGAGCTATGAAGAGACATTGTAGTGGCTCTGGTGCATCGTTGCATCAAACATACCTCTTGGGAGGTGTATCCATGACCTAAGAAGGATTATTGAGAGTCATTATTAGATTATTGTAGTGATGATATGATGCACTATTGATAGAGAGAGAGAGAGAGCCAGAGATAGCCAATTCTATCAAAACAGTATATCTGTATATGAGAGATTGAGAAAGAACTATGAAGACATTGAAGATGAATACTATGTGATTGATTTCCATTAAAAAATGGTGTATTATTTTATGTTCCTTGTTCTATTGATGGATTCTATGAAGATGTTGAAGATTATGGTTGATTCTATCAAATCCGTGGGAGATATCTACTATGATGCTGCGTGAAGATTTGTTGTTTTCTTTGTTTTGGTTATCAAAAGAATGAAATAAAATCTTGTTGATGTTACAAGATAGATTTTCTTGCAGTAGAATCCCCTTTTTCTTGGTGTTCCTCTTGGGGCTCCATGTTTTTGGTGCGCAACTGGGGAAACTTGCCATCAACAAGTATAAGAAGAGGCTGAAAATGAAGGAAATGGCATTGCCAAGAAGAGAAGAATTCAATGGATGTTTGCAAAGTTCCTTCTTCCACTGAAGAGTTGGAGATTCTTATTATCAAAGCCACCTTCCACAAGAAGTTCATCCCACATTGGCAGAAACATATTACCATCATGATGCAAGCTCTATGCGGTGGACTGTTTCCTCTTCCTGTTGAAGCAACATAAACTTGCATCTTGGTGGCAGTTTGTTTGGAAAAAAACTGAAGAGCAGAAGCAAAGAGAATGATTATCTATGGAAGATTTGGTATTCATTAAGAAGTTTCTAGACATCATCAAGTGGGAGATTGTGAAGAAGCTTCAAGAGTCGTGGTCTGTGAAGGTTCACAAAAACAAGAAGGAAAAGAGTTGGAATTTGTTCGTGGATGCTCAACAACAAGATACGTGGGATGCTTGATGTTCTGACTTGACCAATTAGCAACCCACTGGAAGTTGGTAGACAGAATGTTTTACACAACATGCACTATTGAAACCATCAGAAGCTGGCATTATTATAATGGCACAACAACGATTCTAAGAAGAATGAATTTTGATACTTTCAGAATGGAATATCTCCCCCTCTGTAGTGGTTTGAAAGCCGAATTTAGAAGAATGAATTTTGATACTTTCAGAATGAAATATCTCCCCCTCTGTAGTGGTTTGAAGAAGAGGAGATGTTGGCCAGAGAATCCCATAGAGACTGAAGCCCTCTTTGATTCTATTATGTTGCGTACTAACCAATTGGTTGGAGCCAAACCCCTAATGAATGACGCAATCAAGAGGCAAGCATTAGAACGAGTCCAGAGGTACGTAAGAAGAGAGAAGGCAAGAATCAAGGCTGATAACAAGCTTGCAACAGAAGCCTCCTTTGACGCCCTAAAATCACTCTTTACAGAAGTCCCAATGGCGACTCAAGATCCCCTTCCTAGTCAGATTCGTCCTGGAAATATCGATGACAGGCCAGCAAATGTAGTCCCATTGCCAATTTTTAAGGGAGAGTACAATGAAGACCCTGATCTTCATGTAGCAGAATTTATGGTAGCATGTGTGACTAACAATGCCAGAACCCCTGAGTATTGGTTAGCAATATTCCCCGCCACTTTCAAGGGCGCGGAATTTCAATGGTATGAGAGACAAGCAGCATAAACTTTTGGCACATGGGACGCGACTTGAAGTTGGCCTTTCTCACTAAATTCAGGAGTGAAGGTTTTGAAGAGCTGATGCGGGAAGAGTTTATGAACCTAAGTCAATCCTCTGGAGAAAGAATAGAAGCTTATGTCTCATGAATGGAATCCATCATGAACAGATGTATTAACTATCATTTGGATGAAGGTATCCAAAAAGGAGTGTTCCTTAGAGGCCTACAACCAAAAGTTTGCAAGTTCTTGGAATTGAGAAGACCAGTCAATCTACAAGGTGCAATGGAAGATGCAAGATTGTATGATGAAGTTGAAGCAAGGCTGTCAATGACTCTAGGAAGAGAAGTCTTACCTCCTCCCATGCCAGGAATGGTATACCCAGCAAATGCAGTCCCAGGGACAGTTCCCTACTCCTATCCCCAAATACAAACAGTGCCATAGTATAATGCACCTAATCCACTGTGGTCGCCACAGACGACAGTGCCTCAAATGATGGTTCAACCACAATAACAGTGGCCTTAAACAGTTCCTCCAATGGTGACTCAACAACATTGGAACCCTACCAATTGGAATCAACAACCCCAAGTCTCAATAGGAGCTCTGAATCAAAACCAAAATAAAGGACCCTCTAGATCGACCAACCAGTGTATGCAGTAATTACAGAAGCTTCCCAAAACACTACTACAAGTACTTCAGGAGGTGAAAATCTGAAGGATTACTTACCCAACTCAGTCGTTGCAAGTATCAAGAAAGAGCTTATGGATGTGATTACAGAGCAGCTACAAATGCTGAAGGTAAATATCGCTAATATATCCACCCCTACGGGAGCTAGAAGAGATGTGATGCGCTCTAATACATGGTGCGAAAAGTGTCATCAAGCGGGACATTTAGCCACTGAATGTATCCAAAAACCAACCATTCATGGAGCTTTTTGTTCCTACTATTTGTGGAAGAACCATACAGAGGATATTTGCTCTCTGAAAGAGATGCATGAACAAAGACAGAAAGATAAAAATGCAAGATTCAACTTGCTAAAATCCAAAATAACAACACAAGATATTGGACCAAAGCCTAGGGAGTTTGGTCCTAATTTCAGTCCAAGGAGGTTTCCCTCTCAAAGTTACAGAGGACAACAATCTGGCGGTGGTCAGAGATAAGAGGTGGAATGTTATAGGTGTGGAAAAAAGGGTCATATCTCCCCGAATTGTCCAAACCCTAGATGATTTGTGGATTACAAGCCCTTATGCAGCCATGCAAAGGAGAAGTCCACACTGCAAAAGGACTGTCCAAGTCCAGCCCCTGTAAAGCCCAATGGCACTGATAGCCAATAGAAGGTACAAGAGCCTACCTCCCATTTGGTAGAGTTGGAAGTTGTCGTTGTCACATGCGCCAAGAAGAAGGAACCAGTTGTTCAGAATGAAAATAATTCTCCTGCTAAGACTGTGAATTTCAATCTGCCAACAAAGAGATAGAGCAGTACAGGATAGAACAGTGCAGTACAGGGTACTGCAGTGCCACAGAGAGTCATAGAGACAGTCCCAGAAACAGGACCAAAGGTCCAGAAGATAGACGATGCAGAAGCACCTCCAGAAATAGAAGAAGTGCTGATGCTGCCATTACTAGAAGAAAAAGGAAAGATGAAAATGGGTGTAGTCCCATTCCCCAGCAGGCTGGAGAAGCCTGTGGATCCTATCAAAGAATATGACTTGGTCAAAGACCTAGACACTTTTAAACCTAACTTAACATTCTGGCAGTTGCTGATGTTGTCTCCTAGCTGCCAAAAGAAATTCAAAAGCATCTTAACAAGAAGACCTGGACTAAGGATGGCTCCCCCAACAACAATAAAGTCCAACAGAGCCGCAGAACTTGCGAAGGAAGTAGATGTGGCCAAGGCCTTCCTAGATCCTGGAACCCTAGAGATTAGTGTATGGATAGAAGGATGCTTTATTTCAGATGCATTGATTGATGGAGGCTCATTAGTAAACATAATGATGGATGTGACAATGAAGGACTTAGGGTTGCAAGGAATTCAACCTACACAGTGGCTTATTGGATTGGCAAACCAAAGCAGAATTAAACCGTTGGGCATCCTCCCATATGTAAAAACAACCCTTGCAGGAAGAGACTATTGGCTAACATATTTGGTGGTCAAACCAAATTCTTATGGGACCTCATACACTCTGCTGTTGGGAAGACCTTGGCTTTTTGAAGTGAGGGCTAGGACAGACTGGTTTAAAGGAATCCTAACCCTAGGCACAGGACCCAAACAACAAAGTGGTGTTGAAGTTGTATGGATCGCAAAAAGGCAATGGATACACATCCATCGAAGTCATAACTGACTCCTCCAACGAGGTAACAGATGGTATATCAGGAGATGAAGAGGCTGTTAAACATATCTTTCCCAAGAAAACAAAGGCACAGTGCCTAACAGTGGGCATTGTAAGCTAACTACCAAGGGAAGCAAAGTCCTTGTCCATGGGAGAATACCTTCTACCTTAACTAGAATTGACTTTTGAAATCACATCTGACAGTAAAATAGAAGCATGGATATACTGTTCTCCCTATTACATGGCAGTCGTAGAGACAGTAGCAGAGACAGAGCTAGAGACAGAAGCAAAATCAAAAGCAGACACAGAAGCATAAGATCTGTTCTTCTCCTATAGAGCCTCTACAGACGCAGAGACAGAGCCTCCAGAGGAAGAGGATGAAAATGATGAGAAAGAAAACGAAGCAGGATATGAAAGTGCAGTTGCAGAAGATCCTCTGATAGTGGATGATCTTGTCGATGTCCCTACGAAGACCTTAGAGGTCAAAGATCTCGGGGTGTTGGAGAGAATGACCATGGTTCCATTTGGGTTGGCCAACGGACCTGCAAAGTATGCAAAATCTGCATTAGCAATGGATCAAAGGCACAAAAATTAAGTTCACCAGTGGCTCATGTCACCTTGACTGTTTAGTACAGAGAAAAGATAATGATGATGCCCCCTGCCAATAGAAGCCAAAGCTATCAAAGCCACGGCTTCTAGAATGTCCGTGCTATGTGACATTCCTGGATGCATCCTCTAAAGATGAATCCCTAAGTCCAGAAGAAATCACCACTCACACAGAAGCAAACAAAGCTCTGATACCCTTCCAGCAATCTCAATAGACAAATGAGTCATCTATTTAGGAGGACACACGTTCTAGTGGAACATTAGATGATGACACTACTCCCTTGAAAGAGTGAGATCTCTATCCAGAAGCAATCAGTGGGACATTCATCCGCTAAGTGGAAGGTGAAAGACAAGTGACGTTCCAGGATACTGACAGTACTGAACGTCACCTGAAAGTGGGTCTCAATCTTCCAGAAGAAGGACTAGTGTTCTTGCGAGACTTATTAAAGGAGAACTTAGATGTGTTTTCTTGGTCATATAAAGATCTAAAGGGGATTGATCCCACAGTATGCCAACATCATATTGACCTAGAGCCCAATGCCAAACCTGTAAGGCAAAGACAAAGGCATATGAATCCTAATTATTCTGCTCTGGTGAAGATTGAATTATTGAAACTTCTTGAAGCCAAGTTCATTTATCTCGTGGCTAATAGTGAATGGGTTTTGCCCATTGTGGTAGTACCCAAGAAGAATGGGAAACTCCAAGTATGTGTGGACTTTTGGAAGCTCAATTTGAAGACAAAGAAGAATCATTTCCCTATCCCTTTTATAGACCAGCTATTGGACACAGTGGCAAGTCATGAGCTCTATTCCCTCTTGGATGGATTCAATGGATATAACCAAGTCCAAATTGCACAAGAGGACCAATCCAAAACAACCTTTACCACAGAATGGGGGACCTATGCCTATAGAGTGATGCCATTTGGGCTCTATAATGCTCCTACCACCTTCCAACGAGTAATGATGGCTACCTTCCAGAATCATTTGCATGATTTCATTGAGGTGTATCTTGATGACTTTTGTGTCTATAGTTTGATCCGTGAGCATTGGGGACACCTAGAGCAATGTTTTGATAGATGCCGAGAGTATGGGATTTCTCTTAACCCCGACAAATGTGCCTTTGGCATCTCATCAGGAGTTCTTCTGGGCCATATTGTCTCTGCACAAGGGATTACAACAAACCCGGTGAAGATTGAGAAGATTGCTGCCTTGACAGCACCAACAAACCTCAAGCAATTGAGAGGATTTCTTGGCCATGTGGGCTACTACACAAGATTTATTGCACATTTTGCAACCAAGGCAGCCCCTCTGCACAAGTTCCTAAGGAAAGATGTGGATTTTCTTTGGACTGATGGCTGCGAAGGAGCCTTTAATACCCTTAAAAAATGTCTTATCCAAGCACCTATCTTGTAACCTCCTGACTGGACGAAGGAGTTTCATGTGCACACAGATGCATCAGTTGAAGGGCTACATGCTGTCCTATGTCAAAAGGGCCCCTCTAAATTAGATCAACCAATATATTATGCAAGCCAAAAGGTCGGTGATAGGAAATGGAACTACACAGTGACAAGGCTTGAGTGCTTGGCAATGGTGTTTGCACTAGAGAAGTTTAGACATTATCTATTGTCAACACATTTCAAGTTCTATGTGGATCATGAAGCCCTGTCATTCCTGATGAACAAAGCAAATGTTAAACGACAACTGATGAGATGGTTACTCCTATTCCAAGAGTTCGATTTTAAAGTGGTCACTAAGCCTAGTCGTTCCCATGTCCAAGCCAATCATCTATCACGGATCCCTCAAACTGTAAGAGAGGAACAGGATGATCCAGACCTTCCTTGATTCTTCCTTGTTTCTAGTTGAAATAGTTACTCCCTAGTATGCAGACATAGCCAACCTCCTGGAAACTCAACAGTATCCTCCTGCCATCTAAAGCTATGAGAAGAAGAAGCTTCTGTTAGAATAAGCCCCCTACACTTTGCTAGGCGGTGCACTGAACAAGAGAGGCAAAGATGAAGTGCAGAGGAGATGTGTTGCAAGAGATGAATGGCATAGTATTGAAAGCATGCCATGACGAACCATGTGGTGAACACTTCGCAAGAGAAGCAATAGCCAGGAAGGCTCTCTTGGCAAGATATTGGTGGCCGAACCTCCACAAGGATGCATATGACTACTGCAAGATATGTGATGCTTGTCATCGAATGGCCCACAAAAACAAGTGCCATGCCACTGCAACCTATTCTTCCCCTAAAGCCATTTGAGAAGTGGGGGATTGATTTTGTGGGTCTCATTGATCCACCCACCAGACGGAAGCAGAACAGATACATCTTAGTATATACGGATTATGTCACAAAGTGGTGTGAAGCTAAAGCTATGAAGCAGGACAATGGTAACAACGTAGCTCTATTCATGTAAGAAAATATTATCACCCATTTTGGTAGTCCCCTCAAGTTAGTAAGTGACAGAGGTACTCATTTCCTTAACAAAATCATGGAGGAGCTGACGGAGCTGTATAAGATCTGCTATCGTAATTCCACTCCTTACTACCCAGAGTCAATGGTCAAGTTGAAGCCACCAATCGTATGCTTTGCTTGATCTTGACAAGAACAATTGCCACACATCGTCGCGACTGGGATGATCGGCTTACAAAGGCCCTCTAGGCATATAAAACCTCCCATAAGACAGCTACAGGACAGACCCCTTTCCAGCTAGTGTATGGTACAGAAGCTATCTTCCCTGTTGAACTGGAATTGTCCTCTTTGTGAGTGGCAGTTAAAGAACCCTTGGGAGATGATGAGTCATTGCAACGCCACCTCCTGCACTTGGAATGTTTGGATGAGATACGGTGGATGGCCCTACAGTCTATGGAAACCACTCAAGTGCGACACAAGGCCTATCATGACAGTTTTATCAAGCAGAAGGAGTTCAAAGAAGGTGATCTTGTTCTAGCCTATGATTCAAGATTTGGCAGGTTTCCTGGCAAGCTTCAATAATAGTGGATGGGCCCATACAAGGTACTTGCTGTCAATCCTAATGGCTCTATTCAGGTGCAGACCATTGATGCCTCTGATGATCCTTTCCTAATCTCATGTGAAGAAGTACTTCCCTCCTTAGGGAACTTGACAATCACAGTCAACCTGTCCTTCCCCTTTTGGGCATCGCACTGTCCTTCTCTTCGTGCTTCTGATAGCCCTTATCATTCTCCTCATGAGGCGGTCTCATTCTGCTAGCCCCTCACAAATACCTCTCAACCCAACCTTGTTCTCTTCTCGTCTGATCCAACAATGGTGGCGAGGTTGGTCCTGACACATGGTATTTCTACTATTCTCTTTCTTAACAAAAAAAGGAAAAAAAAAGAAAAAAAACAAACAAAACTGTTATGGGAGAAAAGGAAGAAATTCCATGTTATAATAGGTCTCGTTCCAAGAAAAGGTGGAAATACCCTTGGGCGGGAATCTGACTATGTAAAAGGTGGTAACGCCCCGCAGTTTAGGATAATTGATCCATCAGCACTGCACCTTTTCAGCAAGTAATTTGAAGCCACCTCCCTTGGCGCGCTGTCTCTGCAATATCAGTCCATCTGTCCTTTTTAACAGATGACCTTTCTTATAAATCATTGAAGTACGAGATTTGTTGGCTATCTCCCTGGATATGCCTCGTCTTCAAGATCCTAATGACAACAACAGCCGACATGATCTTCATCACCAACCCCTTGAGTGATGTGAGCTTTCATCCTAACAGGATGGGGACGTAAGTACGGGCTGCTCTCTGTATCTTTCAACAGAGCGTGAGATAGAGGGTGGGGCGAGTGACCAGTCTTTCCCTTCAAATCAAATGAGAGGTGAGATGTGTGAACGGAGTTTTGCATGCACGGGATGGGCCTCTCAATGCACAATGCACGATCTGTTCATGTGCATGTAAGAGAGGGGGATTTAATAATGGGAAAATACTAGCTACATTGGCTAGTATATAAGGTGTTAGGGACTTGATTTTTCATCATCAGATTTTAATACAAGTCTCCTTTCATCTTGAGCTCCTTCTCCAAGCTCTCATGGCTGCTTTCTCTCTCTTTCTGTCTTTCTCTCTTTTTCTATTCTTTCTCTCTCCTCGTCACTTTCTTTCTCTCTCTTCTTATAGTCTTTATCTCTCTTCTGCACCCTCTCTCAAACAGGTATAGGAGCTGTAAGGAAAATTAATGGAGTACCACAAGGTGTTGGCAGCTTTCTTGGACTCCACACAAGCTATGGCAGGAGGCTCAGTTAAATCTGGAGGCAAGGAGACCAAAAATGACAGCTCATTTTCAACTTTGAGGTAAAATTTTAGGGGTTTTGGGTGAAGGAGGTCACTACAGGACTTGACAGAGGTCTAAATGGGGTTACTTCTCCAAAAGTGAGTCTTCTTCTTCTTCTTCAACTGAATCCTCCTTGATCTCTTGTTCTTTCCCTTATCTTCCAGTCGGCCATTCTTGATCATTGGCCATACCATGCCAGGCTCTATCCTTTACAGTAGCATGAAATTTACCTCCTGGTGCAATGTGACCATAATTAAAGCTGCCGTGATGCGCCAAAATTAAGCTCCAGGCTTTGAATACTTCTGTCTCCCAGACACGGACCTGCTTCACGACTCCTTTGAGAAGGCTCTGGTACCGGCGCTTGAGGTTGCAACACTTCTCAAATAGCTGTCGGGTGGTGAAAGGCCTACTATTGACGTAGCGTCTGGCATTTGGACCAGAAATTATGGCAGAGTCCGTCAGGGAGAAGCTTTGAAAGATTAGGCCACATTACAATGGGTTGATTCGGTGAGCCTGTGGCCTGACGTCGAACTTGATCCTATTGCAGTACAAGCAGTCGGTGTTTCTCAGGGATTTGACGTACTAGAGAAGTAAGTGGGAGAACACGATTGTCTCTCTTGCGTTCCATGATCTCCTGCCGCAGCCTAAACACATGGCTCAGGGTGGTGGTGATGGAAGAACTCTCTTCTTCTTCTGCTTCTTCTTTTTCTTATTCTCAAGGGTGAGTTCACAGGCATCCTCTTCTAGTCCATACTCCAGAAACATGACTGCGTCCTACATGCTTTGAAAAAATGTTGCCAATATGCCATCACAAGCGTCCTTCACATTCTCACAACAGAACTTGTTTGCAAAAGCAAGTACTTCAAGAAGTCCATCGGGCTTCAAAGGGGGCAAGGATCCTATCTGACTAAACTCATCCACAGCTTGCATTGCTTTTGCAGATACATTATTATGAGAAAAATCTATTCGCTTCGTTCTCGACTCTATGAAGCACCCATTGAGCATGGTATCAAAGGGAACTAAAAGAGGGGCAATCCTTGTCGGCCACAAAGAACTTCTTCACTGCCTATCGAAAAGGGAGGCAGAAGATCATTGTGAGCAGCTCCTGTCTCAAATGGTGCCCTAGATTCCCTTGTCAGGCTGGTGGAGGCAGGAAGCTCCCTTGTAAAGGAGAAACCTGTTGTAAAACTGAATCTCCATATGCATCCATAGAAGTTTTGTGGAATCATTGCTTTTGGAGGTCTCTGTTGCTTCTTTTGAGATAAGGGTTTAGTTAATGTGAGAAGCTTGAAGACTCAATTCTTGGCTGAAGTTGTCATCATGGAGCTAATGGGAGCATTGGAGACCAATCATGGGGACATTGGCCACTGATTCTTAGCCGGCTTCACCAATTTAAGAGGTAATTGACTCTTGAGCTCTCTTCTAATTTCATCCTCTTGTTGAGCCTAAGAAGCCTGTTGTTGGAAGAGATTCTAGAATGTAAGAGAGGGGGATTTAATAATGGGGAAATACTAGCTACACTGGCTAGTATATAAGGTGTTAGGGATTTTATTTTTCATCATTAGATTTTAATACAAGTCTCCTTTCATCTTCAGCTCCTTCTCCAAGCTCTCATGGCTTCTTTCTCTCTCTTTCTGTCTTTCTCTCTCTTTCTATCTTTCTCTCTCTTTTTCCAGTATTTCTCTCTCCTCGTCTTTCTTTTTCTCTCTCTTTCTGCAGTCTTTATCTCTCTTTTGTACCCTCTCTCTCTCCTCTTCTTCTCTCTCTCATGCCTCCTTCATTACAGTGCATTGCACCATAAGGCTCCCTAGCCTTCCTTCTTGCACTGTATGCCGGCACAAGGCGGGATGCACAGTTCCACCATCAAAAGCACACAAGGCATACAACCTCTGCACAGGTGATAGTGAAGATTGCATTAATGGGTTTCAAGAATGGGCTACTCTCTATATCTTTCAACATAGTGTGAGACAGAGGATGGGCTGAGTGTGACTAGTGTTTCTTCAATCAAGTATTGAGAGGTGAGGATTGAGGGACATTACGACAATTGGAGTCAGGTATGTTTTTGCTTCCCTATGCACCCATGGGATGGGTCTCTGCCATCAGTAGAGGATATGTCACTCTGTTCTGTACACTGTACTACAGGGCTCCCTGGCCTTCCTATTTGCACCTATGCCAGACGGGTGAGATGCACTAATGCACCATCAATTGTGCACCTTGGCATACTCCCTCTGCACCATCTCCTTGTCGATTCCTAAACTAGGTGTGAGATCTGGGTTTCTATCAATATTAACTCGAGTGATGTAAGTTATGGGGCGAGAGACTATTCTCTCATCCCTTCTGAATGCTAGTGAGTTGAGTGACTCTCCTTCATCAACGACACCTCCCTCGATGGGATTTATCAACCAGCTACCTCCCTGGGTGCTGCTGCTGGAGCAAGCCATGGTACCTCCTGTAGCCAACTCCAACCCTTCTGTAGCAGTGACAGTTCCTTCGACCATACGCAAAACGGACTAAGTCTTTCTAACCTTATCCTTATGATTGCAAGTGTATGTTATGTTTTAAGTGTGGGGACGCCAGAGTTTAGTCAGTTGACGAGTCCTAGGTTATGTTGCTATATCTACTCTTGCCCCGGTAAGGTTTTAAGTGTGGGGACGTGTCCCTGCGCATCAGTTCTACATATCATCATGGAAATACATCTATCCACCTCCAAATGTGAAAGTTAATTTTTTATGCTCTGATGGGGTCCCTTCCCCAGTCATCCGTTATATTTCACCCTATCCCAAGGGCTGTTCCTTGTCTGTTTGCCTTTATCCTTTGTTTTGCGATTTTTCTATGTGAACGTACACTACATTCACTGCGACTCACATCCAACCTTACAGCCATGTTTGTCCCTTGAAATTGCCCCTTTTTCCTTTTTACCAACCCCTGTTCTAATCGATGGTTCTTGAGTTATTAATTTTTTATGCATTTCCCGTAAATTGGACGTTTTTCCATGTGAACACACCTTTATTGCTTCCAAACACAAACTTGACATGACAACAATGGCCTCCGTCTTTCTCCTGACATTTTTCCTTTTTTCTCCCTATCCTTCCGATGCACAATTCATCCGAGTTTTTGCGCGGTTTCGAATATTTTCGTGCATATTTTTCACATTTTTCCATGTGAACCTACCCTACTCTTTTCGGAATTCCATTCTGACTGAATAACCTTGTCCGACCACCCTTGTTGCACAATTTTTCTTTTTTCTCTGCCCTGTTTCGCCCTCTGAATTTTGTGTTATTAATTTTCATTGGTGTTTTTAAGCGCCATTTTCTTGTTTTTCCCATGTGAACGCCTTCTAACCCCATCCAAACTGAGATTTGATGTGATAGCCTTGAATATTATATTGTTTTGGACATTTTTCATTTTTACCGTCCTCTATTCCGGTGCATGGATCATTCCGTATTAATTTTCGAATCCCTTTTTCGGTACGATTTTTGGGTTTTTTCCATGTGAACGTGTTCTCTCTCGATCGCAACCGTGTGTTGACATGACAGTTTGTCAGGCACATTATTTGGCACATTTTTCCTTCTTTCCGCCCTGCATTTCAGCAGCCTAGATTTTCCCATATTACTCCCGGTATGTATTTTTGGTGCCATTTTTCGTGTTTTTTCCATGTGAACACCCTGATTTTGCCCCGGAACATGTGTCGCAATTTTCTATCATCTTCCCTTCATCTCGAGGCACATTTTTCTTTTTACGGTCTTTCGATCCGGTGTATGGTTTGGGTTTTATTCATTTTTCTTCCTCTTGATGTGTGGCCGTGTCTCTCGTGTCGCGCATGAACGTGCCTATTTTTGGTTTTAAGCACCTCGGGACGCCCCCGTGGCCTCCATACCTCGTGTATCACCATCCCCGTCCCGTCTGGTCCCCCTGATGCAAATTTTTTTACTCTCGCCCTGCGCATGCTCATGGGACGAGGGTGCGCTCACTTTTTCATGGATTTCGGTATACTCCTTTTTGTAGTCTGACTAGGGTCCTTTTCTAGGTGGCTTCGGTTGAAGCATGGGCCCATGTTATGGGGATGAGTAGGCTAGACCTAGCTATAAGCTATGCAAGTGTAAGCATAGACTCGGATTTATTTAGCATTGGCTAGGTCATGCCATATATAGACTATGCATAGGCTAGACTATGCCTAGAGTGAACATAGCCTAGGCTAGATAGGCTCGGCTATGCATTAGCATATTGAGGCATAAACATGGGACTAGATATAGGCTCAGCTAGATGTTGGTCTAGTTGCAGGTGTAGGCAAGGCTAGCCTTGACCATAGACTAAGCATAAGCAAGGCTCTACTAGATATAGGGATATATATAGTCGTATGATAAGCTATATGAATAGGCTATGTTTAAGATACTAGCCCAATGTAGTATATTATAGCCTAGGTAGAATGTGCATAAGCTAGCATGTGCATACACTATTGTGTGCCTTTTCTACATGTATGTCTAGTCTATGTGCACCTTGCTTAGCCTTACCACACCTAGCCTAGCCTAGCCACAACCAGTTAGGGCTATCTTGACCCATTGTATTTTTACATGATCCTATATCTACATGTGGAATAGCCTTGGCTTAAACACATCTATGCCTAGCTTTTTCTTACCAACGCATGTAGAGATCAATGCGAGGTTACATTCAATATATGCTATACAACTTATATGGGGTATATTGGTGCATGTTCTATCTTGTATGTTGTTTGCTATTACTCTTGAAACTAATCTTAATGTGATAAGTTCTTATAGATTCTCCTACTTGTATTATTGGAAAAATTTATGTGGCTATAAACATCTCACAATTCTATAACTTCTTTGGATGTGGTCAATCCAAAAGAAAATGTTTGAGGTCAATCTTTGAAGTTTCAACCACCTTAGTCATAGGAATCCATAAAGCCTTTGAGGATGGGCTCTTTTACCACATGGAGTGCATTGAAGTCGTTCTATCTCATCCTCATTCACATGGCCCCATTGACTCTAGTGTCTCTCACTTAGCTTCTATCTACTCAAAAATTCTCTTTCCTCGTACATAAATACTTCCCATATACATGACCTTTCCTTGCCAATTGGAAGAGTTGCAGATGTCATGGAAGTGAGCGGGTGTCAAGGATAGAGGCTTCCTAGTAGGCTGTTTTCAAGGTGAAGATTTCGAATTTAAAACCTATGCTCTCCACAAGTTTAACTATTTAAGAAACCTTCCATAAAAAAAAAAAAAACCAAAACAACACAAAAACTACCTTACCTGTTTGTTCGCCCTCCCTCCTGCGTCCTCTCCTCTTCCTCATTCTTCCTCGCAACCCTCTCCTCCCTCGTTGCGGCTCTTTACGCCTCCCTCCACACCTCTTCTCCTCTTCGCCATGTCTTCACGCCTCCACGCCTCTTCTCCTCGACGCTCTGCCAAACCCCCCTCATCGTTCTCCTCCTCCACGCCCCTCCTCGCGGGCCTTCTCCACACGCCGTCATTGTTCTCCTCCTTCTCCACGCCCTCCTCCGCTGTCACCAGCGTCTTCTCTCTTCTTCCTCCTGCCGCTGCCGCCCTCCTCTCTCCTCCTCCCAGCACCGCTCTCCTCCTCTCCTTTTCCTCCGTCGCCCGCTAGCCCTCTAGCTAGTTACTATCTTTTTTAAAAAGTTAACTAACTTAATTCAGTTAACTAATACTTAACTTAACTCCCTTAATTAACCTAACTAACCTACCTAACTTAATTAACCTAACTAACTTCATTAACGTAATTCACCTAACTAGCTTAATTCACTTAATTAACTTAATTTACTTACCTCACCTAACCTAACTTAACTCACCTAAGCAACTTACCTAATTATACTTAGTTCACCTATATGATTAGCTCACTAACCTAACCCCAGTTTCCTCCCTTCCAGCCCCCTTTCCTACCCCTAGCCCACTCTACCTCCACCCTTCACACGCAGCGCGGGCGTCCAGGTGTGCCTCTACGTACGAGAGTTGCCAACTGGTGTTCACACGCGAGGACACGCATTTGGTCTTTCTCTCTGCGGTGGTGCGTGTCGTCTCTGAGCACAAACAACTGTTCACACACAGCACGGGTATCTTTTTTTATTTTCCACAAATCCGAGAAAAATACATTTAAAAAATACCTAAAAACACTTAAAAACATTGAAAGAAAAAACAAAAAAATTACTGGAAAATCCCTTCCTCAATTGGGTAATTTTTTGGTTGATCTTGCTTATTATAATATACAGAATTAATTGTAAAAAATTAATAATATATAAAATCCTTTTAAAATTCACTAAAAATTGAGAAAAATTCATTAAAAATCCATAAAAATCAAAATTAAACTCAAAACCATCACAAAAAGTTCCTTTAATGTATTTTATTGCTTTTGAAATATTTTAATATTAAAAATTATACAAAAAAAACTAAAAGAACAACATAAAATACAAAATCAAAATACACCTAAATTACAATTTTTTTAAAATTAATAATAATAAAAATTTCACCCAAACACTAATGAACATTGCCTAAACCAAGTGTGATCCCACTAACATTTCCTTGATATTTTTTTTGTCTTTTATTTTTTTTTAAACTAAGGTTTTTTATTTTTTCCAGTTAGTGGTTTTTTCTTTTTTGTTGGATTCCTTGCATTTGGGACTACTCAGTGCGCCCTCAGTCTCTTGCATACACACCCCTACCAGGTATCTATTTTTCGTGCTTTATTTATTTTTGGTCATATGTTAACCATAGTTAATTGTTAAAATGAACTTTATTCACCCTCTTTTTTACACGCGCCCGCGCTAAACACACATTTTTCTAATAATTTAAAATCAACCCATTGTTTACTTTGTATGCACTACGTGCGCTTCAGAGGCACTTTTATTTTTAAATAAAAACGAACCAGCCGTCGGCAAAAATACACGTGCTGAAAAAGAAGAGCGCTTTAGACACATTAAATTTTTAATCAATGAATATGCATTTAGAGATTTGAGTCTAGGGATCGCAGTCCGAGTTTCGTTAAAAGCACTGTTTCACATTAATAAATTGTAACTAACAATTTAAAAATGAACCGCCATTTTCTTATTAAGGTTTACAACCTAATAAAATTTCAACAATTGTTAATAATTTATTAAAATGAACCATTCACTAAAATCATTCCCCTCATTGCATTTTTTTCATTTTTTTAATAAATACACTTTGTGAGATGGGCATGTATAGTCTTTAAGCTGACATTGTTTATCAAAGTTATGGTTATGTCCAGATTAGGTTTTTGAGGTATTATGGTTTGATTGTGTGATACGATTACAAGTGCGGTTTGCAGTTTTCTTTTTTGCATGATACGGGGTCTTGGGTGCCTGCTTGTTGCATAGCATGAAGCTTTCGGTCACATATTCGTAGGGGTCATGCCGAAATTTTTTTAGGATGTGGGTTGTCTAGGGTGATCAATTGGTTAGTTATGTCTGTGTGTGCTTCTTTTGATTAATTTCTTTTTTATAGCTATTTTGTTGTTTTGTAGGCATTCTCTGTGATTGTATGTGTTTGTGGTGTGTGTATATTCCATCTGAATGGCACCTCAAGCTCCTCCTCATGTTCAGTATGTCCCATTGATCAGTAGGGATTATTCTTCTCTATTGACTTTTGAGCCTATCGCGAAAGCTGGCCTTGCAACTTTTGTGGCTACTTCACTCCCTTTGATTCCAGACGATGCAGACCTATGTGATGAGTTTCTTGCGTCATATAGTAAGAAATCAGGCTTGGTTCATGGTACTTTCATGGTTTTGACACCTAGAGGGTTAGGGAAGACTTTGTCTCTTCCCTATAAAGGAGAACCCTTTGTTACAGCTAGACAGTTATTCTCAAATGAGATATTCTCAAGCTGTTACAGAAGTAGACTAAAGAGGTCCTTGATGTCAAGAAGATGATTAACACTTTAGGAGTGTCTTTCTCAATGATCAATGATCCTCTCTAGAAGCTAGTCTGCCAATTTCTCCAAGACAGGTTGATGCATGCCAAGACACCATCCCATTATTTGTCCAAGGAGCTCTTCACAGCTTTTAGGATGGTGTTAAAAGGGGTTGCCATTGACTGGAGTACTTATCTTCTTACGAAGATGGACCAACATTTTGTCAAAGTGATGAGAGGGAATGTTACCAATGTAACTTATGGTTCATATATATATGCTTTCTTGACATATTCAGGCCTTAAGAAGGGTGTGATTCCTCCTCCTCCATCTGATCAAGCCCCTCCCCCTCCACCTTCAGAGGATTCAGAACCTGATTCCCCTCCTCCATTGGTCATTCAACGGAAGCACTTGAAGCGTGTGGGAGAGAAAGTTCCACTAGTCATTCCTTCAGTAATAGTTCCTACTACCTCTGAAAGTGACCTCTCTGCCTACCTCACATGCAACAACTTATTCACGGCACATCGAGAGGGTTCTTTGGAGATATCAGTTCCTTCACTGAACAGTTTAGTGCCAAGGGATGCCATTCCTTTCCTTTGTAATGACATTCAAAGTTCTATTGAACTCTCAGTGTGACAGCTTGTGTTTAACAGTTATATGCTTCTTTCTATGAAGAATTGATGCAATCCAAAGACCAGATGCATAAGGTAACTACATAGTTAGCCTCTGCTAAAGACACTCTTTCCGATCTTTTTAAGCAGATGGAGCAGCAGACACAAATGATTAAGACCTAGAGAGAAGAAATATCTTCATTGAAAATTTAGTTAGTAGAGGCTTAGTGAGAGATCACTAGAGTTTTGGAAAAGAAAGAGAAAATGTCCACCAACGAAGCTCTAAGAGTTTAAGACTCTTTTAGATACAAAACTCTTAGCTTTGCAGACTGCTCACAATACATTGGAATCCCAAGCTTCCCAGATTAAGCAGTTGCAAGACCAACTGGCGCAGTCATGGTCCATTCCTCCAAGCCCCAATGTTCCTATGATTCCTTCTATATCTCAGCAGGACTTGGCAGTTCTCCAGAGATAGGCCACATTATGTCCGTTGTTTTAAGATAAAGTGGAAAGATTGTAGTCCAGGATGGATTTGTTATGGTCTACATTTGAGCAATTTTAGGAGTATGTTCCTCCCGACCATTCCTTTTTTGTCCACTATTAGTTGCAGAAGTTGGCCTTCTATATTAAGCTCTCAACAATGGATCTCCCTCTTCCAGAGGATGGTTAGAGTAGGGCTTGGTTTTCTGATTTGCTGACAGAAATTGTATATATGGTCTTTGAAGATTTTGTGATGACGGATATCATGTTGCTGTCTTATATGTATCTACGAGGTGATCTGTTAATTTTAGATGATGCAGATCTAGCTTGGTATGTGGGGGATGTGGTCTTACAAGCTGCCTTATATGTCAACCATTTGGAGTTGAGGATAGATGACATGTTCCAGTGCTATTCTTCTAAAGTGACTACTTGCCCAAATACTTCATGGCATTCAATGATTGATTCTGTAGTCCTGAACCAATGCCAGAATGCAGCCTCTACTTATGTGTAGAGTACTAACCAACTAAGGGTGGATCTCCTCGCTTATCTTTCCAAGAACCATCCATTTGATCCATCCTTCTTTGATGCCTACCATCGATGATCTATTTTAGATCCCTCTGTTCCTAGCTTATTGTACTATCAACAAATGGCTCATCGCTATGATGCTTATTTTCCCTTTATCAATCCAACTCAACAGCTATCTTACCTCTCCTTTTCCAACCTCAAGGTTTTCCTCAAATTCCAATCTTTACCTATTGTTCTTTCATTAAAGATCAAGTCTTTTCCCCTTCTCCGCCATGTCCTTCTCCATCTATCCATATACCTTCTACTTTTCCTGCTTATCAATTAACACGTTTCCTAACTGATCCGCTTAAATTTTCAGCCACTCCTTCTTTAGCTAATTTCTCATTTTATGATTTTGCCTACCCATCTCTTCATCCTCTTTTACTTATTCCACTTCCATCTCCTGCCACTTCTATTTCTTAACCCCTTTAGTTGGTTAGTGGGTACGAAGGATTTGATCAACAGATTTTGAGAAGGAGAGGATGGAGCTCAACTGATTCTCTCACGGGACCACAGATTAATTGGCTCTTAATTCCAGGGGACTGGACAATTGCTAGTCAAGCATACCAAAATTACCTCCATTTTTCTCAACAATATTCACAATCTCTAGATCCGTCAGTGAGATTGACAGCCCATTTTGCTTAATACTTAGCATATATGCATAGGCATTCCCATAACGATCAAAAGGCCATTCCAAAGCTTTGTATGAATGTAAATGTGAACATTGATTCCCACCAGTTGGATGCCCTATATTTTCATTCCCTTTGTCTACCTAGTAAATACCTTGTTTTGCTAGAACGGATGTGTTGCCTTCAATTCATTAAAAATCCTCCAAAATCCTTTGTAGATGAGTCTTTATCCCTGGATCACTTTCGAAATCATCAAGCCTTCAAGAGGGATCATCTTCATTGATACCCCTGGATGTATCTTTTGTGCTTCTAAATGAGAAATTTTTTGGAGGTGCCATTCAAATGGTTGTGTTTGTGTGTGTATTGTAATAATTAAGTTTGTGATGAGTTCGTGTTGGTTGAATAATTTGTTCGAGAGCTCTCTTTTCAATTATTGATGGTGATGGTGGATGGCAAGCCTATGATGGAGAGTTGAAGAACCTCTTATATCCTTTACAAATTTTTTATGACTTTTTATTGTTTATAAAATGTTTTAATGAATAATGAAGTTTTCCTTTAGTAATATTCTTTTCTAGAGATACAAGTGATAAGTTGGGGTCGTGGTGGAGTGATTGTTGAAGATATTGAAAGAGCTTAAATTGAGCTCTTTAGTGAAATTATATTCTTTTTTTCCTTAGGTCGCGAGGACACTTCCTTTCTAAGTGTGGAGATATGTTGAGAGTGGAAAAAGACTGAATTTTTGATTGATTTTTGTTGTTTTTGAGGTCTGAATGATTGATTTTTTATGGATTTAAAGTGATGTATGGTTGTTAATGGAAATGTTTGAGAGTTTTTTGGATGATATTGATTATGTTTTGGTAGCTCATGCTGATTCTTAGTAGAAATATGAGGCTGTGTTATGTTCTGATAGGTTCTGTTGAGGTTCTGATTGGTTTTGATACCTTCTGTATATCTTCTGTTTGTTCTGATTTTCCTCTGTATGAACCATGAATTGATGATTGGTGAAGGTTGAAATATTTTGAAAGCTTATTGAATAGTTTTTGATAGTTTGGAATGGTTTTAGTATGAGTTATGAGGATTTGATGTTCTCTGATGACCTTCTGTAACCCTCTGTAAACCTTCTATCTCTGCTCTGTCTCTACTATGTTCCTCTTCTATTCTGTTCTGTAGATCTTCTGTAAGTGTTCTATGGAATGTATGTGTGACTTTGGGAAAGTTTTCTAACTTTTGGAAAGGATGAATCTAAGTTCAAAAGAGCTAAACCAAATGGAAGAAGCAGCTGATGAAGACTGAAGTGACAGTGATAGTAGTGAGCTATGAAGAGACATTGTAGTGGCTCTGGTGCCTCTTCGCAGCATACATACCTCTTTGGGAGGTGTATCCACGACCTAAGAAGGATTATTGAGAGTCATTATTAGAGTATTGTAGTGAGGATATGATGTACTATTGATAGAGAGAGAGAGAGAGAGAGAGAGAGAGAGAGAGAGAGAGAGAGAGAGAGAGAGAGCCAGAGAGAGCCAATTCTATCAAAACAGTGTATCTGTATATGAGAGATTGAGAAAGAACTATGAAGACATTGAAGATGAATACTATGTGATTGATTTCCATTCAAAAATGGTGTATTCTTTTATGTTCCTTGTTCTATCGATGGATTCTATGAAGATGTTGAAGATTATGGTTGATTCTATCAAATCCGTGGGAGATATCTACTATGATGCTGCGTGAAGATTTGCTGTTTTCTTTATTTTGGTTATCAAAAGAATGAAATAAAAATTTGTTGATGTTACAAGATAGATTTTCTTGCAGTAGAATCCCCTTTTCCTTGGTGTTTCTCTTGGGGCTCCACCCTTATCAAAAGCAAACTTATCCTTAGCACTTGGGACCTAAGGACCTGCCTTTTAAGCAACAGTTTCCCCTTTATAGATAGGGCTTCTAGCATCCTTGTGATACCTAAAATTTTGGCATGACGCCCCACCACATGGGATGTTTCAGCCATAATTGCACTCCACTGTATGTTGAATTTTTTCCATGGAACTACAATTTTAGCATAATCACTTGTTGATGCCATGACCACCATAGCTTCCAACATACTTATTCCATGCCCTCTAGGTTGATGGATGGTTATACATGATTTCCCTTGGATAGAGACCACACCAAGGCAAACCTCGGTCCATTCCATTACACTAGAGGATGGGGTAACCACTAACTGGTTACTCTTCTCATCACCTAAATTATCTTCTATAGAGGAATCATGCTCTAAATAACTAACTAAATCCATCAGTAAGTTTTGTATAGGAAAAGCCAAGGTTTTCCATCCTTGAATGAATCACATTTTATGGGTAGCATAGCACATTACTAATGGACATTATAAACTTAGGTCCCTTTACAACCTAGATTTGGAAACTGCCACTTATAGGTAGCTCTTGAAAAATGCACCATTGATGGGACCTAAAATGGGTCGGCGCACTGGCTATGGCACTATCCGGACCTCATGCACACAATAGACAACCCCACCACACAGCCTCGCAGGCCAGGAGCATCTGAGACTCACTCTACACTAAATGCTAATGTCGATTTTGCGTTTGTATTAAGTCATAGTCCAACATTTACCATCCCTTCTCCTCAAAGGGAGATCCCATAACATACCTACATAATATCTCGTAGCACAAACATAGGGAAGCACCTCTCGGTTGACTATCGCGGCTCCATTGTGACTCTCCTACACCTCAAGGATTGGCCCCAAGATGTGTCGCTCCAATATAAAATACACATGATACAAGCTCCACTCTTTCATTTTGAACGTGTTCCATGGGATACCATGTGTTTGTACTAAATAATTCCTCAAGAAAAAGATCAACTAGCCTATAGCTTAGGACATCTTTCACACTCAAGCGCAGGTCATCATAACGGAAAATATGTGCTATGCATCCAATTCTTCATATTTCGATACCATTGTTGATATGCACATGCAAAAGTGGATGATCCTAATGTGCTCAAACATAATTTTCAATCAAAAACGTGTCATGCGCACAACTAGGCTTTCCAATGCTCCTTTACTAACTCGTTGTGGTGATGTAAGGATAGCACCAAGACAATGCTCATACTACTATCCTCTTAATTGCCAAGCGAGCTATGTTTGTATTTTCTCAACAAAATAAAATGCACTTGCTCTTAACAATTAGTAGAGTCTTTGCTTTGCTGGTCACACTATGGGCGGTGTTGAAATTTTTTTTCTCTTTTAAAATATGAGATGTAAGTTCTCTTCTGTAAGCATGGATTGATGTATAAACATGTCAATATTTGCATCCATTCCAAATGCATATTGTGGATCCCCAACATATGAGACAAAGAGAGAGAGAGAGAGAGAGAGAGAGAGAGAGAGAGAGAGAGAGAGGAATGTGTAAGTGTAAGTGTATCTGGTTTTTCTCATGTGTGCACAATCGAAGTACTAATGCATCATGATGTTACTATAACATGTATGCAAATAATTGAGAGAGGGGGGATGTGAATGTATATAGAGTGTGATATCGCTTGTGTATGTATACTTTGACCACTAACACTGTGATAATATTATAAACAATAATCACATAAGTGTAATGTAGTGATGTAAAGCAATTAAGGAGGGAGAACTACTAGTGTTGAGAGAGATAGCGAGAGCAAGAGTTGGGGGTAAAAGAAAGAGAGAGAGAGAGAGAGAGAGAGAGAGAGAGAGAGAGAGAGAGTGTGTGTGTGTGTGTGTGTGTGTGTGTGTTATTAAGGGGGAGGAGGAGAGGGAGATGCATGTTGTGGATCTCCAAGAAATGTGTGAGAGAGAGAGACCAAGAAATGAGAGAGAGAGAGAGAGAGAACTCTGTTGTGGTTTTGATGAGAAGGATGTAATGTGCATTCCTATCGACTGTCAAAGCACGTTTTTAGTAGTCCATTGAGAAAGGAATCTAAGCGTCATTGCCTAGCACTCCCATGGAATGTTACACGGTTAGTCGTTTGGGGTTTCTTGAGTCCACCTTGCAACGGAATGTTCATGGCCAAACCCACTAGGATCTACCTCAATTTTGGGTTCCTAAGGGTCAAGGTCTCCTGATAGCATTCTAGTGTCGAGGTCCTGGACATCCTACTTTATGTAGAGATACCCAATCCAAAGCAGATCCATGCCGCACTTGGTTTAAAGAGAATGGAAAATGAGAGGGATGGACTGCTCAACCTCTCTACCTGTAGGGCATAGTCCCATTCCAGTCCCCTAAAATGCCATGAATCGGGGTTCAAACCTAACAATTTCTAAGGGTCAAAAACATTGTGAGAAGCCTCCCAATTCTCTGGGATCACCATGCTGTAGGATGGGACATGTCATCACAGGTTCCACCCACTTGCTCCCCTCAATAGCCATTCTTTAGTCATTTAATTAGGTCTTATCACATTTATGTGTGACATTTAAAATCAGCTTCCTTAATTAGGACTCTTAGAGAATAGTTCATTCATATAATTTATATCACAGACACGCATACAAAGCAAGCAGTCCTTTTGACAAATAAGTTCCTTAAAGTTAGTCTTTGTTTCATGCCCATACAGGAGAAATTATATGTCCCTTCTGCCTTGCAGAAGTAACTGGTCCAAATCCTGTGGCACCAGAATTTCCATCCTTTATCTAGAATAGGATCTTCTAACACCACAAACATTGGGACCACGGAGGTCCTCAACTTCATTTCGGACTTGGAAAGGGGTGTTGAGAGCTCCACCTCACCCACAAGCTGCCTAGGAGTGAAACATCATTCCCATGGTTGGCCTTTTTACCACTCAACCTTCGCCCCGTGAATCAATAGTGCCCTTTTCAGGTTGATCCGCATAGTTAAATCATTTAAGCATCAAGCATAGTCAGGGCAGTTAGCCCTAATATAATCTTTGAAGAAAAAATTCATTTTATCTCCATGGCAATTTTTCATCACAAACCTCCGTTCATGAATTTACCATCAACTACAAGCACTTGGAATAATCATCCTAATGACAAACCAACAATCAGTTGTATGTAAAAGCATTTAGGATGTTGTTTGATCAATCCAAGAAAACCAATTGTATTTTTCCAAACAATGCAAGAACAGACGTGATAACATTTCCATCTGCATATTCGCTCTCCCCCTTGGGATCAAAGAGTAGTGCTATGCAAAATTTTTCTTAACAATCCCTTCCTCCGGCTAGGGCATATGTCAAGGTTTCAAACACTGTACAAGACATACGTTCTATAGATCACTTACATTGATCAATAACCCAACCTTCTTCCCAAACAAGTAAAAAGTATTAGTCTTCTCTTTGACTTAGGGTTTCTTATCCCTAGAGCTCTCCACTTTCCTTTGAAGCTTGAAATTGTTGTTTGTACCTAGCCTAACCTTGAATTGGATTGATGAAGGTAGCAGCTATTGGACGGATCTCAAGGCATCTTAGTTTTAATCCTTATGACTCATTGTTTATACTAATTACCCACATCTTCAAGACCTCAATCTATTAAATATGAGCTATCTGTTTGTGTTATTAGCAAGATCCTAGGCTAAGATCTAGAATTTCTAGAATGAATTTCCTTTAGGCTAGATTGCCTACCATGCAATCCGTCAAGCGGGCAAGCTACAACATACCTTCAGTGGGGTGAGAAACATATTTGTTATTTACAAGAAAGAGAAGTCATCAAAACTTTGAAACTTTATATGTTGTTTATGCTATGCATGAATTCATCGCATAGCATCTAGATGCAATTAACTTCTCTTGATACATGCATTTGGAAAACTCAATCTTTCAAACAATTGAGACGAAGTTTATCCTTTCAATGAACTATTCCCACGTAGTAGAGCTCAAGAACTAATGTATCATATATGGAAATCAAGCAAGCATCTAAAAACTTAGAAATGAATTATTTATATCCGATACTGTAATTGTATTTCCATCATCAATGTCCGCACATGTTGAGCTTGCCATCTCAACACTCCCCCTCAAGCTTAACTCTATCTCTGCAACTCCAAGTAAGCTTTGAAACTTTTGAAGCTTCTCTGCACCCAATGCCTTTGTGTAAATGTTAGCTATCTGATCATGTGTGCTGACATATACCAAGTCAATCTCTTCTGCAAGTATCTTCTCTCTCACAAAGTGGTAGTGCACCTCAATGTGTTTTGTCCTAGAATGGAACACTGGATTCCTAGCTAGCTGTATGCTACTCATGTTGTCACAATGAATGAAAAGTGGACCATCTCCCTACACATCCAAATCACCTAAAAAAAAAGACCCTATATCATGCTTGTATAAGCAAAATCAGTAATAAACAACCCCCAAATTACATCATTCAAGCACCCCACCCCCTATGTTTAGGTAGTGCTTCCGTTGCATAGGTGTAGGGGTTCATTTTATCATGTTTTGATGTAGGAAAAGTGATAAATCACGAACTTTGACAAGAAGATAGGGTAAACTGAGGCTAAACCGTGTTTCTACAAAACCCGAGAAGCATTAAATGACTATGTGACCAGTGGACGGAGCCTCCATTGCTTTCAATTCCATGCTGCACATCAAGCTTCAACATCTCCATTAATCTCTATCATCATTTGCTTCAATCTCCTTCCCGATTCCTCCTTCAAGATAGTGCGCATGAACAACCCATAGAGAAGATAGAGAGGGAGGAGAGAGAAATACTAAAAATAAGATTTTTAAATCCTCCATTAAAATGGGTAAGCTTACAGCCACCTTGTTCCTCTCTCTGCCCTGATCGAGAATGTCCTTCTCTCTCTCTCTCTCTCTCTCTCTCTCTCTCTCTCTCTCTCTCTCTCTCTCTCTCTCTCTCTCTCTCTCTCTCTCTCTCTCTCTCTCTCTCTCTCTCTCTCTCTCTCTCTCGCTAAAGGGTTTGAATCGGAGAGGCATTGAGCAAAAATGAGGAGACCCTCAGCTCGATAGTTTTTGCATTAGTTTCAAGGCTTTAATTAAGCTTAAGGTTTAAAACATTAAAATAACCAGTTCATCTTTTTGTGTCCACGTTGTCCCATAAGTGGATATTTTGGTTTTGAGAGGGCAAACAAACTCCAATGTGCAATCCGACTGGGCATGCTACTTCATGGCATCGAACTCCATCAAACTGGCCTCTCCCACACACTTTATGGCTTCATGATCTGGTAGCTACTTTATAACGCCAAACCTTGCGGGGATTAAATGGGGGGCCAAATGACATTCGATTGACAAACCGAGACTTGCGTTGGATTCCTTATGTCAAAATGTTTTCTCTTGTTTTCGCTTTAAAACAAGCTCGAACTGCTTCTAGATTGCCGCTTCTAGTCGGCGCCTAAAATGCAACTCTCATCATCTTGCTTAGGGTTTCCCTCGACACTCTTTACCTTGTCTTTATCGGGTTCTTTACCCGTTTGACCTGTCATAACGACCCATAGATTAGAAGCTTCAGTGCCATTGACACAAATGGCTTCTATAAGGCTAACTTCACTACCATTAGGCAACTCCTCTACCATAGGTTTCCATCTTTGTAATATTTGTTTCAATCCCTCATATTTTTGAATATTGTTTTCTTATGCTCAATGATTAACCAGGCCTGGCTATTTACTTCCTTGCTGGAAAGAACTAATCTTACTCTAACAAGTACTAGCTAGGTGGATGGGCTTCTTGCATATGTCACATTTAAATTTTGACAATTCCTAGGGAAATGTTGGCTACCACACCACTTACAGCTGAATCTTGAGGGGGCATCCTCTTCAGGGCATCGAATCCCTATCAAATTCTACTGCTTCTTAAGGAAATTGGCATCAACAGCTATTTGCATATATTGTTCAGTAATCATATCAGTAAAGTGCTTCATCATATCCTTAACTTTGCTAAGGACATTTGAGGCACTTGACTGATAGCCACAATCATCTACCTATTGTTCCATTGGCCTAACCACTTGGTTGGGAATTGATTGTTGATTTTTGAGAACAATAATAGGATTTATCATTTGGCTTTCAATATTTGGTGGAGTCATCTGACTAGCCTTAGGCATAGTCACAGTAGGAGGAGCAAGCAACATGGGCACATTTTGAATCATGCTTCCTCTCCCATTAGGAGGACTCATGGGTATCCCTTGACCGCCATTCATCAAGGCCAACATATTTCCAACACCTAGACTCAGATTCCAATTTTCCCTAGAGGTATAAGCCACTTGCAATCACAGTTCTACCTCCTCTGCAATTGTAATAACGGCATCAATGTTGACAAGAGCAACACTTCTCAAGTGCACTTGAATGTTAAAGTCTAACCCATTCGAAAAGTATTGGAACTAGGCAACAACTGGAATGGGAATATAGGTTTGCAACTTACGAAATACTTCATTTTCTTGGCATACCCACAAACATTTTCGTGAGGTTCTTGATATGTTACATTGAGGACATGTAGCCAATACTGACCTCCCCTTTTAGGGGCAAGCTCTCTTTGAAAGGCTGCAAAGAAGAAGTCAATCATAGTTATGGTTCTAGCCTCTAGGCTGTGATACCATACTACAACTTGTCCTTTTGAAATCATATTAAATAACATCATCAAGTGTCCTTCATCTTGAATTTGACAGTTAAACATTAATTTTTGAAATTCATCGATATGAAGTTTTGCATCTTCCTCTACTAGCCCATTAAAAATGGGTAGAGGAAACCCTAAGGTTGGCAAGTCTGGCATTCCTGCTAGAATTACAATGGGCTGCGCCATGGTGACGATCGGATTCGCTAAAAGAGTTTGAATGATCAAAACTATTACTCCACTGGAAGGGGGGAAGTACTAGAACTTCCTCCTCCTAACTATGTGTAGGATTAGGGTTTCCAAGACCTTGCCCTTGTAGGGATATTGGACTAATCCTTTGTGGAGAATATCTTCTAATAATTTCAACCCATCGTCTAGCCCTTTCAGCTCCTTCTTGCTTCTGAAGTTCGGCTTGATGGTATTTAGAATCTATCTCATTACCTTTTGGCATACACTAAGAAACTAGTCCCTATTGATCAAGATTTGGAAACCACCACTTATTAGTGGCTCCCAAAAAAAGTACCATCTGTTAGGATCTAAACCCAATAGTGGCTTTAAGGCACTAGTTGGGCCTCTACTACTCACCTAAAACCATCCACATGGCCTCATGAGTAGGAGTGTTTAAGAACTTTGTGTTTGTATGATTTTGTAGTCTAATGAATAATTCTTTCCCCACTCCTCAAAGAGAGTCCCTAAACATGTTGGTGTTATACACCACATAGCACACACAAAGGGAGCACCCCTCGATTGATCATCGCGGCTCCACTATTTAACGTGAAACCTTGTGGGGATTAAATGAGGGGTCAAACAGACTCTGATAAATGAACTGAGACTTGCGTTGGATTCCTGACATCGATATGCAACTGTTTCATTTTTCATGAAAATTTGGTCTTTTACAACCTCTGGGGCTCTTTTTCGCTTCAAAATATGGCTCTAAGATCCACTCTCATCTAAGCTATCAATAGTGTCAATAAGCTCAAAATCAGTGAGGTCAGAGTTCAATATTTTAAACAGAGTAGGTGGGACAAGTTTTGGTCTCATCCTAGCCACTTTTGCCTTAGCTAGCATGGTTTCTTGGGATTGTTATTTAGGGAGTGTGAATATTTCCTCAAAGAAGGATATGGCTATCTCCAATTTCTCTTCCTTGTTGGTTGCTATATTTCCATCTTTTTTGAGAATCATTGGGATAATGTCCTTTTGCTTCTGTTTTTAAATAATGTTGAACATTTCCTTGGAGGGTGTGCCGATTTTTTGAGCTGACCATGCCTTGAGAAATAGTTTGATCCACTTAGTTCCTTAGAATCTTAAAGTCCTCTTTTAATCTTAGCTAGTTGGTCCTGTGATCTATCCTCTCTAGGCTAATTTCTACTTCTACTTTCATAAGCTGAGAGTATTTATGGCTTCTCCCCTCTTATAGTTTCACAAGCTAAGAGTATTTTTGGCTTATCTCCTTTTTTCTTTTGTTAAATTTTTCTTTTTTTGTCTACTTCAATAGGTCTTAAGTGCTTGATGTCAACAATCCGTGTTTGGGCTAGAAATTTGCAGTTATGGAAAACAGTCTGAAATTTCTTCAACCATGTTGAAGTCACCTACCAAGATAGATGGACACTATAATTGGATCAATGAATTTGAAAGTATCCCCTTTCCTTGGCTTGAGCAAGGGGCATAGACAAAGACTATTGCTATCTCTCTTTTCCTTTGCTACCCACCTATTTCCTAAATCAATGGTGGTATTGTAAAGTATCCCATTTAGGTTATTTTTGTATCCTATTATTGCTCCTCCACTCCTTGGTTGTGTGACATCCACACCCATGTATTTTCATTGTGGATTATTTATAGATTTTTCCTCGAATTTTCTAGTGTTTCTTTGGATTCTTGAAGACATATAAAGTCACACACTGAGACTAAGACTTTTTAACTAGTCCTTATAGTTCTTGCTCTATTTGGGCTTATCAACACTTTATAGTTAAATGAGACAATCTTACGTATGCTAATTATATTAACTATTTTTTGTTTTTGCCTTTCCTAGAGGATTCTTTGTTGTTTGAGAAGTGATTGCTATCATTGTCCCCCACTTTTGAGTATCTTCTTCTGGAATTTTTGATAGCTTCTATTGTTTGTTTTTTAGGGCTGACAGAAAACTCTAAATTTTGGAATTGATCAAAATCCTCATCATCTTCTTCCACCTCTCCTATCAAAACATTGTCACACCTCTCATTCAAGTTAACTTCATGCTTTTCCTTTTGGGTGTTTTCCACTAGAACCTCATCGTTATCTAACTCTGAATTTGAGCGTGCCTCTTGTATGTTCCCTTCAAAAGGTTTAGGACCTATTATGTCATCAAAGTCTTCACTAAGGGGTGGGGGATAATTATTGTTCTTCTTTTTTCTATTAGTCTGGCTAGAATTTTGTTTAGAGTTTTGTGGCTTCTTCCTTTTTAAAAAAATTATTTGAAAACTATCATTAGCGGCTTTCTTTTCTTCTTTCTTTTCTACATTCTCTTTAAGTTTAAGTTTCGAGCAATCCTATATATAGTTCCCTATATTCATGGAAAAAGCATGTGTTATGGGTAGATTTCTATAGGCCAATGGCTATTTGGTCAAGACATTGCCTTTTCAATTTAGTAATTATTAGAAAATCAAGAAATTTCTTCTATTTTTATTAAAATTTGAGGGAACCACCTTGCCAGTTTGATAGTATTTGTAGGCCTTTTCCCCAAAATCTTACCAAGAGGTGCTATAATTGTTCTGATCAGTGGCCATAGATTGTGAGGGAGGTCTATTAATTCAACCCATATAGGGACCCAAGAGGGTCTATCCATTCTCGGATTGAAATCAAGGGACCATTTGAGGAGAGTTAGTGGCAAGTTTTTAATCATCCATTGCCCAATCCTAAGCATGTTAAGAGCCCTTTCCTCAGTTTCAAATAAGAAAAAGAAGTTTTTAGGCTTATAGTTCATTTTTGCAAATCATTGAGAAATCTTAGAAGTTTGACACAAAGAATTGGGATAGGATTGACATGAAGCATAAAATGGGCATCATATATTTAGTATGAAGCTGTATGGATTCCACTTTGATTCGAGTTCCAATAAGAAAGTTTTCTTGAAGGAGAAATCGATGGAAAAGAACATGCATACTTAGCTTGCAAACATATCCACCTTATCTTCTTAAGGATGTTTACTTTGGATGTCGATATGGTTGTGTTTGTGCATCAATATATTTTTAAAGGAATATGAGTTCATGCTAGCAATAGTAACAAAAGCATAAATCCTTAGGCTCATTTCTACCTCTTAGGTAGCATGCTACTTTTGCATGGTAAGCTCTTTGAACGTCTTTCAAATATCAAACCTAGATAGCATCTCTTATTTTGACAAGCATACATACTCAAAGCATATTAATCCTTCCAACTCTTTACTCTCTAGCTAATATCACCACCCCATCCCTAGTAGCTAAGAGAACATGGGGAACCACATGTTTCTCAAAGCAATCTTAATCAATTCACTTAGAGTGTACCTTGTTATTACTATGGATTGTATGTGGGTAGATGAATATAATAAAAACTCTAGCAGTAAAGCATAACCCAACCCCTAACCCCACCTTGCCCCTCCCTCTCCCTCTCCCCCTCCCCCTCCCCCTCCCCCTCCCCCTACCCCTACCCCTACCCCTACCCCTACCCCTACCCCTACCCCTACCCCTACCCCTACCCCTACCCCTACCCCTACCCCTACCCCTACCCTTGCCCACTCAAACCCAAGAAGTCCCCCCCCATCCCCTCCATTATGCTTAAGTTTAAGAGTCGTAATTAATGGGGGCCTAATATATACACTTATGTAAGTATTGAGAAAATCCCCCTCCCCTACACTTAAGAGATTCCTATATCCCTTGGAAACATTTTCCACTATAATTGGGCTTCTTTTTCTTCTCAAATCCCTTTGAACCAAAGGCATGGTAAACCCAAAGTGCTACTAGAAGCTTGGTACCCCAATCTTTTTGATGATGATCAACTAGCTTTGTAAGTATTTTGTAAAGGGTCTTGTTGGTAGATTCAGCTAGGTCATTGTCTTGAGAATAATATAGAGAGGATTTCTTGTGAATTACCATGAAGACGAAAGTCATATGTTTGATGACTTTATTTACAAATGACTTCCCTAGTCAAACAGACTAATTTAATCGGATAACCATAGAGGGTAATTACATTTTTGAAGAGGAACTTGGCTATTGCATGTGCAAAATTCTTGGGTAGTGCCCATGCTTTGACCCACTTGGTGCACTAGTTTGTTGTAGTCAAGATATAGCTATTTCTAGTGTAGGAAGCTACAAGTTTAATAGGGATGACAAAGTCTAGTCCCCATTTCTAAAAGGGCTCCAGGGGCAAGATTGGGTGCAAGGGTAACCGGTCTCAGGGTAGAGGTTGACCAAGCCAAACATTGCATTTCTAGTCAAATCAATAGATATTACCATGCATAGTGGGCAACTAAAGTCTGGTTTGTTAGACTTTTCAGATTGTGACATCTACTGCAAAGTGACCTCCAACAATACCTTGGTGCGTTTCTGCTATGAAAACGTCATTTTCCATAGGTAGAGCAACACATTGAAGCACTCCACACAATGTTTTGTGGTAGAGCTAGCTTGGGACAAATTTAAAATACAAACTCCAAGAGTCAGTCATTTCAGTTGGTCCATTGAAATGTAATAGAGGACTTGTCCTCAATCTAGAAAGACCAATAATTCCTCGTACTATGTCCTTGAAGGAGGATTGGGTGGGTGAGATTCTAGATTCTCAGTAGTTGCATGGAATAATTGGGCATCTGGAAATTCATCATCTATCCTGATTGGAGCTTCTCTTAAATATTCAAGCCAGGATAAGAAGTCAACAATCGCATGCTAGGCTCTTGGTCTGTGTATGATCTTGAAATTGAATTCTTGGAGTAATAGAATCTATCAAGCTAATCTTTCTATGACATTCTGCTATTTGACATCAAGGGGTGCACCTATAAGAAATCATTCATATAATGTGCGTTCAAAGTGTATTAATAAATACCATTTCTTTCAATGCTATAAGGATATTAAATGACCCCTTTTACTTTACTAAACTTATGTTTTTTTTCAAATTATAATTTAAAAATTCATTTTGTAAATATGATTCTATAAATTTGACAGCATAAATCATTCTTTATTTTGAACTTGTGTGGTATCTTATATGTTATATAAGGTACATCCCTTGGGTATTTGATCAAATATACCAGAGTAAAGTGATCCACATGAAAGACAAAAGAATGGCCAAGTAAGTACTGGTAGAATTTATTTACAGAATAGATCATACCAAGGCATTCCCTCTTTATCATAGAGTATTTTTTCTTAATAGCAATAGAGAGCCATCTGTTGGCATAGAAAATTGGGCAGAAACATCCATTTGCATCCTATTGCATAAGTACACTAAATATAGCCATATCTAAGGCATCTACAAAAACATGAAAAGGTTTTATCTAATCTGATGAAATCGAGATTGGGGCCTTTGATAGGAGTTAGAGATGTCAGAATGCGAGGTCTAGTGCCTCATTCTAGTTGAAAGCTACCTTAGGGGTGTGTGTTAGCTAATTGAGAGGAATAGCTACATGGTCCAGAAGGTGTAAGTGCCATCTGTACATTGAATTTTCCCTGGAAACTATAGCATTGCATTCAAATAATTGGAAATGGAAGCCTACATGATGGCAACTACCTTGTTGGGATCCATAATAATGTCATAACCTAAGATAATGTGACCTAACAGGATGCTACAATTCACTGCAAAGACACATTTCATGGGGTTTGCTTCCTAGCATCTAATGAATCAGAGCCAAAGATGATGCAACTAAAGTAGGAACATGTCGAAGACACTAAAGTCATCCAAGAAGACTTGCATGAAGTCTACTAGATAGGACCTTAATATTTCTTGCATATCCTCCTAAAAGAAGTAGGGTATAACAAGATTACGGTACATATAAATACACCCCAAGGCATAAAAAATCCATTTTTCTTGATTCTTCAGAGCAAGCCTCACCTAGTTGTAACTACTAAATCCATCTAGGAATGAGTACATCTTGTGACCAATAACCTCATTGAGAATGTTTGAAGGGAGCTTCAAGCTCAACCCCTGAGACCTATGGACCACTTATTGGTTAAGTGTTCAAGCCAAGCGGCCATGTCTACCTCTCACATAGCCGACACGCCCTCCCTACCTATGGGGTGTAGTGAGCTTATCTTGATGCCCGATCGAGTACCCTCCTCTCCTGTACACACTGGTAGCTCCACAATCCTTAAGGCAAGCTCAAGCAACCTCAATCCCTCTTCAACAAGCTCCATCCTCCATAGCCACGTGAGACAAGAGAAGAGTAGAGAAGAGAAGAAGATGAAGAGAGGAGATGGGGAGCTTCTTCTCCTCGATCCCTCACTCTCACACACTCACTCCCTCACTTCCTCACACTCACTCAATCCCTCTCTCAAGCACAAGCAAGAAGGCAAGAAGAAGAGAAGAAAAAGAAGGAGCTTTTTGCCACACATAAGAATGAGCTTCTCATTCACTTTTCAACTTTATATACAAAACCATAAATCCCTTTTGGGCAGTCATCCCCTTATCCCCTTTTTACATGGCCGACTGTGGCCTAGGCCCTTTTTCCCATTGTCCTCCTATCTTCCTAGCTTCCTTAAAATAAATCATGATGCGCCCTGTGCCTTTTCTACAAAAGTATTGACTTGCATTTTTTCTCGTGCGCCTTTCTCCTTGCTTTAGGAATTTTATATACTTTTATGTTTCCACATTCTTCTTGGCGCGCCTTCGTCTTATGCTTCACTTTTGCCTTGGCCTTGTCTTTTGCTTTAGATTTTCTAACTTTTCCACCTTGTTTGTTTGAGGGTTAACATTGCCCCCCTCCTAGACAAGTGCGAGTCCCATGGCACTCACCTTCATAGGTAGCAGGATTTGGCATGCACCGAAGACATGGGTGAAAGGGACATCTGTGGTTTGCCGTGGAGGAGTTTTGGTGGTGGTACGGATGAAGATCGTTGGGTGCACGTTGGTGGTGATAGGGCTGGGAGTCACACTCATGGGTGGGCACAAGTGTTGATGTTCTGGGGATTCTACGACCAACGCTTCTTGATGGGCTTGCATGATGATAAAGGATAAGAATTGAGAGTTGAGTGTGGATAAAGGGAAAGAGACACTTTCGTGGGAGTCTTCAATATCTACAATTTAAAACCTCGCATATGTGGTCTCTCCCTTGGGGTAGTGCTAATCTTCTTTATCATGCATAAGACGTAGTTCAATTAGTTTGGGAGACAGGTTGAACTCGAAGCAAGCTGAGAGTATTTTCTTGCACTTGAGGACCCAAACTGTGTATATATTTTGGTGCAAATATTATGTGAGTGCTCGTGCATACTTAGATATTACGTAGTTAGAAGATCGCAAGCTGATTTTTGGTAACAATGTGTGGATGAAGCAAAGTTCTCCATGTTGAGGAGAAGTACACTTGAAGGTGTTGTGACAGCATGATGTAGCATAATTGAACATATTGATACCAAAACTTTGGTAGCCTAATAGCTGGTAGCTATATTGGGCTTGCTCGACGAGTATGGTGTACTTTTCATGGCCATTTGTGCGGTGCTTACCACAATCGATTGCAATGGTATTAAGGCAGAGTGCAAAACGGAATCGTGAAAATGGATTAGGGTGACAGGTCTAACCATAGGCAAGACAAGCTCCCTAGGTATGTCCTGCCCTTGATGTGCCCTGAACAATTGTGGGGGGTGTGTAGAGGGCTAGGGGACTAGTGGCGATAGAGCCAACCGACCAAGGTCACTGGGCATACCTAATTTGAGGGCCCCTAGGTGTCGTGCTGTGATTGTGAGTGTTAAAAAATAAATAAAAATAAAGAATAACATGAGCACAACCATTGCAATACTTTGAGGCTATCAACCTGTCAATTGGATTGGGAAATATCGAGTTTCAAAGGCTATGGTACTGGATATTACAGCAATGATTGTATCCTAGCCTTGTTGCTAGGGGAATAGTTATTGAGATGGAGAGAGACATTGAAGATTTTGCAAAACCTCTTTGAAACGTGTGATGTTGGTACAATTGAGGTAACAGCTACCGTGAGTGCCAGGTGTAGAGTTTGACCCAGAGGGAGAGAGTGGCCACTGATTATTCTTTGGGCCATGCAATGTGGGTGATCGACCAGGGTGATTTTCACCTTCAACGGTGTGGCTTCGTCATGGCTCTTTGTAAGGTTGGTGATCTTGCGGTGACTTGGGCATTGAACACTTTCGTACAAAGACCTAGTCATCCTCCATCCACTTGATACTTTGTGAGAGTATATGCAAGTCATATGTATCGATTATAATGAACAGATGCAACACAAAAAGATTTTACTTTATCAAAATCCTATGGTGCTAACCACGATGCATACCATTGGTGCTTGTTTAAGATGTAGCATGTATTAGTAGTAGGTCAGGGAGGTTTGTACAGTTAGGGAGCCTGCCCCTTTAACCATTTAAGGACAAAAAGTTATGGCAAGATGGCCTTTGTTATGTGGCTTATACAACATGGGGGCTATTCTATTTGTATGAGGTGGGTGAGTTTGGGTGGTTGGGCGATTGGGGCTGTGCCGGTGAGGGGCTCCCATTAGGATGGGTAGGGAATATATTAGCCAGGACCCGAATGGTGTAGTCACTGGCCGCATCTATTTCAAGAATGCTTTTAAAAAATTCATCGAATTCCCACTTGTTTCTAGCTGCCTTCTCCTCTTTCGAGCACTTGGTGCCCAAGCATCTGGTGGGGGACCTACATGGCCGGTGTTGCTATACCTCGGGTGCTCCCTTGAGCCTTCATCCTCTTGGCTTGGGGAGTTTTCGAGCTATGTCCTAGGGAGTGTCTCTTGGGCCCCCTTTTTGGCACGTACCTCTTTAGATTAGGCACGTAGCATTCTGGTGGAGGCGCTAGTGCCTTATGCTCCCTCCATGGTAGAGAGCTTCCTTGCAGGCCAGCTGCATTGTGTACTCCATGCTGTCTTCTGTGGGGAAATCTGCAAAATGTGAACCCAGTTTAGGCTTTGAGGTAGGATAGAATTATTTTCACGAAAGGGATTAAACAATGGATTATCAAGCACTTATGAGAAGGAGGGGTGAGGTGGGGCATGCAACGCTTGGTGTAGAGGGATAGTGCCATGATGATATTTGTCCTACTTTGACTACGGAGCATATTCCAGCCATTAGCAGATCTTGGCTTATGCTAAGTTGCATGGACTGGTTGTGATGGAGTGGAGCAGGGCTCATCCCTGGAAGAATAGACCGAAAAGGGAAAAGATGTATAGAAGGGGATGGTGCCCCATCTATGCTGTCAGAGATGTTGTCACGGCTTCCTATGGTGGTAATGAGGGTTGCATGCCCTCCACTTGGAGGTGGGAATGGTCACACGACTTCTAGATGTGTGTTGAGAGGAGGACCTAAGGAGCTCAGCCTGTCAAACCCAACTCTTCTCCTTGCGCTTGACTATCATTGCTTGTGTGTGTTGATATTATCTATACAGGGTCGCAAAACTCATTGTTCATTTATGTACATATTTATGAATCCATGTCACTTCGTGAGGATAAAATCCAATTGTAGAACTCAGGATTATACTGGAGTGTGGCACATGCATCCAGTACTCGTGGCAGCTTACTCAATAGCAATAGATATTTTGCAACATCAAGTAGCATGGTACCTTGTCCGAGCCTACTTGCAACATGTAGCTCCTCCTCAGTGACAACCTTATCAATTAGAGAGTTTTCTTGGCTAGTTTCAACTAAGTCAGCACTCGAAAGGAAGTTGGCGCCACATAGGTTGGATCTCTTTGAGACCACCATTTGGTCAATCACTCCTCTAAGATTGTCGTAATATGGGCTCCCAGTTCAGCCCATTGTAACGTGGTTTTCAAACCAACGCTTTTCAAATTGACTTCGACCCTTTGATTGTCGCTTTAGTTGCTCTATCTCTAAGAAATTTGGTTGGCAGAGCACATCATTGAATGTCACAGTTAAGCGTAGTTTGTTGGGCTTCCTCATCAGAAATGAGTTGCATGCATTCATGCAGGAGCCTGCCATAGTGCTCGTCAAGATGTTCTTGCTCTTCCCAGGATAGGGGAAATGGCAAGAATTCTTCAAGCAACTCCCTAGGAAATGCGCTTATGTCTACAAGGACATAGAAATGTGCGAACACTTTGAGTTTAGCATTCAACTCAGTTAAGCATTCTGCGACACTTCTATGTTTGATGAGGGCTTGCTCAGTTGCTATCTTATGCAAGATTCTAGGAGTTTCCCTAGGTTATAGTATAGTTGGGGGCTCAGGCCTAGATGAGCAAGATTGGTCAATGCTAGGATTTCTTATGTTCTCGGGGTTTCCATGTTTCTCATGAGGCCTTACTACTATTGTGTCATGATTCTCCTTGGATGTGACTAGAATAGTCTTGTCACCCTATTGTGACAATGTTGTATCCACTCTTGATTGGTCAATGCAAATTCTGTTGCCAGTGGATTGAGTGTTGCAAGCAACCGTTGATGGTAATGGTTGCTTTGATTTTTCAGAGCACATGGATGTGTCTGAGGTTTCACCGCTGTTAGAAGAGATGGCAACATGATCATTGGCAGATAGAGTCAACACTTTATTCCTAAGCTCATCGGCGCTCTTGGTCTCAATCTTCTTGGTGTCTACAGCCACTAGAAACTACCGTTGTTTTCTCCTCTTTTTCTTGGGCAATTGTGGTGCATCCTTTAAGGACTCAGGACCCTAAACCAGGTCAACCATTGAGTGAGACAGGAAAAGGCAGAATAACCCAGGGATGCTCGAGAAATGGAAGAATAGCAAAAACCTCAGGATCTCCCTAAATAATTCATGAAATTCAAAAAGGGGGATGGGGTGGTAGTGCTGTTAGGTGCCAAACGTCAAGCACAAACAAGCAAACCAATAGAGGGACCAGCTAGGGTCAAGGAGGTGGACCTAGCCCAAGAGGGGGAACCACCCCAGCCAGTCTTCATTGTTGATGACTTGACTAATGAAGAAGAAACGAGTCTTGTCGTTCTCTTGCGAGAGTACATAGACGTGTTTTCCTGGTCCTTAGGAGAGCTGAAGGGGGTAGACCTGAGTGTCATGACCCACAACATACCCATGACACTGGACACAATACCGATCAAGCAGCGGCCATACCCTATGAATCCTAAACATGCTCATGCTGTCAAGGAGGAGATTGATAAGCTAATGAGAGCAGGATTCATTTATGAAATTGAGCACACGGACTGGGTATCGCCCATAGTCATCGTGATGAAGAAAAATGGAAAAATCCGAGTGTGAGTCAATTACAAGAAGGTGAACACTGCCACCAAGAGGGACAACTATCCGTTGCCGTACATCGAGCACATGCTGGAGAGAGTGGTAGGCAAGGAAGCCTACAGTTTCTTGGATGGCTTCTTAGGGTACAACCAGGTGCAAGTGCATCCTACGAACATGCATAAGACTACCATCACTACTGAGTGGGGTGTCTTTGCTTACATAATCATGCCCTTTGGGTTGACTAATTCCCCTACCACTTTCCAACGCCTCATGTGCACCATCTTTAAGGACATGCTTCGCAAGGAGTTAGAAGTCTTTTTCGACGACCTCTGTGTCCACTCGACGTGGGTCGAACACTTAGACAAACTCTGAGCAGTCTTTAAGCGGTGTTGTTTATACTGCCTCTCCTTGAACCCCTTAAAGTGCCAGTTTTGGGTGAAGCATGGATGCATTCTAGGGCATGTGGTGTCAAAGAACGGCATTGCCACTTACTTCTCAAAGGCTAGGGTCATTGTTGACCTTCCACCCCCGAACAATTACAAAGGATTTCAATGCTTCCTAGGCCATACCGGGTACTATCGGCGGTTTGTACTCAATTATGCGTTGATCGCCAGACCATGGTATAAGCTGCTTATAGTCTTCGAATGGACTGAAGCATGTCAAAGGGCATACGAAGAGCTGAAGAAGGCTCTAACCACAGCACCAATCCTACGAGCCCCAGATTGATGGACCATCACCTTCCACGTGCATATCGACGCTTCTAAGTTTGCCGTGGGGGCAGTGTTGTGCCAGGCTGGAGAACACAATTTAGACTATCCAGTGAGCTTTGCTATCGGACAACTCACTAAGACAGAAATGAATTACTCAACGACGGAATGAGAAGGACTAGCCATGGTATTCGCAGTGAAGAAATTTTGGCATTACCTCTTGGCTACGCCCTTCACCTTTTTTGTGGACCATCAAGCCTTGCTATATCTAGTAAACAAACCTTGTGTTACAGGACGCATAACTAGATGGGTCCTTCTACTTTTAGAGTTCGACTTCTCCGTAGTGGTATGGAAGGGAAAGCAGCATTACATGGCTGATCACATGTCGCGCGTCCCCATCGGAGAAGCCACTGGACAAGGTGTTATTGATGAACTTCCCGATGCCCATCTGTTTAACCTCTCCAGCGGAGAGAGACCTATTTAAGGCTGATCTAACACCATATTGGGCAGATGACATAGTCCAAGTGCTTGAGCATGGACTTCCTGACTGACCAATAGAAAAAGCCCAGCTGAGGCAATTAATCCTTAAGATCCAGCCCTATCAGCTGATTGCAAGCCAACTCTGCAGGCTGGGACAAGACGGATTGTTGCGCAGATGTATGTGCGAATATGAGATGCATGATGTGCTCTCAGAAGTGCATGGCGGCATTGCCGGGGGGCACTTTAGTGGAGACACGACAACACGAAAAGTGTTGCAGTCTCAACTGTGGTGGCCCACGCTTTTTCGCGACACAGCACGATTTGTCAAGCACTGTGATGAGTGCCAGCGAAGGTCCCAATTTTGCAAAGATCGAATGGAATTAACCCCGGTTATTGCTCAACAACCCTTTGAAAAATGGGAAATTGATTTCATTGGGCCCATCAATCTTGCAGCACAGTATTCGCAGGCTAAGTACATCATTGTGGCCACGGATTACCTCACTAAGTGGATAGAAGTGCGAGACACAGGAAAAAACGATGCTAGAACGATGGCTAAGTTCTTATGGGAGCAATTAATCTCACGATTCAGTTGCACCATCAAACTGGTCAGTGACCAAGGCACGCACTTCATCAATGAAGTGATCGCACACCTCCTGTCCACCTTCCTCATCATCCATTGCAAATCCTCGCCGTACTACCCTCAGGAAAACGGCCAGGCTGAATCAACAAATAAGGTTCTCATCAATGTCCTAACCAAGGTCTTTTCTGCTTCATGTAGCGACTGGGACAACAAGTTGATGGCAGCTCCGTGGGCTTACCGGACCACCTATAAAACGGTTGTCGGTCAAACCCCCTTTAGGCTGACATATGGGACACAAGTGATTCTACCGGTAGAGTTCTTCATCCCTAGCCTGAGAATAGCGTGTCAAGAGTGATGGAAAGAGAAGGAGGCATGGATGCAACTACTAGTTGAGCTCGAACGTCTCTTAGAGACTCGTCTACTTGCCACCCATGCATTGATATGCGAAAAAGCCTGATGCAAGAGTTGGTTTGACAAGCACATCAAGCAGCGCAAGTTCGAACAGGGTGACTTAGTGCTCCTCTACTCAGTTAAAGGGCATAAGAAAAAGATGAAATTTAGAGGTCTTGGACCATTCAAGGTTCATGCAATCAGCCGAACAGGCAATGTCGAACTCGAGACCCTAAACGGTGAAGGAATAGGCTTCTTCAATGGTAGCTGTGTCAAGAAGTACTACCCTCCTACGCATCCTTTGCATGAACCATCAATGTTAGAACCGTCTTTCAAGGTCCGAGTAGACACAATCACTGAAATCCATGACGAGGATGAGGAAGCTGTGGAACCCGCATACCTTTGTATCACGGTCACGGCCAAACAAACATGTGCTTTCACCGCCTTGATTAACGAGGGAGAAAACTTCAACGTCCTGACCTACGATCATTGAACTCAACTTGGCCAGCCACAACTTCAATCCACCACTGCAAAATTAAGCCCATATGGGGCTCATTCCTACGCACTACTCAGCAAGTGTAAGACAGTCATTTCTATCGAGTCTGAGACTGTTCCAATGCTTTTCTACGTGCTACCAAATGCTAAAAACGCAGGCATAGAGTCACTGCTGGGGCGCACCTTCAAAAAGTAGACCCACTGCAATGTCGACTACGCATCGCAGTGCATCCACCTAGCAATAGGAAACGTTCGCATTGTTACAGCTTTCAGCAAGGGTTGCGCGACCTCATCCCGGGCCATCCAGCCCCCACCGATAGAAACACCCGTAGGCAATTCTAAGGAGGGGTGGGAATGCGGCTGCCACTCCCTGAGTCTCATCGCCCGCAACCCATATCAGCCCAAGCTAAGGCCCCACAATCCCACCTCCAATGGGTGCCTAAACAACCGCAACAGCCACCTAGGAGTCGACACTCCTACCCTTAGAAGACCAGAAACTCTTAACCTAGGAGGCCCAAATGCAGCCACAGGAATATACGTGTAATGAGTCAGAGATGGGTCCCCAAGGCTCTCTTGCACGCACAAGGCTACTATGAGGGCAATGCTTGGCTATGGATACCTAAGGCCCACGTGGCCAGAGGCACCACTCACACGCCAACCTCAAGCTCGATCATCCCAAAAACCGTATGACCTCGAAACCACGAGCTGCAGAGCTTCCCCGATTCGCAACCATCGAGTCCATCCATGCGTGAACCAACGGGAATCACCCAAGCGTGCTAGACCAATCAACAACCGCCAGCTCGAGCATCATTACAAGCAGGAAATGATCAGGGTTTCCAACTCCATCCTGAAAGCAATAGGCCATCACGCGAGGCCGCCACTAACCTAGCTTCCGTCCCAGCGACTCAATCGCAAGCTCCTGAAGTCCTACCACAACAACTCTCCATAGTCAAAGGCTCAAGTCCTACCAAATCCCAACCACCCGCAAGCGTTAGGCCCTCTTACGAGAGGAAATCCTTTCTCTCACTAGCAGCTGATTTAGCTAAGGAAACAGTGGATGATGTGGTGGATTGCATTAAACAACTGGACGCTACTTTTGTGTCGCTAGCTCTCAGCTACGATCACCTCGACTTAGGGCTATTGGATGAATCCTTCGCAGTCGAAGTTCAAACGATGCCTTATTCTTGGGAAACGTTTGAATTTGCATTTGCAAAAGCCCCTACCTCCGCTGCTAAGTTGCTCAATGGTGAGATCTCAAAAGAGTAGGCAATCAAACAACGCCTCATCACGTCGTATGATGTCATAGTAGGACCGAGCCCACCGACTCCCCTTCAAAGAGGAAGAGAGAACGTGATACAACATCAACCTGGAGAACCGCGCCTATAATCAGCTGAAATTCCAAACTATCCACAATTTGGAAGAATTAGTGGCCAAGGAAGAGGCGGCCAGGAGCATTGTGGAAAGTTGCAACCTTAAAAAGTACCTGGAAAGTTTCTCATGAGAACCTGAGCACACGAGCTATGTGGAATTCCTCAGGACCTACAATCCCGATGGAGAGTGCGGCACTATCAGAGTGGGGAGAGGACAAAATGCTAAGTAGGTGCTCGTCCATCTAACCCCGGCCTTGGTGGAGAAGGCACTAGGGCTGGAACCGAAGGTGGAGAAGAAGCAAAAGAGGGACGTGTATGCCATGTTGGGGATGATGAAGGAGGAAGTGCTGATGAACGATGGCATCAGTATCCAAGACATCCCCAGCACAGAGACCAGGCTACAAGCGAAGCTCGTACATGAGCTCTTCTCCAGCCAGTGCTATAGTACGCTGATGCACAGGATCAGCGTACCAATATTGGAAAATGTAGCGGCCCAGACCCTACATGAAGTCGATTGGAACGGCTACATGCACAAGACTATCGATCAGGTAGCCCGAGCTCTAGCATTAGGAAGCCTGCCAGCAGGAGGAGAATCACCGATGTCGAAGGCCAGAGAAAGAAAAAGGGCTTCCTCCAAAGCCTCATTCATTGCATATGGGGGCATTTTAACGGAGCTTATCCAAGAAGCCGTAAAGGAAGTAGAAGAAGGGGAGGGAGAAACACCCGCCGCCCCATCAACACCAGGACAGGTCTAGCGATAGGATGGAGACAAAGGAAGAAGGGGAAGAGCAGAAGAGGAAAAAGCAGGTTGACGAGACTAAGAAAAAAGCAGCGCAGAAGAAGAAGAAATAGGATGAAGGCCGTAGAAAGGAGAGGGAGGACTTGGAGAAAGAAAAACGACAATCCCTCAAGGAGGTAGAGGAGAGAGAAAGGAATAAGAAGCAGGAAGAAGAAGAGACAACGGAACAAGTAAGGCATGATAAAAAGGCATCCAAGCGGGAAGCCGAAAGGAGAAGAAAAGAAGAGCAAGAGGAAAGAGAAAAACTAGAGGAAGAATGCAAAAAGGCAGAGGAGGAAAGGAAAAGAAGAGTCGCGGAGGAGGATGAGGAGTTAAGAAGAAAGGAGAAGGAGGACCTGGCAAAATCTACCCGCCAGTCCATCGAGCAGCAGTGCAAGGCAGATGATTCAGAAGCCTGGAATCAGCCTAGGGAAGAGAGGCCTAGCTCCAACATGCAGGCCCTAGAACCCGCGCCCCCCGCAATTCCAGAAGGAAAAGGCAAAGCATCCCTGCATCCCATCCCCACCCTCATGGCGCCCCCCGTTGAACCCACTATGCCTACCCCTAGCATCCCCACCAGCTTGGAAGTGTCCAACCTGGTGGCCTGGATGCAATACTTCATCAGCAAGGAAATGGCCCAAGGGAAAAGCACAGAGACAATGATCACGGGACCAAAAAGGCCAGCTACAGATGCTGAATCAAGGCAGGATCAAAATCGCCCGCGCATGGAGGCCTCAACCACCCCCACCCACACAACAATGATGCCACTAGCTGGTTATGACGAATATGTCGCTGAGCTGCTCTCCCAACTAGAGAGGGAGAAGGAGGAGAAAATGATGGCTGTGGCTGAGTTGATGGTAGAAAAAGAGTCAGTGGGGCGGCTTTCAATTGGAAAAAACTTGCATCATCGCCATGCAGCAACGCCAAATCTTCGAACTCAAGCAAGAGTTGAAGGCCAAAGAAAATAAGGAAGAGAGTTACAAGCAGCGGCGGCTGGAGGATGAGAACCAAGAACTCGTGCAGATGCAGTGGGAGTACAAACTCCTCCTGATGCAATATAAGGAACTGGAGTCAAAGCATAAGGAACTGGAGTTAAAGAACGCCGTCATTGAGCAGATGATGGGGGAGCTGAATGCCAAGGAAGAGGAGAGGAGCCAAGAGATGGAGCAACAACGAAAGAAGATCAAGTCTATCTCCGATCAACTACATCTCGGGAAGATAGAACAAGACAATATGGGCAAAGAGCTCAGGGCCCAGGAGCAGAAGTTCGTAACCTTAGCTCAAAAGCAGGGGGAGAGCATGGAAGGAATGAGCAAAAGGGCCGAGGAATGGGCTACGCAGAATGAGGCGCAGGTGAAGGCTCTGGCGCGGCACCTTGCCTTGGCGAAGAAGGAAAAAATCTTGGCAGAAAGCAAAGCAGCCGCCATCCAGACAGCCTTCACCACCCAACAACAAGCCTTCCTCAATACGCTGTTGGATACAACTCAACCAGAGGGAACAGAGTCGATGGAGGTGGTAAAGAAGAAATTAAGCATCGCAAGCAGAGCTCTGCACGAGGGGTTGCAGATGCCACCCCAACTTGTAGAGGTAAGGTTGGGCCTAGAGGAGCAACGGAAGTATCTACTACTGGCCGACCTAACCCCCCAGGAGATAGATGCCCTCGGCTTTGAGGAAAGAACACTACAAGAAAACCGATAGGGGGAGGAAGTCGAATTCAAAATTGACATGAACAGATTCAGAGAAGATGTAATCCTACAACCCCAGACAGGCCATCCTTAAAGAGCGGCGAAAAAAGCTGGTGGAAGAGGCCAGAAAACGGCTGCAGGCCAAGCCCGTCCTGTAGCCATCTACTCCCCTCCCACCATGCCCTGAAGACGTACCTATGCAATTCCACGTAGAACTGGTGGTCTGGGAACGGCAAGAACTGGAAAAGGACCCTTTCTCCTTCAGTTTCCTTATGCCTGATAGTCTAAGAAGGGTCCTGCCGATCAAGGCGATGGAGGAGGTGATAGCGACTGGCAGTCAACTAGGCCAAAGATGGTTGGAGGACAGGGCAAGAACCCCCACCTTGTGGGGCACGGAAGAGGCCGAATTTTGGCAAGACAAGATATACGAGGTGCCACACACGGTGATGGGCTACAACTGGCAACCCCTCTGGAGGAGGCGAATATGTAATACCAGCATGCTTTCCTGGATGGATTTTTGTAACACCCTACCCCATGAGTGGAACAACCCCACGTTTATGGCGTATCCCTATAGGGTAGGTGTGGATTTTATCGCCACCCTCCATGGGAGGCACAACTTCCCCATTATCTACAATGCCAATGCCACTTCCTTTGAAAATGCTCTACTTTTTTATCTAGGAAGCCTGCCCGCCTCCATGACGCGTTTTCTTGCGGAGTTCTCCTGCCCAGATCCCGCATTCATAACCACCTGTAATTACCTTAGGCTCCTTAAACTCCTACTTAAGCAAGATCCAGCACCGCAAGAAAGCGGCTTGCCTCCCCTCTTTTTGATCCTAGTGCTATCGATAGTTGCGCCATGACCCGCTTAATGATGTGGGCTAGCCTTCTACCTTCATTTTGCCTAGCGCTCCTAGAGGATATGAGCGACAGCCAATTCACTAGGTGCAACCACCCCTTCCTATCCACCACCTCTCTGCATGTCCGCATGAACCTGAAAGGGTACATGCAGAGCCATCAATTTTTACGCAAATCCATCTTCCTGCCCTCCCCCCCTCATTCTGACGACGAGAGCTATCCTTGGCTGTCTTGCTTCTCATGTAATACTATCCCGCAATGTGAAAAAAAAAAAGATCACTGCACCTAGGGGTCCTTAAGTTAGGCGTGTCCAGTGACCTCGGTCGGCTGGCTCCACTCCTAACTCCCTAGCCCTTTTTGATCCCCCATGTCACACTTAGGGCACATCAACAGCAGGACACACCTAGGGAAGTAACACTCCCCTATGGTTCGACCTGTCACCCTAAGCCACTAGCACCACTCCCCCTTGGCACAAATGGGGTCCTCAAGCATGGGACATCACCCGGGTCCCTGCGGTTAGACCCACTTCCCCATTTCACTAGCACGAGCACACCACACCAACACACTGACGACAGCACCCCCTAGGTAGAACACCGCACCTTCTTCTTCAGGTACACCACAACCGCCCAACCACCAACTTTGGAGGCCCTTGTCCACCCATGCAATCCACTGAGCTGCTTCAATGACCATTGTTCTTGAGCTTCCACAAACCCCTAAGTCTACATGTGGCCCTTAACCTTACACCCATGCCAAAAGTGCCATGGGACTGGCACCCGTCTAGGAGGGGGGTAATGTTAACCCCAAGGCAAGATGGCGGAAGATGGAGAAAAAGCAAAGAAAGATGAAAAAAAGAGCGAAGACACGCAAGCGGCCCCTAAAGATGGACCGGGGAAAAAAGCGCAACCTTAAAAGAAAAGGCTCCTCAAAAACTCGAAAAATCTTTGTAAAAGAGCACCAAGCTCCCTCCTATGCCCATTGTAAAATATTAGACGGGTATAGGCTAGAGGCACGGGGCTAAAAGAGGAAATAGAAAAAGGACCTTGCCACAATGGCCGATCATGTAAAAAAGGAATGGGTGCCCATGGGATTTTAGGGTTTGTATATATAAAGTTCAAAAAGTGAATAAGAGATCATTCCTTGGTGTATGGCAAAAGGAGTCTTCTTCTTCTTCTCTCCTTCTCACCTTCTTGCTTGTGTGTGCTCTTGAGAGAGGGAGTGTGAGGAAGTGAGTGTGTGTGAGAGTGAGGGATCAAGAGGGTGAAGCTCTTCACCATCTCCTCTTCTTCTTCCTCTCTCCCCTTCTCTCTTCTTGCGGGCGCAGCTATGGAGGATGGAGCTTGGAGGTGGAGGAGGCTTGAGGATGCTTGAGCTAGCATCTAGGATCGTGGAGCTACCGGTGTGGGGAAGAGAGGAGGCAACTCATATCGGCGCTAAGGTAAGCTCACTACACCCGTAGGATCGACGATGCGTCGGCTAGGTGAGAGATAGCCATTAGAGCTTGCTTGGAACGCTTGAAATAATAAGCAGTCCGTGGGTCTTGCTGGTTGAGCGAAGGCTCTCATAGGAGGACCTGTCAGGGCGTGTGTTTTCTCTCCAACCTACTCGGGGGAGGCACAGAGGGGGCAAAGCCTCCTTTGCAGGGGTCCTATTAATGGGGCTCTATGGCACCCAGCTATGTCTCAGGGTTTGCTCCTACTGGTGGGTTCTTTGAATTATTATGATTCTATGTGAGTTCCTTGTTATTGAAAGTAGCTGTCAATTCATTCACACTTGTGCTTAGTGCTTTCCAGTGCATAGTGCCAAATCAGGCTTTCTCCCTTTTAGTGCACTTTAAATAATGAAATCAACGTGGGGTGCAAATGCAAAATGAACAATGAATTTTCCACATTTTCCCCTTTTGTTCATAGCCTAATATGGCTCTAAGCGCATTTCCTAGCTGTCCTCTCGTGTTGTCTAGGGTCTATGCTGCACACTCTACACTCCGTCAAGTCCAGATTGGATTCTAAGGGTCAATTTCAGCTCTAAGTCTCATCTGTTCTATGGCTTGCTCTAGATGTTGACTCTAGGCTGCCCTAGTGTGGCTTCTCCAATTTCTGGCTTCTAAGAGCTGGGTCAAGTACTCAAGGATATTTAAGAATGTGTTCGGAGTGGCCTTGGCCTGAGGAGGTGGCTCACTTACCAGTTTAAAATGTTCTACCCTGGGGGTCTGAGTCTAAGAGTTGGACCATCCGAGTCTGGGAGTCGGACCATCCGTCTGAGTCTGGGTGACCATTGGTAGAGTGGTGCAATTGGTATCTGGTTTGACTACTGATAGAGTCGGACTACCTAGGATGGCTGGGCGACAACAAAATGATCGGATTGAATCCCTTCTATACCTGCACTTCACAATCTCTCTCTCAAGCTCTCTCTCTCAATGTCTGACTACAAAATGAGGCTTCTCCTGAACTTTTGAGCCTCTTATTTCCCTGCTTAAGTCTCCTTCAACCTTATGGTTGCTCCTCTTGCACCCATCTACTCAAGATTTAGATTTTATGCCCCTTTCTCCCAGTTTTCAACCTATTTTCAGCAATAGAAAACCCTTCTATTTTCCTTGTTTCCTTGGTTCTCATCCTATCCTAGCACAACAAAAATAAAAAATAGTGGCTTAGGTTGATTTACCTACTTTCCTACTCAACAAATAACCAAAATACTTACTTGTTCTGAAGATCAAACCACCTAAATCTCCTATCTATCTCAAGCAGCGGTTTCGGCTGAAAACCCTACTTCTATGCTCAATTCAAAGTGTGTGGCACTCAAGGCTTGATTGCGTTAGTCCCGACAACAGAACCAAAATGAAGGGAGCTTCAAGCTCAACCCCCAAGGCCTACAGACCACTTATTGATCAAGCGTTTCAAGCCAAGCGGCCATGGCTACCTCTCACATAGCCGACACGCCCTCCCTACCTATGGGGTGTAGTGAGCTTACCTTGATGCCCAATCAAGTACCCTCCTCTCCCGTGCACACTGGTAGCTCCATGATCCTTAAGGAAAGCTCAATCAGCCTCAATCTCTCTCCAACAAGCTCCATCCTCCATGCCGCGTGAGACAAGAGAAGAGTAGAGAAGAGAAGAAGATAAAGAGAGGAGATGGGGAGCTTCTTCTCCTCGATCCCTCACTCTCACACACTCACTTCCTCACACTCACTCAGTCCCTCTCTCAAGCACAAGCAAGAAGGAAAGAAGAAGAGAAGAAAAAGAAGAAGCTTTTTGCCACACAAAAGAATGAGCTTCTCATTCATTTTTCAACTTTATATACAAAACCCTAAATCCCTTTTGGGCGGTCATTCCCTAATCCCCTTTTTTACATGGCCAGCCATGGCCTAGGCCCTTTTTCCCATTATCCTCCTATCTTCCTTGCTTCCTTCTTACAACCCATCTACCTTCACAAATTTCACAAGTGAGAGCCCGTCACTCTTAAAATAAATCATGATGCGGCCTACACCTTTTTTACAAAAGTATTGACTTGTAGTTTTTCTCATGCACCTTTCTACTTGCTTTAGGACTTTTCTGCACTTCTTATGTTTCCACATTTTTCTTGGTGCGCCTTCGTCTTCTGTTTCACTTTTGCCTTGGCCTTGTCTTCTGCTTTAGCTTTTCTGACTTTTCCACCATGTTCGTTTTAGGGTTAACAATGTTATCGAGGTATGGGATGGGGAACAAATTTGGAATTGTTATAACATTTAGCTTTCTATAAACTGATATAAATTTAGAGCTTCTTATTTTTCTTGACAATGGATGAGATCCACTCTACTTGATCCGCTAGAGTGATGAGGCCAACTAGGAGGAATTAGCTCCCAACTCTTCCTTTTTTAAGTTGGCTATAGTTGTAGCTTGAGCCACTTCTACCTCAAAGTCTAGATTCTGGATTTCTAGATCATTAGGATTCTAGACTTGGGCTCATTCTGGCTCCTGGGTAGGGTTGAGTAGGGAGTGTGGATCCAACTACTATTGACTGATCCACCAAAAAAACTACTTCCAAGTGGGCATTAGCTACCAAGAATGCAACTTCCTTGTCATTATCCATGCCATCCACCATATCGACCATCTCTATGGCCATTGGCCGATAGGCTATTGATGGAGCCAGAATCTCATTTAAGAAGATACAAATTTTATTATAACGTACATGAATGGTTAGTAGGTCGTAATCCCAACAGACCCATGCTTGTTGCAGCCATGGCCGTTTGAATAATAGGCCGCAATCTTCATCTGCATGCTCCATGTTGAGAACTACCAAGAAAATCAGCAATGGCACACTAGTAACATCCATGAGAATTGATTAGATAATGCCGAGTGGTTGCACTCTTTATTGGTTTGACATTCAGACTAGAAATGGTATTGGCTCCTAGTTCATTAGCCCAAAATCTCTACAAGTGGCGAGAGTGATGATATTGACTCCAGACCCACTATTCTGTGAAAACGCATGGATCTAGGACATGGTAATGCAGAAGCTATGGGGTTTGAAAGATGAAGACCAAACTCATGAGGACATAGAAAAAGACAAGATCAAATTGAGAACGGAATTTAGGTGACGGGAAGTGCTTAAAAATAGCAAAAAATTATGAATATCAAGGGAAAAATATTCACCTTCAAAGGCGGCGGCTCGATCTAGGACGATTTTAAGCGTCAAAGTGCTTTAAAGGTGCCCGAGCGACACTTGTTGATTTTTCATAATTTTTCAGATAGTCGTGCGGGTTGACATGAGCCACTGGCCAATGCGGGATGCTAAGCCATACGCTCAGGATTTTTCAGAGCTCAATTCCGAGTCCGGACGAGGAAATGGCCAAGAAACCGGTCAAGATACGAAGAGGTGGACTTATTTTTTGCCAAAGTGGGCATGACCCTTGGGAGCCCAAGAAATTTTATGCAACATGAAAGATAGCATCAAATTGTGGTGAGAAAAAAGAAGAGGAAAGAAGGCGCCATCACGTCCGATTTTTGCGCTCCATGGATGATGATGCTCCCTCCTGCCTGTGAGCAACCCCCCCAATCGACATTCGGCATTGATTCTCCTCTGAACCCTGACTCTATTGCCGCCTTCGCTCGTGCAATGATGCTCTCTTTGAAGATCTCTGATTTCAGTCTTTCTCTCTCCTCCCTCTCTCTCTTCTAAAGGCAAGTTCATGTGGGAAGAAGAAGGAAGAAGAAAGAATGATGGAGGCTTGTCCAGCATGGATCGGATTGCTCCACGGGCTGGAAATGGTGATTGGTGATTGTGCTGGACATGAAGTGCTGCTGATTTTCAAATTTGCAGCCATAGACATGAAACCCGAAACACGCAAATAAGCGGTAATTCAAAATTTTCAAAGGAAATTTGAGATTTTATGGCTTTGGATTGATGAAATGTTGTTCATGTGGGCTAAAAATTGTGTATATTGCTGTTTTCCATGAGTTCTTGCTGGTCATAATCAGAAAATAAGGAAAATATGCATCTTGTGGTTCAAAATAATATGCTAAAACACGTAAAATATGAAAAATCAAGGGGAAATGATGGTTTTTAGCATAAAAATGGGAAAGTAAATAGGAACACCAACTAAACTTTCACTTTTCTGCAAGAAGGAACTAAGGGCCACAACCCATAACCTGTTTTGAATTTTCAGTAATTAAATAATGCAAAAAATAAGGGAAACTACAAGAAAAGGGTGGAAAAACCCTAAAAAATAGGGGAAAAATATATTTTGGGCTTCGAAAAATAAGGATAAATAAGAACAATGTTTGTGAATGTTTGTGGGGACTGAAGCATGAGGATTTGCCTCAGTTCAACCCCACCTTCTTGTTCTAGTGTGTTTTTTTCCGTTTTTTCCACATAAAATGATGGTAAAATACCCTATAAATCTATCCAACGATGCAATATTTAAACGGGGAAGGGTAGAGAAGTTGAAATACGTCTAAATGCCGTGTGAGATGATGGGAAAGTTGCTGATTTCTATGCATAGCATTTAGGGCGGATGATAATTAAAATTAAGAGCTTAGTAGCACGAGGATCACCTCGGTGCTAGGCCCAGGCACCGAAGCACGAACGGTAGTTGGAAACCATTAAAAGAATGTTTTCGCACTTGTGCACGATACTGTTTTGCTAAATGTTTGAGCACTAGGCATCCACCAAATGCATAGAGCATGAAAAGAATTTAAAAAAGTATCAGTGACCAGCTCCTGGACATGCATTGCAATTGGTTTATTAGGACATGACCTACGTCGAGAGACAGTGAGGTACCCATGCTGTAGGTAGACGCGGGTCCCAAAGGGGAAAGCAAGTGAGGAAGAAATGGTACACTCCTGGACACGCTTATTTGGTACCTTGAGCGACTTTTGTGCGAAATGTTTAGATGTTGAGCGACGCACTGAGGGGCCAATCCCCGAGGTGTAGGAGAGTCGCAGAGGGTTGACGGCATTCAGCCGTAGGAGGAACCCCATGTGTATGTGATTCGAGCCTTTTGGCTATGTGAAAGGGACTCCCTCTGAGGAGTAATATTGGGTTAGGATCAGTTGGACTACAACGTATTACAAACACAATGTTTAGGAAGGCAGAGATTTTGATAGACGCTCTTGGCTGCGAGGCCGAGGGGTTGTCTTGTGCGTAGTGACGAGGTCTGGCTAGTGCATGAGCCAGTGCCGGCCCGTTTTTAGGTCCATCAGTGGTGCGTCTGTCGGGAGCCGCTTAAAAGTGGCGGTTCTCGAATCCTGGTTGTCTAGGGACCAACTAGCAGTTTATGCCAAAGGATACTGAGATTGATCCGTTATTTATTGATAAGCATCGTCTAGCAGAAATCCAAAAGCAAGAAAGAGACGAAAGAGCTAGGTGACGTGCTGAAATTTTTAGGAGATATTCCCCTAAGCGTAGCGGTGCTGAACCCTTACGAGGGAGTGGATCTAGTGGTCTTGGAGCCATAAGCAACAAGTTAGAAGAAGGTGGAAGCTCTAGTGCTCCCCTTTCTGCCATAAGCATGTCTACATCAAGTGCGGGAGGTGTAACCCAACCGTCCCCTATTCCTAGTGCAAATCCAATCCTCGTTATGGCGCAGCCTATTGCAATTCCAGCAGGAACGACCGATTTGCTGGCTCTAGGTTACTCGCTACCCATTTTTAATGGGCTAGTTGAGGAAGATGCGGAACTTCACATTAGGGAGTTTCAAAAGCTGATGTTTAACTGTCGCATTCAAGAAGAAGGACATTTAATGATGTTCTTCAATATGACTCTCAAAGGAAGAGCCGCTATATGGTATCATGGTTTAGAAGCCGGAACCATATTGAATATTGATTCATTTTATGGAGCTTTTCGAAGGGAGTTTGCCCCTGAAAGGGGTGGGCAATATTGGTTGCGTGTACTCAACGTGACCCGCCAAGAACCACACGAGGATATTCGTGCTTATGCGAAGAAGATAAAAGAGGTTTTCCGTAAGTTGGACACCTCTATTCCTATCCCCGCAGCTACCCAATTGCAATATTTCCTACATGGTTTGGACTTTAATATCCAATTGCAGTTGAGTAGTGTTCCCTTGGGGGATATAGATACTGCCATTACACGAGCACAAGAGGTGGAATCTCGACTACAAGCAGCCTATGCTTCTCGAGGTAATTCGAATATGGGTTTAGTATTGGGAAATAATGTGGCAATGGCCAATGGCAGTAGTGGCCAAGGGATAGCGATGGCTAACCCTAATGGGAGAGGAAACATGATACAGAATGTCCCTTTATTACCAGCTCCCCCTAGCATGTCGATGCCTACAGACAGTCAAATGGCTCCAAATGGTGGAGGCCAGGCGGTCAATTCTAACATCATGCCTGTGGCTCAACAACCAGTGCCTAATCAAATTGTTAGGTCGATGGAACGACATGGTAATGACCAAGGCTATGAGTCGAGTGCTTCCAATGTTCTTGGCGAGGTTAAGGACATGATGAAGCATTATACCGACATGATTACGGAGCAGTATCGACAAATAGCCGTTGATGTCAACTTCCTTAAAAAACAACAAAATTTGATAGGAAGTAGACATCCAGATGAGGGTGCACCTTCGAGGTTTAGTTGCAAATGGTGTGGTGGGCAGCACTATCCAAGAAATTGCCCAAATGTTAAGTGCGACATTTGTGGAAAATCTGGCCATTTAGCAGCTACTTGCTGGAGTAAGATCAGTTCCCTCCAGTGAGGAAGTCGGCAACCAGGCCCTGTTAATCATCGTGCGCAAGGAAATGATTCCCAGCAAGAAGATGGGCCTAAACAAATACTTCAACGACCAAAGACTATAGTAGAGGAGCTACCAAGTGGTAGTGGGGTCAGTTTGATCGAGGCTGTACGCGTAAATGATGCTGAAACCTCTAATCTGCGAGCTATCCTTACAAGAGGTCAAAAGGGTAGAGAAGCCGACAAGGATAAGCTTGCCGATGGAAACCCTAAACAAGGCAACAAAGGAACACAAGTTTTGGACCCTTCCATGGAAGGGGGACCTTTGAAGCTCGTAGAAAGTAAAACCGATAAGGAACCACCAAAGAAGAAGGTGAAAGTTAAGAAAGAGGCAATAAAGCCGGTTCAACGACCTAAAGAGCGGATGGTTTGGCGTGAAAAGCGAGCTCTATCGAACTATCATGAATTCGATTTGGCGAGCTCTCTTTGCGAAGTCAAGCCGGATGTGAATCTCTTACAGCTTATTAAGCTTTCCCCAGGAGTATGTAAGGAATTTAGAAAGATCCTACATACCGGGTATATCGTAGAACCTTTGGGTATTGCGCGAGTTGGTGATGACTGGTTCGAGCATGCTAAGAAGCATTGCCCAAGGGTTGCAGCCTATGTCGATGGTATATTAGTAGATTATGCCATTGTCGACACGGGATCATCTGTTAACATTATGAGTTTTGAACTGATGGAAAGGTTGGGTCTTGCGATCCAGAAAGATACCTCCACAATTCTCAGAATGGTAGATGATAATTTGAGACAGCTGGAAGGCTGCATTACTAAGGTCCATGTCACTGTTGCAAATGTAGAATGCTTGTTTGACTTTAAGGTGATTCGTTTTGCAGGGCGTCCAAGTTACCAAGTATTTACTCGGACGACCTTGGATCTTGCAAGCGGATTGCCAAGTAGATATACCTGCCGGTTGATTGATATTCGGCAGAGGTGCCCAGCGTGTGGTGGTTGATGCTTATCCTGAGTCCCCGCAGAGTGAGAGAGCTCCTCTATCTTCTACAGAATTGGAGGCATTAGAAGATTTATCTGGTAGTGAGATATCATCGAGTGATGAGTCCAAAGAGGGATCCACTACGGAAGACATCTATCAAATCACTTTGAATGAGATGATAGAGGGCCAAGATCGTATAAGAGATGCAGATGTTATCGAGCTAGACCTTGGTATGCCTGATGATTCGCGGCCAATCAAATTAGGGTCTATGCTCAGCTCAGCAGAAAGGGAGGACTATGTGGCCTTGATCCAGGAATTCCGTGATATCTTTGCCTGGAGTTATGATGAGTTGAGAGGCATTCCTCCTAGTCTTGCTGTTCATACAATTCCGTTGAAAGAGGGCAGTCGTCCTGTACGACAGAAAGTAAGGCGTATGCCTTTTGAACTGGGGGACGGGCTATTTGAAGAGTTATAGAAGCTTCGAAAAGCGGGTTTGATTTTTCCTGTGCAACACACGGAATGGTGTTCGCTAGTTGTGATTAGAAAGAAGAAGAATAATCAAATCTGATTATGTGTAGACTTTAGGGAGCTGAATAAGCAGATAGTCAAGGACTTCTACCTGTTGCCATTTATTGACCAGATTTTGGATCAATTAGCGGGTAGGGAGATATATTCGTTTATGGATTGCTTTGCAGGATACAACCAAATGGCAATTGCAGAAGAGGACAAGTTGAAATATGAATAGCAGATAAGACATTCGGTGACATATCCCCTGAAGAGTTGAAGGTGTTTATTGATGACTTAGGGGCCGCCACCGTGAGAGGAAGGCAGTTGCTCATTTTAAGAAAATGCTATGAGCGCTGTAGACAATTTTGCATCACCCTAAACCCACGGAAGTGTGTTTTTGGAGTACCTTATGGACTGTTGCTGGGTCATGTAGTCAGTTCGGTGGGAATTGCAACAGACCCCGAGAAGGTCAAAGTTATAGTTGCCATGGGTTCACCACACACTCCGAAGGAAGTTCATAGCTTTTTGTCTTCGGTTGATTATTACCGTAGATTCATAAACGCCTTAGCAGAAAGAACGTTGCCGCTTACAAATTTATTGTCCTTTAGCTGTTTGTTTGTATGGGGTGACCCTTGTAAGGTAGCATTCGAGGATGTGAAACAAGAGCTAGCAAGAGCGCCCATTTTAAAAGCACCTAAAAGAGGTGAGGTGTTCTATATATTCTCAGCAGCCACCATGTATAGTATCAGCTGCTGCTGTTTAGCCCAAATTTGGGAAGAGAAGTGGTACCACCCGATTGCTTTTGCCAGCCGGAAGCTGGGGGTATCTGAAATCAATTATACTTACACGGAGAAGTTGTGTCTAGCGATGGTCTTTGGGACCAAGAAATTTAGGCATTACATTCTCTATGAGAAAGTCGTGCTTTATACGAAGGCAGAGGGGCTTCAACTATTGATGAATAAGCTATAGCCGCCTGATCGTCTAGCAAAGTGGTTGCTCACTTTGCAGGAATTTGATTATGAAATCAAGAGTAAGCCACCAAGGTTGCAAGGCATCGTGGAATGTCTAGTGGAATTTGGGGAGCCGAAAGAATCTGTGGCTGAAGGTAGTGACATGGAGTTGTTATTTAAAATAGATACGACATCTATTCCCTCCTGGTATGCTGCAATAACACATTATTTATCGACGGGAGAGGTGGGATCCGAATTATCTAAGGCTGAGAAAAGGAAAATTAAGTAGCAAGCGTTAAAGTTTGCTTTGATCGCAGGTACGTTATATCGGCAAGGGGTTGATAATATCTATCGCCGATGCGTGATGCCTGACGAGGTGCCATTAATTTTGGAAGAGTGCCATGATTCTGCTTGCGGTGGCCATTTTGCTGGACGGCTTACAGCACAAAAGGCTTTAAGAGCAGGTTATTGGTGGCCTGCCATCTTCTAGGATGCGTTTGCGTATGTTAAGAGATGCGATATTTGTCAACGACATGATAGTCGAGAGAATAGGAAACGACCACTCACCCCTATTATGGCGATACTTCCATTTGAGAAGTGGGGAATAGACTTTGTGGGTCCTATTACTCCGTCGTCGACTACACAAAAGAGGTACATCATTGTAGCAACTGACTACTTCACAAAGTGGTCAGAAGCACGTGCAACAAGGAAAGATGATGCTAAAGAAACTGTTAGTTTCCTTTTAGAGCAGATAATATGCCGGTTTGGTCCGCCGAAAGAATTAGTGTCGGACCGCGGAACGCATTTTCTAAATAAGGTGATTAAAGGTTTGACAGAGATGTGGCAAATCAAGCATAACAAGACAACCCTATATAATCCGCAAGCCAATGGGCAAGTTGAAAGCACCAACAAGCAGCTTGTGGGCATCCTGTCCAAAATTGTGTCGGAAAAGAAACGGGATTGGGATAAAAAGTTATATGTGGCAGTGTGGGCCTACAATACGACCTTCAAACGAGCCACTGGCCATACCCCGTTCAAGCTAGTATATGGGGAGGAAAGTATCTTGCCTTTAGAGATTGAGTTGCCGACCATTCGGTTTGCCATCAATCATTCTTTGAGCGATGAAGATGCACTTTTTGAGCGCTTGATGACATTGGCACATTTAGAAGAGCTTAAACTACAGAGCTTATTGCACCAAGAAGTGGCGAAGCGCCGAATGAAGCAGTTACACGACATCAAAGCCAAGAAATACACCTTCAAGAAAGGATAGCTTGTTCTGTATTATGATGCACGACGTGAATTATTTCCAGGCAAGCTAGAACCCAAATGGGATGGGCCCTATCGGATCTTTCGAATAGGAAAGAATAAATCCACAGTCTTGATAGCTGACCTTGAGGGGATAGAATTTAAAAATAAGGTTAATCTTAATAAGATTAAACCTTATTATTTCTGATTGCACTAAAGCTATGACTGCCTTGCAGGTCTAGGAGAGATCGATCAAACATCTGCAAGGAAATCGTGATAAAGGTTGATGGGTCGTCTGATCCCTTATTTAGAACACCCATGTTTGGAACAGAGGTATCATCAGGGAAAGCTCATTTGGTGGAGCAAAGGATACAAGGTGATTGAGCAAGAAGGCGGGACATTTATTTGGGAGATCAAGGTCTTCTGCCATCACTGCCTATAAATTTTGACGAGCATCCCTGTTGAATTCAATGATGATGGAGGGATGGAGCCTACAGTCCACCCGCTGAATATGCTGAACTTCGATTACCATAATTACGAGTAGAGTTCAGGATGGCGGGATATGTAAACCCTTTATGGACGTACACCTTATACTTTGATGGGGCGTCCAGGGGTCCATGCAAAAAAGGAAGTGTAGGAGTTGTCATCCGAGACCCCCGACGACGCATTGTCATGAAGTTAGCTGGTTATCTCGGGGTGAATTTTACCAATAATATGGCCGAATACAAAGCCCTGATTATGGGTTTGAATATTGCAAAGAAGGGTGGTATCCGTCAGTTATTGGTGAAAGGGGAACTCTCAGTTGGTTTTAAATCAACTCAATGGGACGTACATGGTACGAAACCCCATCCTTTGCATGTACCATCATACTGCCATAGCCCTGCTAGACAAATTTGATAGAGTGTCTTTTCAACTGATTCCACGGAACTGGAATCAGTTTGCTGATTCATTGGCTAATTTTGTGTATGAAGAGGACCTCTTCTTTAATTGTGGCCCTTGTCCCGATATATCTATTGACGATGAGACAGGACCTGGTCGCTTGTGGGGTATGCTTTCTGAACATGCCCTCTTTGGCAGACGATGGTTGATCTGGGTGATGTAGAGGGTAAGCGAGACTCATCTGCCTTTATTATCTTGGACCCACAGACTTATTAAACGACATGTGATGCGAACACCTCTTGCAATATACGCAGGAGGGATAGGTCATAATCTAGTGCATCTAGTTTAGGGCTACGAGCCTTTGTTCCCCTGGGAATAGTATGCTTTGATGTCTTTCATAGTTGTTTCCAGGAGGATGTTATGCATAGTATTGTTTGATTTCATTAGGCCAAGAGGGCCGATTCAGTTTTGTAGCAAAGTCATGTCTGATTTCATTAGGCCAAGAGGGCCATTTCCCTGTCTAGTGCGGGTGCGTTTAATCGGGTTTTTGTTTTAAGTGTTGTGCTGGACAGATTCCATGGTTTGTGGACTTTGGTGGAGCCTTTGCTGCGATGGAAGCTTCTTGTGGCCAATCCAGGTAATACCTCTCCTTTACGAGTACCTTTCTTTCCTGTTATATGCGTATTTGTACTTGTCGAGGGGACACATTTTTGTTGGGGACCGGCAACCAAGGCATGAAGTCCCAGGTTTAGGCTAAGTATGTTTGAGGGAGGTCGGAGTAGTCATTGCCTCCTGTAAAGACATTGACAGGCATCGAAAGCCCTATTTTCGAAGGAAATCTTAGTGGCCATGTTTTGCTAGCCTGCTAGGTAGCCGTTCTAGGAGTTCTTGTTAGTAGTGAGGCAGTTAGAGAAGCCTACCAGAAGATAATAATGATGATGCCAAGAAACTTTGTACATCCTAAAAGATGAATATCGATACAAAGGTGTGTAAAAAGGGGTTCTAACCCCTATCAAAGAAAAGAAAAGAAATGGAAATGTATAGATAGTTGCTCATTGCCTTGCGAAGGCCTGGTAGGTTCCTGGGGACGAGTCAGACCCGGGGCCGATACCTTGTCTTCCTAGGGGTGGCTTCTTGCTGGAAAAAAATTACCAAAACAAGGAAGGTTGGAGCGAAAATAAAAGTGAGCGTTAGAAAAGGATTAAGTGTCGCCTTGTGAGGGCTTGGTAGGTTCTTGGGTGCCGAGATAGGTCCTGAGGCCGATGCCCTGTTCTCCTTGGGTCACTACGCTCAGCTCCCTCCTTTTTACATGCCCAAGTATGTTCATCCAATAACAACCCTAAAAGAAGAAATGTACTGAAAGAAAATACTCTTTGATCAGGCTATAGGAGTCCTCGCCTTGCAGGAGCTCCTAGTGGTGTTGTTTTTAGTTGGTAAGTAGCGCAGACTACCACTTAGGGCAACCTCTTTGGTAGGTTTTTTAGTTTGGCTGTGTTGGAGCAGCTGGTTAGTGACTCACTTCGCATCTTTTATTAGATGATGCTAGGCCTACTCCTTGTGGATATCGTGCTTTGGTTCTGTCCAGGGGTAGGGGAAGCATTGTGCTGAGTTTTAGTATATAATTGTTTTGTATCAGTTTGATGCTTCTTTGGTTGTTTATGTGCAGATATGTTCGTGGATTCGACGGGCTGAGTCACCCTATCCCGTGGTCGCCAATGAGAGCGGAATTTAGGTGACGGGAAGTGCTTAAAAATAGCAAAAAATTATGAATATCAAGGGAAAAATATTCACCGTCAAAGGCGGCGGCTCGATCTAGGATGATTTTAAGCGTCAAAGTGCTTTAAAGGTGCCCGAGCGACACTTGTTGATTTTTCATAATTTTTCAGACAGTCGTGCGGGTTGTCACGAGCCACTGACCAATGCGGGATGCTAAGCCGGACGCTCAAGATTTTTCAGAGCTCAATTCCGAGTCCGGACGGGGAAATGGCCAAGAAACCGGTCAAGATACGAAGAGGTGGACTTATTTTTGGCCAAAGTGGGCATGATCCTTGGGAGCCCAAGAAATTTTATGCAACATGAAAGATAGCATCAAATTGTGGTGAGAAAAAAGAAGAGGAAAGAAGGCGCCATCACGTTCGATTTTTGCGCTCCATGGATGATGATGCTTCCTCCTGCCTGTGAGCAACCCCCCCAATCGACATTGGGCATTGATTCTCCTCTGAACCCTGACTCTATCGCCGCCCTTCGCTCGCGCAATGATGCTCTCTTTGAAGATCTCTGATTTCAGTCTTTCTCTCTCCTCCCTCTCCCTCTTCTAAAGGCAAGTTCATGTGGGAAGAAGAAGGAAGAAGAAAGAATGATGGAGGCTTGTCCGGCATGGATCGGATTGCTCCACGGGCTGGAAATGGTGATTGGTGATTGTGCTGGACATGAAGTGCTACTGATTTTCAAATTTGCAGCCATGGACATGAAACCCGAAACACGCAAATAAGCGGTAATTCAAAATTTTCAAAGGAAATTTGAGATTTTATGGCTTTGGATTGATGAAATGTTGTTCATGTGGGCTAAACATTGTGTACATTGCTGTTTTCCATGAGTTCTTGCTGGTCATAATCAGAAAATAAGGAAAATATGCATCTTGTGGTTCAAAATAATATGCTAAAACACGTAAAATATGAAAAATCAAGGGGAAATGATGGTTTTTAGCATAAAAATGGGAAAGTAAATAGGAACACCAACTAAACTTTCACTTTTCTGCAAGAAGGAACTAAGGGCCACAGCCCATAACCTATTTTGAATTTTTAGTAATTAAATAATGCAGAAAATAAGGGAAAATACAAGAAAAGGGTGGAAAAACCCTAAAAAATAGGGGAAAATATATTTTGGGCTTCGAAAAATAAGGATAAATAAGAACAATGTTTGTGAATGTTTGTGGGGACTGAAGCATGAGGATTTGCCTCAGTTCAACCCCACCTTCTTGTTCTAGTGTGTTTTTTTCCGTTTTTTCACATAAAATGATGGTAAAATACCCTATAAATCTATCCAACGATGCAATATTTAAACGGGGAAGGGTAGAGAAGTTGAAATACGTCTAAATGCCGTGTGAGATGATGGAAAAGCTACTGATTTCTATGCATAGCATTTAGGGCAAATGATAATTAAAATTAAGAGCTTAGTAGCACGAGGATCACCTCGGTGCTAGGCCCAGGCACCGAAGCACGAACGGTAGTTGGAAACCATTAAAAGAATGTTTTCGCACTTGTGCACGATACTATTTTGCTAAATGTTTGAGCACTAGGCATCCACCAAATGCATAGAGCATGAAAAGAATTTAAAAAAGTATCAGTGACCAGCTCTTGGACATGCATTGCAATTGGTTTATTAGGACATGACCTACGTCGAGAGACAGTGAGGTACCCATGTTGTAGGTAGACGCGGGTCCCAAAGGGGAAAGCAAGTGAGGAAGAAATGGTACACTCCTGGACACGCTTATTTGGTACCTTGAGCGACTTTTGTGCGAAATGTTTAGATGTTGAGTGACGCACTGAGGGGCCAATCCCCGAGGTGTAGGAGAGTCGCAGAGGGTTGACGGCATTCAGCCGTAGGAGGAACCCCATGTGTATGTGATTCGAGCCTTTTGGCTATGTGAAAGGGACTCCCTCTGAGGAGTAATATTGGGTTAGGATCAGTTGGACTACAACGTATTACAAACGCAATGTTTAGGAAGGTAGAGATTTTGATAAATGCTCCTGGCCGCGAGGCCGAGGGGTTGTCTTGTGCGTAGTGACGAGGTCTGGCTAGTGCATGAGCCAATGCCGGCCCGTTTTTAGGTCCATCACAAATGTTACACAAGTTGATTAGGTTCCATGATTGATACTTGGACTCATAGACACAATCTTGTGTGTGGATAATGACACAGACACTTTACTAGAAAGAAAAGAGTACTATTGTTGTCATTGAAAAAAGGGAAGCAAGTATAATGCTTTATAGGAAAGTCTAGGTAGCACATCCTCCTATTGTGCTTATGGGATTCTTGTCCTAAGTCCTCACTGCTCCTTCCAAAGAGATTGAAGTAGGTGTGATTGCAAACATCTCAACCCCCCTCCTCAATCACAACTAGTAGTACAAAGTGTGTAGAGGCTTTACTGAGCACCACTTGCAAAGTGTGGGCATACCACAGACATGGTAAACACTAGAGGGTATCACAAAAAAGGCTAAGTGTGGGTACCAAAGACATGGTGGACATCCAGAGGCTATAACAGGGGCCACACAAAGTGTTCAAAGGTTGTAGTACAAGGTTACATGAGGAGTTAATTCCAAGATTATATTGGAAGCATTATGGCTAGGCAATGCAAGGCTAAAAAAATCTATCAAAATAGAAGGATTGATGAGGTTTCTCCTTCTCCTCATGGTCTTCTTCTTATTTTGCTTCATGGTCTTCTTCTTCTTTAGTAGCAACTAGATAGGCCTTTTGGGACCTCTTACTGACATGACAAAATTCCCCATGTGTCTTGATCTTTTTGCAGAAGTCACATACCAACGGATCTTTCTGGAATTTGTACTTGTTATTGACATATAACATTTGTTCATCTTTAGAGGTGCTTGGTTTTTCTTTGGATTTTACATTCTTTTCTTCTTCTAGCATGGAGCCCTTAATGTCAACCAGTTTAGGACTAGGCATGTTGATCAATGTAGTTGACACATTATTATAGTCAAGAGGCAAGCTTTTTAACAACACACCAATACAAATATCTTCATCCATCTTGATTTTTATCTGTGCAAGATGGGTTGGGAGACTTTCCATGTAGTTCAGATGAGATGCTAGGGATGTATTAGGTTTCATATCAATTCAAAAGAATTCAATTAGTAAACCATACTTTGGGGATTGGGATTGTGCACCAAACAAGGTATCTAATCTATCTCAAGTGTCATGGGACGTGTCATAAGCATCTACATGCTGGATGTAGTTGCCATCCAACTCGAATTTGTTGATTTCCTGTGATTTATCATCAGCTTTTTGCCAGGTAGCTGCTAGGGTAGCATCCCGATGCTTCTTCTCTTGTCCATTGGTGATGGCCGAAAGGCCCTTCTTCATCAAATGAGCTTGGTGCAAGTTTTCCAGGTGTGAAACCTGACTCCTTTGAAGCGGGCTATTGGAGAATATTTTCTCATGTTGGATGGTTGGAGGAGCAGCAAATCAGCACCAAAATCCTAAGATCAGATCAACAAATGAGCTGATTGTGTTAAAGGACACAAGTGGCAAACGCCACTGAATGAGCATCAATAGACATTATGCTTTCATCTTCTTGGGTCTTCCAAAATACTTCAAGATCTTCCAAATCCAAATCTTCCCCTCCCTGATTTGATGCTGGGAACTTTAGATCAAAGTGGCCTTGGCCTAGTTTAAGTAGTAGGAGAGAGAGGATGAAGGGAAAACTTAGCTTGAACTAAAATAGCTATGGCTCCCTTTTGTTAGGGTTTTTGTATCGACTGTTCTTTTGACTACAACAGCTCAATCCGATAGCCATTTGAGCTAATATTTGGTGAGAGGATAGCTCATATATCAGGTTTTGAATGTCCCATGATAAATGTTGACATTGTGGAGTGTATATATGGGGAAAATTGTATGACAAAGGTAGCACAAAACAGGCAACGGGTTGCTCAGATGACAATGCTAAAGCAAAGAGATGTTGACATGATGAATGGTTGTGTCCTCACCTGGGGGAGATATCCCTAGAAGAAGGCTTCAAGAGTTATGGCCTAGATGATGAGATCAAGAAGCTCCAATAGAGGTATGTGATGTTTGGCTATGGCAAACTCAAGGTCAAGATGAAGATGAACTTGAAAATGAAGTCCTGAGCTATGGGCAGAGATGATCAGAGGTGAGAAGAGACCAGAGAGGAAGTGCCATGCTCAACTGAGCTCTGATACCATGTGAAAACGCATGGAGCTAGGACATGGCAATGCAGAAGCTATGGAGGTTGAAAGATGAAGACCAAACTCATGAAGATTGACAAAGACAAGACCAACTATCACACAAGTGAATTAGGTTCCAAGATTGAGAATTGGACTCATAAACACAATCTTGTGTGTGGATAATGACACAGATACTTTACTGGAAAGAAAAGAGTACTATCATTATCATTGAAAAAAGGGAAGCAAGTACAATGCTTTATAGGAAAGTCTAGGTAGCACATCCTCCTATTGTGCTTATGGGATTCTTGTCCTGAGCCCTCACTACTCCTTCCAAAGAGACTGAGGTAGGTGTGATTGAAAGCATCTCAACATATTCAATAGAATATTGTTGATTACATGATTCTGGGATCAAAGAGAGATTACCAAAATGATAAGTCCAAACAATTGTCCTAATGGGATTGTCTCCTACTGTACCTTTCGAATTTCTTCTTTCAATGTAGATGCAATTATTGCTCCCTTTTTGGGCTCTAGTAGAACAAGTCGATTTGGTTAGATCATCTTCAATCATTGGTCCTTGAATGGGCCATGAACATCTCAACATGAAGTGTGCGCTAGTAAAAATAATCTAGGGCATTCATACATAGGTCTTCCATAGTTATGAATTTACAAATTTTGCTATTGAATCCTTGTAGATATAGAGAATGCAACATTTTGCCATTGGATTGGGAAATCTGGGACATTTGTCCTCTCAAGACTTTAAACCGAGCTGTATAGTTCTAGACTATGGAAGTACCTTGTTTTAGTCTTTATAGTCATTCTAATTTCCAGGCACTAGTCTGATTTGGCTAGAATTTTAAATAGAATGCTATCCAGGAATCGTTAAATGTTGCCTAGTATTTTTCTGCTATGAACCAAACCACCTCTTTCCATATCGATGACTCAAACACAGCCACCTTATGGGCATGAACAATTGGGGCAAAAAAATTGACTATATATGACACCTCAAATTGCCTAAGGAAGGCATCTCAATCCTCATCTAATGAGCTAGCAAAATTTTAAAATGAAATCCTTGCTTGAGCAGCCATCCAAGTATTAACTGGGATATCACAAGGTAGAATGGGTAAAACCCTTACTGGCTGAGTTGACACAAATAGTTGCCTTATGAGGCTTTAGTGGCATGAAAAGTTGATTGGTGGACCAAGGTGCACATCCTGAGGTCTAGGGACAGAGCATGAGTGCTATTTGTTGGGCTTCAAAGTGGACTCTTCCACTTGGAAATAATCATCATTGAGAAATAAAGTTCCCTCAAGAGACAAGATCCAATGCTACTACTCATGGCCATGATATCATAGATTGGATGTCCTCCATCAAACCTTACAAGCATATGTGCATGCAAATAATGTGTGTGGGAAAGATTAGTGTGGCTATAACGTGTCCACTTGTTCACTTGCCGGACACGTCTTAGCAACCCATTGGAAAGAGGGTCTAGAAAGCTCCACCAGACACTCCCATGGAATGTTACGGGGTTTGTGATCTAGGTCTTTCCGAGTCTGCCACATAGCAGAAGTATTACGGCCGTCCCCACTAAGGATTGACCTGAATCAGGATTTCCCTAATGGTCAAATTCCTAGAACGGCAGCTAGCATCGAACCCTAGGTGAACTACCTTACGCAAAAACGTCAGGGTCGAAGCAAATTCATGATGCACTTGGTTCAAGGAGAATGGGAAACGAGACAGATGCAAAGCTCGACCTCTTTGCCCATAAGGCATAGTCCCATTCCGTTCCCCTAAAACAGCATAAGTTGGGATTCTAGTAACCTGAACTCTAGGATAGCGTTGCCTGTTGTTCATTTCCTTCGAGCAAAGTTCCCTGCTGTCGATTTCGTTTGAGAAAATTTCCCGGCCAACCGGGACCATCCATCCGTAGGACGGACACATCCACCACACTTTCCTTAGGATTGTTTTAGTTGTCTAATTACCTACCACATTTAGTTGGACATGCATAAAATAGCTTTCTTAATTAGCCAATTGAACACCGGTCCCTTCACGTAATCTTAGAACTGGCATAGAAAAATAGTTTCAAACAAGTTCCTTTACATCAATTGATCTTATTTATCTTTGGAATACATCCAATCCGAAGGCTAATCCATAATCCGCCTGAAGGCAATCCATAATCTGCCTGAAGGCTATCCAGTAATCCACAGGGATTACTAATCCAATATTCCGCCCGTAGACTAGTATGCAGGCCTCGAGATCCAATCCGCAGTCGCGTTGGCCTCTTGTGTAGGGCTCGGAAGGCAAGGGATTTATGGCCAGAGCCCCCCTGGCACCCAAGCGTCCTCCGGCTCCAAGTAGTGCCCAACGGAGAGACCTCTCACGGTGAGTTAGGTCCACATTCCTACTGCGGCTAACAACCCCCTTAGTTAGGGTCAGGCATACAGTCGGGGATAACTAATGCTGCCTCTCCCTTCAGGCCTTCAACCTGAAGTATTAATTATCTTTCCATCTTTAGTTCCTTGAGCAAACAATGCAAACAATGCTCCTAAACTATTACAAGCACAATCAAACCAGTGGTCGTTTATTTGGCCAACTGCTAAGGAGTGAATCCTTCTCCCCGAATGCACCCAGCATTCGATCCGGGATCAATTGCGACTTGGCAAGTTCCCCAAGGTTTGTTTGTTTTACCCTTTTGTCCTTGGGTTAGGGTCATACCCTATCAACCCAAATTAACCATTACCTTAGGTTTCTTAAGTTAAGTTAGTGAATCTTGGTGACCATGTTGCTCTAACTTGATTGATCCTTTGCTTACTAAGCAAAACATAACTTCCCTTAACTTGGCAAATCAGCCTAAGAAAGGTGATGTAACACGATGTCTACTCATCCTCTTGCAAGTTAGACTTGTGCTAGAACCTGCCAACCTCATTCCAGGGAATGGCAAATCTATCTTGTGATTAAACCACAAAGCCATGTGACGTTGCACCTTGTTACACAAGTGTCGCTCCTAACTCATGGGATCATTTCACCCATTGAACGGTGTTTCCTAGTCAAGGAGTTATATTTAGTCAAGATGTAGGGTTTGGGGTGTCTTCTTACCCAACCCAACCCTAATTGTACTAAGCTGAAAAAGTTTGATCCTAGGGTTTCCAAACTCAATCTGATTTTTAACATTAGGTCGGTTGATCCTTAGGGTAGAACCCTAGATCATTGTTTGCATGGGTGTCCAATTGATCCAAACATTCCGTGAATGTGGGTAGGACCTTTGGGTTTGAGGGTTTTGACTTGGCGTCCAAGTATGATACTAGGCTGCACTTCTAACGTGCCAAGCCCTAGCTAGTACTTGAGGTGTTTATCATATCAACTAGTTATGCCTATACGAATCCCTAACGGTTATAATATTATAAGTGATTTAGGTAAAATTGATCTACTTGTCTTGCGTCAAGGAGGATCCTTTTCTAGAGATGCTAAACTTGTTCTAAAGATGTAAACAGTTGCAAGACATCACAATACATGTAAACATGCGATTCATTGTAACTATAAGGATTGCAATAACCCTTCTCTTTCTTTGCTAAAGTTGTGTCGAACGACAATTTGGAGAATAACTTACATAGGACCTACTAGGATTTACGTTAAGGAACTATGCCTACAACCTTTTGTCTAAGCAATTGAATTTCATGCTTTGATAAGCCATGAAACCTTTTCGAAATGCAACTCTTGATGAATGAATTTTTTGCATGATGAATATGTAACATGCAACCCTTTCCTAGATACAACACTGTTAATGAAACTCATGTGACATGCAACCTTAAATCCATTCGACAAACATCTTCGCATGCAACGTGCAAGTCTATGGTCCCATTTCCATGCTATGCAATGGACGTTAACAATTCTTTCCATGCGAGTCATAGCAAGATACGCTTGTTCTTTCACGGCCAAACAAAGATGCACTTAACATTTTTCATCTTTTTAACGCTAGGCAATATGTGTTTTAGGCTTGTCACTTTGAAATGCATGGCAAGGCAACAAGCTACTAAGCTCGTAAAATGGAGAGGTAATTTACATTCATAACATTGGAAATGCAAATAACCCAATTGCATGTCATGTATTAATTTTAGTAAATCGTTCGAGTAGGCAATTTTCCCGAAATGCATTTTAACTAGGCTAGGTGAATTAGAAACATGCATAAGTGCTTCCTTTCCATGAAAGTTATTGTGCTTAACGCATTTCTTTTACGTGGAATTAAGATCGTAAAACTTGGGCTTGAGGGCTCGTGGGGATGTCCACGTGTATGTTCAGGGAAGAGACCTCCACGCGTGCGCCTTGCGACTTTGTCTTTGGAGCCATTTATGCAGCGTGCTTTTTGTTGCAGCGGCTTTCCTTGCGATATTCGCGCGTCCCGAAGACTTATGGTCTGCGAACTTTCTCTCCTGCGTGGAAACAGGCCTTTGGAGGCTTGGATTTTGAGCCCCGTGGATAAACCGTATGCACAAGGCCTAAGGAGGCTGGAATTTTTAACCTCGGGGACAATCTGTATGCACAAGGCTTAAGGGCTTGCCTTTAGAAGCTTCTAGGAAGCTTCTGCTTCCCAGGATTACGTGGATGGAGGCCAATGATTGGAAGGAGGGAAAAGATTGATGACGAGAGGGGATGATGGCAATCGTGGAGCTAAGGGCGGAAGCATCACTGCAACGGCCGCATCAGGTGTGTGGTGGCAGCGGAATGGCAATGGCAGCGGCAGCATGCACAGTAGCAGGTGCTCCAAATCTTCCTTTCCCCTCCTTTGTCAATAGTCGGCAGCCTCCTCTTTGATTCCCCCTTTGTCCACAGGGGGGTTTCATATAGCCTTGGGGGGGGGGGGGGGGGGAGAGGTAGCCACCACGTGGCCTATGCATGCCTCCCCCCTCATGCAACCCACACATCTCACCCACTCTTCTCACACTCTCTCTCCTCTAGCCATGCATCGACTGGGGGAAGGGATAATTAGTAAAAACAAATTGCCTAAATTGCCACTGATTTCAATTCCCCTTTTTCCCTAGAAGGGAGTTCCTATGCGGCTTTGCGATTTTAATCCCCGGCCTCATTTGCACAATGTGGATGGATTCGTTATTACGCGTGTGGGGTAACCACTTGGCCACTGTCATTAGTCGATGCGGGAGATGACTTTGCAAAGCTTTTATGTGGGCGTGCAGTGACCAAATCTCTTTAATATTTCGAGCGCAAATATTACATTCTCTCCCCTTTGGAGGAATCAAGTTGTCCTCATCTCGAGTAGAACTAGGGGTATTGTTGGTTGAGAGTGCTTTCATCCATCCAAGTGGCATCCTCCTCGGGATAATCTTTCCACTAGACAAGACATTCTCTCAAGGTTCTGGATCTCAATTGCCTCTCCCTAACATCTACGATCCTGTCATGCCATAGCTCAAGGACTCCTAGGCATTACAACTTGTTGATCATCAAGTATATGGTTAGGATTAGGTACATACTTCTTCAGTAGATTGATGTGGAATACATTGTGAACCTTTAGGTTCTCCGGGATTTGCAATCTATAAGCATTGGGTCCTAGGCACTTGAGGATCATGTGGGGTCTACAATACCTTGGACTTAGCTTCTTGCATTCTCCTAAGGATAGGGAACTCTTTGGGCGTACGCGAATGAAGACCATGCCTCCTTCAGCGAAGGTTCTATCTTGACGTTTCAAATCCGCGTATGCCTTCTGTCTATCCTTGGCGGCTTGGATGTCCTGTCTTATTGACTTCATTTGGTCATCCATATCTTCCAGCATCTGCCTTGAAGCTTCAACCCTCAAGGTTGGATCTGAGAAGTTTAAAGGACTTTGATTGCCTTGAAGCTTCAACCCTCAAGGTTGGATCTGAGAAGTTTAAAGGACTTTGACAGTCGTGCCCATACAATGCTTGGAAAGGGGTCATCTGAATGCTTTGTTGATAAGAAGCATTGTAGGCAAACTCAACCCGTGGCAAGTATTGAATCCACCTTTTTGGTTCACAGCAGCAGTGTGCCCTTAGCATATCCTCAATGACTTGGTTGACTCGCTCCGTTTGACCATCGATTTGGGGATGGTAAGCTGTACTAAATCAGAGTTGAATCCATATGGCTTTGAAGATAACTCTCCAGAAGTGTGATGTGAAGAGAGAATCACGATCACTAATGATTCTTCTGGGTAACCCATGCAGTTTGAATATTTCCTTGATGAACAACCTTGCTATGTTAGAGGCTTTATAGTTTGTCTTAACATGAATAAGATGTGCAACCTTAGTGAGCATATCCACCACAACCATAATGGAGTTGTATCCTCCCTGAACTTGGGGTAGGCCAACAACAAAGTCCATACCTATGAATTCCCATTTCATTTGGGGAATGTCAAGTGGTTGCAACTTTCCTGGCATTTTGACATGTTCGGCCTTCATACGTTGACAAGACAAACACTCAGTGACATATTTGAGAACATCACCTTTAAGTCTTTCCCAATAGTAGCTCTTCCTGTGACTGCATTGAGGGTCTTGGCATAGCCAGGATGTCCTGAAAAAGGGGAATCATGAGCTTCCCAAAGTATCTTCTGCTTGAGTGACTGGCTTGCCGATATACATAATCTCGTTCTATAGTAGACAAGTCCACTATTGATAGAGAATTCTTGATACTTAGCCTGTAGCTTTGGGTCTTGACCTTTGATAGGGACCTCCCTTAGCATCTTCTGATAGGTTGGATCATGGCATGCTTCTTCTCTAGCTAGCTCAAGTATGGGTTGTTTGGCATACATACCTTTGTGGCTAGAGATCTAGCTGTTGATGGATCTTACAAGATTAGAGAATTTAGAAATGCCTTGCGACTAAGTGCATCAGCGACTACATTCTCCTTTCTAGGCCGGTATTTGATTTCAAAATCATATTCCTCTAGCACTTCAATCCATCGACGTTACCTCATGTTGAGTTTGTTTTGGATAAAGATCCACTTGAGAATTTTATGATCCGTCACTAGGGTAAACTTGTTACCTAGCAAGTAGTGTATCCAAAGCTTGAGAGCATGGATGAAAGCTAACAACTCCAGATCGTGGGTAGTATAATTCTTCTCATGGCTCTTCAGTTTCCTTGAAGAGTATGCTACAGGATGACCTTCTTGCATAAGCACACATCCCAAGGAAAGCGTGCTAGCATCAGTTACTACTTCAAACTCCTTACCAAGTTCCAAAATTTTCAGGATAGGTGTTGATACCAAACTTTGCTTTAGTCTGTCAAAGCTAGATTGTTCAGCAGGTGACCATACAATCGATGTTTGCTTCTTCAGTAGATCCGTCAGAGGTGCTGCAATCAAAGCGTAGTTTTTGCTAAAGATCCTATACCATCCTGTTAATCCAAGAAAACTGCATATTTCTTTTATAGTTGTTGGTATTGACCATTCCAGAACATCTCTGACTTTGGCCGAATCCACTGAGATTCCTTCCGCTGATATGATGAATCCCAGATATTCAATTTGACATTTGAAGAACTCCCACTTCTTCATCTTGGCATAAAGCTTGTGTGCCCTCATTATCTCAAGGACAATCCAAAGTTGGGGTTCATGATCTTCTTCCTATTTGGAGTAGACTAAGGTATCATCGAAGAAGACGAGTACAAAGTCCTCAAGATATGGCCTAAAGATATCCTGCATTAACCTGTTGAAGGTGGCAGGTACATTTGTCAGCCCGAATGACATGACCCTGAATTTGATCGAAGTCGAATTCCACATTACATTACATGTCCACTTCAGCTTTTAGCCAAGTGACCAAATTACTTTACTTCTTTATCATTATACACAGTCAAGACAATCATTGATAAAAAGAAGTCTTATTTCATTCATATGGGCATAGCCCTTTCAGAGTACAATATTTCTTGGGAAGATGGAACAAGTTGATACATTAATTTGGGGAGAATAAGGTTGTATTACATTTAGCTACGGGAACTGGGTAATAGTATGGATTTGGGTCATGGATTTTCAGGAATCGATAGGTCATTGGAAGATTAGGGTATCTTTTCCTTTGATATCTGTTCTTCTCATGATGTCCCAACACCTTAATTCTGTTGGCAGGGATTATTCAAGTCACTTCCTTGTACACATACGCATTCTGCTTGAACCTTTGACCTCCAACATATAGAGTTGCGTTTGTGTGAGCCTCAACAAAGACGAACAGCTTCACGATCTTTAAGTCCTCCATTCTCTTTAAGTTGGTTTGAAGGTACGCAAGTCGGTGGGCAGCTATGTAATAGATCCCTGAAACACCCATCCATATTCGTTCCATGTAAAAGGGTGATGGATTGTAGATGTGGTCTAGGATATTCATCATATCGATCCTTCCTCAATAGTTCGAGGCATGCATCGTGGTCATAAACATGACCTGGAATACCAAGAATCTGTTCCATGCTTCATGACTTTGCAAGACAGCATCGATAAGTAAGGAAATGTTCTTAACAGCAACGTTTGCTCTACTTTTCCTTATTCAGTTTTCTTATAAAGACAGATCCTTTTTTGGTTCGCTCTGATACCAACTGTAACATGTCCACCTGTTCGCTTGCTGGACATGTCTTAGCAGCCCATCAGAAAGAGGGTCTAGAAAGCTCCACCCGACACTCCCATGGAATGTTGCAGGGTTTGCGATCTAGGTCTTTCCGAGTCTGCCACATAGCCGAAGTATTCTGGCCGTCCCCACCTAGGACTGAATTAGGGTTTTCCTAATGGTCAAATTCCTAGAACGACAGCTAGCGTCGAACCCCATGCAAACTACCTTACGCAGAAACGTCAGGGTCGAAGCGGATTCATGCTGCACTTGGTTCAAGGAGAATGGGAAACGAGATGGATGCAAAGCTCAACCTCTCTGCCCATAAGGCATAGTCCCATTCCGTTCCCCTAAAACATCATAAATTGGGATTCTAGTAACCTCAACTCTAGGACAGCGTTGCCTGTTGTTCATTTCCTTCAAGCAAAGTTCCCTGTTGTCGACTTTGTTTGAGAAAAGTTCTCGGCCAACCGGGACCACCCATCCGTAGGACGGACCCATGGCCACATCCACCACACTTTCCTCAGGGTTGTTTTAGTTGTCTAATTACCTACCACATTTAGTTGGACACGCATAAAACAACTTCCTTAATTAGCCAATTAGACACCGGTTCCTTCATGTAATCTTAGCACTGACATAGAAAAGCAGTTTCAAACAAGTTTCTTTACATCAATTGATCTTATTTATCTTTGGAATACATCTAGCTCGAAGGCTAATCCATAATCCACCCGAAGGAAATCCATAATCCGCCCGAAGGCTATCCAGCAATCCACAGGGATTACTAATCCAAGATTTCAGCCGTAGACTAGTATGCGGGCCTCAAGATCCAATCCCGAGTCGCGTTGGCCTCTTGTGCAGGGCCCCAGAAGGCAAGGGATTTACGGCCAGAGCCCCCCTCGAACCCAAGCATCCTCCTGCTCCAAGTAGCACCCAATGCAGAGACCCCTCGTGGTGGGTTCGGTCCACTCTAACAACCCCCTTGGTTAGGGTCAAGAAGACAGTCAGGGGTAACTGATGTTGTCTCTCCCTTCAGGCCTTCAACCTAAAGCATTAATTATCTTTCCATCTTTTGTTCCTTGAGCAAACAATGCAAACAATGCTCCTAAACTGTTACAAGCACAATCAATCCAGTGGTCGTTTATTTGGCCAACTGCTAAGGAGTGAATCCTTCTCTCCGAAAGCACCCAGCATTCGATCCGGGATCAATTGAGATTTGGCAAGATCCCCAAGGTTTGTTTGTTTTACCCTTTTGTCCTTGGGTTAGGGTCATACCCTGTCAACCCAAATTAACCATTACCTTAGGTTTCTTAAGTTAAGTTAGTGAATCCTGGTGACTATGTCGAACTAACTTGATTGATCCTTTGCTTACTAAGCAAAACATAACTTCGCTTAACTTGGCAAATCAGCCAAAGAAAGGTGATGTAACACGATGTCTACTCATCCTCTTGCAAGTTAGACTTGTGCTAGAACCTGCCAACCTCATTCCAGGGAATGGCAAATCTATCTTGTGATTAAACCACAAAGTCATGCGATGTCGCAACTTGTTGCACAAGTGTCGCACCTAGCTCATGGGATCATTTCACCCATTGAATAGTGTTTCCTGGGTAAGGAATTATATTTAGTCAAGATGCAGGGTTTGGGATGTCTTCTTACCCAACCCAACCCTAATTGTACTAGGCCGACAACGTTTGGTCCTAGGGTTTCCAAACTCAATCCGAGTTTTAACATTAGGTCGGTCGATCCTTAGGATAGAGCCCTAGATCATTGTTTGCATGGGCATCCCATTGATCCAAACATTCCGTGAATGTGGGTAGAACCTTTGGGTTTGAGGGTTTCGACTTGGCCTCCAAGTACGATACTAGGCTGCACTTCTAACGTGCCAAGCCCTAGCTAGTACTTGAGGTGCTTATCGTATCGACTAGTTATGCCTATACGAATCCCTAATGGTTATAATATTACAAGTGATTTAGGTAGAATTGATCTACTTGTCTTGTGACAAGGACGATCCTTTCCTAGAGATGCTAAACTTGTTCTAAATATGTAAATAGTTGCAAGACATCACAATACATGTAAACATGCGATTCATTGCAACTATAAGGATTGCAATAACCCTTCTCTTTCTTTGCTAAAGTTGTGACGAACAACAATTTGGAGAATAACTTACATAGAACCTACTAGGATTTACGTTAATAAGGAACTATGCCTACAACCTTTTGTCTAAGCAATTGAATTTCATGCTTTGATAAGCCATGCAACCTTTCCTAAATGCAACTCTTGATGGATGAATTTTTCGCATGACGAATATGTAACATGCAACCCTTTCCTAGATACAACATTGTTAATGAAATTCATGTGACATGCAACCTTTAATCCATTCGACAAACATCTTTACATGAAACGTGCAAGTCTATGGTCCCATTTCCATGCTATGCAACAGACATTGACAATTCTTTCCATGCGAGTCATAGCAAGATACGCTTGTTCTTTCACGGGCAAACAAAGATGCACTTAACAATTTTCATCTTTTTAACTCTAGGCAATATGCATTTTAGGCTTGTCACTTTGAAATGCACGGCAAGGCAACAAGCTACTAAGCTTGTAAAATGGAAAGGTAATTTACATTCATAACATTGGAAATGCAAATAACCCAATTGCATGTCATGCATTAATTTTAGTAAATCGTTCGAGTAGGCAATTTTCCCGAAATGCATTTTAACTAGGCTAGGTGAATTAGAAACATGCATAAGACCTTCCTTTCCATGAAAGTTATTGTGCTTAATACATTTCTTTTACGTGGAATTAAGATCGTAAAACTTGGGCTTGAGGGCTCTGGGGATGTCCACGTGTATGTTTGGGGAAGAGACCTCTGCGCATGCGCCTTGCGACTTTGGCTTTGGAGCCATTTATGCAACGTGCTTTTTGTTGCAGCGGCTTCCCTTGCGATAATCATGCGTTTCGAAAACTTATGGTTTGCGAACTTTCTCTCCTGCATGGAATCAGGCCCTTGGAGGCTTGGATTTTGAGCCCCGGGGATAAACCGTATGCACAAGGCCTAAGGAGGCTGGGATTTTTAACCTTGGGGACAATCCGTATGTACAAGGCTTAAGGGCTTGCCTTTAGAAGCTTCTAAGAAGCTTCTAGGAAGCTTTTGCTTCCCAGGATTACGTGGATGGAGGCTAATGATTAGAAAGAGGGAAAATATTGATGACGAGAGGGGATGATTGCAATCAGGGAGCTAAGGGTGGTAGTAGTGCTGCAACGGCGGCAACAGGCATGTGGTGGCAGCAGAATGGCGATGGCAGCAGCAGCATGCACGGCAGCACGCACTCCAAATCTTCCTTTCCTCTCCTTTGCCAACAGCCGGCAGCCTCCTCTTTGATCCCCCTTTGTCCACATGGGGGGTTCATATAGCCTTAGGCGGGGAGAGGTAGCCACCACATGGCCTATGCATGCCTCCCCCCTCATGTAACCCACACACCTCACCCACTCTTCTCACACTCCCTCTCCTCTAGCCATGCATTGGTTGGGGGAAGGGATAATTAGTAAAAAAAATTGCCTAGATTCCCACCAATTTCAATTCCCCTTTTTCCCTAGAAGGGAGTTCCTACGCGGCTTTGCGGTTTTAATCCCCGGCCTCATTTGCACAATGTGGATGGATTTGTTATTGCGCATGCGGGGTAACCACTTGGCCACCGTCATTAGTCGACGCGGGAGATGACTCTGCATAGCTTTTATGCGGGCGTGCAGTGACCAAAGCTCTTTAATCTTTTGAGCGGAAATATTACAGTGGCCGCCATGTGTAATCAAGTCCAATTTCTAGATGTGGTTGCCATGTGCAAATTGGTAGCACCAACTTTGTAGAACAACAAATCCTTATCATACTCAGACATGACATATAGATATGCTAGGATTGCAAAATTAACAACAAAAGCATACCAATAGAGTTAGCTATCATTATCTACTGTTAAAACAAACAGTTAACCTAGAAAAGAGAATGCTTCATATATTCCATCAAGTGTATACAAGGTCTGATAACAACCTTTAGAGCACAAAGTACACCTCAAAAGTGTTAAAGATGCGGATCTAGAGCATGGCTATGGCGGCTTGTAAGCATAGACTGAACTCATGATGACATTGACCAAGGATTGAACTCAACTGTTACACAAATGAATTAGGTTCCAAGATGGTAGCTTGGACTCATAAACACAATCTTGTGTAGGACTAACAAAGACAAGACACTTAACTAAAAGTACAAAGCATCATGACATTGTAATCATTCTATATTAAAAGTGGTAGTCAAGTACAATGCTTTATAGTTGTTGGATGGGTACAGTTTTCCCTTTCTGTGCATATGGGATTCAGTTTGCCTGCATGTCTTCAGTTCAAACTGCCTCATACAAAGAGACTACATTAGGTGTGATTGCAAATATCTCAACAAGTAGGTAACTACTCAAAGAAAATACATAAAAAAAGGACTTGGAAGACTTGGCTGCCCTCGTATTGTTACAGTATATTGAAGGATTACAAGGAGTTCATTAGGATTTAGGAAAGTACAAGACCCAAACCATAGGTCAAAGGAGGAAGTAAAGAGGAAGACAAATAAATGTGAAGTCAAGAGGAGAGGGATGAGCAAGGGCTACTTATAGAAGAATCCATGTAAAGATGACTTGAGGAGGAGAAGGAGCAAAAGACCACAACAAGTCTTCCTTGATCCATTTAGAGCTTGTGATGCCTTTGTTATAATGTCTATACACAAATAACCAATACTATCAACTACAATTGAATGTACATATTTTTTTGGATATCCCTTTGTAAATCAATTGTCTCTCATGCAAGGACTTTTTCTATTAAACATTCCACATGGACAATGTAAGTTGCACTTAGTTCTAGTTTAATACAAAGGTGGAAATCTACCTTTATCATTCAGGAAGTTTGAGTGAGGGTTTAATGATAGGTAGAAACAAAAGCCTCATATTTGATTACAATATAATAATATAACTTGTGATATGTGCTTAAAGGACAAAAATATCAAAGCCACAATGGATGCTTTCCAATCAAAGCTTTAATTCAGGATAAGGAACTTGTCTTTATAATAAGGTTTACTAAATACATGTGAAGAAAAAATATGCTCACTCCACACAGCTGACTAAAGTACATCATGGTTCATAGCTTCGTGATGTTTTTATGTCCAAGATATTGACATGTGTTGAACGAGAGTATGTGCATCACACATCACATATTTGAGATGAGGATATGTTTCTAAGTGTTGTGAGAATGTGTTTCACGAAACATTTTGATGTTTGTTTTCTTTCTTAGACACTTTAGACACTTTTGCTATGGGTGAGTACTATGATTGACTACTAGTGTTGTGCATGATATCAAATGTTTGTTTTTTTTTTCTTAGTAGTGAGTGCTATGATCAATATTAACCCTCAAATGAACAAGGTGGAAAATCTGGAAAATCTAAAGCTAAAGACAAGGCCAAGGAAAAAGTGAAATGGAAGATGAAGGTGTGCCAAGAAAAATATGTAAACACAAGAAGTGTAAAAAGTTCCTAAATCAAGGAGACAAACACACAATAAAAAGTGCAAGTCAATACTTTTGTAAAAGAGCGCAAGGCGCACTATGATTTATTTTGTAAAAAAGAGCGTCGGGGGCTCTCACCCATGCAAATTGTAAATGTTTAGAGGCACGGGTTGAGGCCATGTCAATAGGAAAGAGGAGGAGAAGGGTTGGAGGAATGCACCAAGCCCCACGGCAGAACAAAAAGGGGATGACCACCTAAAGGTAATTAGGGTTAGGGTTTTGTATAAAAGGCAAAAAGTGAATGAAGAAGCTCATTCTTGTGTGTGGCAAAAAGTAGCTCTCCTCCTCCTCCTCCTCTTCTTCTTCTTCTTCTTTTTCTTACTTGCTTGAGCTTGTGCTTGAGAGAGGGAGTGTGAGAGTGTGAGAGAGTGAGTGTGTGAGGGTGAGGGTGAGGGTGAGGGACCCGTGGTGGAGAAGCTCTACATCTTCTATTCTCTTCTTCTCTTCTCTTCTCTTGCTTGTAGAAATGGAGCTTGGAGTGTGAAGCTTGAGGATTGAGCTCTCTTGAAGCTTTCACCTAGATCATGGAGCTACTAGATTGCTTGGGAGAGGAGGCAACTCCATCAAGCATGGAGGTAAGCTCACTACACTCATAGAGAGAGATAGCATGTTGGCTATGTGAGAGGTAGCCATTAGTGCGCGACTTGAAACACTTGAAAGAATAAGTGGTCCCTAGGTCTTGGTGGTTGAGCTTGAGCTTGCCTCTACATTTTGGTTCCATTGCCAGGACCAACAGATTCAAGCCTTGAGTGCTTATGCATTTGCATTGAGCATTGAAGTAGGGTTTCCCTCAAATCAATGCTTGAGCTAGATAGATAGGAAGCAAGGGAGTTTGAAGAGGTATTCAATCTCCTTAGCAAGTAAGTTTTTGGTTTTTTGGATTTGGAAAGGTAGGTTGGAGTAGTGTAGGTGTTTGCTTTGTGATGTAGATGCATTAGATTAGGAAAACAAGCACTAGGATTTCTGTTGTCATAACACGGCAAGAGGGTTTGATTTGTTTTCCGAATTGTATTTTGGTGCTTATTTGCTATTCCAGGTATATACAATCCTTCATTAGGGTCTATTCTTACATTTTGGAAGTTTTGGCAACCCCTCATAACCAAAATCATTAGAATTGAGCTGATTTTCGTCATCCTAGAAACTCATCCATAGGAATCGAACATTGTTACTAGAGTCTGATTCCTAGAACCAGTCAGACTCCTCTAATCAGACAACCATCTGATTTCCAAAATCGAATGGTCCAATTTTGGGACTCAGATACCCTAAAAACATGTTTGATTGGACATGCAAGACTCGTCTGATTTGTATGCTTGGACAATCAGATACTCCAAATCGGATTACCTGGGAATCAGACGCACAAAAATCACACATAAAAATCAGACCATCTAGAATCGGACACTCCAAAATTCGACACCTGTCAAATTGGACTCCTAGAATCAAACACACAAAAATTGAAAACACAAAAATCGGACCACGAGAATTGGACCCCCAACCAAAATCGGGCTAACCAAAATCGTACCACCAAAATTGAACCACTAGTATTAGACCATCTGATTGGCCAATATTAACCCAAAATTAGATGTCCAATTCTAATAATTGGACTTCTAAGAATTAGAAAAAAAATTGTAAAAAAAAGATAGGTGAACATAATGCAAATTTGATACATCTAGCCCTTGAAATTGACCCCAGAGATCGTATAGAGTTGAAAGCACATCATAGATTTATCACTGGGCTAAAATCTAGAGCAAGTAGTTCAAAAATTGGCTACAAATGGTCCTTCAAATCATGCATGGTATTTAGCGTAACACCCCTATGGGCCAGGGGGACTACCCTCCTCGGACCCCTGCAAATGGGGCTTTGTTCCCTTTGCACCTCCCCCAAGTAGGCTGGAGACAAAATGCGCACCGTGACACATCCTCCAAATTAGATCCTAGTGTAGTAATGGCTTTACACAAGCATAGATTCTCACTTGCAAAACAACAACCAAAATCCCATACCTAATAAAAGACAAACGGAGACTCTAGAACCTCAATGGGCCAAACTAGCCAACAAGGGCAAAAAGGCCACACCACAAAAATATATATATGTTGCACTCAGATTGCATCTAGTCAAAGCGGAATGCAACAACATCATGCTACAACTACGAGGATAACTAGACATGAAAATCCTGACGATTGATGCACCTTGAAAGACACTACACAATGCCATAAAACACGGATCTAGAGCATAGCAAGAGCTATGGAGAATGGAAGATAAATACACAACTCATGATGACATAGACGTAGATAGACTAACTGTTACAAAAGTGAATTAGGTTCCAAGATAGATTAGCTTGGACTCATAAACACATTCTTGTGTAAGATGGACAATGACATTGACAATGACTCAAACTGATAGTTCCATTACCTTGAAAAATGTGTCAACCAAGTACATGCCTTTATAGCTTTTTGGATAGTACCACTCTCCTCACTGTGCATGTGGGATTTTGAACCTATCTTCTTAGAGCATACATCATTTGTCTATCTTGTAGCCTCTTTAGGATGGCATACATCTAGCCTCTATGAGCAAGCATCATTTGCTATTCTCAACACCCCCCCTCAAATGATGAGTCTCTACCCTTGTTGGCTTTTGCGCCCCCCCCCCCCCCCCCCCCCATGATGACATGGCCTGGGAGACTAGCTCTTTGGCAACCTAGTCTAGTTAAGGCTTGAAAATTTACATATTTGGTAACGGCTTTTACATCCACTATGGGAAACAAGATCCACTATGGGAAATAAAGATCCACTATGGGAAAACAAGATCCACTACGGGAAATAGAGATCCACTATGGGGAAAAATTATTTGTTGTCAGCAGCGGAAATGTCTTTATCTTCTTCATGCTTCTTTGGAATCCTTTGCTTTTCTCGATCTTTTGGGTGTCTTTGATCTTCTTGCACTCCTTCTTGGCCTTCATGATTTTCATATTTGACTTGTTCTTCATTATCTTATGCTCTAGTCTTCTTTGTGAGGTCCTTTTGGTCTTCTTTCTTAGTGAGTTTGAGATGGGTACATTACTATGACTTGACATGACTTGTTGAACTATTTTATAAATCTTAGGATACATAGCTTTTGGGATTTCATATGGCTTTGACTCATGACTTGACATTACATTGGATTTTCTTTTGAGATCATACAACATCTTGTCTTCATTTTGCTTGCTTTGTCAATCTTTACTTTACTTGCAACTTCTTTGACTTTGATTTTACTCTTCTTATCCCCCTCAATCAAAGGTACCACCAACTTTGAGTTTTGTATGATGACCAAGGCAACTAGAATGTCTTCAAAAGCTTCAAATGAAATCATTGATTGCTCTTTCATGTAGACAGCTCCATTTCTTCCTGCAAGTGGGTCAACCAAGTCTTGTATGTAGTGTAAGTGAGTAACATGAACCATGTTACTCTTCAAGAGAAGTATCCTTTTATAGTTAATTATGTTTAGCATTTCCATGGCTGAGAATTTGCTGAGATGAATCAATAAATGAGTTGGAAAAGATTGTGTCAAAGAACACACTAGACTTTAGTGTTAAACAACACTATTTAGTATCAAGAGATACGAGCTTGTTCTTGAATCTTCCAAGCTGAATCTTGATATTGGAGCACTTGCTTTATGATTTGTTATGGTTTCCTTTTTGGATATAACTAACATGGATAAGTCCAAACAAATAGACAATTAAAGGATAATAAATTCATCAATGGCAATGTCCTCTCTGCCAGTGCATTAATGAATCATCAATAATATCTGACTGATGATAAAAGGCTATGCACTTCTTTAGAAGTATGTGGTGAACTCATAGCAATGATAATATTTATCTTTTCATTAGGATTAGTCACAATACCATTCAAGCTAACCATATGGCTCAACAACAATCCATAGGGCACTCCAAAGATGCATTTCCTTAGATTAAGAGTAATGCAAAATTGCCTATACCACTTGAAACATTTTCTTAAAAGAATCAACTATCTCTCCCTTGTGGTGGCTGCCCCTAGTTCATCAATAAAGACTTTCAGCTCCTTTGGGGAAATACCACCAAAAGTTTTATCAACCATATGTTGTTAAGAACTTGGCACATTGCATAAGTCAAATGTCATAACATGATATACAAAGGTACCAAATACAGTTATAAATATTATTTTCAATTTATATTCGTCTCTAATAGCCATTTGATTATAACCAACAAAGTAGGCCATAAACGAATAGATATCCCTACTCGCTAACTAATCTAGGATCTGATCAATAAATGGCTACACATAGTAATCTTTGATTGTCTATCTATTGAGCTCCCTAAAATCTACACAAAGCCGAATTTGATTATTTTCATTTCCTGTGATAACGATTAGTGAATACCACTCCATGGTTATAAAAGAAATATCAGTTACTCTTACACAAATTCTGTAGGTCCTCAAATAGTGAGTCCCTTGGCTCAAAAGGTATACACCTTACTTTTGTCAAATAGGATAACTTCCCTTCTTCAAGGGAATAGTATGCACAACCAAACTAGGAGGAATACCCCTTAGTTCATCATAGCTCTAGGAAAAAAATATCATGATATTCTTGGATCAAGGATATGTAGTCCACCTCTTTTAAACTAACCATAGATCCCAATTTAATTTATTCTGGTTCATCCAACATATCGAGATCTAGCTCAATCACATCCACTTCTCTAATTCTATCTTGAGCTTCTATTGGCTCATTTAGAGTCATTTGCTAGAGATATTTTGTAGTGGAACCCTCTCTTGATTCATCACTTTACAACGTTTCACTACTAGAAGGATTCTCTAATGTATCTAATTATGTCAAAGGTAAAGGTACTCTCTCGCTTTGAGAAGATTCAAGTTATGAATCCATTATTACGTGTTTGGTACTTATACGTAATTTGGATTGTGACAGTGATGCAATCACTGTTGACAAAGGACATGGCAGCATTTCTTGGAAAGAAGATCAATGTTCTTTAAAAATGCTTGATAGCCTTTAAGGCTATTCTTAAGTCTTAAGGCTTTAAATTCTTTAGCCTTAACAATTAGGCTTTTAAATGGAAGAAAAAGCAAAGTATAAAAAGCCTTAGGCTTTTTGAAAAGCCAAAACCTCAATAACACAATGTGTGGAGGTTAAGTTAAACTGCATAAAGAGGGGTTGATAGTCGGATTGCAAGATCCATGGTCTCCCTAATAATACTTGATAATCCTAAAGTCCAAAATGCATTCCACATTAGAAACAATCATGTGAACTTTGGTAATGCAACCTTTTGGTTGTCTTAAACTATCATCAGCAATCTGGATAATTGTGGAGGTATTCCTTTGGATTTCTAATTCCATCCTTTCCATCAATTTTGAACTCATAATGTTGATAGAGGATCCGATATCCACAATGGCATGATCCACTAATATGCCATTAGCATATGTTGCCACCCTTGGGCAATGCTTTTCAATATGCTCAAGCTAGTTATCCCCCACATGGGCTATTCCCAAGGGTTCGACAATATATCCAATATGAAGGATCTTCTTAAACACTTTATGCACTCTTGGAGATAACTTGATCAGCTATAGAAGATTCACACCAGCCTTTACCTCGCAAAGAGCTAGCTAAGTCAAATTCATGATAATTAGCAATGGTTTCTTTCTTCCACCAAACCATTCTTTCTCTTACTCTCACTAAATAGAATTAGGTGCCTCTTTCTTGGATTTTACCTTCTTCTTTGGTGACTCCATATTGGAATCAGCTTTTCTACCAACAACTTTTAAAGGATCAGCTTCCACATTAGGATTAAGGACTTGTGTCTCCTTATCATCCTGTTTAGGGTTTGCCTCAAGAGGTTTTACATTATGTTCAATGCCTTCTTTAACTTGCTATCCTCTTATAATGGCTCATAAATTGGAAGCCTCAGTGGTGTTGACATATAAAGCTTTGATAAGGCTGACACCATTGCGACTAGGTAGCTCTTCTGCCATAGCTTTTTCTCTTTGCAATATTTGCATTGGTCCCTCATCATGCTAAAGGTTATTCCCTTGTGCTTGATGGTTAATTAGTTAGATGCCTTCCCATATATGTCACATTTGACATTAGGATAGTTTCTCAAAAAGTGTTGACCACCACACCACTTTGTTAGAAATCAAGCTCCACCCGTCAGTTTGTCTTGATGTGTAACCGACATCTGTGACAGCTACTGTGTATAGCTATCTCCATGTGACTACATTAAATAAGTCGGGTTAGTAATTAGTCAGTGACTTGACTAGAGTTAGTAAGTCTCTAGTTTACTTTACATTGTATTGTGTGGTGGTGTGTCATTTTGAAGAATAAAGAAAAGATTTTGAGAGCTTGAAGGCTCATGGATATGGTGTTTCCCAGTCTCTCTCTCTCTCATCTTTGAACATGGTATCAGAGCATCCACAAGACTGGGCTATGTGGAGTAGAGCATTGCAAAAGAAAACTTCAAGACTGACTTGAAGGGCTGGAAAAAGAAGAGAACTGACTGTCATTTTCACTATTTTGGTCACATAGAAGTATGCATTGTTGAAGGAGAGTAGCCATTGGTCAAGAGGCTATTGGAGACCCTGTTGGAGCATCTGAAAGGATCTATTGAGCCTATGCAAGCCTTGTATAGGCTCAGATCAGCCATTATATACAGTAGCAACCCCTACTGAATCAGCGTGAATTGCACCTGTTGAGCCAATGGACTGCAACCTGTCAAACATCAAATGGGGCACTTGGACAAGACTCATAAGGCATGTATGCTCACTCTTGAAGGTATCTGAAGAGTACAAGAGGTAAATGCTTGTGTGGGAGCTCTGTTATGAGCTAGAGTAATAGACACAGATTTGTAATTAGTTCTGAACTGCTGTGAAAATGAATGGACAGCATGCATTCAGTCATTATTGACATATAGAAGCCTTGTAGTACACTCAGAAGGCATCTTTGAAGCACAAGAATGTGTCAAAGCATGTATACATTGGATCAAATGTCTTGGAGTTGAGATTTCTTGCTCAGAACACTCAAATTTGAAAATCATTGACAGGCTGAAAACTATCATACACAGTGAATAGCAAGCATTGTATCTTGTTGAAGCAATACATGTCACCTTGGAGCTTCTATCACCTATATGAACTGACATATGCATGCTGAATGTATGGAGGATTGTGGAAAGCATTGGATGTTGCTGAATACTCAGATCTGGACGTGAAATAATTACTTTAACAGTGCTTGGGCTGGTTATGAATAGTCATGTATTCCTTGACAGTGATTAATGAAGACAGGTTGTCTATGCCTACCCAAATGCTCATGTATTGAACCCATCACTTCAAAGTGAATGTATGACATGATTTGAAGACTTTTTGGAGCTACTTAAAGCTTGTTATGCTAATTTTTGGTTGACTGCAACTTGCAATCAAACTAGTTGACATTTGTGTTGAGATGGCAAGCTCAACACATGTGGACATGGATGATGGACCGCCTGGTTAGATGGGTCCACACTTCTACACTTAGCACGTCGGTGGTCATTATGACTCTCACATGAGTGACTCATTACTTATTATATTCAGGTTGTTACACCTATTTACAGTTGGCATAGTTATAGCGCCAGTCGACTAGTGTAGTCGTTTATGCATTGTTTGACTTAGTAGGCCACTTTCCTTTTATGTTGTATCTTATCTATACTTTGTGTACATTGTAAAGTGTGTGGAAGAAGAAGAAGAAATTAGCAAGAAAACGTTTTGGCCTCCATCTCTCTTCTTGTCTCTTGAGTGAGCTTCTCCTTGTGCATTCTGTGTGTGTTCGGCGCAGCATCTTGAGCAACATCCTCCACCACGCGATTCTTGATATGGTATCAGAGCCACGGCATTGAGAGAGGCTGATTTTGAAGGTTGAAGCAAAGGAGAAGAAGCAAGGTTCGAGCAAGCAAGCCACGGGTAAGAAGCTCTCCCATCCTTCAACTCTTTCTCTTGGATAGTGCCTGTGGAGGCACCGGAAGCAGGGCAGAGCAAAAATCTCAGATTGCAGTGAGATTTGGTGTGCGCGAAGAGCGCTGTCTATTGTGCAGATATGCCCTTTAAGGCTGACCCGCAGTTATTTTGGGCATCTGAGGCCGTTTCAGGGCCCGTTTTAGAGCCGCAAGGTTGCGGACAGCAGTTTCAGGGAACACTGTGACTTCGACTGTATTGACTGAACGTGAGTGCGCAGGTTACAGATTTCAGATCTGTAAGTTCAAAGGTGTTTACCACTGAGTAAACACAAATTTTATCTGCAAACTGGTTGCAGATTGCATTGTTGAGCAGACAATGAAAAAGGCTGTCTGGTGTATTGCTGTGCACTACAGGTCAAGGGTTGCAGAAGATTTGCTTGCTGTTTGGTATTAGTTTTGTGATAATGGCAGAGAACAGTGGAAGCCCCATCATTGAGAAGCTTGACAAGAACAACTACCCATCATGGAACTTTCGTGTCACGAACTTCCTTATTGGAAAAGGCCTCTACGAGTTCGTTTTAGGTGAAGAAAAGGAGCCGGAGGTGAGTGATCCTCCAACTGCAGAAGAGACAAAGGCACGAAAGGAATGGAATGCAAAAGACAAGAAGGTCATGTATTGGTTGTCTGCAGTAATTGACAATAATATGCTGGGACACATTAGAAATGCAGAAAATGCATATACAGCTTGGACCATACTTGAAAGTATGTTTTCTGTAAATACAAAGGCACGAAAGATTCAACTCAAGCAAGAGTTGAATACATTGAAGAAAGGGAAGATGTCTATCAATGAGTATGCACTGGGTAAGAAGCATTGCAGATGCATTGGCAGCGATTGATGCAATGCCCGATGATGATGATTTGGTGTCGTCTACCTTGGGTGGACTTAACAATGAAAAGGCTTGAAAGTCTTTTGTAACTTCCGTATATGTCAGAAAGCCATTTCCAAATTTCGATGAATTGGTCTCCCTTATGATCACTGAAGAGATCAACATGCAGAGTGAGACATCTGAAAGAAGTGGTGAACAGGTCCAAGCTTTCTACTCCAGTTCTGGAAGGGGACGTGGCAGGTTCTCTTCAAGAGGCCGTGGTACAGGACGTGGTAGTGACAACCAGCAAAACAGATTGAATCAACAATTTGGCGATATGCAGGTTTCAGGAGGTCGTGGTAACTTTAGAGGCAGGGGGAGCTTTAGAGGAAGAGGTGGATGGCAGAACAGAGATTCTAACAACTCTGGTATTGTGTGTCACTACTGTGGCAAAATAGGTCATATTGCAGTCCAATGTTATGCTAAGAGAGATGATATTCGCAGTGGTAAGTTGCAGCAATGAAACTATGCATCGTCTTCACGACAGAATGAAGACAAAAAGGAACGTTTGTTCATTATGCAGCATATGCTGAATGCTGTTACAGGAAAGGGAACACATGAAGATGTTTGGTATGTTGATTTAGGTGCATCCAATCATATGACCAGCCATGCAGAATGGTTTGGAGAGATGCAAGATTTGCAGAATGTAGGTTATGTGCAGATGGGTGATGACTCATGCCACCCAATTTCACACATTGGAAAAGTTCCCTTGTCCTTGCATGATGGTAAGACAAAGAGTCTTTTAGATGTATTACATGTGCCATCTATTACAAAGAACTTGGTGTCTGTCGGTCAAATGGTAGAGCAAGGGCTGCAAGTCAAATTTAATGCAAAGGGCTGCTTTGTAGAAGACTTCAATGACAAGTGCAGGTTGGTAGCAAAGGGAAGTAGAGTTGGACGTATATTCACTCTAGATGCTGGAATTCCTACTGTGAATGCTGCTATGTATGCCAAAGGAAAAGGTGTTGTTGCAGACTGAGAGCGGAATTTTGGTGACGGAAAGTGCTTAAAAATAGCTAAAAATTATGAATATCAAGGGGTTAACATTCACCGTCAAAGGCGGCGGCTCGATCTAGGACGATTTTAAGCATAAGCAGTCGACGGGCGCCCAAGTGACACCCCCGGATTTTTAGTAATTTTTCTTTCAGTCAAGATAGGATGTGGGAGCTGCAGCCTGTCCGGGATGCCGAGGCGGACGCCCAGAAATTTACACCACGTCAATCGGAACTCGTATGCGGAAGTTGGCCCGAAACCGGCCGGGGTGCCCAAAAAGGGGGCCAAATTGGAAATTTCAAAGGGTATGAAGAGAGGGGGGTGACCTTTGGCACCCCCCCCCCCTCTCAAAAAAAACGTGATGTAGGCGGGGGGGGGGGGGGGGCAGCGGCTGTTTTCAACCGCCGAAAAAAACGCCCCCCCCCCCCCCCCCCCAAAATCGTGATGAGAGCTTGCAAGCAAGCTATGGAACCAACTACAGCAGGGAACTACATCCTTCCTACGCTCCGTATCGCTCTGCTCCACGCATTCAATGGCAACCTGTAGAGGGAGAGAGAAAATTAGTCTTTCTCTCTCCTCCCTCTCTCTCTTCTAAGGGCAAGTTCATGTGGGGAGAAGAAGGAAGAAGAAAGAATGGTGGAGGCTTGTTCGGCATTGATCGGATTGCTCCACGGGCTGGAAATGGTGATTGGTGATTGTGTTGGACATGAAGTGCTGCTGATTTCCAAAATTTGTAGCCATGGACATGAAACCCGAAACACGCAAATAAGCGGTAATTCAAAATTTTCAAAGGAAATTTGAGATTTTATGGCTTTTGATTGATGAAATGTCGTTCATGTGGGATAAAAATTGTTCATGTTGCTGTTTTCTATGAGTTCTTGCTGGTCATAATCAAAAAATCAGAAAAATATGCACCTTGTGGTTCAAAATAATATGCTAAAACACGTAAAACATGAAAAATCAAGGGAAAATGATGGTTTTTGTCATAAAAAGGGGGAAGTGAATAGGAACAACAACTAAACTTTCATTTTTCTGCAAGAAGGAACTAAGGGCCACAGCCCATAACCTGTTTTGAATTTTTAGTAATTAAATAATGCAGGAAAATAAGGGAAAATACAAGAAAAGGGTGGAAAAACCCTAAAAAATAGGGAAAAATATATTTTGGGTTTCGAAAAATAAGGATAAATAAGAGCAATGTTTGTGAATGTTTGTGGGGACTGAAGCATGAGGATTTGCCTCAGTTCAACCCCACCTTCTTGCTCTAGTGTGTGGTTTTTCGGTTTTTTTCATAAAATGATGGTGAAATGCCCATAAATCTATGCCACGACGCAATATTTAAACGGGGAAGGGTAGAGGAGTTGAAATATGTCTAAATGCCGTGTGAGATGATGGGAAAGTTGCTGATTTCTATGCATAGCATTTAGGACGGATGATAATTAAAATTAAGAGCTTAGTAGCACGAGGATCACCTCGGTGCTAGGCCCATGCAACGAAGCACGAACGGTAGTTGAAAATCATTAAGAGAATGGTTTTGCACTTGTGCACGATACTGTTTTGCTAAATGTTTGAGCACTAGGCATCCACCAAATGCATGGAGCATGAAAAATAATTTTAAAAAAAATCAGTGACCAGCTCCTGGACATGCATTGCAATTGGTTTATTGGAACCTGACCTACGTTGAGAGGCAGTGAGGTACCCATGTTGTAGGTAGACGCGGATCCTAAAGGGGAGATCAAGTAAGGACAATGGTACATTCCTGGACATGCTTATTTGGTACCTTGAGCAACTTTTTTGCGATGTGTCTATTTGTTGAGCGACGCACTGAGGGGCCAATCCCCAAGGTATAGGAGAGTCGAAGAGGGTTGACGGCATTCAGCCGTAGGAGGACCCCCATGTATATGTGATTCAAGCCTATTTGGCTATGTGAATGGGACTCCCTCTGAGGAGTAATATTGGGTTAGGATCAGTTGGACTACCGCGTATTACAAACACAATGTTTAGGAAGGCAGAGATTTTGATAGACACTCCTGGCCGCGAGGCCGAGGGGTTGTCTTGTGCATAGTGATGAGGCCCAGCTAGTGCATGAGCCAGTGCCGACCCGTTTTTAGGTCCATCAGTGGTGCGTCTACCGGGAGCCACTTAAAAGTGGCGGTTCTCGAATCCTGGTTGTTTAGGGACCAACTAGCAGTTTATGCCAAAGGATACTGAGATTGATCCGTTATTTATTGATAAGCATCGTCTAGCAGAAATCCAAAAGCAAGAAAGAGACGAAAGAGCTAGGCGACGTGCTGAAATTTTTAGGAGATATTCCCCTAAGCGTAGCGGTGTTGAACCCTTACGAGGGAGTGGATCTAGTGGTCTTGGGGCCACAAGTAGCAAGTTAGGAGAAGGTGGAAGCTCTAGTGCTCCCCTTCCTGCCATAAGCCAGTCCACGTCAATTGCGGGAGGTGTAAACCCACCGTCCCCTATTCCTAGTGCAAATCCAATCCTTGTCATGGCGCAGCCTATTGCAATTCCAGCAGGAACGACAGATTTGCCGGCTCTAGGTTACCCGCTACCCATTTTTAATGGGCTAGTTGAGGAAGATGTGAAACTCCACATTAGGGAGTTTCAAAAGCTGATGTTTAATTGTCGCATTCAAGAAGAAGGACATTTAATGATGTTCTTCAACATGACTCTCAAAGGAAGAGCCGCTATATGGTATCATGGTTTAGAAGCCGGAACCATATTGAACATTGATGCATTTTATGGAGCTTTTCGAAGGGAGTTTGCCCCTGAAAGGGGTGGGCAATATTGGTTGCGTGTACTCAATGTAACCCGTCAAGAACCACACGAGGATATTCGTGCTTATGCGAAGAAGATAAAAGAGGTTTTCCGTAAGTTGGACACCTCTATTCCTATCCCCGCAGCTGCCCAATTGCAATATTTCCTTCATGGTTTGGACTTTAATATCCAATTGCAGTTGAGTAGTGTCCCCTTGGGGGATATAGATACTGCCATTACACGAGCACAAGAGGTGGAATCCCGACTACAAGCAGCCTATGCTTCTCGAGGCAATTCGAATATGGGTTTAGTATTGGGAAATAATGTGGCAATGGCCAATGGCAGTAGTGGTCAAGGGATGGCGATGGCTAACCCTAATGGGAGAGGGAACATGATGCAGAATGTGCCTTTATTACCAGCTCCCCCTAGCATGTCGATGCCTACGGGCAGTCAAATGGCTCCAAATGGTGGAGGCCAGGTGGTCAATTCTAACACCATGCCTGTGGCTCAACAACCAGTGCCTAATCGAATTGTTAGGCCGATGGAACGACAGGGTAATGACCAAGGCTATGAGTCGAGTTCTTCCAATGTTCTTGGCGAGGTTAAGGACATGATGAAGCATTATATCGACATGATTACGGAGCAGTATCGACAAATAGCCGTTGATGTCACCTTCCTTAAAAAACAACAAAATTTGATAGGAAGTAGATACCCAGATGAGGGTGCACCTTCGAGGTTTAGTTGCAAATGGTGTGTTGGGCAGCACTATCCAAGAAATTGCCCAAATGTTAAGTGCGACATTTGTGGAAAATCTGGCCATTTAGCAGCTACTTGCTGGAGTAAGATCAGTTCCCTCCAGCGAGGTAGTCGGCAACCAGGCCCAGTTAATCATCGTGCGCAAGGAAATGATTCCCAGTGAGAAGATGGGCCTAAACAAATACTTCAATGACCAAAGACTACAGTAGAGGAGCTACCAAGTGGTAGTGGGGTCAGTTTGATCGAGGCTGTACGCGTAAATGATGCTGAAACCTCTAATCTGCGAGCTGTCCTTACAAGAGGTCAAAAGGGTAGAGAAGCCGACAAGGATAAGCTTGCCGACGGAAACCCTAAACAAGGCGATAAAGGAACGCAAGTTTTGGACCCTTCCGTGGAAGGGCGACCTTTGAAGCCCGTAGAAAGTAAAGCTGATAAGGAACCACCAAAGAAGAAGGTGAAAGTTAAGAAAGAGGCAATAAAGCCGGTTCAGCGACCTAAAGAGTGGATGGTTTGGCATGAAAAGCGAGCTCTATCGAACTATCATGAATTCGATTTGGCGAGCTCTCTTTGCGAAGTCAAGCCGGATGTGAATCTCTTACAGCTTATTAAGCTTTCCCCAGGAGTACGTAAGGAATTTAGAAAGATCCTACATACCGGGTATATCGTAAAACCTTTGGGTATTGCGCGAGTTGGTAATGATTGGTTCGAGCATGCTGAGAAGCATTGCCCAAGGGTTGCAGCCTATGTCGATGGGATATTAGTAGATTATGCCATTGTCGACACGGGATCATCTGTTAACATTATGAGTTTTGAACTGATGGAAAGGTTGGGTCTTGCAATCCAGAAAGATACCTCCACAATTCTTAGAATGGCAGATGATAGTTTGAGACAGCCGGAAGGCTGCATTACTAAGGTCCATGTCATTGTTGCAAATGTAGAATGCTTGTTGGACTTTAGGGTGATTCGTTTTGCAAGGCGTCCAAGTTACCAAGTATTACTCGGACGACCTTGGATCTTGCAAGCGGATTGCCAAGTAGATATACCTGCCAATCGATTGATATTCGGCAGAGGTGCCCAGCGTGTGGTGGTTGATGCTTATCCTGAGTCCCCGCAGAGTGAGAGAGCTCCTCTATCTTCTACAGAATTGGAGGCATTAGAAGATTTATCTGGTAGTGAGATATCATCGAGTGATGAGTCCAAAGAGGGATCCACCACGGAAGACATCTATCAAATCACTTTGAATGAGCTGATAGAGGGCCAAGATTGTATAAGAGATGCAGATGTTATCGAGCTAGACCTTGGTATGCCTGATGATTCGCGGCCAATCAAATTAGGGTCTATGCTCAGCTCAGTAGAAAGGGAGGATGTGGCCTTGATCCAGGAATTCCGTGATATCTTTGCCTAGAGTTATGATGAGTTGAGAGGCATTCCTCCTAGTCTTGCTGTTCATACAATTCCGTTGAAAGAGGGCAGTCGTCCTGTACGGCAGAAAGTAAGGCGTATGCCTTTTGAACTGGGGGACGGGCTGTTTGAAGAGTTACAGAAGCTTCGAAAAGCGGGTTTGATTTTTCCTGTCCAACACACGGAATGGTGTTCGCTAGTTGTGATTAGAAAGAAGAAGAATAATCAAATCCGATTATGTGTAGACTTTAGGGAGCTGAATAAGCAGACAGTTAAGGACTACTACCCGTTGCCATTTATTGACCAGATTTTGGATCAATTAGCGGGTAGGGAGATATATTCGTTTATGGATTGCTTTGCAGGATACAACCAAATGGCAATTGCAGAAGAGGATAAGTTGAAAACAACTTTCATCACTGTATTTGGTACTTTTGCATACCATCTGATGGCCTTTGGTTTATGCAATGCGCCTGGTTTGTGGCAACAAACAGCAGATAAGACGTTCGGTGACATATCCCCGGAAGAGTTGAAGGTGTTTATTGACGACTTAGGGGCCGCCACCGTGAGAGGAAGGTAGTTGATCATTCTAAGAAAATGCTTTGAGCGCTGTAGACAATTTTGCATCGCCCTAAACCCAGGGAAGTGTGGTTTTGGAGTACCTTATGGGCTATTGCTGGGTCATGTGGTCAGTTCGGTAGGAATTGCGACAGACCCTGAGAAGGTTAAAGTTATAGTTGCCATGGGTCCATCACGCACTCCGAAGGAAGTTCATAGCTTTCTGTCTTGGGTTGGTTACTACCGTAGATTCATCAATGCCTTAGCAAAAAGAACGTTGCCGCTTACAAATTTATTGTCCTTTAGCTGTTCGTTTGTATGGGGTGACCCTTGTAAGGTAGCATTCGAGGATGTGAAACAAGAGCTAGCAAGAGCGCCCGTTTTAAAAGCACCTAAAAGAGGTGAGGTGTTTTATATATTTTCGGCAGCCACCATGTATAGTATCAGCTGTTGTTTAGCCCAAATTTGGGAAGAGAAGTGGTACCACCTGATTGCTTTTGCTAGTCGGAAGCTAGGGGTATCCGAAATCAATTATACTTACATGGAGAAATTGTGTCTAGCAATGGTCTTTGGGACCAAGAAATTCAGGCATTATATTCTCTATGAGAAAGTCGTGCTTTATACGAAGGCGGAGGGACTTCGACTACTGATGAATAAGTTACAGCCACCTGATCGTCTAGCAAAGTGGTTAATCACTTTGCAAGAATTTGATTATGAAATCAGGAGTAAGCCACCAAGGTTGCAAGGCATCGTGGAATGTCTTGTGGACTTTGGGGAGTCGAAAGAATCTGTGGCTGGAGGTAGTGACTGTTGAGATATCGAGCTCCACTTGTGATACGCCAGGGTGACTGTTGTGTATTTATGTCACCGACTTGTCAGTTGCAGACGCGGTTGGTACACCGCCCATGAATAATAGCTACATGATAGCTATCCTTATCTACTCTAGTTTGTGGCTCAGTTAGTATGCCACCTTAGTTAGTTGAGTTTGGTTTGAGACCCATATATAGGGTTCTTCTATTTCTTTGTATGAGAGTTCTTTTGGCTTACACAACTAAGAAGAGAAAAAAATTATTTTCAACCTCCACCCTTGTGTGTATTCCCCCATTGTGCAAGCAAAAAAGCTACAAGTGAGACTCCTTCCTTCTCTCCCACAATCTTGACATGGTATCAGAGCCTTGTTCATGGTAAGGAGCTTAAGAAAGTAAGCCAAGCTCGCGGTGGTCTGGTAAGAGGAGCAGTGTTGCTTTCATTTTCTATTTTGGGAGCAGATCTCAGCAGGTAGCACAGCCGGAAATTGCAGGAGTGCATTGTCTCAGGTTGAGACGCCCTTCGCGGTGAAGCAAGAGGGCAGTATATGCTGCGGGGCAGGGCTTTAGCCCTTGGCGACCCTGTTTTTTTGATTTGAGGCCATTTCGGGGCCTGTTTTGGAGGCGAAAGTTTTCTGCACGCACTCAGGAAAAGGCCCTGTTTTATGCTGTGCGACCACTGTTCTACAAGTCGGTGAAAAGTTATTGTAGAAATTGCATCGTATGCTTGTGCGCAGAGACATTGGGAGTTTCAGAATCATCCTTGGTTCCTGTTTATGCAAAATCGTCACTAGGAAGTGACTGTGTGGTCAAATACCACTTTCGCCAGTTTTGCAGATTTGCCATTGTGAGGGTGAAGCTGAGTTTTTGCAGTGACAGAATTTTTCGCAGTGTTCTGTAATGGCATCTGATTCTCTTTCACAGATTGTAACTGAAAAGCTTGACAAGAACAACTTCCAGGCATGGAAGTTTAGAATGACGAATTTCCTTATGGGAAAATGATATTGGGAATTTGTTGCAGGAAATGAAGAAGAACCAGTTCTTCGTGATGTTCCCAATCAACAGCAAATGTAGGCATTCAAAGCATGGCATGAGAGAGCCAGGAAAGTTATGTACTAGCTGTCTATCAGCATTTCAGACTCTATGATTGTGCATATTCAGGATGCAAGTACGCCAAAGGAGGCATGGGATACTCTGTCAAAGATGTATAGCACAAATACGCAAGCCAGGAAAATGCAGCTCAAGCAAGAGTTGCACAATGTGCAAAGAGAAAATATGAGCATCAATGACTACCACATGAAGGTGAAGAAGATTGCAGATGCACTTGCTTCCATTGGGTCGCCAGTGGAAGATGATGATTTAGTTTCTGTGACCTTGAATGGTCTAGGAAAGGATTATGCACAGTTTCGGACATCCATTTCAGTTCGTGAAAGATTTCCTAATTTTGAGGAGTTGATTGCTCTTCTAATTTCTGAGGAGCAGAGAAATGGTGGTGCATCTTCTTCAGGAGGAACTTCAAAAGAAACTGTCTTCTACTCAAATGCTGGAAGAGGTAGAGGCAAAGGTAGAGGAGGCCGATTTGGAGGCCGTGGTGGAAGTCAGAATATGCAGCAAACTCAAGAAAACCAGTCCTATGGAGGAGGACGTGGTAACTCTAGAGGCAGGGGGAGCCAAAGAGGTCGTGGTGGATGGCAAAGAGGCCAAAATGCAAACAGTAATGTTGAATGCTACTATTGTGGTAAAATGGGTCATATGGCTAAAGACTGCTATAAAAAGCAGAATGACATCATGAATGGAAAACTGCAACAAGGAAATTATGCATCTTCTAGTAGACAGGGTGATGACAGAAATGAGCATTTGTTTATGGTGCAGCACATGAACAATTCTGTGACAAGTGCAGAAGAAAGCAACGATGTGTGGTATGTTGACTCAGGTGCATCAAACCACATGACAGGTCATGCAGAATGGATGGAGGATGCAAGGAAAATGGAAAAACCAGGATTTGTGGAGACCGGTGATGATACTGCACATCCGATTGTGCAGATTGGAAAAATTCCTTTGTCTATGCAGGATGGGAAAAAGAAATACCTGTCCGATGTATTTCATGTCCCGAATATCACCAAGAATCTGGTTTCTATTGGTCAAATGGTTGAACAGGGCTTGCAGGTCAGATTTAATCCTCATGGATGCTTTGTTGAGGATATGAAAAATAAAGGTCACTTGATAGCAAAAGGAAAGAAGAAGGGCAGAATGTTTACGTTGGATGCAGACATGTCTGAATTGAGTGCAGCGATGTTTGCACATGGGACCGGTGTAGTTGCAGATATTGATATCTGGCATAAACGCATTGGTCATGTTAATGTACAGTGACTTAAATCAATGCAGGCCCAAAATATTGTTGCAGGATTGCCTAGATTCAAGGTTGCAGAAATGCATAAGGTATGTGAAGCCTGTCAGTTTGGAAAACAGGCAAGGAAACCATTTCCTAGACATGTTCAAGAGAGTAAGAAGCCATTGGAATTAATCCACTCTGATGTGTGGACTACTAAAGCTGCATCTCTTGGAGGCTGTCATTATTTTGTTACTTTTATTGATGACTATAGCAAAAAATTTTGGGTGTATTTTATGAAAAAGAAAAGTGAAGTTTTTGGGCATTTCAAAACTCTTAAAGCTATGGTTGAAAAAGAAACAGGCCTGCAAATAAAATGCCTAAGGTCAGATGGAGGGGGAGAGTACCTCTCAAATGAGTTTGCAAGGTTCTTGCAGGAGCATGGCATAAAGCAGCAATATTCATGCAGTCATACCCCACAGCAAAATGGAATTGCAGAAAGAAAAAATAGACATATTGGAGAGGTGTCTCGTGCCATGCTCAATGAAAAAGACCTGCCAGATTTTTATTGGGCTGAAGCAGTTGCTACAGCAGTCTACATAATGAACAGAACTCCCACTGCAGCAATACATGGAATGACTCCAGAGGAGAGGTATACTGGTAGGAAACTAGATATTTCTCATTTGAAAATTTTTGGTTGCATCGCCTATGTACATGTGCCAGATGAGTTGAGATCCAAGTTGGATCCAAAAGCTGAGAAGTGCATCTTTATTGGTTACTCTCTGCAGCAAAAAGGGTATAGATGCTATAACCCTTCTACTCGTAAGTTTACAGTGAGCAGAGATGTTGTTTTTGATGAGATGAGTAGCTGGTATAAACCAGTAAATGTGATTGATGATGTAGATGCACAAAATGGTAATGCTGCACATAATTCACAGCAGCAGTCACAAAATATTAGTGGACCTGGAGCGTCCTCTAGCAGTGGTTCACATTCTTCGCCATGGACAGGTAGATTGAGATCAGGAGAATCTTCTCAAAGTAATGCAGATAGTGGTATGCAGGTATCACGAAAAGGAAAAGAGAAGGTTGATCAGCCCATGTTTGATGTGAATGCAGGTCACTCTTATGTGGATGGTGAATCCAGTGGCTCAGAACAGAGCATTGATGATGAGTTGGGTATTCCTTCTATTGTTACACCTGGAGTAAGGAAGACCAGGGATGTTTTGAGAGCACCTGGGAGTGGACCCACTTTGTGCAGGTCTACCAGAGTTAGGTATCCTGTGGATAGGCTGAAATATGATGGATTTACAGCCATTCACTATGCATATATGGTCAAGGTGATACAGGAACCAGAACCCACTCCTTTTGAGCAAGCCATGGGAAAAGAAAAATGGGAGAAAGCCATGGATGAAGAAATGAATGCCTTGGAAGCAAATGCTACATGGGAATTGGTACCTTTGCCTAAAGGTAAGAATGCAATTGGCTGTAAGTGGGTTTATAAGGTGAAGCACAATGCAGATGGTTCTGTGAACAGATACAAGGCAAGATTAGTAGTCAAGGGGTATGCACAAACATATGGCATTGACTATGAAGAAACATTCAGTCCGGTTGCAAGGATGGCAACCGTAAGAGCAGTCATTGCTATGGCTGCATCAAAGGGATGGTCTTTACATCAGATGGATGTAAAGAATGCCTTCTTGCATGGTGATTTGCAAGAAGAGGTCTATATGGAGCAGCCACCAGGTTATGTGCATGCTGTTCATCCTGAGTTTGTTTGCAGGTTGAAGAAAGCTTTGTATGGCTTGAAGTAAGCACCTAGAGCATGGTCTGACAAGATAGGACAGTATCTTGTCACTATTGGCTTTCAGATTTCCAAGGCAAATTTCTCACTTTATGTGAGAAAAACAAAGAAAGGTATTATGCTACTTGTCATTTATGTTGATGATTTGATTATGACAGGTGATATTGATGAAGATATCCTTCATGTGAAAATGCTATTGAAGCAGAAGTTTGAGATGAAGGATTTGGGAGAGCTGCGTTATTTCTTGGGCATTGAGGTGATTAGATCACCAAGTGGGATACAGCTCTTGCAAAGGCAGTATGGATTGGACGTGCTATCCAAATATGGGATGACAGGCTGTAAACCTATTTCAGTTCCCTTGGAGCAGAATGTGAAGCTGAGTGCAGATGCAGGTGAGCTTCTGGAAGACCCTACTATGTACAGACGCATAGTAGGAAGCTTGATTTATATGACTATTACCAGGCCAGATTTGAGCTATGCTGTTGGATTGGTAAGTCAGTTTATGCAGGCTCCAAGGAAATCACATTTGGATGCGGCTAGACGCATACTCAGGTATGTGAAGTCCACATTGCAGTATGGACTATTTTATGAGACTGGGGTTCAGATACAGCTGCATGGATACACTGATGCTGATTGGGTTGGTAGTATTTCTGATAGACGATCTACCAGTGGATATGTGTTCTCTTTTGGGAGTGTTGCAGTCACTTGGAGCAGCAAGAAACAGCCTATAGTTGCCTTGTCGAGCACAGAGGCTGAGTACAAGGGTGCAGCAATGGCTGCATGTGCGGTAGCTTGGTTGCATAAGCTACTTTATGATATGCATCAGTCTACAGATGGGCTAGTTGTCATTTATTATGACAACATGAGTAGTATACACTTGGCAAATAACCCAGTCTATCATGCTAGAACAAAGCACATTGAGGTGCATTATCACTATGTGTGGGAGAGGGTTTTACTAGGTCTTATTGATCTAGTTTATGTTAGCACAGAGGATCAGGTAGCTGACATATTTACAAAGGCATTGGGCGCAGAGAAGCTGCGCAAGTTCAGAGACCTGGTTGGTGTGCAGGAATTGGGATTGAGCTTGAGGGGGAGTGTTGAGATATCGAGCTCCACTCATGATACGCCAGGGTGACCGTTGTGTATTTATGTCACCGACTTGTCAGTTGCAGACGCGGTTGGTACACCGCCCATGAATAATAGCTACATGATAGCTATCCTTATCTACTCTAGTTCATGGCTCATATAGTATGCCACCTTAGTTAGTTGAGTTTGGTTTGAGACCCATATATAGGGTTCTTCTATTTCTTTGTATGAGAGTTCTTTTGGCTTACACAACTAAGAAGAGAAAAAAATTGTTTTGAGCCTCCACCCTTGTGTGTATTCCCCCATTGTGCAAGCAAGAAAGCTACAAGTGAGACTCCTTCCTTCTCTCCCACAATCTTGACAGTGACATGGAGTTGTTATTTAAAATAGATACGGCATCTATTCCCTCCTGATACGCTACAATAACGCATTATTTATCAACGGGAGAGGTGGGATCCAAACTATCTAAGGCTGAGAAAAGGAAAATTAAGCAGCAAGCATTAAAGTTTGCTTTGATCGCAGGTACATTATATCGGCAAGGGGTTGATGACATCTATCGCCGATGTGTGATGCCTGATGAGGTGCCATTCATTTTGGAAGAGTGCCATGATTCTGCTTGCGGTGGCCATTTTGCTGGACGGCTTACAGCACAAAAGGCTTTAAGAGTAGGTTATTGGTGGCCTGCCATCTTCCAGGATGCGTTTGCGTATGTTAAGAGATGCAATATTTGTCAACGACATGATAGTCGAGAGAATAGGAAACGACCACTCACCCCTATTATGGCGATACTTCCATTTGAGAAGTGGGGAATAGACTTTGTGGGTCCTATTACTCCGTCATCGACTACACAAAAGAGGTACATCATTGTAGCAACTGACTACTTCACAAAGTGGTCAGAAGCACGTGTAACAAGGAAAGATGATGCTAAAGAAACTACTAGTTTCCTTTTAGAGCAGATAATATGCCGGTTTGGTCCGCCGAAAGAATTAGTGTCGGACCGCGGAACCCATTTCCTGAATAAGGTGATCAAAGGTTTGACAAAGTTGTGGCACATCAAGCATAACAAGACAACCCCATATAATCCGCAAGCCAATGGGCAGGTTGAAAGTACCAACAAGCAGCTTGTGGGCATCCTGTCCAAAATTGTGTCGGAAAAGAAACGGGATTGGGATAAAAAGTTATACGTGGCAGTGTGGGCTTATGATACGACTTTCAAACGAGCCACTGGCCATACCCCGTTCAAGTTAGTATATGGGGAGGAGTGTGTCTTGCCTTTAGAGATTGAGCTGCCGACTATTTGGTTTGCCATCAATCATTCTTTGAGCGATGAAGACGCGCTTTTTGAGCGCTTGATGACACTGGCACATTTAGATGAGCTTAAGTTGTAGAGCTTATTGCACCAAGAAGTGGCAAAGCGCCGAATGAAGCAGCTACACGACATCAAAGCCAAGAAATACACCTTCAAGAAAGGACAGCTTGTTCTGTATTATGATGCACGACGTGAATTATTTCCAGGCAAGCTAGAGCCTAAATGGGATGGGCCCTATAGGATCGTTAGAATAGGAAAGAATAAATCCACAGTCTTGTTAGCTGACCTTGAGGGGATAGAATTTAAAAATAAGGTTAATCTTAATAAGATTAAACCTTATCACTTCTGATTGCACTAATGCTATGACTGCCTGCAGGTCTAGGCGAGATCGATCAAACATCTGCAAGGAAATCGTGATAGAGGTTGATGGGTCGTCTGATCCCTTATTTAGAACACCCATATTTGGAACAGAGGTATCATCAAGGCAAGCTCATTTGGTGGAGCAAAGGATACAAGGTGATTGAGCAAGAAGGCGGGACATTTATTTGGGAGATCAAGGTCTTCTGCCATCATTGCCTACAAATTTTGACCAGCATCCCTGTGGAATTCAATGATGATGGAGGGATGGAGCCTATAGTCCACCCGTTGAATATGCTGAATTTTGATTACCATAATTATGAATAGAGTTCCGGATGGCGGGATATGTAAATCCTTTATGGACGTACACCTTGTACTTTGATGGGGCGTCCAGGGGTCCCTGCAAAAAAGGAAGTGTAGGAGTTTACATCCGAGACCCCCGATGGCGCATTGTCATGAAGTTAGCTGCTTATCTCGGGGTGAATTTTACCAATAATATGGCAAAATACAAAGCCCTGATTATGGGTTTGAATATTGCGAAGAAGGGTGGTATCCGCCAGTTGTTGGTGAAAGGGGACTCTTAGTTGGTTTTAAATCAACTCAATGGGACGTACATGGTACGAAACCCCATCCTTTGTATGTACCATCATACTGCCATAGCCCTGCTAGATGAATTCGATAGAGTGCCTTTTCAGCTAATTCCATGGAATTGGAATCAGTTTGCCGATTCTTTGGCTAATTTTGCGTATGACGAAGACCTCTTCTTTAATTGTGGCCCTTGTCCCGATATATCTATGGATGGTGAGATAGGACCCGGTCGTTTGTGGGGTATGCTTTCTGAACATGCCCTCTTTGGCAGACGATGGTTGATTTGGGTGATGCAAAGAGTAAGCGAGACTCATCTGCCTTTATTATCTTGGACCCATAGACTGATTCGACGACATGTGATGTGAACACCTCTTGCAATATACGCAAGAGGGATGGGTTATAATTTAATGCACCTAGTCTAGGGCTACGAGCCTCTGTTCCCCTGGGAATAGTATGCTTTGCTATCTATCATGGTTGTTTCCAGGTGGATGTTATGCATAGTATTGGTTTATTAGGCCAAGAGGGCCGATGCAGTTTTGTAGTGAAGTGTTTGATTTCATTAGGCCAAGAGGGCCATTTCCCTGTCTAGTGCGGGTGCGTTTAATTGGGTTTTTGTTTTAAGTGTTGTGCTGGACAGATTTCGTGGTTCATGGACTTTGGTGGAGCCTGGAGGAGCCTTTGCTGCGATGGAAGCTTCTTGTGGCCAATCGAGGTGATACCTCTCCTTTACGAGTACCTTTCTTTCCTGTTATACGTGTATTTGTACTTGTCGAGGGGACACATTTTTGTTGGGGACCGGCAACCAAGGCATGAAGTCCCAGGTTTAGGTTGAGTATGTTTGAGGGAGGTCGGAGTAGTCATTGCCTCCTGCAACGACATTGTTAGACATTGAAAGACCTGTTTTAGAAGGAAGTCCTAGTGGCCCTATCCTGCTAGCCTGCTAGGCAGCCGTTGTAGGAGTTCTTGTTAGTAGTGAGGCAGTTAGAGAAGCCTGCTAGAAGATAATAAAGATGATGCCCAGAAACTTTGTACATCCTAAAGGATGAATATAAATACGAAGGTGTGTAAAAAGGGGTTCTAACCCCTATCAAAGAAAAGAAAAGGGATGAAAATGTGTAAGCAGTTGATCATTTCCTAGCGAAGGCCTAGTAGGTTCCTAGGGACGAGTCAGACCCGGGGCCGATACCTTGTCTTCCTAGCTTGCTAGAAAAATAATACCAAAACAAGGAAGGCTGGAGAGAAAATAAAAGTGAGCGTTAAAAAAGGATTAAGTGTTGCCTTGCGAGGGCTTGGTAGGTTCTTGGGTGCCGAGACAGGTCCTGAGGCCAATGCCCTATTCTCCTTGGGTCACTACGCTCAGCTCCCTCCTTTTTACATGCCCAAGTATGTTAATAAAATAAAAACCCTAAAAGAAGAAATGTACTGGAAGAAAATACTCCTTGATCAGGCTATAGGAGTCCTCGCCTTGTAGGAGCTCCTAGTTGTGTTGTCTTTAGTTGGTAAGTAGTGCAGACTACCACTTAGGGCAACCTCTTTGATAGGTTTTTTTAGTTTGGCTGTGTTGGAGCAGTTGGTTAGTGACTCATTTCGGTTCTTCTATTAGATGATGCTGGGCCTACTCCTTGTGGATGTCATGCCCTTGGTTCTGTCCAGGGGTAGGGGAAGCATTGTGCTGAGTTTTAGTATATAATTGTTTTGTATCAGTTTGATGCTTCTTTGGTTGTTTATGTGCAGATATGTTCGTGGATTCGACGGGCTGAGTCGCCCTATCCCATGGTCGCCAATGAGAGCGGAATTTTGGTGACGAAAAGTGCTTAAAAATAGCTAAAAATTATGAATATCAAGGGGGAAACATTCACCGTCAAAGGCGGCAGCTCGATCTAGGACGATTTTAAGCATAAGCAGTCGACGGGCGCCCAAGTGACACCTCCGGATTTTTAGTAATTTTTTTGTCAGTCAGGACAGGATGTGGGAGCTGCAGGCCTATCCGGGATGCCGAGGCAGACGCCCAAAAATTTAGAGCACGTCAATTGGAGCTCGTATGAGGAAGTTGGCCCGAAACCGACCGGGGTGCCCAAAAAGGGGGCCAAATTGGAAATTTCAAAGGGTGTGAAGAGAGGGGGGTGACCTTTGGCACCCCCCCCCCCTCTCAAAAAAAACGTGATGTAGGGGGGGGCGGCGGCTGTTTTCAGCCGCCGAAAAAAACGCGCCCCCCCCCCCCCCCCCCCCCCCCCCCTCAAATCGTGATGAGAGCTTGCAAGCAAGCTATGGAACCAACTACAGCAGGGAACTACATCCTTCCTACGCTCCGTATCACTCTGCTCCACGCATTCAATGGCAGCCTGTAGAGGGAGAGAGAAAATCAATCTTTCTCTCTCCTCCCTCTCTCTCTTCTAAGGGCAAGTTCATGTGGGGAGAAGAAGGAAGAAGAAAGAATGGTGGAGGCTTGTTCGGCATTGATCGGATTGCTCCACGGGCTGGAAATGGTGATTGGTGATTGTGCTGGACATGAAGTGCTACTGATTTCCAAAATTTGCAGCCATGGACATGAAACCCGAAACACGCAAATAAGCGGTAATTCAAAATTTTCAAAGGAAATTTGAGATTTTATGGCTTTTGATTGATGAAATGTCGTTCATGTGGGATAAAAATTGTTCATGTTGCTGTTTTCTATGAGTTCTTGCTGGTCATAATCAAAAAATCAGAAAAATATGCATCTTGTGGTTCAAACTAATATGCTAAAACACGTAAAACATGAAAAATCAAGGGAAAATGATGGTTTTTGTCATAAAAAGGGGGAAGTGAATAGGAACAACAACTAAACTTTCATTTTTCTGCAAGAAGGAACTAAGGGCCACAGCCCATAACCTATTTTGAATTTTCAGTAATTAAATAATGCAGAAAAATAAGGGAAAATACAAGAAAAGGGTGGAAAAACCCTAAAAAATAGGAAAAAATACATTTTGGGTTTCAAAAAATAAGGATAAATAAGAGCAATGTTTGTGAATGTTTGTGGGGACTGAAGCATGAGGATTTGCCTCAGTTCAACCCCGCCTTCTTGTTCTAGTATGTGGTTTTCCGGTTTTTTTTTCATAAAACGATGGTGAAATGCCCATAAATCTATGCCACGACGCAATATTTAAACGGGGAAGGGTAGAGGAGTTGAAATATGTCTAAATGCCATGTGAGATGATGGGAAAGTTGCTGATTTCTATGCATAGCATTTAGGACGGATGATAATTAAAATTAAGTGCTTAGTAGCACGAGGATCACCTCGGTGCTAGGCCCATGCAACGAAGCATGAACGGTAGTTGGAAACCATTAAAAGAATGGTTTTGCACTTGTGCACGATACTGTTTTGCTAAATGTTTGAGCACTAGGCATCCACCAAATGCATGGAGCATGAAAAATAATTTTAAAAAATATCAGTGACCAGCTCCTGGACATGCATTGCAATTGGTTTATTGGAACCTGACCTACGTTGAGAGGCAGTGAGGTACCCATGCTGTAGGTAGACGCGGATCCTAAAGGGGAGATCAAGTAAGGACAAGGGTACATTCTTGGACACGCTTATTTGGTACCTTGAGCGACTTTTTTGCGATGTGTCTATTTGTTGAGTGACGCACTGAGGGGCCAATCCCCAAGGTGTAGGAGAGTCGAAGAGGGTTGACGGCATTCAGCCGTAGGAGGACCCCCATGTATATGTGATTCGAGCCTATTTGACTATGTGAAAGGGACTCCCTCTGAGGAGTAATATTGGGTTAGGATCAGTTGGACTACCACGTATTACAAACGCAATGTTTAGGAAGGCAGAGATTTTGATAGACGCTCCTGGCCGCGAGGCCGAGGGGTTGTCTTGTGCATAGTGACAAGGCCCGGCTAGTGCATGAGCCAGTGCCGGCCCGTTTTTAGGTCCATCACAGACATTGAAATTTGGCACAAACGCATTGGACATGCAAATGTACAAAGGCTAAAATTAATGCAGTCCAAAGGGTTGGTTACAGGTTTGCCTACATTTAAAGTTGCAGAATTTCAGACATTTGGGGACCTACACAAAATGTATCTCTTGGAGGGAGTTCATACTTTGTCACATTCATTGATGATTGTTCTAGAAAGCTGTGGGTATATTTTATGAAGGAAAAGAGTGAAGCTTTTGAGCACTTTAGAACTTTCAAGGCTGCAGTTGAAAGAGAAACAGGCTTGAGAGTAAAGTGCTTAAGGTCAGATGGAGGGGGAGAGTACCTCTCCAATGAGTTCAGTGATTTTCTGAGGTCTCATGGGATAAAGAGACAGTTCACATGTAGGTATACCCCACAGCAAAATGGGGTTGCAGAAAGGAAAAACATGCATATTGCAGAAGTTGCACGCGCCTTGATGGCTGAAAAGAATATGCATAAGCATTTTTGGTCTGAGGCTGTTCATACTGCTGTTTATATTATGAACAGAACTCCCACAGCTGCAGTTCATGGTATGACCCCCGAAGAATGTTTTACAGGTAAGAAGCCTGATGTTTCACACTTGAAAGTATTTGGCTGCATTGCGTATGTTCATGTGCTAGATGAGTTGCGGAAGAAACTGGATCCAAAGGCTGAAAAGTGTGTCTTTATTGGATACTCTTTAGAGTAGAAAGGGTATCCCTGTTACAACCCTGTCACATGTAAGTTCAGAGTGAGCAGGGATGTCATCTTTGATGAAATGAGCAGTTGGTATGCATCTAGTGGTGATGCATTGGATGATGATGATGATCATGACACTCATGTGCAGGCTGAAAAGCAAGAATCACGAACTCTTAGCGGACCAAAGACATCATCTGGTAGTCCTTGGTCTGGGAGACTAAGGAGTAGATCTACATCTTCGGGTGCATCTAATAGCACTAATGGTAAAGACAAATGAAAGAATAAAGTGTCAGAAGGCATTGATGCAGTTCTTGATGGAGACTCCAGTGGCTCAGAGAGCTTGGATGATGAGCTTGGCATTCCTTCAGTGAGGACTCCAGATGTGCAGAGAGCACATGTTAATGCAAAGACTCCATTGAGTGATCCAGTGGTACGCAGGTCTAGCAGGGTGAGATACCCTATTAAAAGATTTGGTTTAGAATGTTATGCAGCTCACCATTATGCTTATATGGTGAAACTAGTTGAGGATGTTGAGCCCACATGTTTTGAGGAGGTTGTTGGTCATGCTCATTGGGATGCAGCAATGGATGAGGAGATGGCTGCATTAGAGGCCAATAAAACCTGGGATCTAGTATCATTGCCGAAGGGAAAGAAAGCTATTGGATGTAAGTGGGTTTATAAGATTAAGCACAATGCAGATGGTTCTATTAGCAGGTACAAAGCTAGGCTGGTTGCAAAAGGCTATGCCCAGACATATGGCATAGATTATGATGAAACCTTCAGTCCAGTTGCTAGGATGGCAATTGTCAAATGTGTGATTGCTTTGGCAGCAGCCAAAGGTTGGAGGTTGCAGCAAATGGATGTAAAGAATGCCTTCTTGCATGGTGATTTGCAGGAAGAAGTGTATATGGATCAGCCAGCAGGTTATGAAGATTTAGAGCATCCCACGTATGTGTGTAGGTTGAAGAAGGCACTCTATGGGCTCAAGCAAGCACCTAGAGCATGGTCTGACAAGATTAGAGAGTATCTTGTCAATATTGGCTTTTATGTTTCTGATGCTGATCACTCACTTTATGTGAGAAAGGGAGATGCAGGTTTGGTCATCATAGTCATCTATGTGGATGACTTGATTATTACAGGTGATAGTGATAGTGGGATTGCTGAAGTCAAGGGTTGTTTAAAGATGAAGTTTGAGATGAAGGATTTAGGTGAACTAAGGTACTTCCTTGGCATTGAGGTGATCAGATGTGATGATGGTATATGGCTGTCCCAAAGACAGTATGGCTTGCATATGTTGTCCAAGTATGGTATGACTGCATGCAAACCAATTTCAGTCCTGTTGGAGCAGAATGTAAAGCTGAGTGTTGATGTTGGGGATGAGATAGAAGACCCTACTATGTTCAGGAGGATAGTGGGGAGCTTGATCTACATGACCATTACAAGGCCAGACTTGAGCTACGCTGTTGGTCTTGTGAGTCAGTTTATGCAAGTACCTAGAAAGCCACATTTGGATGCAGTCAGACGCATATTGAGATATGTGAAGTCCACATTACATTATGGACTTTTCTATGAGGCAGGTACAAATGTACAGGTATTTAGATACACAGATGCAGATTGGGCTGGTAGTATGTTTGATAGAAGATCTACCAGCGGATACATGTTCTCTCTTGGTAGTGCAGCAGTTGCATGGAGCAGTAAAAAACAATCTACAATTGCTTTGTAGAGTACAGAGGCTGAGTATAGAGGTGCTGCTGTTGCAGCATGTGAGGTAGTATGGCTGCAAAAGTTATTGGCTGATTTGGATGTGCAGGTGGAAGGTCCAGTTGTCATTTATTGTGACAACATGAGCAGTATAGAGTTGGCTAGGAACCCTGTGTTCCATGCCAGGACAAAACATATTGAGGTACACTACCACTTTGTGAGAAAGAAGGTACTAGCAGGTGAGATTGACTTGGTGTATGTCAGCACACAGGATCAGATAGCTGATATCTTCACGAAGGCATTGGGTACAGAGAAGCTTCAAAAGTTTCGAAGCTTACTTGGAGTTGCAGAGATGCAGTTGAGCTTGAGGGGGAGTGTTGAGATGGCAAGCTCAACACATGTGGACATGGATGATGGACCGCCTGGTTAGATGGGTCCACACTTCTACACTTAGCACGTCGGTGGTCATTATGACTCTCACATGGTCACTGACTCATTACTTATTATATTCAGGTTGTTACACCTATTTACAGCTGGCATAGTTATAGCGCCAGTCGACTAGTGTAGTCGGTTATGCATTGTTTGACTTAGTAGGCCACTTTCCTTTTATGTTCTATCTTATCTATACTTTGTGTACATTGTAAAGTGTGTGGAAGAAGAAGAAGAAATCAGCAAGAAAACGTTTTGGCCTCCATCTCTCTTCTTGTCTCTTGAGTGAGCTTCTCCTTGTGCATTTTGTGTGTGTTCGGCGCAGCATCTTGAGCAACCTCCTCCACCACGCGATTCTTGACAATTTGTACTTGCTGGTTATGCACTGCTTTGTGCTTCTATGCCTATGTATGGCTTGACACATGTACTAGCAGCCATCTGGGAAGTTGTGGGACATGTATGATATGTATGCATGTTGGTTTTAGACTTGAATTTGTTGTTGGTTATACACAGTCTACATTTTTCAGACTGCATCTTTGGTCCCTGGCAGTGAGGTTGCAGGAGTTTAAACTGAAGCAAATACATAGAATATGTATTGACTATTTTACCTACGGGTTAGACAATCTGTTTAGGGACTTTTTTGGGTTATCAGTGGGCTGAAATACCCTAGTTTTTTTTGCAAATAGTTGTAGAAAACTGTCATAAATTGTTGTGGACTAAACTTGGTCAGTCATACTTATTGGTTTGCAGGTAGTTAAACATCTGACCGAGAGTCTATTGCATCATGGCTAATGCACATGGGACTAATAATATCACTTAGATAGTTGGAGAGAAGTTAGACAACAAGAACTTTGCATTATGGAAATTCAGAATGAAGAACTTTCTAGTTGGTAGGGGTTATTGGGATCTATGTACAGGAGATGAGGCTGCTCCTGAATTGCCTGCAATGAATCCAACTAATGAACAAAAAAGAGCTCATAGGCTATAGAATGAGAGAGCATGCAAGGTGCTACATTGGTTTTCTCTATGTATATCTGATGCTATGGTAATTCAAATCACTGGATGTGAGACTCCGAAGGATGCTTGGGAAATACTGATGAAAAATTATGGAACCATGACACATGCACAAAAGATCCAGTTGAAACAGCAGTTCAACAACATGTCTAGGAATGGCATGAGCATCCAGGTGTATACCACAGAGATTAAGACCATAGCTGATCAACTTGCTACCATTGGCTCAAGTGTATCAAAAGATGATATGATTGTTGTTGCCTTGAATGGATTAGGAAAAGAGTACAAAGCTTTTGACACATCCATTTCTGTTAGAGAAGAGCCCCCTACCTGGGAAGAGCTAGTTGCTTTGTTGCTGCATGAGGAGGTCAAGCTCGGTTTGAATACAGGTTCCAGTGTATCTCAGAGTAGAGACACTATGTTATACTCTAGCCAGCATGGTAGAGGATCTAGAGGTCGTGGTTCATTTCGAGGTCATGGTGACACTCGTAATGCTTATGGATAGCAACAGCAGCAAGGTAATTGGCATAGTGCAAATACACAAGGCCAACTGGCGGGTTTAGAGGCAGGGGGAGATTACCCTGAGGTAGAGGTGGTGGATCTGGTTCATGGCAGTCATCTAATCAGTCCAACTGGGACAAGGATTGCCATTATTGTGGCAAGTATGGACACATTGCAAAGGATTGCTACAAGAAGCAGGGAGATATGAAAGCAAAGGGCAGGCAGCATGGGCACTATGCATCTTCCAGTGGTGCTCATGATGAGCAAGTTGATAGACTATTTGCCATGCAACATGTATCCAAAAATGCATCGAGACATAATAGAGATGATAGATGGTATATTGACTCTGGAACGTCGAACCACATGACATCGCATGGAGAGTGGTTTGAGGAGATGGTTGTAGGTACACATGGTCATGTATGTACTGGGGATGACACCCAACATGACATAAAGCATAAAGGGATTGTTCCTCTCATGATGCCTGATGGCAAGAAGAAAGGCCTGCATGATGTATTACATGTATCAACCATAACAAAGAATCTTTTGTCTATGGGTCAAATGGTAGAACAGAATCTGCAAGTAAGATTTAACAAAGATGGATGTTTTATTGAGGAGTATGGAAATGGCTGCAAGCTAATTGCCAAGGGCAAAAGAGATGGCAGGATGTTTACTTTGGATGCGACCATTCCAGGACTTAAGGCAGCCATGTTTGCTCATGATGAGAGTGCCATTTGGGATGTAGAGATTTGGCACAAGTGGATTGGTCATGTCAATGTACAAAAGCTGAAATCTATGTAGCAGAAGGAAGTAGTACTTAGATTACCTAAATTCAAGTATAATGACTTTGGTCATGTATGCCCTGCATGTCAATCTGGGAAGCAGGCACGGTTTCCGTTCATGAGACATGTAAAAAACAACACTAGGCCTTTACAATTGGTGCACTTTGATGTCTGGGGTCCTTCACATAATGCTTCATTTGGAGGTGCACGGTATTATGTCTCATTTATCGATGATTTCAGCAGATACACTTGGCTTTATATTTTGAAGTATAAAGATGATGTGTTTGATGCATTCAAAGATTTCAAGAAGCATGCACAGAATGAGTTGGGCTACTACATATCATGTTTGAGATCAGATGGAGGAGGTGAATATGTCTCTAATTACTTTGATAGGTATCTTGCTAAATATGGGATTAGAAGACAGCTTACTTGTAGCTATACACTTCAGCAAAACGGTGTTCCAGAGAGAAAAAATAGGGTCCTGATGGAATCAGCTAGAGCTATGCTAAATGAGAAATGTCTGCCAAATGGTTATTGGGCTGAAGTAGTGATGACTGCTATCTATGTACTGAATCGAACCCCTATAGCAGGGATTCATGATGTCACTCCATATGAGAGGCTGTATGGTCATAAACCTGATATTTCGCACTTGAAGGTATTTGGTAGCATTGCATATGTGCATATACCGGGTGAAAAGAGGAAGAAATTGGATCCTAAGGTAGTGAAGAGTGTGTTTCTGGGATATGCACAGGAACGGAAAGCTTATAAGTGTTATGTACCTTCTACGCATGAGACACTCATAAGTAGAGATGTGGTATTTGATGAGTTAGCATCTTGGTATGGGAATCCTATTGCAGTGCTTGCTGATGGCTCACCCAGTATGAGTCATGCTGAAAATACTCCTGCAGAGAGTACTTCCATGAGTGGTCAAACATGTGATGTATCATCTATAGTGAGTCCTTGGACAGGACGATTGCGTAGTCACACTACTACATCCACTAACACAGATATGTCACTGAGGGGGAGAACAGATAAGGGAAAAGAAAAGGTTTTTGAAGATGTAATAAGTCCACTCATTGTAGGTTATGAGTCATCTAGCAGTGACAGCTTAGACAGTGAATTGGGGATTCCATCTGTTATGATGCCAAGTGCTAGGTAGAGTCGTTATGTGTCGCCTCATGAGAGGCAAGCTCATAGTGAGACATAGCTCAGGAGATCAGAGAGGGTCAGATGACCTATTGATAGATACACTTACACTGGATATTCAGCCTGTCATTGTGCTTATATGACGAAAGTAACAGGTTTTAGAGAACCAGGTAAGTTTGATGAGGTAGTTGGAGATGAGGATTGGCATGCTGCTATGGATGAGGAATATTCAGCTTTGGCTAAAAATGGCACATGGGATTTAGTAGAGTTACCTGAGGGCAAAACACCTATTGGCTGCAAGTGGGTGTATAAGGTAAAATGTAAATCAGATGGATCATTGGAAGGATACAAGGCCAAGCTGGTTGCAAAAGGGTATGCGCAGCAGTATGGTCCTCACTATGAGGAGACTTTTAGCCCTGTAGCAAAGATGGCTATAGTTAGAACTGTGATTGCTTGGCTCGCATCAGCAGTTATTTGCAGTAACATGGTTTCCGATTGGGTGATGCTGATCATAGTTTGTTTGTGAAGAAGACAGAACATGGCTGTGTATTCCTAGTTCTCTATGTTGATGACTTGATCATTACACGAGATGATGAAAGCGGGATTGCTGAGGTAAAGACATGGTTACAGGCTGAGTTTAAGGTCAAGGGCCTAGGAGAGCTAAAACATTTTTTAGGGATTGAGGTTGTCTCTACACCTCAAGGCATATGGCTACTACAGAAGCAATATGCTCAGGACATGTTACAAAAATATGGTATGGCTGATTGCAAGCCTATGGATATGCCTTTAGAGAAGAATGTCAAGTTGCAGATTGATGTTGGGATAGAGATTGAGAATGTTACCATGTACAGACAGATGGTAGGTAGCTTGATCTATCTCACGATCACTAGACCTGACTTGAGTTATGCTGTGGGGCTGATCAGTCAGTTCATGGAGAAGCCTCGCAAACCACACTTGGATGCAATCAAGAGAATTCTGAGATATGTAAAGAGTACCATAGATCATGGGCTATTTTATGCATATGGGAAAACCCTTGACTTGATGGGGTATACTGATGCTGACTGGGTTGGTTGCACTTATGACAGGAGGTCAACCAGCAGCTATGCATTTGGATTGGGTAGTAGCATGATCGGTTGGCAGAGTAAGAAACAACCTACAGTTGCATTGTCCAGTACGGAAGCAGAGTATCGTGGTGCGGCCTTAGCGGCCTGTGAAGCTACGTGGTTACAGAAGTTGCTGAATGACTTGGGGATACACTTGGACAGCAAAGTAAGGATGTACTGTGACAATTTAAGCAGTATCATGTTAGCAAGCAATCCTGTTTATCATGCAAGATCGAAACACATTGAGGTCCACTACCATTTCATCAGGGAAATGGTTTTAGCAGATCAGATTGACTTGGAGCATGTGAAGACTGAAGACCAGGTAGCAAACATCTTTACCAAATCACTTGGTAAAGATAAGTTCATTCACTTTAGACAGCTACTTGGAGTGATGCAGATGGTTTGAGTTTTTTGGTTTGAGCTTGAGGGGGAGTGTTAGAAATCAAGCTCCACTCATCAGTTTGTCTTGGTGTGTAATCGACATCTGTGATAGCTACTGTGTATAGCTGTCTCCATGTGACTACATTAAATAAGACGGGTTAGTAGTTAGTCAGTGACTTGACTAGAGTTAGTTAGTCTCTAGTTTACTTTACATTGTATTCTGTGGTGGTGTGTCATTCTGAAGAATAAAGAAAAGACTTTGAGAGCCTGAAGGCTCATGGATATGGTGTTTCCCTGTCTCTCTCTCTCTCTCTCTCATCTTTGAACACACTTATAGTTAGATCTTGATGGACTACCCCCTTCAAGGCATCAACTTCCTATCAAGCCTTGTTGCTTTTTTTAAAAATTAACATCTACAGTTATTTGTCTATATTGTTCCATTATCATATTATAATGTTTCATCATGTCCTTGAATTTTCTATAAGAACATTTGATGCATTAAACTCATAACCGTGAACACCATGGCATGAAATTTTTTAAAAGATCAGGAGATAATCCCTGAGTGTAGTGCTTCAAACAAGTGTAATGTGAAGTGCTCTCGTGAACCCATTATAGTTTTACTAGCGGGTTCTAATTTTAAAAAAAAACACTTAACAACGTGTTCTTGATGTAACACATCAAGAACCTCATGAGAATGATCGAGTGTATGCCAAGAAACAGAAAGAAGTGTTTCATAAATTGCAAACCTATATTTGCATTCAAGCTGTACTCAACTGCAGTACTTTTTACACAGATTGGACTTCAAAATCCAAGTACAGTTAAGTAGTGTTGCTCTTGTTGACATTGATATTTCTGTTACACAAGTGTAGAGGAGGTAGAGTCATGATTGCAAGTGCCAAGTACAAAAAGGAAAAGAAACAACAAGATATCCTCAAAACTAAGACCTAAAAATGGAAAGAAGAGAAAAGTGATTTTATACTTAAAAAGAATAAGGAGGAAATGCTTGCTTGGAATAAGTGAATTCTTTGAAGTAAAAATTGTGTGGCGATCCTTTGTCTTCTTGTGGAGAAGACAATTTTGCAAATGAACTAATGGAAGCTTGTTGTGCTAGGATAGGAGCTAGAAATGGCATGACAACAAGACCGCACCCATCGACTTCCGTTGTTGTAGAAAAAGAGAGAAGATGATAGGGCATCTCCCTCAAGAAGAACAAGGGCTAAAATCAGTTGAAGCTCAAGACCATCCATAATGTCGACAAGGTGGTGGCCGAGAAGGAAGCCATTGTTAACATCAAATCAAGATGGCAGAAAAAGGAAGGAAAAAAGCAGATAAACATGGAAAAAGAGCAAAGACATGTAGGTGACCTCCAAAACTAAGCCAAGGCAAAAAAGTGCAATTTTAAATGAAGGGCACCTCAAAAAACTCAAAAAACTCTTGTAAAAGAGCACCAAGCTCTCTCCTGTGCCAATTGTAAAATACTAGACGGGTGTAGGCTAGAGGCATAAGGCTAGAAGAGGGACATGGAAAAAAAGACCTTGCCACAAGGGCCAATCATGTAAAAAAGGGATGGGTGCCCATGGGATTTTAGGGTTTGTATCCATAAAGTTCAAAAAGTGAATGAGTGCTCATTCTTTTGGTGTGTGGCAACAAGAGTCTTCTTCTTATTCTCTCCTTCTCATCTTCTTGCTTGTGTGTGCTCTTGAGAGAGGGAGCATGAGAGTGTGAGGGAGTGACTGTGCAAGAGTGAGGGATCAAGAGGGTGAAGCTCTTCACCATCTCCTCTTCTCTTCTTCTCTTCTCGTCTCTCTTCTTGCGCGTGCGGCTATGGAGGATGGAGCTTGGAGGTGGAGGAGGCTTGAGGATGCTTGAGCTTGCATCTAGGATTGTGGAGCTACCGATGTGTGTGAGAGAGGAGGCAACTCGTATCGGCATCAAGGTAAGCTCACTACACTCATAGGATCGACGACGCGTCGGCTAGGTGAGAGATAGCCATTAGAGCTCGCTTGGAACACTTGAAGCAATAAGCGGTCCGTGGGTCTTGGCGGTTGAGCGAAAGCTCCCACATTTTGGTTCCATTGCCGGGACCAATGGATTCAATCTTGAGCACTTGCGCACCTCATATCGAGCATCGAAGTAAGGGATTCATCCTCGAAACGGAGCTTGAGATAGGTAGGAAGTTTGGGTGTTTTTGATCCTCAAAACAAGTAAGTATTTTGGTATATTTTGTTTTCTTGATGATTGGGAAACATGGAGAAATTAGTTCAATTCTTTGCTTTCGATTTTTGTTGTGTTTAGAGTAGTCTAGGATTAGGAAACCACACTAGAGAAGGGTAGGATTTACTGTTGCAAAGTAGGGCAAAACATGGCAAAAATCGTGCAAAACTTGGCAAAAAGCTTGCTTGTGATGCTTAAGATCGGCAAGTGAGTGATTGGGGGCATCAACACATACCCGGGAAGGGGCATAAGAGCCAAGAGGCCATGCTAGAGCTCATTTGTGACCATTTCAGTGTGTGAGAAAGAGGGGGAGAGAGAGAGAGAGCTACCACTCGATTCGATCCGATCGCACCATCGACGAGCCCACTGCTCTATCTAGGTATATGAATCCCTTCCCCTATCCCCCTAGATAGGATATGGAGGTTTGTGCTTGAGAAAATTGAGTAAATCGCAAGAACGATAGAAATCAAACTCTCGCTGTCGACGTGCACTGCGCTTGGCCCGTCCGAACGGTCACTACTAGGCCGAGTCCCAGAATCGGCCCTCGCCCCTATTTCACTCAGCCCAAAACCCTAATTGGCCCTCAGTCAAACCTACTTGGCCTGTTCGAGTCAACCATTCGAACCATCGACCAATTCAGCCCTCTACCATGTGTCAACTCGACCCTCGGCCCAATTGCCTCGGTCCGTCCAAGTGACCTTGTCTGAATTGACCACTCGGCCCGCCGTCCAAGCCAATCTGTCCGAGTGCCTTCGTCCGAGTCCGCGCCTCGGCCTGTCTGAGCCCACCCTATCCAAGTCCCAAATTTGGCCCTCGGCCCATGCGCTTCGGCCCATCCGAGTGACCCATTCGGACCCTGCAATTCGAACCAGCTAGGCCGAGTGAAAATTTCTATCAAATTCTCAGAAATTTGACCTGACCCGACTGAAGCTCAGCAGTGCAAACTATCTAAAGTCCTTTGATGCTCAGAAATCGATTCTAGCACTTGGAATAGACGGAATCATAGGGAGCAGCCGCTTGGCAGCTTGAAGTAGGCAGTAGCGAGACCCAGAGACCTAGACGCAAGTGCTGAGTAGTTAAGACTTGATTGGCCAAGAATGAACGAGGCAACATATTAGAAAAACCATGAACCCTGTCAAGGCGGCCAGAAGATTGACCAACATGCCTATCAGGCCCAAAACAAGCGAGAGTGCATAAGACGCTTGGAGGTTGTTTGCTGCACTCACCTTGAATTTCCGCACTTGAATGCACTAAAAGAAATTGAAAGCCTGGTTCAACACAATTGCACTAAGGGTGACACGCATGCTGAGTGACCATAAATTGAGGATTGTATTCGATAACTGAAAGAATTCACTCAGATAAACCACTCAAGGAACCCACCAGTAGGAGAGGACCCAAGATGTAGACAAATCATCAACGTGCGAGGTAGGACCAAGCAGGTGGCATCAACGACGTGGATCTGACAAATCCACTCACTCTGATCAACAGTTTGGCGGAACACGACAATGCAACTATGGTGGAAGAAGGCTTAGACCATAGGTCTAATGAGGAACTCCACTTGAACATCTTCTCGAAGGCTATTCAGTAGCTAGTCAGCGAGGCTACGATGCACTCGCCCGGTACGAGCACCGCAGCAGGATGACAGACGCTATATCGCAGACCTAGAAGAAGAGAGGAAACTAGCCCGCAAAGCTTTGCAAAGCATAGTCGAATACAATAGGGACCAGGAGGCTAGGAGCCAAAGGCAAAGCACGGAGTCTGAACCTAGTAGGAAGAAACCGAAGAGATCACGAGAGAGCCCTAGAAGGAGACTTGACATTGAGCGAGCTCCTCATGAAGCAGCTGTTAGATAACACGGCAGCAAAGCAAAGTGCTGCAGCACTAGCGACATCTCTACTCGTAGGATTAGGAGCAAACCAAGGCTCAAAGAGCTAGTCTAAAATCCCCATTATTGCCAAGCAACTCAACAAATACCAACCCCACGACGATCCATATAGCTCTGTAGAGCAGTTTGAACAAGTTTGCGAAGCCAACGGTCTCAACAACCTGACTCAACGCTCTCAAGTGTTCAGGCTCTTCTTAGGTGACAAGGGGAGGACTTGATATACAAGCCTAGATGCTGCAGACGAGCCAACTTCAGTGGCCTCAAGGATCTCTTCATTAAGAGACTTTCCGATCCTAGATACTCCAACAATCTGTTAGTGTGCTTGATGAACGTCAAGCAGAAAGAGAAGGAGGATATTCGCGACTACGTAACCCACGTAAGGAGTCTCTTTAAGAGAATCACTATGGGTGAGCGACTAACTGAAAGAGCAGTTTCTACTGTATTCATCAGCGGAATCCGAGATGAGGAGTTATATAAGGCTTTGGCAAGCAATTCGAGCTTGCAGCGAGACGCGCTAGCTAGAGTGTCTGAGTAAGCTATCAGAGTCAATGATCAGCTGAAGGAGTGGAGCTCTAGGAGTGCAAACCTAGAAGAGACCAACTCACGAAGCTCAGAGAGAGTGCCAACCTCTAGTGAGCGATCGGTCCCATCATCCCAAGATAAGGGGAAGGCCACCGAGACGAGCCAAGACTTGGCTGATGTAAAGATGGAGTTGGCCAAGTTACAAGACATGTTGAGACGACCAACGCGCCCACACGTCCAATGTGTGTATTGTGGCGGAAACCACTTGCCAGCCGAGCGTCAAGACCTTGTGCTAACTGCGGTAGGTTCGGTCATGACATCGCGCATTGTAGATTGCCAAGAAGACTTCCATATTCGCAACCCTACGGCTAGCCCTACCTAGCAACCAGGCTGCAGCCATTCTTTGAAAGGGGATCCCCATTAGCCCTTCCTGCACCTAATGACATTAAGCCAGCTATTCCTAGGATGGACATAAACCCTACTAGCATACCCAGACCACCTGGTCCTTACGTGACCCATCCACCAAGTGATGCTCCAGTCCACTATGTGGAGGAACTAAATGAGGAAGAAGCTTACATATGCCCTTATGTATCGCATGACGATGAGGGCAACGCTGTCCTCATGGATTATTGCCCTGTACCGGTAATGGCATTAGGAAGAGTACGAGGTAGAGGCCTAGTAGGGCAAACGCAAGACCCAATCACCTACTCGACTTGCGGCACCCAAGTCATGTCTCATTACGTTGCCCCAAAAGGAAGCAGTAAAACAAAGACAAGGCTGACCAAAGATGTGCTGAGTGCGGAATCACGCATCTCTTCATCGATTGCCCAAAGTGAAACCATCTTCTAGCTCAGCCAATGTACCATCTATCCCGTTGGGGCTGTTTGGAGTCGAGAACCTCAACACGGAGGCAACACCTATTCCATTACGGGTCATGATACGTGCCCAGACAAGGCAGGCCGGCATGTCGCTGCTAGGACCTAGCAACCTCGACGCAGCTTCAATAGGGAAGAAAATTCGCAGGCGAAAGAAGAAGAGGTCGGAACCTAAAATTGCACTAAAAATGGAGAGTGCTACAACCCTGCCTACTAGAAAGAAGGTCTTAGATGCATAGGCAGAGACTTTAGACCCTAAGACAGCCGAAAAGGGAAGCACTAAGGTAGGGGAATATCCGCATTTGAGGTGACAGTTAGAGGCCATAGAAAAAGTGAAGGAATGGGTGAAGGAGGCTCAAGAGCATCTAAAAGATGCTGAGCCCATTCTAGAGGAAGAAATCGATGACCTCTCTAGCATAAGCCCGCCAACCTCACCTCCTCAACCAAAGTCAGGAGAAGAAATTGCATCATAAGCAATGCCACTAAGGCCAAGCCTCGGTGCTACAGGGCCGTGGTTCAGTCACGGCCACTAGTCAGGACGATCTAGGTTGACGAGCACCCAACAATCTCCTGACCACATTAGTGACTACCCCGGTAACACCTAGCCTGGGAGATCTGCTTAGGCACCCAACAATCTCCTGAGCACCCAACAATCTCCTGACCACGTTGGTGACTACCCCGATAACACTTAGCCTGGGAGATCTGCTTAGGCAACATCCCACCCTATGGCAAGATCTTAAGAAGTGGGTTGAAGGGTCAAGAGAGCAGGTCACGGAAGACCCTCATGACCAGGATGAAGAGACGCAAATACCGAGTTTGACGTTGCACTCTATGCCTAAATCCTTACATGTCAATGCCTTATGGGAAGGTTCCGAGATGCATGCGGTCTTACCGGTTCTAGCCCTAGGCGACACAACGAGAAAGGGAATTGTGGACACGGGAGCTAGGGTTAGTGTGCTTAGCCACGCAGTGCTTCAGACTTGGGAAAACCCGCCTGTCAAAACTGCTAGGTTCAATGTCACATTAGCAAACCGTATGAGGGTCAAGCCATTCGGGGTGCTTAAGAATTGTCCAATGAAGATCGCAGGTGTCCAATTCTCTCTGGACTTTCTAGTCATGAAAGGAGTGGAATACAATATCCTATTAGGCCGACCCTGGATGCGCAATGCTAGAGTCATCGAAGATTGGGGTAACGGCTTGATCTTCCTTGGCAATAAAACGGACACCGTAAGAATAGAGATGGACACTTGGAAGACCTCACCAGTGTCAAGAATCGCGTGGTGGAGGGGGTTGCTCAAGATGCTGTGCCGAACACACACAGAATGCACAAGGAGAAGCTCACTCAAGAGACAAGAAGAGAGATGGGGGCCAAAACGTTTTCTTGCTGATTTCTTCTTCTTCTTCCACACTCTTTACAATGTACACAAAGTATAGATAAGATACAACATAAAAGGAAAGTGGCCTACTAAGTCAAACAATGCATAACCGACTACACTAGTCGACTGGCGCTATAACTATGCCAGCTGTAAATAGGTGTAACGACCTGAATATAATAAGTAATGAGTCAGTGCCCATGTGAGATGCATAATGACCACCGACATGCTAAGTGTAGACATATGGACCCATCTAACCAGGCAGTCCATCATCAATATCCGCATGTGTTGAGCTTGTCATCTCAACACTCCCCCTCAAGCTCAACTGCATCTCTGCAACTCCAACTAAGTTTCGAAACTTTTGAAGCTTCTCTTTACCCAATGCCTTCGTGAAGATGTCAGCTATCTGATCCTATGTGCTGACATACATCAAGTCAATCTCACCTGCTAGTACCTTCTCTCTCACAAAGTGGTAGTGTACCTCAACATGTTTTGTCCTGGCATGGAACACAGGGTTCCTAGCCAACTGTATACTGCTCATGTTGTCACAATAAATAAAAACTGTACCTTCCACCTGCACATCCAAATCAGCCAATAGCTTTTGCAGCCATACTACCTCACATGCTGCAACAGCAGCACCTCTATACTCAGCCTCTGTACCTGACAAAGCAACTGTAGATTGCTTTTTACTGCTCCATGCAACTGCTGCACTACCAAGAGAGAACATGTATCCGCTGGTAGATCTTCTATCAGACATACTACCAGTCCAATCTGCATCTGTGTATCCAAATACCTGTACATCTGTACCTACCTCATAGAAAAGTCCATAATGTAATGTGGACTTCACATATCTCAATATGTGTCTGACTACATCCAAATGTGGCTTTCTAGGTACTTGCATAAACTGACTCACAAGACCAACAGCGTAGCTCAAGTCTGGCCTTGTAATGGTCATGTAGATCAAACTCCCCACTATCCTCTTGAACATAGTAGGGTCTTCTATCTCATCCCCAACATCAGCACACTCAGCTTTACATTCTGCTCCAACGGGACTGAAAGTGGTTTGCATGCAGTCATACCATACTTGGACAACATATGCAAGCCATACTGTCTTTGGGACAGCCATATACCATCATCACATCTAATCACCTCAATTCCAAGGAAGTACCTTAGCTCACCTAAATCCTTCATCTCAAACTTCATCTTCAAACAGCCCTTGACTTCAGCAATTCCATTATCACTATCACCTGTAATAATCAAGTCATCCACATAGATGACTATGATGACCAAACCGGCATCTCCCTTTCTCACATAAAGTGAGTGATCAGCATCAGAAACATAAAAGCCAATATTGACAAGATACTCTCTAATCTTGTCAGACCATGCTCTAGGTGCTTGCTTGAGCCCATAGAGTGCCTTCTTCAACCTGCACACATACGTGGGATGCTCTAAATCTTCATAACCTGCTGGCTGATTCATATACACTTCTTCCTGCAAATCACCATGCAAGAAGGCATTCTTTACATCCATTTGCTGCAACCTCCAACCTTTGGCTGCTGCCAAAGCAATCACACATCTGATAGTTGCCATCCTAGCAACTGGACTGAAGGTTTCATCATAATCTATGCCATATGTCTAGGCATAGCCTTTTGCAACCAACCTAGCTTTGTACCTGCTAATAGAACCATCTGCATTGTGCTTAATCTTATAAACCCACTTACATCCAATAGCTTTCTTTCCCTTCAGCAATGATACTAGATCCCAAGTCTTATTGGCCTCTAATGCAGCCATCTCCTCATCCATTGCTGCATCCCGATGAGCATGACCAACAGCCTCCTCAAAACATGTGGGCTCAACATCCTCAACTAGTTTCACCATATAAGCATAATGGTGAGTTGCATAACCTTCAAAACCAAATATTTTAACAGGGTATCTCACCCTGCTAGACCTGCGTACCACTGGATCACTCAATGGAGTCTTTGCATTAACGCGTGCTCTCTGCACACCTGGAGTCTTCACTGAAGGAATGCCAAGCTCATCATCCAAGCTCTCTGAGCCACTGGAGTCTCCATCAAGAACTGCATCAATGCCTTCTGACACTTTATTCTTTCCTTTGTCTTTACCTGTAGTGCTACTAGATGCACCTGAAGATGTAGAGGTACTCCTTAGTCTCCCAGACCAAGGACTACCAGATGATGTCTCTGGTCTGCTAAGAGTTCGTGATTCTTGCTTTTCAGCCTGCACATGAGTGTCATGATCATCATCATCATCCAATGCATCACCACTAGATGCATACCAACTGCTCATTTCATCAAATATGACATCCCTGCTCACTCTGAACTTACATGTGACAGGGTTGTAACAGCGATACCCTTTTTGCTCTAAAGAGTATCCAATAAAGACACACTTTTCAGCCTTTGGATCCAGTTTCTTCCGCAACTCATCTGGCACATGAACATACGCAATGCAGCCAAATACTTTCAAGTGTGAAACATCAGGCTTCTTACCTGTAAAACATTCTTCGGGGGTCATACCATGAACTGCAGCTGTGGGAGTTCTGTTCATAATATAAACAGCAGTATGAACAGCCTCAGACCAAAAATGCTTAGGCATATTCTTTTCAGCCATCAAGGCACGTGCAACTTCTACAATATGCCTGTTTTTCCTTTCTGCAACCCCATTTTGCTGTGGGATATACCTGCATGTGAACAATCTCTTTATCCCATGAGACCTCAGAAAATCACTGAACTCATTGGAGAGGTACTCTCCCCCTCCATCTGACCTCAAGCACTTTGCTTTCAAGCCTGTTTCTCTTTCAACTGCAGCCTTGAAAGTTCTAAAGTGCTCAAAAGCTTCACTCTTTTCCTTCATAAAATATACCCACAGCTTTCTAGAACAATCATCAATGAATGTGACGAAGTATGAACTACCTCCAAGAGATACATTTTGTGTAGGCCCCCAAATGTCTGTATGCACAACATCAAGAATATTTCTGCTTACATCTCTGTCATGTGAAAAGGGTTGTCTTGCCTGCTTACCAAACTGACATGCTTCACATACCTTCTGAAATTCTGCAACTTTAAATGTAGGCAAACCTATAACCAACCCTTTGGACTGCATTAATTTCAGCCTTTGTACATTTGCATGTCCAATGCGTTTGTGCCAAATTTCAATGTCTGCAACAACACCTTTTCCTTTGGCATACATAGCAGCATTCATAGTAGGAATTCCAGCATCTAGAGTGAACATACGTCCAACTCTACTTCCCTTTGCTACCAACCTGCACTTGTCATTGAAGTCTTCCACAAAGCAGCCCTTTGCATTAAATCTGACTTGCAGCCCTTGCTCTACCATTTGACCGACTGACACCAAGTTCTTTGTAATAGATGGCACATGTAATACATCTGAAAGTCTCTTTGTCTTATCATCATGCAAGGACAAGGGAACTTTTCCAATGTGTGAAATTGGGTGGCATGAATCATCACCCGTCTGCACATAACTTGCATTCTGCAAATCCTGCATCTCTCCAAACCATTCTGCATGGCTGGTCATATGATTGGATGCACCTGAATCAACATACCAAACATCTTCATGTGTTCCCTTTCCTGTAACAGCATTCAGCATATGTTGCATAACGAACAAACGTTCATTTTTGTCTTCATTCTGTCGTGAAGACGATGCATAGTTTCCTTGCTGCAACTTACCACTGCGGATATCATCTTTCTTAGCATAACATTGGGCTGCAATATGACATGTTTTGCCACAGTAGTGGCACACAATACCAGAGTTGTTAGAACCTCTGTTCTGCCATCCACCTCTTCCTCTAAAGCTCCCCCTACCTCTAAAGTTACCACGACCTCCTGAAACCTGCATATCGCCAAATTGCTAATTCAATCTGTTTTACTGGTTGTCACTACCACGTCCTGTACCACGGCCTCTTGAAGAGAACCTGCCACGTCCCCTTCCAGAACTGGAGTAGAAAGCTTGGACCTGTTTACCACTTCTTTCAGATGTCTCACTCTACATGTTGATCTCTTCAGTGATCATAAGGGAGACCAATTCATCGAAATTTGGAAATGGCTTTCTGACATATACGGAAGTTACAAAAGGCTTCCAAGCCTTTTCATTGTTAAGTCCACCCAAGGTAGACGACACCAAATCATCATCATCGGGCATTGCATCAATCACTGCCAATGCATCTGCAATGCTTCTTACCTTTAGTACATACTCATTGATAGACATCTTCCCTTTCTTTAATGTATTCAACTCTTGCTTGAGTTGAATCTTTCGTGCCTTTGTATTTACAGAAAACATACTTTCAAGTATGGTCCAAGCTGCATATGAATTCTCTTCATTTCTAATGTGTCCCAGCATACTATTGTCAATTACTGCAGACAACCAATACATGACCTTTTTATCCTTTGCATTCCATTCTTTCCGTGCCTTTGTCTCTTCTGCAGTTGGAGGATCACTCATCTCCGGCTCCTTTTCTTCACCTGAAACGAACTCATAGAGGCCTTTTCCAATAAGGAAGTTCGTGACACGGAACTTCCATGAAGGGTAGTTGTTCTTGTCGAGCTTCTCAATGATGGGGCTTCCACTGTTCTCTGCCATTGTCACAAAATTAATACCAAACAGCAAGCAAATCTTCTGCAACCCTTGACCTGTAGTGCACAGCAATACACCAGACAACCTTTTTCACTGTCTGCTCAACAATACATGCAATCTACAACCAGTTTGCAGATAAACCTTGTGTTTACTCACTGGTAAACACCTTTGAACTTACAGATCTGAAATCCGTAACCTGCGCACCCACGTTCGGTCAATACAGTCGAAGTCACAGCGTACCCTGAAACTGATGTTTGCAACCTTGCGACTCTAAAACGGGCCCTGAAACGGCCTCAGATGCCCAAAATAACTGCGGGCAAGCCCTAATGGGCTTATCTGCTGAATACACAGCGCTCTTCGCGCACACCAAATCTCACTGCAATCTGAGATTTTTGCTCTGCCCTGCTTCCGGTGCCTCCACAGGCACTATCCAAGAGAAAGAGTTGAAGGATGGGAGAGCTTCTTACCCATGGCTTGCTTGCTCAAACCTTGCTTCTTCTCCTTTGCTTCAACCTTCGAAATCAGCCTCTCTCAATGGTGCAGCTCTGATACCATGTCAAGAATCGTGTGGTGGAGGGGGTTGCTCAAGATGCTGCGCCGAACACACACAGAATGCACAAGGAGAAGCTCACTCAAGAGACAAGAAGAGAGATGGGGGCCAAAACGTTTTCTTTCTGATTTCTTCTTCTTCTTCCACACTCTTTACCATGTACACAAAGTATAGATAAGATACAATATAAAAGGAAAGTGGCCTACTAAGTCAAACAATGCATAACCAACTACACTAGTCGACTGGCGCTATAACTATGCCAGCTGTAAATAGGTGTAACGACCTGAATATAATAAGTAATGAGTCAGTGGCCATGTGAGATGCATAATGACCACCGACGTGCTAAGTGTAGACGTGTGGACCCATCTAACCAGGCAGTCCATCATCAATATCCGCATGTGTTGAGCTTGTCATCTCAACAACCAGTCGACTTAGATGCCATCTCTACTATGCTCAAGGGTAACGCCCACGTCAAGAAGTCCTATGGGCCCTTCACCAAGTATATCCCATGCCTAGAGGATGAGCGGGATTGGATGCACATCCTTGCTACAATCGACTTGCCGTTCTCTGATCATGAGGCGTATGAGCAAGCCATCAAAACAATCGGCAAGGCTAATGACACACCCTCCGCACCAGTTTGCATGATGGCAGGAACCCTTCATGGGAAACCTAAACTTGTCAACTTCCAAGTCCCGATCAACGAAAGAGAACTCCAGGAAATACTGGAATGCTTAACGGACAAACTAGCTGGCAATCCAGCGGCCAACTTCAAACCACTCCCGGATCTCCTGGGTGAATCCAAGTGGCAATGGACTAGAGTGAATGACTTAAACCTCATGTATAATTGGGCCCTAGTTCCTGACCAATGGCAAGAGATATACCAAGCCCTAGGAGACGACGAGTAGTTTGGAAGAGAGGACTCTCACGACGAATATGAAGACTGTCAATCCTTCAGTGATGAAAGCAAGGGCGAAGTAGACACCGTGGAATACAACACGGAGGGGCAAGAAATAGAGAAAATACGAGTAGACTCCAAGCCGTAGAAAAAGAGTATCCTTAGGATAAAGCAAGGAGTCATGCGCATGGAATGAGACCATGCTTGGTTAGAACGCATAGAGGCCATAGATCTTGGGCAAGCAGGCCTAGCCCAACAAGGAACAACATCAATGCTTATGACAGAGTTGCCATCCGAACTGCCCCCACCAGGGGAGACCACCTCTTCTAGCGATGCCAGGGAGTTCAACTCTGAGTCAGAGATCGGATAGTGACCCAGAAATCCCTAGGCCGACTATGGCGAGATGCACCAAGGGGGATCTACCCGTCCACCTAAGGCACAAACGATTGAGGCAGAGAAATGCAAACCAACCCAAGGATATGCAAACAGAAGAACAATGAAAACCGCAGGACCTCCCTAAACGATTTATTCACAAAAGGGGATAGGGTAGTAGTTTTGTTAGGTGACAAGCGTCAAGGGCAAAAAAGTGAACCAATTGAGGGACTAGCCAAGGTCAAGGAGATGAATCTAGCCCAGGAAGGGGAGACACCCCGACCAGTGTTCATTGCCGATGACTTGACTAGGGAAGAAGAAACGAGTCTCGTTGCTCTCTTGCGAGAGTACATAGACGTGCTCGCCTGGTCCTTAGATGAGCTTAAGGGGGTAGATGTGAGTGTCGTGGCTCACAACATACCTATGACGCTAGATGCAACGCCGGTCAAGCAGCGACCGTACCCTATGAATCCAAAACATGCTCATGCTGTCAAAGAGGAGATTGGTAAGCTAATGAAAGTGGGATTCATTTACAAAATTGAACACACAGACTGGGTGTCACCCATAGTCATTTTGATGAAGAAGAGTGGAAAGATCCGAGTGTGTGTCAATTACAAGAAGATGAACGCTGCTACCAAGAGAGACAACTATCAATTACCATACACTGAGCACATGCTTGAGAGAGTGGTAGGTAAGGAAGCCTACAAATTTTTGGACGGCTTCTCAGGGTACAACCAGGTCCAAGTGCATCCTACGGGCAGGCATAAGACTGCCTTCACCATTGAGTGGGGCGTCTTTGCTTACAGAGTCATGCCCTTCGGGTTGACGAATGCCCCTGTCACCTTCCAATGCCTCATGTGTGCCATCTTCAAAGACATGCTTCGCAAGGAGTTGGAAGTCTTTGTTGACAACCTCTGTGTTCACTCAACCTGGATTGAACACTTAGACAAACTCCACACAGTCTTTGAGCGGTGTCGCTTATATCGTCTCTCCTTGAACCCTTTAAAGTGCCAATTATTGGGTAAAGCATGGATGTATCTTAGGGCACGTGGTGTCAAAGAATGGCATTGCCACTGACTTTTCAAAAGTTACAGTTATTGTCGACCTTCCATCCCCAATCAACTACAAGGGAGTCCAATGCTTCCTAGGCCATACAGGGTATTATCGCCGGTTTGTACTAAACTATGCATTGATTGCGAGACCCTTGTACTGTCATCTTTGAATGGACCGAGGCATGCCAATGAGCATATGAAGAGTTGAAAAGGCTCTAACCACTGCACCAATTCTACGAGCCCCAAATTGGACCATTACTTTCCACGTGCATATCGATGCTTCTAAATTTGCCGTGGGGGCGGTATTGTGCCAACCTGGCGAACACAACCTAGACTATCCAGTGAGCTTTGCTAGCAAACAACTCACTAAGACGGAAATGAACTACTCGAAGACAGAAAGAGAAGGGTTAGCCATGGTGTTTGCTATGAAGAAATTTCGACACTATCTATTGGCCACACCTTTTACCTTTTTGGTGGACCATCAGGCCCTGCTCTATCTAGTAAACAAACCTTATGCTACAGGACGCATAGCTCGATGGCTCCTTCTGCTCTTGGAATTCGACTTCTTCATGGTTGTACGAAAATGAAAACAGTACTACATGGCTGACCATATATCACGCATTCCCACGGGAGAGGCCACTGGGCAAGGCATTGTTGTGACGAATTGCTCGACACCCATCTCTTTACCCTGTCCAGTGGGAGAGAGTTATTCAAGGCTAATCTAATGCCATATTGATGGGACCTGAAATGGGCCGGCACTGGCTATAGCACTAGTCGGACCTCATGCTCATGACACACAAACACCCTCATGGCCTCGCGAACCACGAGCATCAATATAAGGCTGAAGGACAAACCGCCCTAAAGCTTAATCCCTGCATTTATAGTTTATAGTCCAACTTTTTCCTAAAACTCCTCAAAGGGAGAACCCTTATACATATTGGCAATGCCACGATCACACGCACATAGGAGGCACTCCACCGACTAATAGTCGGAGCGCCACTGCAGCTCTCCTACATCGTAGGAATTGGCCCTTTGATGCACTACCAGTCATATAACACATACGAACACAAACTCCTCTCTTTTATATTTCTCATATTTCCAGGAGATATACCATGCTTCCTCACTTCACACTCCCTTAGGAAATCGACCCTCTACCCTATGGCAAGGGATAACCTCACCCACTCAATCGTGGGTCAAAGTCCTAAGAAAACAATTGCTATGCAGTCCATGAGATTTTTCTTCGATACGATGAACCATGCATCTATTATTTTTAATAAAAAATGACTAGAAATTGAGCTTGGTTGTGGGCTATGGCCCTTAGGTTCTTTAACAGCAAAATTTCAGGTTTTATTGATGTTATATCTCATGTTTCCCCTTTATTTTGCAAAAAACCCCCATTTTGCCTCTTAAACGCGTGTTTTACGGGTTTTATACCATTAATTTCAGTCATAGCACTTATGATTTTCTGATTTTCTGAGCATAAACTGATCAAAATCATGGCAAACAACAACATAATGCATAATCAGTACATGGGAACAATATTTCATCACCCACATAGCATAAAAACTAATTTTTTCTTTATAAAAATTGAATTACCGCTTAGGCTTTGTGTCTCAGGATCTCGATTTTGCTATGGGACTGTGTGTCAGTCCTTATTCAATGTCCAGCATCTTCAAAATTAGCACTCTTCATGTCTTCATCCATCTGGAAGCAATCCGGTCTCATCCGGACAAGCTTTCCTCCACCATTCTTCATTGTCTTCTTCCACACAAGAACAAACCCTTAAGGGAGAGAGAGGGAGGAGAGAGAAAGACTAGAATTGGCTCTCTTCATTTAGGCCATCATTGGACGGGCCAAGACATGCGATTAGATCCATCAAGAGGGAGAAGATCAGGGGTAACATTGGTTACATGGGTTCTTCACAGCCTGCATACTCCCCTCATCAAGATATTGGCGCAATTTTCGGGCGCATTCTTCACGCCATGCTTCTCCTTCTCTCTCCACGTTTTTTGATCAATGTTGCATAAAATTTTTAGTGGGGGGGTCTAACTCCCAAAGGGCATACCCAATTTGGCCTCTCAAATGTCCACCTTTTCATATCTTGACCATTTGTTGGCCATTTCCCCGTCCGGTGTTTGAATCGAGTGCTGTAAATTTCTGCGCGTCTGGCTTAACATCCCGCATTGGCTAGAAACTCTTGACAACCTGCACGGCAGTCTAAAAAATTATCAAAAATCAACAAGTGTTGCTCGATTGCCTTTAAAGCACTTGACACTTAAAATCGTCCTAGCTGGAGCCGCTGCCTTCGACGTTGAATATTTTTCCCTTGATATTCGTAATTTTTAGCTATTTTTAAGCACTTCTCGGCATCAAAACTCTGCTCTCATTGGCGACCATGGGATAGAGCGACTCAGCCCGTCGAATCCCACAACAGATCTGTACAAAAGAACTAAAGGAAGCATCAAGCTAATACAAAATAGATACACACTACACACAGCACAATGCTCACCCTACCCCCTGACAAAACCAAGGCATGACATCCTCAAGGAGTAGGCCTAGCATAATTTGATAGAAGGTCTGAAGCTAGTCACTAACCAACTCCTCCAACACGGCCAAACTAAAAAGAACTATCAAAGAGGTTGCCCTAAGTGGTGGTCTGAACTACCTACCTGACTAAGGACAACACAACCAGGAGCTCCTACTAGGCGAGGACTCCTATAGCCTGATCAAGAAGTATTTTCTTATAGCACATTTCTTCTTTTAGGTTTTTATTTTCTATACTTGGGCATGTAAAAAGGAGGCAGCTGAGCGTAATGACCCAAGGAGAATAAGGCATCGGCCTCAGGTCCTGTCTTGGTACCCAAGAACCTACCAAGCCCTCGCAAGGCGACACTTAATCCTTTTCTGACGCTCACTTTTATTTTCGCTCCAACCTTCCTTAATTTCTTATTTTTCAGCAAGATGCCACCCCTAGGAAGACAAGGCATCAGCCTCGGGTCTAACTCGTCCCCAGAAACCTACCAGGCCTTCGCTAGGCGATGATCAACTACTTATAAATTTTCCTTTCTTTTCTTTTCTTTGATAGGGGTTAGAACCCCTTTTTACACACCTTTGTATTTTTTTTTCTTTAAGATATTCAAGGTTTTTTCCTTATATCATCATTATTTTTTCCTTCGGCAGGCTTCTCTAACTGCCTCACAACTGAGCAAGAACTCCTAGAATAGCCGCCTTGCAGGCTAGCAAAACAAGGTCATTAGGACTTCCGTCTAAAACAGGTCTTTCAATGCTTGACAATGTCTTTACAAGAGGCAACGACCACTCAAAACTCCCTCAAAAATACTGAACCAAAACCTCGGGACTTCATGCCTTGGACGCCGGTCCCCAATAAGAAATGAAAAATCCCCTATAGGTACATAGACATGTATAGTATAAAAACCACGGTACTCATAAAGGAAAGATATCACCTAGAGAAGGCCATGAGAAGCATCCATGCAACAAAAGGCTCCTTCCAAGCTCTTCTTCCGAACCTGTCTAGCACAAGACTAAAATAAGAAACCATTAACCGTACCTGCACTAAACAGACAACTGGCCCTCTTGGCCTAATGAGATGAATCACTTCACGACAAAACTTAATTGGCCCTATTGGCCTAATGAAATCAAACAGAATAACACCTACACATCCTTCCCTGGATTAGCACAGATATACAATAATAAGCTCCTTTCCAAGGAGGAAAAACAGGCTCGTAGCCCTAAACTAAATGTATAAGATTATGACCCATCCCTCCTGCATAGATAGCAAGAGGCGTACGCATAACATGTTGTCTAATCAACCTATGGGTCCAGGACAATAACGGTAGATTGGGCTCGGCTACTCTTTGCATCACCCATATCAACCATGGTCTACCATATATTGCATGCTGTGATAACATTCCCCACAAGCGACCGGGTCCTGTTTCATTATTGATCACAATATCCAAACTAGGACCACAATTAAAGAAGAGGTCTTCTTCATAAGCAAGACTTGCCAGTGAATCTGCAAACTAATTCCAGTAACGTGCAATTATCTGAAAAGACACTCTCTCAAACTCTTCAAGTAGGGTCATCACAGTCCGATGATACATACAAAGAATGGGATTCCGCACTGTGTATGTCCCATCTAGTTGATTCAGGATCAACTGGGAATCCCCTTTTACCAACAACCGACGAATACCACCTTGTTTGGCAATATGCAGTCCCATAATTAAGGCTTTATACTCTGCCATATTGTTAGTGAATCCTACCTTGAGATAAGCAACTAACTTCATCGTAACTCTACATCAGGGATCTCGGATTACTACTCCAACACTCCCTTTTTTATTAGGGCCCCTGGACGCTCTATCAAAATATAATGTATACGTCCACAATGGGTTTACACAGCCATGGCAGAAGACTTTGATCTCCCACACAAAGGTTCCGTCTTCTTGCTCAATCACTTTGTATCCTTTGCTCCACCAGATGAGTTTCCTCTAATGGTATCTCTGCTCCAGATATGGGTGCTCCAAATAAGGGATTAACTGACCCATCAACCAACTTTAAGCTCTTTTGCAGATCTCAAATCATCCCCAACATGGACCTGCAATGCATTTCTCTATATTAGCATACTTAGAAATAAGAAGGTTTAATCTTATTAAGATTAACCTTATTCTTAAACTCTACTCCCTGTAGATCAGCTAATAGGGCCATAGACCTATTTTTCCCGAGCCTAACAATCTTATAGGGACCATCCCATTTAGGTTCCAGCTTCCCTGGAAACAACTCCCTACGCGCATCATAATAGAGGACTAATTGTCCTTTTTTAAAGGTATATTCCTTCGCTTCGAGGTCATGCAACTACTTCATTCAACGTTTAGCTACCTTCTGGTGTAATAAGCTCTGCAACTTCAGCTCATCCAGATGGGCTATAGTTGTGAAACGTTCAAAAAGGGAATCCTTATCCCCCAAAGAATGGTTAATTGCAAACCGTATGGTTGGCAATTCGATTTTGAGGGGTAACACACACTCTTCCCCATAAACCAATTTGAATGGAGTATGGCCGGTAGCTCACTTGAACGTTGTATTGTATGCCCATACTACCACATACAACTTCCTAACTCGGTCTCGTTTCTTCTCAGAGACTATCTTAGACAAGATCCCCACAAGCTGTTTATTGGTACTTTCCACCTGCCCATTTGCTTGTGGATTATAAGGAGTCGTTTTATTATGCTTGATTTGCCAAGCTTCAGTCAAGCTTTTGATCACCTTATTTAGAAAATGGGTTCCACGGTTCGACACTAATTCCCTCGGTGGACCAAAGCGGCAGATAATCTGCTCTAAAAGAAAACTTGCAGTCTCTTTTGCATTGTCCTGCCTCGTTGCCCGCATTTCTGACCATTTTGTAAAATAATCAATGGCTACTATAATGTACCTCTTCTGGGTAGTAGATGACGGGGTGATATGACCCACAAAATCAATACCCCACTTCTCAAATGGAAGGATAGCCATGAGAGGCATAAGTGTGAAGATGGACGGCCACCAATATCCAGCTCGTAAAGCTTTCTACGCCGTCAACCGTCCAGCAAAGTGCCCTCCACATGCAAAGTCATGACACTCCTCCAAGATTAAAAAAACCTCGTCAGGCATCACACATCGGTGGTAGATATCATCAACACCCTGCCGATATAGTGTCCCTGCGATCAAGGAAAACTTCAATGCTTGTTGTTTGATTTTCCTCTTTTCAGACTTTAATAAACCAGCTCCCGTCTCTCCTATTGATAGATAATACGTAATAGTAGTATACCAAGATAGAATTGAAGCTGTATCAATTTTAAACATTTCCTCAATATCACTTCCTTCAGCCAAAATCTCTTTCGACTCTCCGAAATCCACAAGGTATTCCAGAATACCCTGCAACCTCGGTGGCTTACTCTTAATCTCATAATCGAACTCCTGCAAAGTGATTAACCACTTTGCCAAAAGCTGCTGAAAATATATAGAACACCTCACCCCTTTTAGGTGCTTTTAAAACATGTGCTTTTACTAGCTCCTATTTCACATCCTCGAAAGCTACCTTACAAGGGTCACTCCACTCAAATGCACAGCTAAAGGATAATAAATTCGTTAATGGCAACGTTCTTTCTGCCAAGGCATTTATAAATCTTCGATAGTACCCTATCGACGACAGAAAGCTATGAACCTCTTTCAAAGTGTGTGGTGGACTCATAGCGACTATGACCTTGATCTTTTCAGGGTTAGTTGCTATCCCTACTAAACTGACCACATGGCCCAGCAATAACCCATAAGGTACTCCAAAGACACACTTCCGTGGGTTATGAGCGATACAAAACTGTCTGCAACACTCAAAGCACTTTATCAAAATAACCAACATCCTTTCCCTTACAGTGGCTGCCCCCAGGTCATCAATAAATACTTTCAACTCATCTGGGGAGATGTCACCAAAGGTCTTTTCCGCTGTTCATTGCCACGATCCAGGTGTATTGCATAAACCAAAGGCCATCACATGGTATGCAAAAGTACCAAAGATAGTAATAAAAGTTGTTTTCAACTTGTCCTCCTCTGCAATTGCCATTTGGTTGTATCCTGCAAAGCAATCCATAAACGAATATATCTCCCTACCTACTAATTGATCCAAAATCTGGTCAATAAACGGCAACGGGTAGTAATCCTTAATTGCCTGCTTATTCAGCTCTCTAAAATCTACCATAGTCAGATCTAGTTATTTTTCTTGTTCCTAATAACAACAAGTGAACACCTTTTGTGTGTTGTACAGGGAAGATTAACCCAGTTTTGCTTAAATTCTGCAACTCCTCAAACAGACCATCCCTCAATTCAAAAGGCATACGCCTTACCTTCTGATGCATAGGATGACTGCCATCTTCTTAGGGTCGCCTTTCCTAGGAACCATCCTCTCTTTTCTTGCCAAACCATCCTCTCTTTTCTCGCCTTCCTCATCCTTCTTAGGGTCACCTTTCCTATCAACCGGCCTTAGAGGTCCCCCTTCCATGCTAGGACTCTGGACTTGCGTCCCCTTATCCCCTTTTTTAGTGTTTGCCTCAACCAGTTTTGCATTATCTTTGTCAACCTCTTTAGCCTTTTGGCCTCTTGTCACAGCTCTTAAGTTAGAGGTTTCAGCATCATGGACTCGTACAGCCTCAATAAGGCTGACTCTGTTGCCTTGTGGCAACTCTTCTATATTTTCTTTTCCCCTCTGCAATATTTGCCTTGGTGCATCATTCTGCTGCAAGTTATTTCCTTGCGCTCTATGGTTCACTGGGCCCGGCTGTTTACTCCCTTGTTGGAGAGAACTAATCTTGCTCCAACACGTAGCAGCTAAATGGCCTGACTTCCCACAAATGTCACATTTCACATTTGGACAGTTTCTGGGGAAGTGCTGTCCACCACACCATTTACAACTGAATCTAGAAGGTCCACCCTCTTCAGGGCGTCAACTCCCTATCAAATTTTATTGCTTCTTCAAGAAATTAACGTCGACGGCTATTTGTCAATATTGCTCGGAGATCATATCGGTATAATGCTTCATCATGTCCTTAACTTCACCAAGGACATTAGATGCACTCGACTCCTAGCCTCGATCGTCAACTCGTCGTTCCATTGGCCTAAAAATCTTATTTGGCATTGGTTGTTGACCCATAGGAACAACGTTAGAATTCAAAACTTGGCCTCTAACATTTGATGGAGCCAATTGACTTGCCATAGGCATAGTCACACTGGGAGGAGCCGGTAGTAAAGGTACATTCGAAACCATACTCCCTCTCCCAATAGGGTTAGTCATAGGCATCCCTTGACTTCCATTCATCAATGATGGATTGCCGCTAGGTACTAAACCCCCATTAACATTCATTCGACAGGAGTAGGCTGTTTGTAATCTTGCTTCTACTCCCTCTACCCGCGTAATAGCGGTATCTATATTTGCTAAGGCCACACTGCTCAATTGTACTTGGATATTAAAGTCCAACCCATGCAAAAAATATTGCAGTTGCATGTAAGTTTGTAACTTACAGAATACTTCAACTTCTTAGCATATGCTTTCACATTCTCATGAGGATCTTGGCGTGTTACATTCAAGACCTGCAACCAATATTGGCCACCTCTTTCAGGGGCATATTCTGCTCGAAAAGCTGCATAGAATTGATCAATGGTGGTTATGGTTCCAAACTCTATGCTGTGATACCATACCGCATCCCTTCCTTTTAACGTCATATTGAAGAACATCATGAGATGTTTCTCGTCTTGGATGCGATAATTGAACATCAATCTCTAAAATTCACAGATGTGAAATTTTGCATTCTCTTCTGCTAACCCATTAAAAATGGGCAAGGGAACTCCTAAGCCTGGTAAATCTGGCATCCCTACAGGAATTGCAATAGGCTGTGCCATGGTGACAATCGGATTAGCAATAGGAGCTTGAACGGGTGAATTCACCCCCCCACTTGAAGTGGGTAGACTTGGTGAAGGAGAGGAAGAACTTACGCTTCCTCCTGCACCTAACGAAATATGTGGAGCAGTTGAGTGACTAAAACCACTGCTTCTTATACGTACTAGGCTACTCCTTTGAGGAGAGTAACGACTTACTAACTCTAACCGCCACCTAGCCCTCTGAGCACGTTCTGCTCTTTGGATTTCGGCTTGACGGTCCTTGTCAGGGGACATAAACGAACTTCCTTTAGGTCCCTAGAAACCCTAAATCCGAAAACCGCCACTTATAAGTGGCTCCTAGCAGACGCACCACTGATGGGACCTGAAATGGGCCGGCAGTGGCTATAGCACTAGCTGGACCTCATGCTCATGACACACAAGCACCCTCATGGCCTCGCGAACCAGGAGCGTCAATATAAGGCTGAGGACAAACTGCCCTAAAGCTTAATCCCTGCATTTATAGTTTATAGTCCAACATTTTCCTAAAACTCCTCAGAGGGAGAACCCTTATACATATTGGCAATGCCACGATCACACACACATAGGAGGCACTCCACCGAGTGAGCCCCACTGCAGCTCTCCTACATCGTAGGGATTGGCCCTTTGATGTGCTGCAAGTTATATAACACATACGAACACAAACTCCTCTCTTTTATATTTCTCGTATTTCCAGGAGATATACCATGCTTCCTCACTTCACAGTCCCTTAGGAAATCGACCCTCTACCCTACGACAAGGGATAACCTCACTCTCTCAATCGTGGGTCAAAGTCCTAAGAAAACAATTGCTATGCAGCCCAGGAGATTTTTCTTCAATACCATGAACCATGCATAGTGCATAATGTGAATGGTTTAGTGCACAAACAATAGAAAATCAGCATTGTGTATCGTGCGAAACCAATCTTTTCATGATTTCCATGCTAACGTTTATGTATTGAAATGAGGAGAGACACCGAGCCTTACGCTCATGCTGCCTTTTCCTTTATTTTAATTGGATTTAAGATTGTACTTTGACGCTCAAACTCTCCTCTCACCCTACCGTTTAATGTTTTGCAATCGTTGATAGGTGTAAGAGTCGTTTTATATGTATTTCTTTGTAGAGAAATCAATAAATACGGACAAAAACATAGAAATGAGGGTAAACTGAGGCTAACCTCATGCTCTATCTTCATTATACATTGCACAAACACTTATGTAATTTTTTGGAATTTTCCTTTTATCGTTTCCTAATTTTCTCCCATTTAAAATCCATTTTTGGTATTTTTCCTCTATTATTTTTAATTAAAAATGACTAGAAATTGAGATTGGTTGTGGGCTATGGCCCTTAGGTTCTTTGACAGTAAAATTTCAGGTTTTATTGATGTTATATCTCATGTTTCCCCTTTATTTTGTAAAAAACCCCCATTTTGCCTCTTAAACGCGTGTTTTACGGCCTTTATACCATTAATTTCAGTCATAACACTTATGATTTTCTGATTTTCTAAGCATAAACTGATCAAACTCATGACAAACAACAACATAATGCATAATCAGCCCATGGGAACAATATTTCATCACCCACATAGCATAAAAACTAATTTTTTCTTTATAAAAATTAAATTACCGCTTAGGCTTTGTGTCTCGGGATCTCGGTTTTGCTATGGGACTACGTGTCAGCCCTCATTCAATGTCCGGCATCTTCAAAATCAGCGCTCTTCATGTCTTCATCCATCCGAAAGCAATCCGGTCTCATCCAGACAAGCTTTTCTCCACCATTCTTCATTGTCTTCTTCCACACAAGAACAACCCCTTAAGGGAGAGAGAGGGAGGAGAGAGAAAGACTAGAATTTGCTCTCTTCATTCAGGCCATCATTGGATGGGTGAAGACAGGTGATAAGATCCATCAAGAGGGAGAAGATTAGGGGTAACATCGGTTACATGGGTTCTTCACAGCCTGCATACTCCCCTCATCAAGATATTGGCGCAATTTTGGGGCGCATACTTCACACCATGCTTCTCCTTCTCTCTCCATATTTTTTGATCAATGTTGCATAAAATCTTTAGTGGGGGGGTCTAACTCCCAAAGGGCACACCCAATTTGGCCTCTCAAATGTCCACCTTTTCATATCTTGACCATTTGTTGGCCATTTCCCCGTCTGGTGTCCGAATCGAGTGCTATAAATTTCTGCACGTCTGGCTTGACATCCCGCATTGGCTAGAAACTCTTGACAGCCTGCACGGCAGTCTAAAAAATTATCAAAAATCAACAAGTGTTGCTTGATTGCCTTTAAAGCACTTGACACTTAAAATCGTCCTAGCTGGAGCCGCCGCCTTCGACGTCGAATATTTTTCCCTTGATATTCGTATTTTTTAGCTATTTTTAAGCACTTCTTGGCATCAAAACTCCGCTCTCACATATTGGGCAGATGATATAGTCCAAGTGCTTGAACACGGATTACCTGATCAACCGATAGAAAAATCCCGACTTAGACAATTGATCCTTAAGATCCATCCCTATCAGCTGATCGCAGGCCAACTCTACAGATTGGGGCAAGATGGATTATTGTGCAGATGCGTATGCGAATATGAGATGCATGATGTGCTCTTAGAAGCGCACGACGGCATTGTTTGAGGGCACTTTAGCAAAGACACAATAGCACGAAAAGTGTTGCAATCTCAACTGTGGTGGCCCACGCTTTTCTGCGATGCAGCCCGATTCGTCAAGCATTGTGACGAGTGCCAACAGACAAAAGTCCCGATTCGCAAGGACCAGATGGAATTGACCCCTGTTATCACACGACAACCCTTCGAAAAATGGGGAATTGACTTCATCGGACCCATCAATCCTACTGCCCAGTATTCACAGGCCAAGTACATCATTGTGGCCATGGATTACCTCATGAAATGGGCAAAGGCAAGAGCAACACGGAAAAACGACACTAGGACGAGTGCCAAGTTCTTATGGGAGCAGGTGGTCTCACGATTTGACTGCCCCATCAAAGTGGTCAGTGATCAAGGCACGCACTTCATCAACGAAGTGATAGCCCATCTCCTGTCCACCTTTCTCATCATCCATCGCAAATTCTCACCATACTACCGTCAGGAAAACGGCCAGGTAGAATCCACTAATAAGATTCTTATCAATGTCCTGACCAAGGTGGTCTCTGCCTCACGCAGCGACTGGGACAACAAGCTGATAGCAGCCCTGTGGGCTTACCGCACAGCTTATAAGACAGTTGTCAATCAAACCCCCTTTAGACTGACCTATGGAACTAAAGCGATTCTACCATTGGAATTCTTCATTCCTAGCCTGAGAATAGCACTTCAAGAACGATGGGAAGGGAAGGAGGCATGGATGCAATGCCTGGTCAAACTCGAGCGCCTCTCAGAGACTTGCCTTCTAGCCACCCATGCGCTTATATGTGAGAAGGCCGGATGCAAAATTTGGTTTGACAAGCATGTCAAGCAGTGCGACTTCGAACAGGGTGACTTAGTGCTCCTCTATTCAGTTAAGGGACACAAGCAGAGAATGAAATTTAGAGGTCTTGGACCTTTCAAGGTTCGTGCGATCAGCTGCACAGGCAATGTCGAGCTCGAGACCTTTGATGGTGAGGGCATAGGCTTCTTCAATGACAGTCATATCAAGAAGTACTACCCCCCACCCATCCTCTGCACGAGCCCCCAATGCTAGAACCGCCTGTCAAGATACGAGTAGCCACAATCACGGAGGTTGAGGATGAGGATGAGGAAGCCATAGAACCCGCATATCTCCATATTACGGTCATGGCAAAACAAACATGCGCTTTCAACGCCTTGATCAACAAGGGAGCAGACTTCAATGTCTTAACTCATGATCATTGGACTCAACTTGGCAGACCACAACTTCAACCCACTAATGCGAAGTTAAGCCCATATGGGGCCCATTCCTACGCACTTCTCGGCAAGTGCAGAGCCGCCGTTTCTATCGAGTCTGAGATTGTTTCAATGATTTTTTACGTGCTGCCAAATGCTAAAAACACAAGCACGAAGTCGCTGCTGGGGCAAAATTTCAAAAAGTAGACCCACTGCAATGTTGATTATGAGTTGCAGCGCATCCACCTCGCAATAGGCAACGTTCGCATTGTCACAGCTTTCAGCAAGGGCTGTGCGACCTCGTCACTATCTGCAATGCCACCAGTAGAACTTTTCGTAACCAAGTCCAAGGAGGGGGTAGTGTGCGGCTGCCACCTCCCAGATTCCATGAATCACAGTCCACAACCGCAAAACCTAAGGCCCAATATCCTAGATTTCAATGGCAGCCTAAGCAGCCACAATTGCCGCCTAGGAGTCGATGCTCCTATTCTCATAAAACCAAAAACTCTAAACCTAGCAAGCCAAGACGCAGTCATCATAGAGAGCACTGCATGATCAAGCAAAGGTGGATCCCTAAAACCCTCTTGCATGTGCAAGGCTACTATATGGGCAAAACCTGGCTGTGGATCCCTAAGGCCTACACGGCCAAAGGCGTTACTCATACGCCGCCCTCAAGCTTGATCAACCCAAGTCCCATAAGCCCTCCAAACCATTCCCTGCAACGCCCCCCAAAGCCACAACCATTTGACCCATCCATGCCTAAACCCAAGGAAGTCACACAAGCCTATCGACCCAAACAACAGACTCCGTCACATGAGTCATCACCCGACCAAGTTAACCCGACTCCTCCAATCCACCCTGAATGTAGCAGCCTATCTGTCATGGCTACCCCTAATCTACCCATAATCCGAGTAGCTCAACCCCATACTCAAACACACACCGAACTGCAACTCATCATTGCCACTAGTGCTAGTTCTAGCAAACCGCTGTCGAAGGATTTATGAAAGCAAAGTCGCGTCTTCAGAAGACCTTGATAAATTTCAGGATAAAAGATAAAAAAAATGAATAAGCAAGATGTAAGGATTTGTGTCCACCAAGCTTTCAACGAGACCTCGTCTTTACAGCAATGATAAGACTAAAAGCAAGTTTTCAGCTGAGCATAGAATTCATCCTTCAATATTGAAACATTTAATACAAATCTGTTTATCAGCTTCAGACAGAAGTATTAGCATTATCCTTTCAGAGGTGGCTCCTTTCCAAGATCAAGAGGGTTGGACACGGAATGATCAAGAACCATATATTCTTTTACATTCTCCATAAGCCGACAAACTGATTTGTGGCAATGTATAGCACATTTTTCTCTTTCATGTTAATAATTTCAACATATGAACAATAACCGTAATCATGTGTAGCAAGTACTATTGCATCATCTTCATAGACATACCATCAGCAGTTGCAATCTGATTTTTGAGTTATGTAACTTATCTTGGTCATATTGTTAACCAGGCATATTGCTGCATTATACGATTCATGACCTTTGGTTCAACTTGTTAATTAGCTATAGAGTTATGTCAGGGTATTTTCAAGAGTTGAATCAACACTCTATATGTGACTGGTAAGTCTCCAGTTCAAATTTTTGCAACAAAGCGTCTTGCTCTCGCCTGTTTTGTGTAGTTAAGGGTCCCTCTGCTGCTTGGAAAACGTGTTGAGAGCGTACACTAAGATACTCCTGTGCTCTGAGGTGTCCATCTGCGACAAACATCCATATCCAAGGAAGAAGCTAGGGTCTGCAACTACTCGTCTTGCTGTCCCCTCTTCGTTGTAATGGATGCCTCGGCTTGTTGGAACATTGGGTCGGTAGCGTACGCGCAAACCAGGATGGCTTTGGCTTGCCACACGACACAAAGGTGACTAGCATTCCCTGCCTAAGGGACGTTAGGTCACCTCGTCACGGCCTCTTCCTGTGGATTCAATTGCAGATAGGGGAAGGAACCATCCTTTCTCTGTTCTCCTCCATTGCTCCTCCTTTTGATGACCGAGAGAGAACTTACATTAGCCACCATTGCCGAATTTTCCTACGCCCCGAATCCTCTGTTTTCTCCCCATTTTTCTCAGATTGACAGTGTGCTACGTAAGGCGTCTCAGTCCGTCCTCCTTTCTCCCAGATTCCCCGTAGTTGTCTCCTTTTGAAGATTCCCCTCTGTTTAGCCCCCACTCAGATTAGCGTTTTCTCTCTTCCTTGAATGCCGTCGATGTTACGAGGTCTGTCCCTGTCGCCTCCAAAAAGACAATCGATCCCTGTTCTCCTATGCTCTGTTCGTCCCGCACTCTCCTCCCCTCTGTTTCCTTCTCGTTCCTCCCTTTTTCCAGTAATTCCCTCCTTCTTTTGCTTTTCAAAAATCCCTTTTGAGTCTCCTCCTTTCACGTTTTCTATGCCTCCCTTTCCCCAATTCCTCTCCAAAAGCGGCCCTTTCTTTTCTCCCCTTCCGACTAGTAAAGCAGCCCCCAATTTAGCTTTTTCTTGAAAATAGCCAACTAATTGGTGATATTTCGCACATATTCGGCCGCCCCATTCTCTATTGCCTGTGGTTTCACATGCTTTCAAAGCTGTAGAGAACATGAACTCGTCTGGTTTCATGCCATGTTACTGCATTTTCTCGAAGAGTTTGAGAGCCAGTATCCCCTGCCCACACTGAGCATACCCTGCAATAATTGAGCCCCAAGAGACATTATCTTGTTTATGCAGTCGATTAAAACATTTCGTACATCTTCCACCCTCCCACATTTCACATACATGTCAACCAGTGCATTGCCAATGGCCAAATCAGATACAACACTGTCCAGTGTCAACTGAATAAATACTAGGTTCCCCTGCTCAATGGCTCCAATGTTGCCACAAGCTTTCAAACGAACCCTTGGTCACAATCAAAGTGGTCCATGAGATTGCATCTCAAGTCACCAATCTACCAAAATTCCTTATTCTTCTCTATCTTCGGCATAAAATGAAAAAGCAAACATAACAACTAAGTATGTACAAAGTTTTAAATCATACACACGACTTTTGGGTGGTTTACACACCTCGAATGCGCAGCAATATGACATCCACTCCCTCTAATCCTACGCATCCTCCGGATGGGCCAACTACCCATGATCATTATCATCAAGATCCACAAACAGATCAATCTCTTCATTATGCATTTCCGGTGTTATATCATCTGTTTCTTCCATTGAAATTTCTTCTCGTTGTTCTTTTCTTGAAAATTCTTCCAATGCATATTCTTCATCATCTCTTTTCTTGAAAATCTTGATTCTTTTTCCAGCAATAGGCACTCTAAGCACTGTCCCATCCAATTCTGTCAGCTCATATGTTGCATTATCAAAGACATGTCTGACTATGTACGGTCCAAACCATCTTTTCACCATCTTTCGAAGTGCAATATGCTAATTTTCAAGGCTGCTATCAAAGACCAATACCCAATCTCCCTCTTCTATTGCTCTAGGCCGCAAGCGATGCCTGATGTCAAACATGTCCTTATTCCTTAGTCTAGCAACCTTCAACCTGTCAATAGCTAGCTGGATATCCTCAGGTCTCCTCTCCAACTGTCGAATCCGAAGAGCTAAGAGCTCTTCTCTCGTCAAATCCTCCTGCCAAGGTAAAACTGACCAAGTCAAAGCACAAGTCTCAATCGGCATAACAGGTTTCTGACCATATATCAACTCTGCAGGCATATATCCTGTGGTAACACTATGAGTCGTACGATCAGCCCACAAAGCAAATGGTAGAAGTCTCGGCCATTCTCCAATCCATCCTCTGCATGTTTTGGCTAATGCTTTCACTATCGGCGGATGCCCTCTTTCACTCTTTCCGTTTCCCTCTGGATTGTATGCTGTGGTTAGAGCCAACTTGATTCCTAGCTGAGAGAAAAACTCCCTAGCTTCATCTGCATCTAATTCACCACGATCCGCAGTGATCTTACCCACACAACCATACCTGCATAAAATTTCCTCCAATAAGAACTTACACATTGCACTAGTAGTTTTCGTTCTCAAAGATCTGCCCTCAACATGATTGGTAAGATCCTCTCTAGCCAAAACAATGTACCTCATCTGCCATAGACCCATAGGCATGGTAACCAAATCAACTACCCACTTATAATGAATGCATAGCGGATAGGTCGGATGAAGCTCATCTCGATGACGCACTACTGAATACATCTGGCAGTCTCTGCAAGTCTCAACAAAGTGAGAAACATCTCTATACATGCCTTTCCACCAATATTTCTCCTTGATTTTCTCATAAGTAGCCCATACTCCTCTATGACCAGCCCAAGGACTCTCATGAAACTCCCTCATCACCTGTAACTGTGTTTCTCTATCGCAGACAACCCGCAAAGGTAATCCGCCTCTTTTCTTCGGATGCTTCCAAAGAAATCCGTCCTTGAGAAAATAACCATAAGCTTTCCTTTTGATCTTCTTGAACTCTTCATCCATCCATTCATCTCTTTTGTTTAGTGTACTAAGGTACCTGCCAATCTGCAACCAATCTCCAACATAAAGTTCTTCTATGAAAGCCACAATATCATAGACATGACAAACATGATCAACCATAGTGGCTGAAATTTCTGCATCATCCTCTTCTGCAAGTAGAGTCTCCTCATCATCATATCTGGCTCTAGACAACATATCTGCCACTGGATTATCCTTCCCTGCTATGTGTTTAAATTCCGGATTTAATGACTTGATGTATGCAATCCATCTCAACATAGCTATATCCGGAGTAGAGCAACTCGTAATCATACCAATCAATGGCAAGCAATCTGTCTCTACCACAACTGAAGCTCCAATAAAGTACTCCTTGTCACATTTGAGAGCCGTGACAATCCCCAATAACTCCCTCTTGATTTGCGGATATCTCCTCTGTCTCTCGTTTAGGACTTTCGCCCCAAACCGAATAGCATACCTATTTCCATCTGCATCATCTTGACCCACAGCCCAACCTATGCCAATTGGACTAGTGTCAACTGTCAATACAATAGGCCTATCACAATTATAATCCGCTTTCCTGAGAGTAGGAGCATTCTGCAATAACTTCTTCAATTTTCGCATGGCTTTAGTGTGGCTCTCATCCCAATAGAATTTCTGCCCCTTTCGAAGCAGCTGATACAAACAATCTGCTATGTGTGCAAAATGAGGTATCCAAATCATATAAAACACACAAGCACCAATGAATCTCCGTACCTCCGAAGTGGTAGAACAATACTCTGCAATCTTGCCTATAGCATTCACCTTATCAGGTGAGGGTTTCCTGCCATAATATCCACACATATGCCCAACAATGACAACCTCATTCACTCCAAAAACAGATTTTTGCCCTGAAAATGTCAAGTTCACTTCCTCTAACCTGGCCAAAATCTTCTCACATGCTGAAATATGATCAGCCACAAAGTATCTGCATCCCTGCTCATTGAGGCTCTCATTCTTCTCTTCTTCTACACACCCTTAATGGGAACATCATCCAAGAAAGGCATAGTAAGCTGAGGTATGTAATCACGAAGGACCTTATGCATGGCATTCATCATATGCGCAACAGAATTAGTGGCACCTTGAGGCAAGGTACAGATCCTGACAAGCCCAATAGGAGTTCTCATGGTGGTTATGTCTCTGCTTTCCAAAGCCAGCTGAAACTGATCATATCCTGAATACAAATCACCCAAAGAATAGATGGCACGTCCAGCAAATGCCTCTGCAAACTCATCCACAACTGGACCTATATCAACATTCCTGATAGTAACTCTGTTCACTGGCTACATGTCCTGAATAAATCGAAGAGTACCATTCTTCTTTGGAACTGTAAACCGCCTGTTTGAGTATGGTGCAGATGAAGGCTCAAGGATTCCCATCCTGATTTTCTCATTCAATAAATCAATCAGCTTTGGCAAGTGTGCTTTAGGCACTGGAATAGGTCGAAGATTCCATGGGATATGAGGAATAGTAAAAATGACCATAGGAGCAACAATATCAAGATTCACACATCCAATCTCATGTGGGACAAAAGCAAATCCCCTTCCATGACGCTCAAGCATCTCCTGAAAGCATTGCTTCTCCATGGGTAACAAGAAATCACCATTTCCAATTTTCAATTCAGCAAGAGTCTCTACTGAAAACTTATGACCAATATGCTCCGGATTCCTCAAAATTTGCTGTTTAGCAGCCCTCTCTATTTGCTGATCACTGTCAGATGGAAGCGGTACAGCAACCGGCTTCACCTTCTTATCCACAGTTTTGTATTTCGTGTCAACCCTGGCTTCATTATGCTCTTCTGTATTACATAAACCTTGCTGTAAATCAGCAATTCTGCACTCCAATGGCTGAATATTCTCAGCCCTCTGCTCTATGGACTACATAGAAACAGCCCCAAACTCTGAATGCTGAAATATTTCAGCAGTAAACTCTGTTGGCTGAAAATTTTCAGCCCTCTGTCTCTCTGAAAGCTGATCATAACTAGCTGGAAACTCTGTTTGTTGAATTTCTTCAGCACTCAACACTTTTTGCTGAGTTACCTCAGCCTCTGACTCAATCTGTGACATAAAATCTGCAATTTCATGAAACATGTCCAGGGACTGCACTAATACATTACCATGACAATTCAGCATATCAGTTTTCAGCATATCTCCCATCTCTGTCATCGTATTTGCACAAATCACACTGTCATACATACCATCTATGTGCTCATCATCTTCCAAAATTCTTGCATTTTTTAAATTTTTCTCCTTCCTGCATATATACTGCCTGGCAGCTCTAGACAACCTAGAAGTCTTCTGATAACTCATCGAACTGTTTGCTGAAATTCCAACATAACCGGAGGAGGAAACACTACTGCCAGGAGGCGAGAAATCCAATCTCCTCTCCTCTGTACCACCGTCGTCTCGCGAAATGGCGGTACCTAATGAAAACCCGAATCCCTCACAGTGGGCAAAGGTGCATCTCTGAGAGTATCTCTGTTTCTAACATGGTTCACACATACAGTCATAAACTGAACTGCTCTCATACCATCTTTACTGCGAATCCGTGCATAAGCAGATCCATCATCCATGACCTTTGTTTCCATGCGCATCTCTGTAATGAATGGCTGACCAAGAATTATGGGATAAGAGCAAGAATCCTGCACAAAGAAATGAAAATCCTCCTCTACATCACCAATAGAAACCCTAACACTAGGGCAAGCAGCATATAAATCACCTGCAGTATTATTGGCGACTCTCATACACCACCCATGCTCTACATCCATAGGCCATCTGTTACTCTCATAAACTCCACAAACTATGAGATTAATCTCTGAACCATGATCAACCAATGCAACATAAGGCACCTGTTTCTCTCCAATCTTTACCATCGTCTCTGTAGTTGCCCTAGCCCAATGGCTCCGCGAAAAGTGACTACGCGGTATCATGACAGGCTCATCAATTTCAGCATAATGCATAGGCTGAACCTTCTTCTCTACCTGCGGAAAAACAGAAGCATTATCAACCATAACATCATCCTCATCCTCATCCAACTCCCCAATCAAAACTCCCTGTGTATCAGTGGTAGACAATGCATGTCTTTTCCTCTTCAAGACCTCCTGAAACTGATCCTGAAACTCTCTTTTTGAGATGCCCAAAATCTCAGAAATAGTGAAAGTCACCTCACTGCCAAGTATCTTATCATTAAAGATTTTCTTCATGTTTGTAGATGTCTCAATATTGGACATCAATCTGAATCCTGGCTATTTCCTCTCTCTAGGCTCTTGCCTCTTTTCTCTCTTTTGAGCATCCTCCATCTGTCGATCTGGCCCTGGTCTTGAAGACGGTCCTACAGTAGGTGGAGTAACAAACTCACCCCCTCTAGTCTTCTTAGCTGCACTTGGATTTTCTTCATCCCTCTTACGTTTCTCCTCAACAAATACATCTGCACCATGAGATTTAGCCAAATAAGCATAAATAGAGTACCTGTCAACAGGCGAGTCCCAACCTGTCTCTGATCTGATGCTAGAGCCTGCACTAGTCAAAACAGTTTGCTGAATTTTCCCCTTGTTTGCAGTCTCCATAGCATAAGTCCATAGCTCTGACTGAGTCTCTGATCCCTTCTCAATCTGTACTCCATATGCAGAAGCATCACCTCTAGCTGTCACATAAGAAGTACGCGCAGCCATGTCCTCCACTAACTTCTTCATTCCACCTTTACCAAAGTTGGTAGCAAGTGGAGCTCCTGTCTCGGTCAACCAAATCTTACCATCTTGTCCCCAATATACCAAATTCTGCCTCCTTGCATCCTGGAAAGAGTCACAATCCCTGCAATGCTGATGCTCCGTACTATCACACCAAATACATCTCCGATCTCTCCTAGGTGCATTAGGAGCACTCCTAGGTGCAGTAGGAGCACTAGAAGAAGTAGTAGGCACAGTTGAAGCAAACTGCTCCTTCAACTTTCCCACCAACTCCGCTTTGACTGACTCCAGTGTCAAATCTGTAATGCCTTTGATTATGTCATCAAGAGAGGTAGGTACCGATGGAGCGGATGGTTTTGGGGCAAAAGGTGTAGGCATCGGTCGTGGAACAAGAGGAATAGGTGGAGTAGAAACAGTAGGCACTGGCATAGGCCAAGAAACTGGCTGAGGAGGAGAAGAAATAACAGGGATAGAAGTAGGCATAGGAGCTGATGAAGGTGTAGGTGTCATGGAACCATTCTGTAGGCGAGTCTTCCATATCCTACTCTTGGTCAAAGTCAAGACTGCATCCTGAGCATCCTGCCAATCAGTTTTAAGACCCATAGGCTTCGTGCGATCTTCAAGAAGCTCACCCAATTCTTCTTGAAGAGCAGGATCTGCAGCTTGCAAGAAAAGCTCAACTTTTTCAACATCCAATGCTCTTTGTTCAATGGCATCAAGCTGACTATACCTCTCTTCGAATTCTCGAATCAACTCCGAAGCAGCGAGACCTTTGTTTGGCATGTAGACCCACTCTCAGAATGACCGCCGAATAGCCATACCAAAGTCCTCAAGGAAGTATTCTTCTTTCAAGGCCTTCTTAAAATCTTGCCAATGTGTATTTTGAATAAAAAGATCAGTCACTTTTGTCCTCAAAGCAGGTGTGACAAGACGAAGGAAGTACTTACTCATAAGTCCAACAAGAACTCCAAAAAACCCCATCTTGATCTCATATGTCTTCAAATATGCTGAAACATTACGCCCGTCAAATAGCTTATTCTCACTCTCAACTGCTTCAATAGCCTTAGTTGCGCTGTTTGCATTCTCCTGCTCCGAATAGAGTTGCCTTTGCTGAGACAACTACTGTTGATGCAATTGTTGTTGCTGCTGCATATACAATTGTGTTTGCTGATTTTGGAGCTGCATATACATGGACATATTTTGCAAAATCTGTTTTAGAACCTCCGTTGAAGTACTTGACGCAGTAGTCATTGATGGAGCTGAAGTAGATGCAGCTGGAGTTGTAGAAGAAGATGAAATAGAGGCTGAAGTATCTCCCATCCTGAAATTTCTGCGACGCTTTCACGTCGGGTTCACTAAAGATGTCGAAGGATTTATGAAAGCAAAGTCGCGTCTTCAGAAGACCTTGATAAATTTCACGATAAAAGATCAAACAAATGAATAAGCAAGATGTAAGGATTTGTGTCCACCAAGCTTTCAACGAGACCTCGTCTTTACAGCAATGATAAGACTAAAAGCAAGTTTTCAGCTGAGCATAGAATTCATCCTTCAATATTGAAACATTTAATACAAATCTGTTTATCAGCTTCAGACAGAAGTATTAGCATTATCCTTTCAGAGGTGGCTCCTTTCCAAGATCAAGAGGGTTGGACACGAAATGATCAAGAACCATATATTCTTTTACATTCTCCATAAGCCGACAAACTGATTTGTGGCAATGTATAGCACATTTTTCTCTTTCATGTTAATAATTTCAACATATGAACAATAACCGTAATCATGTGCAGCAAGTACTATTGCATCATCTTCATAGACATACCATCAGCAGTTGCAATCTGATTTTTGAGTTATGTAACTTGTCTTGGTCATATTGTTAACCAGGCATATTGCTGCATTATACGATTCATGACCTTTGGTTCAACTTGTTAATTAGCTATAGAGTTATGTCAGGGTATTTTCAAGAGTTGAATCAACACTCTATATGTGACTGGTAAGTCTCCAGTTCAAATTTTTGCAACAAAGCGTCTTGCTCTCACCTGTTTTGTGTAGTTAAGGGTCCCTTTGCTGCTTGGAAAACGTGTTGAGAGCGTACACTAAGATACTCCTGTGCTCTGAGGTGTCCATCTGCAACGAACATCCATATCCAAGGAAGAAGCTAGGGTCTACAACTACTCGTCTTGATGTCCCCTCTTCGTTGTAATGGATGCCTCGGCTTGTTGGAACATTGGGTCGGCAGCGTACGCGCGAACCAGGATGGCTTTGGCTTGCCACACGACACAAAGGTGACTAGCATTCCCTGCCTAAGGGACGTTAGGTCACCTCGTCACAGCCTCTTCCTGTGGATTCGATTGCAGATAGGGGAAGGAACCATCCTTTCTCTGTTCTCCTCCATTGCTCCTCCTTTTGATGACCGAGAGAGAACTTACATTAGCCACCATTGCCGAATTTTCCTACGCCCCGAATCCTCTGTTTTCTCCCCATTTTTCTCAGATTGACAGTGTGCTTCATAAGGCGTCTCAGTCCGTCCTCCTTTCTCCCAGATTCCCTGTAGTTGTCTCCTTTCGAAGATTCCCCTCTGTTTAGCCCCCACTCAGATTAGCGTTTTCTCTCTTCCTTGAATGCCGTCGATGTTACGAGGTCTGTCCTTGTCGCCTCCAAAAAGACAATCGATCCGTGTTCTCCTATGCTCTATTCGTCCCGCACTCTCCTCCCCTCTGTTTCCTTCTCGTTCCTCCCTTTTTCTAGTAATTCCCTCGTTCTTTTGCTTTTCAAAAATCCCTTTTGAGTCTCCTCCTTTCACGTTTTCTACGCCTCCCTTTCCCCAATTCCTCTCCAAAAGCGGCCCTTTCTTTTCTCCCCTTCCGACTAGTAAAGCAGCCCCCAATTTAGCTTTTTCTTGAAAATAGCCGACTAATTAGTGATATTTCACACATATTCGGCCGCCCCATTCTCTATTGCCTATGGTTTCACATGCTTTCAAAGCTGTAGAGAACATGAACTCGTCTGGTTTCATGCCATGTTACTGCATTTTCTCGAAGAGTTTGAGAGCCAGTATCCCCTGCCCACGCTGAGCATACCCTGCAATAATTGAGCCCCAAGAGACATTATCTTGTTTAGGTAGTCGATTAAAACATTTCGTACATCTTCCATCCTCCCACATTTCACATACATGTCAACCAGTGCATTGCCAATGGCCAAATCAGATACAACACTGTCCAGTGTCAGCTGAATAAATACTAGGTTCCCCTGCTCAATGGCTCCAATGTTGCCACAAGCTTTCAAACGAACCCTTGGTCACAATCAAAGTGGTCCATGAGATTGCATCTCGAGTCACCAATCTACCAAAATTCCTTATTCTTATCTGTCTTCGGCATAAAATGAAAAAGCAAACATAACAACTAAGTATGTACAAAGTTTTAAATCATACACACGACTTTTGGGTGGTTTACACACCTCGAATGCGCAGCAATACGACACCGCGACCACCGGTCGGCCTTACGCCCTCCTATGAATGCAAATCCTTTTTAGCACTGGCCGTCAAACTCGCGGAGGACACCGAGGATGACGTGGTGAAATGCATTAAACAACTAGATGCCACCTTCATGTCATTACACTAAGCTACGACCGCTTGGACTTAGGATTGTTGGAGGAACCCTTTGCAACTGAAGTTCAAACCATGCCCTGATCCTAGGAAACCTTTGAATTAGCATTCCCAAATGCTTCCGCTCCATTGCTAAATTTGTCAACATCGAGATATCCAAGGAGCAAGCCATCAAGCAGCGTCTCATCACGTCATACGATCAGCGAACCACTTCGGCGATCACTGAGTAAGAAATCATAGTGCTATCAAAGCTCGCTAATACCAACTCCCCATTCTTGAAGCATTGGTACACTCTTAGGCTGCAATGGGAAGTCGAAGGGTGCTGCATAATGACCAACGCTGAGCAGTGCTGCGCTATCAAAACGGCAGAATACGACCCCACATATGTCGCACCAACCTCATATTGAGTGTTAACCACTCTTCAAGGCCGTCCCATAGAAGAACACATCAAAGGACACCCCTACCTCGATCGCTTGTTGACCGAGGAAGAGTTACACATTGCTAGCCGAGTCAACTATGGTGACTTCCTAACAGATGTCCTCACATACATCATGCAAGTTGGGATTAAACCCTCTGATCTGGACCGCGACAATCACTTAGAGTACAACCCCCAATTCTATGATTGGCTCCTTTACAAGTAAATCCTACGCCACCATGCCAAACGCCCTCGCCTTCTGACTCTAAATCCTAGGAAGGATTCTCCTTAAGCTGAAAGGGGAGGGGGAATTAGTGAAACACATAAACATATATTATGAAAAACAGGCAAAAAGTTAAAGGCTGAAAAGAAAAATCTACAATGGTTCTTAATGAATTCATTCAAAAGGCATAGAGTTTCTCTTTTTTAGCAATCAGTAAATTACTATGTGGAAAGCACTAATGAAAATTTTGGTTTATGACAGGAACAAAAAATGTCACAGCAAGACCGAACCCACCGGCTTCCATTCACGGAAGAGGAGAGAATGCAATACATCATCACCTTGGAGAGCCGCGCCTACAACCAATTGAAATTCCGAACTATTCATAATGTAGAAGGATTAGTGGCCAAGGAAGATGCGGCCAGGAGAGTCATGGAAAGCTGCAACTTCAAGAAGTACCTGGAAAGATTCGTACAAGAACTCGACCACATGAGCTGTGTGGAATTTCTCAGGTCCTACGACCTCGACAACAAGTACGGCACCATCACAGTGGAAAGAGGACAGAATGCCAAGCAAGTATTGGTTCCCCGTCCTTGGTGGAGAAGGCACTGGGACTAGAACCAAAGGTGGAAAAGAAGCAAAAGAGGGATGTATACGCCATGCTGGGGATGAGAAAGGAGGACATGCTGACAAACGACGGCATCAGCATCCAAGACATCCCCAATGCAGAGACCAGGTTGCAGGCAAAACTCATACATGCACTCTTTTCCAGCCAGTGCTACAATACATTGATGCACCTGATCAGTGTGCCAATATTGGAGAATGTGGCAGCCCATACCCTGTACGAAGTCGACTAGAACGGCTACATGTGCAAGACCATCGACCAGGTAGCTATAGAGTACTAGCCTTAAGAAGCATGCTCGCAGGAGGAGAATCCCCAACGTCGAGGGCCGCAAAAAGAAAGAAGGCCTCCTCCAAAGCCTTGTTCATCGCCTATGGGAGCATCTTAATGGCACTTATCCAAGAGGTCGTGAAAGAAACACAGGAGGCAAAAGAGGGGGAGGGGGAAACACCTAACAGGTCACCCCCTCACCAACACCAGGAGAGGTCCAGTGATAGGACCCAGACCGAGGAAGAAGGCGAAGAACAAAAAAGAAAAAATTAGGTCAAGGAGACCAAGAAAAAGGGAGCGCAAAAGAAAAAGAAACAGGATGAAGGCCGCAGAAAGGAGAAGGAAGACTTGGAGAAAGCGAAAAGACAATCCCTCAGGGAGGCCGAGGAGAGAGAAAGGAAGAGGAAGAGGAAGAATAAGAAACAACAGAGCAAGTCAGGCAGGCTAAAAAGGCATCCGAGCAAGAGGCTGAAAGGAGAAGAAGAGAAGAGTAGGAGCAAAAACAGAAACTAGAGGAAGAATACAAAAAGGCCGAAAAGGAAAGGAATTGAAGAGTCGCGGAGGAGGAAGAGGAGTTAAGAAGAAAGGAGGAGGAGGACTTGGCCGAGGCTACACGCCGCTCCATCAAGAAACAATGCAAGGCGGATGATCCAGAAGCCTGGAACCAGCCGAGGGAAGAAGGGCCTAGTTCCAGCACACTGGCACCAGAACCCGTGCCACCCGCAGTTCTAGAAGGAAAAGGCAAAGCACCCCTCCATCCTATCCCCACCCTCATGGCACCCCCCGCTGAACCCACTACACTCACCCCTAGCATCCCCACCAGCTTGGAAGTGTCCAACATGGTGGCCTGGATGCAATACTTCATCAGCATTAGGGCCAAAAACGCTTCAAAAAATGCACTTTTGTTAATCACGGGATTAAGGAAAGGGCCAAAGAGAGTTCGCCACGTGTGCAAGAATATGGTATTCTTGTCTCCTCTTTTTTAGAGATAGTGGAGTCCATTTCGTGATTCTCTCTTCTTTTTTAGCCAAAACCCCTAAAGTCTGACATGTTTTGGAGTCCCAAAGACGTTATTTACTTACAAATCTGACAAAATACATGACAAAGATGTGATGAAATTAATAATGAGTTTTTTGAAAGTCGGGAGATCTTTCAATATTGTTTTTGGCGCCCAATACATACTCATTTGGGTTCTTGGCGCTACTTTTTAGTTCATTCACCCCTCTTTGAGCTTCTTTCTCTGCGCTTTCATTCTTTTCATGGCTTCCTCCAGGCGCCCTTCTCGTTTAATACACTCTTGCATAGTCTATAGCCAGGGAGTAGATGGAAATTTTGAGCCCAAAACCTTTGCTGTAAACGATTGGGTTACCATGCTGCCATCTTGCAAGGGCTCCCATAAGGTGAAAAGAAGAAAACGAGAAGATATAAAACATCACTGGAAGGGGCGTATCATTGCCTTCAAAATTATGCCCGAAGGCTGGTTTGTCAAGGTGCAACATGTTTACATGGCCAAGGATATGCACTTGCCTCCAAACGAACGTGTTCCCCAACAAACACATTGTAAGTTATAAGTTGAATAACGTATATAATTCTTTTCCATTTATGCAAGTTCTAACAAACGGTTCGTCATTGTATATATCTTTCCGTCAACAAGTATTGAATGGCAACCTGTGGAAAGCCTAAGTGGGACTTTCCATGCCATTCATAAGGTATTGGCAGACATTATTTACGCCGATCAAACTGTGTCTTTTTATAGTGAATGCAAGGTTTTTATATATTATGCACAGTATGTGGTTCCCTCTAAAGCGGATAGGTATGGGAATATCGAAGATTTGCCATTGCCAAGTCTTTCGTCTCTAAATTGGGAGATTCCTGACAAGGTAACAGTGCAGAGTTTCAAATTCAAAATATCTCAGGATATTAAAAAGTCCATGACAGCTGGAAGGATCTCAAGAAGAATACGTTTATCATGGTTTGTACCCCTCCATATCTTCGTGGCTTGCTTCAAAACAGCAAATTTACAAAGAACGAAGGTATCCTGGCTAAGTAGAAACTTTTCGGAAGAGGATTTGGACAACACTATAGGGACGCATTGGAAATCTAGAGAGTGCGATCATAAAGGTGATATCTTGAGGTGCAGTGCATGCCCTCAATCCTTGGCTTTGGCTTACAGTATCCCTCACCAAAATCTTGCTTTGGGCTTTGATTACAGGCGATACAAACTAAGATTGGGTATTTGGGTTCCCTTGGATTCTGATACAGATAACACACCATATAAACTTGTGGTGCACGTTTTTCCGCATGAAGAAGTAAAGAAGGTGAATGCTACTTCCAATTGGATTCTGAAAGATGTGAGGGATACCTTGGAATTGCTAGACAATACATCCCCTAGATATAAGTTCAAAGTGAATGGTGTAACAATTGGTAAAAGAGCCGAGCGCTCTTTCTTTTGTACGAGTTGTTTGTCTCCCACAATTGTGAGTTTGGGGCCTTGAGAATGAAAACTTGGCAGGAATTTATCTTAATAGACTGTCCTTAAGATATTTTTTAATGGGAACTTCATAAGCTATCGTGAAGCAAGTCGCCTTTCGAATGTGTATAAATAAAATGTACATTGCATCCGATTTACAAGTGAAAATTTTCATTACACAATGAGGTACAAAAATTGCATAAAAATGTACAAAGCCAAAATAATAAGGCTCGTGTATAAAATGTACATTACATTCGATTTACAAGTGAAAATTTTCATTACACAATGAGGTACAAAAATTGCATAAAAATGTACAAAGCCAAAATAAAAATGCTCGTGTATGCTTATGTTTGCTATTTTCATTCTTTATCGATTTCTTCAAAGATATTTTTTCTCACAGGGCCTTTCTTTGATTGTTGAAAAAAATTTGACCTTTACAGGTAGTCTCTTTTCTTGGGGCTTAAGAGGGGATGGATCAAATTTAAGAGGAGAGAGCACTGGCATTCCTTTTTTCTTAGACTCTGCAGCAGTGGTCCCATTGCCTTTTCCCTTGCCCTTGTCTTTACCATTGCCATTGTCCTTACCCTTTCCCTTGACCTTTCCCTTGCTTGTGCCCTTGGCCATTGAAGTTTTGGGAGGAAGAGGGGAGTCAGGATCATACGGTGTGATTGCTTTGTCTAGAATCAGCTCGATGCATCTCTCCCTTATCCACCAAACATATGATTCAGGATAGTCTCTACACTATAAGAATAAATGTTATAAGTTAGTGAAAAGACATCATGATAAGGGTTACATAAACATCAAATGAAATAAACTTACATTCACTCCTTCTATTTGTAACAACTTTGAATCCACTGTTCTGCAAATGTTTGAGATAACTCTCCATCCACAAGAATGCGCATTGCTTTGCAATGGAACTTCTTGTAGAAGAAAAGTATACGGCCTTTGAGGATCAGCAAGATCCTCGTATGTTGTATCCAAAAATGTAGAAACGAGTCTACCAGCACTGCAAAAGGAAGCTTTGTAAGTTCAAAATATTATTTATAAAAGAAATCAAAGTAAGTAATTTTCTTCCAACATACATTCGTGCTTGACCGTGAACACCGCTGAGAGAATTCATAAAGATAATTTCCCTTGAAAGACAATTAATGTAGATGAGACTCCAATGCCCTCTGCAAATTCATAAAAGAGGTGAGTAGAAGGGTGAAAGCAAATGAACATAAATTTTCCTCTACAGAAAAAGAAAAATACCTTTCTACATAAGGGAAAAAGATGTGGTAATTTCTCACACTATCGAAGCTACGAAAAAATGGTGAAATATTAGAACCAGATTTTGCAAAAAGTCCCACAGAGAGAAGTGGATCAACAATGTATATGGTTCTTTGGATATCGAGAGTGAGAGAGGAGACCAATGCCCTGCAGATAATAGCAAAAGCTATTCAATACCAATTTCATCCAAAATATAATTGAACCTATAAGACTTAACTTATGCAACAAAAAACCTTACCTTATGCAACAAAATACCACGGAGTCAGATAGTTGGACATCCCTTTTTTCCAACATGGGCTTGTCCTCGGGAGATATACTAAGATATTCCTCCTCAGGTTCCCCAGCAACATTCACAAGAATCTGCCCATACACTTTGCCCATCCTCTCGCTATTGACGGGAGCAAGTGATGCGGCTTTCCTCTTGTAAACGTCGTCTTCAGTTTCAAACACCTCCTGATTTTCTTCACTCAAGAAAGCCTCCTGCTGGGTGGCACCCCTTGTAGGGTAAAGGTGACTAACATCCTCAACATTTAGCTTTTTCTCTTTCCTGGAAAATTTTGGGTGAACGTTAAGGATTTCAAAGGCTTTTTTATCATTGGAAGGAAAGGGCCTCAGGACTTTGTCAAACCTATACCTCACTCTGCTAATGATGCTGAAATCTTTATTCATAAGGGTGATCCTATGAGCATGGGCGGCAGCAATGTAAGCGTCGTTCATGAAATCAATAACAAAATCTTCTGCGGCCTCTTGCAGGGCAAGAATGGCTGAGAGTTGCCACTTCTTATTTAGACCAGAGACAGTTGCCACTTGAGACAATCTATCAGATATCTCTTTAACCACCCTTATAAAAGCACCTTTTGGAATGACATGCTGTGTAGCTCTCTGGGCTTTCCTGATCTCACTGAAACATCTATGCATATAGAAGAACCTGGACTTCCTGTTTGTCTTTTGTGGCTTGGGGTGTTCAGTGGCTTCAGCAGATGTGGGCTCAGGTACCATTGTAGGGAATGAATCTTTCACAGGGTAAGCCTCATCCTTTGCTTCCTCAACTTCAGGTGAAGAAACATTTATAGAAGATGTAAGGACAACACCTGGTGTAGGGGGGATTTCTGTTGTAAAATGCTCTGGATCCTGTGATGGACCAGCTTCTTCTACCCCCTTAGATTCATCAAATTGTAACTTTCTTCTACCCCCACTGTCCTTCCCATCTAGATACACTCTTCTTGTAGTTTGCTTTGTCCTTGCCATCCAGAAAAGCAAAAATAACAACCAGAAGGACAATAACTGAAAGACAAATTGGCGAGAAAAGTGACGAAATGAGCAATTTCGATAGAGCGCGATATGAACAAAGCGAGCAGAATGGAACAGCGCCTTCGCTCCGTATTGGAGATCAGATGCCGATACGACGCGATATGGAGGAAACCAACACTGCGTAAGGAAGCCCTCGCTCCGTATTGGCATGATATGGAGCAAACTGCTGATACGGCGCGATATGGAGGAAACGAGCACACTATTTGGACGCCCTCGCTCCGTATTGGAGATCAGATGCCGATACGGCGCGATCTGGAGGAAACCAACACTGCGTAAGGACGCCCTCGCTCCGTATTGGCACGATATGGAGGAAACTGCTGATACGGCGCGATACGGAGGAAACGAGCACACCGTTTGGACGCCCTCGCTCCGTATCGGCACACCTCTTTTTGCTAGCGAAAAAAGGACTTGTATCACACCGTATCGGCAAGCAAGGCGAGAAGAGCTCGAGAAATGAAAAGTGTACACGTCGGAAAAATGACCACTTATATACCCAGGTCAATCATGACACGTGTCAGACACGTGTCCGATACTGATTGTGCCACGTATCTGCATTTATGGTCCGTATGCTACGTGTCAAGTAATGACCGGTCCACTTATTCGCCACGTGGTTATCGGCCACGTGTCGCCCAACGGCTACTGCCACGTGTATGAGACTAACGGATACTGCCAGGTGGCATAATCCACGCCTACATAAGGGTGTGTTTCTTATCTGTACGGCTTTTTTCGATTTCCGACCTCTGTTTGTATTGCTGATACGGTGCGAGAGCGACTGTTGGTTTTCTTCGCTTTCCTCTCTTCGCTTTGTTTTGGAGGTTCTGTAGATCTAGTCTTCTTTCAGTGTTCCTCAAGCTCGTGTGACCACCTTTGTTGTGGCTCTTGCGCTTCTTACTGGGATTACCGATACCACGCGAGGGGCACTATCCGTCTGAATCATTTCTCTCTTATCGCGCCGTATCGTCAGAAGTTGGAAACATGTCTGAACCCATAGAATTCCTAGGATCCAAGGTTTCTCTAGGAACTGGTAAAAGAAGAAGGCTTTCAAAAGGCTCAAGTGTATCAACATCTGATTAGCCTGTGCATTCTTTTTCCTCTCCATCCTTTGCCACCAGTGTGAGAAAGCCAAGTACATCTCTAGGGAAGCGAACGCCAGTAGTGAGAGGTCAAGGAGTATCAGAGCTCATTGATATCACTCCATCAGAGAGGCTACTTGATTTTATGCTTCAGAATGGAATGGATCTCTCATTCTATGGAGTTGTGAAAAATATTTTTAATCCTGATTGGGAACTTGACAAAGTTCTAAAATCTTGTGAAAAATATATTGTGGAGGACTTTTTGGAGTTTGAAACTCTTGCAGGTCCTTCTGTTGAAGTTGGCACAATTGATTATGTCCATGTTCCCATTGGGTCAACAGGAAATGAAAAGGCAGTATTTACTAGAAAGTGCAGGGCCCACTCTCTGGAGAGGTTTCATTCAACTGACATATTTTGCTGCACTCATTCCAAAAACTGCAAGATGATGAGAAAATCTGCTGCTTTTATTGTTTTCACCCTTGTCAAATACCCTGTGAAAGCTGAGGAGCAACAGTTGGAAGGAGCAAAGACTGCCAGCTTTTGCATGTTGGATGATCTGGTAGATGAAAGGGAAACAGAGGAGGTTGTAGATACAGATTTTGAGGCTTCTATTGCTGAGAATTTGGATGTTGCTCACTTCAAAGCTGAGACTATCATTGAGGAGAGCCAAGGAGATACAAACCCTCAACCTGATGAGAGTTCTCACCATATTGTTCCTTCCCTGCCATGTATACCTTTCAAGGACAAGGAGTACATTTTACTATCAGATATTCAAAAACTTTTTAATCTCAGGGAAGATTATTGTCTTGCAATTATTGCAGAGGCTTGTGATGCTGCAAATGGGATGATTGACACAGAAAATGAATCAAAGGAAGAGATTCTGAAACTTGATAAAGAAACTCTAGATGATAAGTTTATTGATGCTGGTGAGGCATTCTCTCTTTGTTTTGAAAAGGCCAAAGAAGCTGAGAAAGAGTTGAGTATTACTGATGAGGACTTCGATCGCATTCAAGGCGAGCTCGGCATTTCCAATTTTGGAAGAGAGGAGACTGAATATGTTAAAGAATTGACTAATACCAATGAGACAGCATCATCAATTAATTTATGGAATCCGTTTAAATTGGAGTACGATGAAAATCAAGTGGTAAGATAATTTTGAATTTGCTTTTACACATTGGTAGGTTTACATTTCATGCTCATTCAGTATGGGTTTTATTTGCAGTTGGAGATTGCTGATAGAGATAACTTCTTGGGGCGTGGCAAAGGATCAAGAGATGCTAGTAACACCACCAAAGACATTGCACTCGGCCACTACTTGGCTAGGATTGACCCTGAATCCTTTTTTGTACTTCATAGTAGTTTCTCAGAGGACGCAGCATGGCCGATACTTTGTATTAAAGCTCTTACAAGGCATCTAGGTTTCTCAGGATTACAATATAATGCCCACAAAATAATGTTTTTGGAAAAGACTGTAGCAATTAGGATTTTTGGCTACGGTCCAGGTTACTGTGCTTCTAGAGCAGGATACTTTTTGGCGTTTTCATCCTACGCCTTAGCTGCAGACAGAACTGATGTAAAATCTATAGCTGGCTACAAGAAAAAAAAATTTCTACGTTATAGAGGAAAGATTCCTGAGGAGGAAGAGAATGTGAGAGTTTTGGAAAACTAGCTTTGTATATATTCTTTCTTATATATAAAAGTGCGATTGCTCATGTGTCATTGCCGTCTTTTATTTGCATTCTTTGAAGTTGTCGTCGAAAAAACTAGTTGAATAGCTCCTCCAAAGCATTGCTTTTTGTAACTCCTCCCCCATGCCTTGTGCTTCGAAAATAACTTATGTGTGCTTGATAGTGGGATTTTTCCATGCCTTGGTTGCTATAATTTGCTAAGGGGCCATGCTCCTCCACAAAGAAAGGTCCATGAATATGAAGAATATGCTGCAATACAAAGTAACACAAATTTTATACCAATTGAAAAACCTATCAAAATAAGACGATATTAAATAATTATTACTTTACCAGATAAAAAGTGATATCTTTTTCTCCCCATGCCTCTTTTATCGCCTGAACAAGCTTTGTGATTGATCTTTTGAACTCTTCCGCATATGTATATGTTGTCTTATGTTGCCTGAGGAGTTTCAGAAAAACATCAAGGTGTATCCAGACCTCCATTCTAAGAAACGCAAGCCTCGGCGTGCTTGCAACATTTGTTGTGATCTCACATAGCTCTCTCCAACACTCCCAAGCCGCATTCACCTGCCTTCCTGAATGGTTTCCTAAGAATCGTCTAGCTTTTGAGCCTCCCATAGAGACATTGGCCAAGATATCTCTTGTTTTTCCTGAAAGTATTGGATCCTTTCTCAAGTGAACTTGGCCCCCATGAAATCCCATTTTCGATAGCAATGCCTCGCATTTATCAATACACTCATCTGATAAAGATAATGGCTTAATGGAATATGCGTAATCAAGATGCAACTTGAGAAGCTTATCGATTATTCTAATCTCTGCATGCAAAGTACAAATATGAACATTCTTAAGAGAGATGGAAAGAATGGGATCCCAGATGTCTTCTATGTTTTTAAATTTACTCAAATCTATAGAGTCTCTATTTGGGGCTCTTCTTACTGGTCGCAAACTACTCCAATCTTTGGATCCAATACTTTCCATGCAATAAATGCAAGGATATTTTGCATTTGCACCATTACATATTCCAAGCATACATTTGATAGTTTTCAAATCAGCACTCATATGCCATTCCACATTAAATTTACCAACCCCATCAACTACCAACATTTCGCCTTCACTTTGAGACTTAATGATATTTGGAATACCTGTATGGTTGAACAACCATTTCAACGTTTGATGATTTTCAATTGGTACCTGGGCTGCACCAATCCACCAAATCTCCATCTCGGATTGGATCTTATGCAATGGAGCTTTTCCCTCGCCATTGCCATGGTCCAATGCCATGTTCATGAGGCAAATGCTAATTCTTTCCATCTTCTGTCCCTTTTGAATCTGTGCTTCATCCAACTTCAAGGCAAACTTTAGAACACCATAACTTTCTTCTACTGTGATTTTATACATGTGAACCATTGCAATTTGCACATTTTTTAGATCAACCCATATATTGTTAAACTCATTGTAATAAAAAATTGCCTGTTTTTTTGTTTTTCATAGGACATAGACCTTTCGATGTGAAAGTAATCTCCAAAAACATGTGGAATCTTGCGATTCATGGAAATTCTTGCAGTGGAAACTGCAAGGGCTCGGGGCAATCCAAATATAGTTACCCTATTGCGTTTAAGATTTTTAAACCATAATCCAGAGATAGCACGGTAACCTTTTCGACTTATACCCACAGTATCACATGTCTCTATGATTTCATTTGCTTTCACTGTGCCTTTTAAATCCTTCACTAACTCTCTCAGAGTTGGACCTCTCAAATCCACATTTTCTGGTGACTTAAGAATCCTCAAAATGTCTTTCTTATTCATGGTTTCCTTCAAAAGTTTGATTCTTTCCTCATTCTCTTGGATATTTATGCCTAATATGTTAGAGACATATTTCTTTGTAAGATTTAGTCTCCTTTTCTTTGCTCTCTCACACAAGCTGGTTATATTTTTTAATGGTCTCTTCCTCTCTCTAAATCCTACTGGAGTTTCTCTCAAGCGTATTAGCTTATTCTGCAATGAATTGTTAACATTTTTCAAAATATCAATCTGACTTGTCAACTCTAAAATTTTTGTTTGTGTAGTTTCTAGTGTTTTTTTCATTTCGTGCACTTGAGCTATATATGTGTAAGATGCAGAGTATAACCTCATACAGTAGCCAAGCATTCCATTGTAACCTTCTCCAGCATATCTTATATAGTCATGGACATTCAAAAAAGGAGGTGGTTAACCTGTAGAAGGATCCCTGGGATAGATATTTCCATCCACCCACAAATCTATATGCTTCATTCCTTGTGTTCGCAACCTATTGGCTTCAATCTCATCTATCAATACTCGATGATGTATACTTCTCCAAGATGTGTAAGTCGGATCTAGCTGAATAGATAGCTTGTATTTACGTGTGCCTGCGCCTGTGTTATTTGAAGTAGTATTGCTAGACATTCTAGCAAATGAACCGAGCAAGAATCTCACAGTGATAGAAAGCAAGTGTAGCAAAAGGAATGGTAAAAGAGAATAGTGTATAGAAAGAAAACGCGAGAGCAAACAAATGCGAAGTTCGTACGAAAATCTCAAAAATACAAAATCTCTCGAGTTCCAAGACAATAAACGGCCGAAAAGGTGACCCCTGACCTGGATTAAAAGATGAGGGCAATTAATGGCCGACCTCTTCAATGAACGAAATATTCTCTCATTAATCACATCTAGACAATCAAATTTAGAGGTTTTATTCTTCCTAAACCTCAACTAATTAGCAACTTAATCACTTTCTTACAAGTGCCATTTTTGAAGCGTTTTTGGCCTAATGGTAAAGAAATGGCCCAAGGGAAGAGCATGGAAACCATGACCACGGGACCAAAAAGGCCAGTCGTAGATGCAAAATCAAGGCAGGACCAGAAGTGTCTGCATATGGAGGCCTCAACCACCCCCACCCACGCAACAATGACGGCACCAGCCAGTTAGGATAAATACGTCTCATTGAGCTGCTCTCCCAACTGGAGAGGGCGAAGGAGGAAAAAAGAATGGCGGTGGTTGAATTGGTGATAGAGAAAGAGTTAGTGGCGGCCTTCCAATAGGAGAAAACCCGCATCATCACCATGCAGCAATGCCAAATATTTGAACTCAAGTAGGAATTGAAAGCAAAAGAGAACATGGAAGAAAGCTACAAACAACGGCTAGAGGACGGGAATCAAGAACTTGTGCAAATGCAGCGGGAATACAAGCTCCTCCTGATGCAATATAAGAAACTGGAGGCAAAAACCACCACCATTGAGCAAATGATGGAGGAACTGAATGCCAAAGAAGAGGAGAGAAGTCAAGAGAGGAAGCAACAACGAAAAAAGATTGATTCCATGACCAATCAACTATACCTCGGAAGGAAAGAACAAGACAACATGAGCAAAGAACTCAAAGCCTAGGAGCAAAAGCTCGTAACCCTAGCACAAAAGCAGGGGGAGAGCATGGAAGGAATGAGCAAAAGGGCCAAGGAATGGGCCACGCAGAATGGGAAACGGGTAAAGGCAATGGTGTGGTGCCTCGCCTTGGTGGAGAAAGAAAAAATCTTGGCAGAAAGAAAAGCGGATGCCACCCAGATAGCCTTCACTGCCCACCAGCGGCCTTCCTCAACACACTACTGGACACAACCCAACCGGAGGGAAGGGAGTCATTGGAGGTGGTGCAGAAAAAACTGAGCATCGCATGCAGAGCCCTGCATGCAGGGCTACAAATGCCACCCCAACCTGCGGAGGTTAGGCTGGGCTTAGAAGAATAGTGAAAGTACCTGCTACTAGCTGGCCTAACCCCCAGGAGGCAGATGCACTCGGCTTTGAAGAAGGGGCGCAGCTAGATGATCGGCAAGGGGAGGACACTGACATTGAGTTCGTCATAAGAAGAACTAGTGAAGAAATAATCCCACAACCCCCCTTGCCGCATGATCAGGAATACCAACAACTCAACTCGCCCCTGGATAGACAAGCCACGCTCAAGGAGCGATGGAAAAAATTGGTGGAAGAAGCCAGAAGGCAACTGCAGGCCAAGCCAGTCGTGCGGCCATCCGCATCCCTTCCACCATGCCCCGATGACCTCCCAACGCAATTCCACGCTGAATTGGTGATCTGGGAACGGTAGGAAATTGAAAAAAATCATTTTTCTTTTAGTTTCCTTATGCCTAATAGCCTGAGAAGGGTCCTGCCGATCAAAGTAATGGAGGAGGTGATCGCGGCTCGCAGCCGACTCGGCCAAAAATGGCTGGACGACAGGGCAAAGACTCCCACTCTGTGGGGCATGGAGGAAGCGGAGTTTTGGCAACGCAAAGTGTTTGAGGTGCCACACACTATAAGGGGCTATAACTGCCAACCCCTCTAGAGAAGGCGAATATGCGATATTAACATGCTCGCCTGGATGGCATTTTGCAACACCCTACCCTATGAGAGGAAAGACCCCACATTCATGGCGTATCCTTGTAGGGTAGGCATGGATTTTTTCGCCACCCTCCATGGACAACATGACTTCCCCATCATCTACAATTCCAATGCCACCCCCTTTGAGAATGCCCTCCTTTTTGATTTAGAAAGCCTAACCGACTCCATGACATGCTTTCTCGCAAAATTCTCCTCCTATCCCGATCCCGCTTTTATAACTACATGTAATTACCTTGGGCTTGTTAAGCTATTACTCAAACAAGATCCGGCACTGCAGGAGAATGGCTTGCCCCCCCTCTTTTTTGATCCCAATGCTATTGATAGCTGGGCTATGGCACGCTTAATGATGAGAGCTAGCCTCCCCCCTCTTTTTGCCTAGCTCTCCTAGAGGACATGAGTGACAACCAGTTTACTAGGTATAATAACCCCTTCCTCTCCACCACCTCTCTCCACGTCTGCATGAACCTGAAAGGGTACATGCAAAGCAACCAATTTTTGTGCCAATCCATCCGCCCTCCTTCCCCCCCTCATTCAGATGAAGAGGATTAGGTTTGGCTGTCATTCATTCCACTGCAAAAAAAAAAAGACTGCTCAACATCACCCACTTGTAGAAGCACTTACCACCACATAAAGCACGATCACTGCACCTAGCGGTTCTTAAGTTAGGCGTGTCTGGTGGCTTCGGTCGGCCGGGGCTCCACTCCCAACCCCCTAGCCCTTTTTGATCCCCCACTTCACGCTTAGGGCACATCAAGGGCAGGACACACCTAGGGAGGTAACACTCACCTATGGTTAGACCTGTCACCCTAAGCCATTGGCACCGCACCCCCCTTGGCACAAATGGGGTCCTCAAGTGTGGGACATCACCCAGGCTTGCCTACAGTTAGACCCACCTCCCCATTCTGCTAGCACAAGCACAATGCACTAACACGCTGAGATAAACACTCCCCTTAGGAACATTACCGCAGTTTCTCCTTCCAAACATAAGAGAGTAACAAACCACCGACTTCGGAAGCCCCGTCAACCACGCAATGCCCGTTTGGCTCCTCCGACACACAATGTCACAACTCCTACAAGCACGTAAGTCTCCAAGTGGCCCTCACCATTGCACCACTTGGCCAATTGCCTGCCACCCTACAACAACACAGAAGTGCCATGGGACTGGCACTCATCTAGGAGGGGGGTAATGTTAACCCCAAATCAAGATGGCCCCAGGTTGAGATGGCAGAAAAAGGAAGAAAAAAAAGCACATAAACATGTAAAAAGAGCAAAGACACACAGGCGACCTCCAAAACCAAGCCAAGGCAAAAAATCACAATTTTAAATGAAGGGCACCTCAAAAAACTTGAAAAACTCTTGTAAAAGAGCGCCAAGCTCCCTCCTGTGCCAATTGTAAAATACTAGACAGGTGTAGGCTAGACGCATAAGGCTATAAGAGGGACATGGAAAAAAAGACCTTACCACAAGGGCGGGTCATATAAAAAAGGGATGGGTGCCCATGGGATTTTAGGGTTTGTATACATAAAGTTCAAAAAGTGAATGAGAGCTCATTCTTTTGGTGTGTGGCAACAAGAGTAGTCTTCTTCTTCTCTCCTTCTCATCTTCTTGCTTGTGTGTACTCTTGAAAGAGAAAGTGTGAGAGTATGAGGGAATGAGTGTGCAAGAGTGAGGGATCAAGAGGGTGAAGCTCTTCACCATCTCCTGTTCTCTTCTTCTCTTCTCTTCTCTTCTCTCTTCTTGTGCACGCGGCTATGGAGGATGGAGCTTGGAGGTGGAGGAGGCTTGAGGATGCTTGAGCTTGCATCTAGGATCGTGGAGCTACCGGTGTGTGTGAGAGAGGAGGCAACTCATATCGGCATCAAGGTAAGCTCACTACACTCATAGGATCGACGACGCATCGGCTAGGTGAGAGATAGCCATTAGAGCTCGCATGGAACGTTTGAAGCAATAAGCGGTCCGTGGGTTTTGGCTGTTGAGTGAAAGCTCCCACAGCCACCAAAAGAATCATAGAACAATGCAACCTCACAAAGTACATTGAGAAGTTTGGGTACCAAGCTGACTACAATTAGTGTGTAGATTTCTTGAGAATCTATGACTCCAATAGAGCATGTGGCATCGTGACAGTGGGCAGAGGCGAAGAAGTCAAACAAGCACAAGTAGAGCTAAGCAAGGCCTTGCTGGAGAAGGCACTAGAGTTAGTGTCCAAGGTGAAGAGGAGACCAAAAAGAGATGTCTATGCCATGTTCAACATGAACAAGGACCAAGTCCTAACAAAAAATGGCACCAACATCTAGGATATCCCCAATCCTAAAGTGAGACTCCATGCCAAGGTAATCCATACGTTGTTTTCAAGCTAGAGGTACAACTCCCTCATGCACATGATTGGAGTGCCTCTGTTGTTGGAGAGCCTAGCAACCCATTTTCCCAATGAGATTGATTGGAATGGCTATGTGTGGAAGACAATCAACCAATCTACCAAAGCACTAGCCTTAGGGAGAAAGCCAACCAACAGAGAATCCCCAACATCAAAAGCTAGAATAGAAAAGAAAGAAACATACCTCCTCAATAGCCTCATTCATAGGGTTTGACAAATTACTAATGGCCCTAAACTAGGAGGCAATGGGAAAGTTGTTAGGCAAAGAAGAAGTAGGAGAGACACCCGAGAGGACACCACCTCTCCTTAGGAGCATGAACAGTCCAGAAAGAGAATAGTAAGTGAGAAGGAAGAATAAGAGACACAATCTAGCCAAGGAGGGCTTAAAAAGCCAAAGAAGAAGACTCCCTCTAGAAGCACCCAAAAGCCAAGGAGAGAATGACAAAAAAAAGAGAAGGCCGACTTGTAGAAGGGACAAAAGGAGTCAAAGAAGGTTAAATGAGAAAGACATAGGAAAGAAGAAGCCAAACGGACCACAAAGAATCCAAGAGGAGTTTGAGAGAGCTAAAGAGGAAAGAAAGAGGAGAGAAAAAGAAGAGGCAGACAAAGCTATGAAGAAAGGAGGATGAAGTCATGGCTCTAGCAATACGCATGTTGGTAGAGTAGCCCTCTAGGAAGTAGGAGGAGTTGGCTATCATGAGCTCGCAAGGAGAAGAAGGACCAAGCACTAATGCCCAAGTGCCAGAAACTGTAGCACCACCAACAACAAAAGGCAAGGGAAAGAGCTCATTATATTCAATCTGAGCCATCCTCAAGCCTACTACCCCAATTGATACGTCCAATTATGGCACCTCAACCATGGTGGATGGAAGCAAACTCGTGGCCTAGGTGTGAATTGCACCTACACCCATCAAAGGAGCCCCTCTAGTAGGAACCAAGAGACCAATTGCAATGTTGAATCAAGATAAGACCCAAAGAAGTTAAAAATAGAGGCATACACATCATCCATTCTTACAATAGTGCTACAATCCATGGGCTATGATGAGTACATTAAATAAATCCTTTCACAGCTGACAGCAAGGGCTAAGGAAGAAAAGAAAATGGCAGTGGCAAATTTGGAAGAGAAAAGAGAGACACTAGCAACCTTTCACTAGAGAGGATTCCCCAAGTGACGAGATATCAAAAGGAGATATGAGAGCTGAAGGTAGCAAAACAAAGAGACAAAGACAGGTGGCAAGAAAGGCTTGTAGAAGAAGAACAAGAGCCAATCTATTTACAAAGGCAATACAAGCTACTCATCCCACAACACAAGGACATGGCAGGATACATGAGAAGAGTTCAAGAAGCCATGGATCAGCTTGCAATAGGGAAAGAAGAGAGAGCTCAAGAAGGGGAAGGGCATCAAAGAGAGGTGGAGGAAATGAGATATAGATTGCTAATGGAGATAGAGGAGAAATGAAGGCTAGAAAGAGAAATCAAGTACTTATAGGAGAAGAAGGAAAAGGTGACCTAAAAATGGAGAGACCAAGAGCCAATGATAGAGGCCTTAGCCCAAAGGCAGAGTGAGAGCCTAGAGGAGATGAAACAAAAGGCCAAAGTATGGGTGACCTAGAGTGAAGGATGGGTAAAAAACCTAGCCAGTTGTCTAGCCCATGCAGAAGGTAACATAGTATTAGCTAAAAGCACGGCCGAGGCTACAACCACAAGATTGGAGGCCCAACAATGCACCTTTCTCAGTACCATCTTGGATGTCACACAATCAAACAAGGAGGAGGCCATTGAAACTCTAAAGAGGAAGCTTGAGATTGCCCACAAAGCCATAAATCACGGAGTGTGTGTCCAACTACAACGAGTGGGAAACAACCTAATCCAACAATTTCAATGAGAGTATTTGCTAAGGACAGGCCTAATGATCTAAGAGGTGGAGCTCTTAGGATTTAATGAGGAACGATGATCACAAGAACCAATGAGAGAGGAAGAGTAGTAGGTACCATGAGAAGAAGAAGGGAAAGATTTTGGAGTAAGACAACAAGATTAGGAACATGTCCCACAACCACCCTTGCCAAAAACGTAAGTCCCACAAGAAGTACAACCTGAGGATACAATGGCTAAAAGCAAAGATCAAGCGAGGAAAAGAAGGAAGAGGCTGCTAAGGTAAACCCTTAGCCACTCGAGCCATTACCCACAAGTGCCATGGGATTAGCACTTGACTAGGAGGGGGTAATGTTACAGACCATACAACCCAAAAGGAAACAGAGGAAGAACAAGGAAGCCCAAGTCAAAAATGGAAGATGGCCTAAGCAAGAAAAGTGGAAAAGAAGGCAAGCTGAGGAAAAATTTAGGAGTGCACTGAATATTCTAGCAAGGTGCACTGAGTATTCTAGCAAGGTGCACTGAATATTCTAGCAAGGTGCACCAAATATTTTGGCAAGGTGCACTAAATATTCCAGCAACGAAAATGTAGGGGAGGACGCAATGTAATTCATTTTATAAAAGAGCACTAGGCTCTCTTCTGTGCAAATTATAAATGTAGAAGGGCATGAGTAAAAGAACTATGAAAAGAGAGAAGACCTAAGGAAAGAAGACCTTAACTAAAGGCCGGTCATGTAAAAAAAAATGGGTGCCCAAAGGGATGAGAGCATGTATAAAAGTCAAAAAGTGAATAGAGAAGCTCATTCTTGGTGTGTGGCTAAAGTGGCTCTCTTCTTCTCTTCTCCTTGCTTGTGATTGTGATTGTGCTTGTGATTGAGAGAGGAAGAGTGAGAGTGTGAGGGAGTGAGTGAGTGAGGGTAAGGGACCGTGCAAGAGAAGCTCTTCATCTTCTCCTCTCTTCTTCTCTTCTCTTCTCTTCTTGTGTCTCACGCATGTGGCTATGGAGGATGTAGCTTGGAGGTAGAGGGTTGAGCTTTCTTGAGCTCGCATCTCAAATCATGGAGCTACCAGAGTGCTTGAGGGAGGGGGCTATTCAATCGGACATTAAGATAAAGAGGTAGCCATAACATTTGGACATCAAGGTAAAGAGGTAGCCATAGCTTGGAGATAGAGGCTACTCAATCGGGCATCAAGGTAAGCTCATTACACTCATAGGATCGAGAGTGCACACCGCTATGTGAGAGGTAGCCATAGCAGTTTGGTTTGAAAAGCTTGAAGTAATAAGCAATCCTTGGATCTTGGTGGTGGAGCAAAATCTCCCACATCTATCATGGGCTCCAACACTTGTGATGCAACAATCATAGGTTTGTTCAACTATGTGCAAAGATGAACACTTGCTATTGAATAGATGGAACCTCTTGAAGTGGAATTTGTGCACCCAAATCATCCTTATGAGCTCCTTTTGCAAATATGTTTACCAATGCAATGTGTCCAAAGTTGCACAATGGTTCATCCTTAAAATGGTATCTCTCACACTATAATTCCCATTCAATTGGTTGATCACTAACTACGAATCGCCTTTCACCAATAATCGGTGAATACCACCACGTTTGGCTAGATTTAATCCCATAATTAAGGACTTGTATTCTTCCATTTTATTGATAAAAGAAGTGCCTAAATACACTCCCATTTTTTAAACCACTTGACGACGAGGATATTTTATAACAACCCCTACACTCGCATGCTTAGTAGGTTCTCGAGAAGCTTTATCAATATATACTATACAAACCTAGGCTTCATTGATAGAATTTACCATGGCAATCAATCTACTCTTACTTATGATAGTCAAAGTCTAACCAAGAGAGAGGGTGTAAGACATGTACAATGCCTCCTGCCTCACTGAATTCAATAGGGACACTAGTAAGAATCCTATGACAGTGGTGGCAATAGACCCTAATATCCCACGTAAAAGACCCTAATATCCATGTAAATAATCTATCTTGCCATTGAGTAAGGTAATAGCACTTACTTCACCATATCACTTTGTGTTAGTGGTAACGCTACTCTAAATATGGATGCTTAAGATAATGAATGATTTTTCTCATCCAACTATCTTGATACCCTTTGCAAGTTTAAGCTGAATCTTGAAGACTTGCAAAGGTACCAAGTCCCCAACATTAGCCCCTATACATAATAGGGATTTAATTTATTGAAGTTTACTTTAGTTTTAAACTCCACTCCTTGCAAATCTGCTAAAAGGGCTGTAGAGCCATTTTTCCCTATACTAATAATCTTATAATAAGGACCATCCCATCCAGGTTCCAACTTGCTTGGGAAAAGCTCACGAGGAGCATCATAATATAGAGCCGATTGACCCTTAGAAAACTTATACCTCTTAGTATGAAGGTCATGAAGTATTTTCATTTGGTTATTGCCTACTTTGTGATGTCACAAGGCTTCTAGTCTAACCTTGTCAACATGTGCAAGGTAAATGAACCTTTCTTGCAATGCTTCCCCTTCACTTAGAGAGTGGTTTAAAGAAAACCTTATTGTAGGCAACTCAATCTCCAAGGATAAGACACACTCTTTTCCATATACTAATTTAAGAGGGGTGTGGCATGTAGCTCTTTTGAATGTCGTATTATAAGCCCAAACAACCACATACAACTTCTTATCCCAATCATGCTTACCCTCAGATACAATCTTGGATTAAATCGCCACAAGTTGCTCATTAGTAGACTCTATTTTCCCATTAGCTTGGGGGTTATAAGGTGTGATGGGACCTGAAATGGGCCGGCACTGGCTATGGCACCCTCATGCATACGACATAAGACCCCACCACACGGCCTCGCGGGCCAGAGCATCTAAAACTCACTTTGCACTAAATGCTTATGACGACTTTGCCTCTGTATCCAATATGTAGTCCAACGTTCACCTTCCCTTCTCCTCAGAGGGAGATCCCATAACATATAGGCATAATGCCTCGTAATACACACATAGGGAAGCACCTCTCGGCTGATTGCCATGGCTCCACTGTGACTCTCCTACACCCCGGGGATTGGCCCCAAGATAAGCCACTAACACATATAACATTCGCACAAAATCCATTCTTTCATAATTCAGCATTCCAGGAGATTTTGATTTTCCTCACAAAACTTTCCCCAACGGAAGCACCCGTCAAACCAACGACTTAGGTTTCATGTCCTCTCAATGTTGGTCAAAGTTTATCAATCAATTGCAATGCATTCCACGAGATACCACGTGACATACTTGATGCAAGGTGTATGACGATTGTGCACAACCATTTTATGTTTAAAAAAATAGCCATGTGAGGTGCGGAAAATAGCCCTTTCATGAATTTTAGCTAAGCGTTACGTGCTGCGCTGCTTCAGGGACTAGCACCGGGACTTCCTTGCTACTAGTCGCCTATATTTAATTATAGAATGATCCCTAAATGCTATGCACAAAGAGAAAAATCAAAATTTGTATCTTTTTAGCAATTAGATCGTCGCACAAACTTCCTCCCCCTCACTGTTTAGGTGTTGCTGCAGTGCATAGGTGTAAATGGTTGTTTTATGTAATTTTTAATGTAAAAAATAATAAACACATACTATAACACAAAGGACGAGGCCAAACTGAGGCTTGACCTCATGCTTTAACCTCACCAAACATTCACGCACATAAATCTTATTTTTCCATATTTTTTGAGCGTGAAAACCCCAATTTTCTTCTTTTTTGCTATTTTTTTCTATTTATTATTCATGAAAAAACATATTTTCTAATTTATTTGTGTTGGCTTATTATTTTGACTGAAACTTAACATTTTCTCTGAGTTTATCCCATTTCAACTCCTTTCTCCCAACTCAAAATCGAAAAAAATCACTAATTTCCATTAAAAAATACATTTTACGGGTTTTAAAGAATTAATAACGGCTCTAAATCATTACGGGTTCTGTATTTCTGTAGTTACAGCCCTCAAACATGATGCAAATGAGATTCTAACAAAAATTCATTGCATATAAATAACATTTGGACCATGAAACAACAAAAACAATCAAATTTCTTTGTTAAATTGGAGCATAGCGATTGTTTTGTGTGTTGCGGGTTTTTTAATAATTATTCCGAGTAGCCCATAGACCAACCAGCAACCATTCTTCAGTTCTGAACCTCCTTTCTCAGCCTCCTCTTCATCTTGAAGCAATCCGATCATAGCCAGACAAGCATTCTTCAGCTCCTCTTCTTCTTGATTTCTTGCACATGAATTCCCTCTATGCAGGAGAGAGAGGGAGGAGAGAGAAAGACAGGTTTTTTATCTCTTTGCTCAGTGCATCATTTCTTGATCCGTTTATGGCAATGGAGGGTGAAGGATAGAAGCACCTCAGGCCTGAGAGGATTCCTACTGTCTAAGACTGATCAGAAAATGATAAAAAATGGGGCGCAAAAAACTGACCACCCCCCCCCCCCCCCTCCCACAATGTTTCAATTCATGAGCTTCTTTAAGCTCTTAACTAGACCTTAAGCTTAAAATCCCAATTATCTAGTTCATGCCTTTTGCTTTCACACTTCCTGCAAGTGGGTTTTCTACTTTTGGAGGGGCAAACGACATCGGATTCGAGATCCGTCTGGATGGGTGGTTTTGTGGTATCAAAATCTACAAAGTTGGGCCCCGTCACGCTCTTCTCGACTTCCAGATCTAGTAGCCACTTCACAACGCCGAACCTTGTGGGGATTAAATGGGGGATCAAACGACCTCGAAATTGAGATCTAAGACTTGCATTGGATTCCTGACATCATGTTGCATCTAGGAAAACTCCAACTCGGCCATCCGCCATCATTTGATTTTCCATGAAATTAGCACTAACGCTTTAGGGACTTGCTGCATAAAATCATACTGATTGCCACCACTCCCTTGGGCGAAGTCTATTTTTTCCTTGATATTTGTTATTTTTGCCTATTTTTAAACACTTCTTGGCATAAAAAAACATCTATCATTGGCGACCACACGATAGGGAAACTCAGCCTGTCAAATCCCATGGATAGATATGCATATAAACAACAAAAAGGAGGATCAAGCTGATACAAAAAATACACAACACAACACATCACAGCTCTCACCCTACCCCCTAACAAAACCAAGGCATGAAATCCATGAGGAGTAGGCCTAGCATAATCTGATAGAAAGTCTGAAGCCAGTCGCTAACCAACTGCTCCAACACAGCCAAGCTAAAAAGAACGATCAAAGAGGTAATCCTAAGTGGTGGTCTGAACTACCTACCTAACGAAGGACAACTCAACCAGGAGCTCCTCCTAGGCATGAAATCCTATAGCTTGATCAAGAAATAGTTTCTTTTAGCACATTACTCTTCTTTTAGGTTTTTATTTTGCCATACTCGGGCGTGTAAAAAGGAGGGAGCTGAGCGTAGTGACCCAAGGAGAACAAGGCATCGGCCTCTGGTCCTGTCTTGGTACCCAAGAACCTACCAAGCACTCGTGAGGAGACACTTAATCTTTTTCTAATTCTTACTTTTATTTTCACTCCAACCTTCTTATATTCTTTATTTTTCTGCTAGATGCCACCCCTAGGAAGACAAAGCATTGGCCCCTCATCCCCAGGAACCTACCAGGCCTTCGCAATGCGATAAACAACAGCTCAAGGATATTTCTTTCTTTCCTTTTCTATTTTTATAGGGGTTAAAACCCCTTTTTACACACCTCTGTATATTCATATATTGTCTTTCAGATCTTTAGGGTTTTGTCTCTTTCCATCATGATTTTAGTAGGCTTCTCTAACTGCCTCACAACTAACAGGAACTCCTAGAACGGCCGCCTAGCAGGTTGGTAGAACAGGGCCACTAGAACTCCCATCTAAAACAAGTCTTTCAATGTGTGACAATGCCTTGCGGAAAGCAATGACTACTCAGACCTCCCCCAGACATACCTAACCTAAACCTGGGACTTCATGCCTCAAGCGCCAGTCCCCAACAAACAAAAGAAAGTAACCCTCACCCGCACATATATCATTAATTGCTTAAGGAAAAAACTCAAAAAGGGGACGAAACCACTTGGAATGGCCAAGAAGCTTCTTCGTAGCAAAGGCTCCCTCCAGCGACTTCGTCAACCTGTATGATGCAATCACTAAAACAACAAAGCATTAAACATACCTGCACCAAATAGAGATAGGGCCCTCTTGGCCTAAAGAAATAGCACATTTCACTACAAACTAACTGGCTCTCTTGGCCTAAAGAGATAGATGATTAAAACCTAAAAACAGTCGAGTTAGAACGCCTGTCAGAGGTGCGTCTCCTAGCCACCCATGCACTTATCTGTGAGAAAGCCAGACGCAAAAGCTGGTTTGACAAACACGTCAAGCAACGAGAGTTTGAGCCGGGAGACCTAGTGCTCCTCTATCAGTTAAAGGACACAAACAAAAGATGAAATTCAGAGGTCTCGGACCCTTTAAGGTCCGCACAATTAGCCGAACTGGTAATGTCGAGCTGGAAACACTGGATGGTGAGGGGATGGGCTTCTTCAACGGCAGTCGAATCAAAAAGTACTATCCGCCCACTCACCCGCTGCATGAACAACCAATGGTGGAAACACTCATTAAAATACGAGTAGCCACACTTACGGAAATCGGCGAGAATGAGGAGGAGCCTGTAGAACCCGCCTACCTCCGCATCACGGTCACGGCTAAGAAAACGTGCTCCTTCAACGCCCCGATTGACGAGGGGGCGGATTTTAACATTTTGACGCATGAGCATTGGACCCAACTTGGTGCACCAATGCTTCATCCCACAAAAACCAGATTAAACCCATACGGAGCCCAATCCTACTCGATCCTCAACACATGCAGAGTTGCCGTTTCTATCGAGATTGGAACTATTTCCATGCTGTTTTATGTCCTACCCGATGCCAGGAATGCAAGCACAGAATCATTGCTCAGGCGAACTTTTAAAAAGCAGACCCATTGCAATGTTGATTATGAGTCGCAACGCATCCACCTAACAATCGGGAGTGTGCCTATTGTCACGACTTTTAGCAAGCGCCTCGTAACCCCAGCACCGCTCATGGGGCCACCGATTGAAATAGCCACACCTAGGACTAAGGAAGAGGGCCGTGCATATCTACTACACCCACCCAGACCCCCACGCACCGCGGCCCACCAAACCCAAGGCAAAACCCCAACAGACTCGCTTGCAATGGGTGCCGAAGAAGCCTCGAGACCAGCCTAGAAAGAGACACGCGGGTCCACGGAGCACCTACAAATCTAAACCTAGGAGACCAAAACGCCATCATCACAAGCACCGCGTGATTAAACAAATATGGGTCCCTAAAATCCTCCTGCGTGCACAAGGTTACTATGAGGGGAATGCCTCGCTGTGGATCCCCAAAATCCCAACTGACATAGGCCTTGCTTCTATGTCAACCGCAAGGCCTTGTCCTCTAACACCTCAAGACCACGAATCGCAGGGTCCACCCCAGTCATCCGACTCCTTTGCGAGTCAACCCACGGGCGTCACACATGCCCAACGACCCAAGCAACAGCCACCACCACAGGAGGCATCACCCAACCAACCCAATCCACAACTCAGCAACCCTACTGACCGCAGTAGCATAGCCCCTAAGATCAAACCCGACCCATCCGTCCAACCAACGCCCGGGTTGCTGACTCAAACAAGCCCCCAGCTGTTGCAGCTCTGTACCGACAGAACCTCTAGCTCCAGCAAACCCTAACCACCCGTTGGCCTTAAGCCTTCCTATGAATGGAAGTCATTCCTAACGCTGGCCGCTGACCTCACCGAGGACACGGGGGATGATGTTGTGGACTGCATCAAACAGCTCGATGCCACCTTTGTTGCACTGGCCCTTAGCTATGACTGCCTAGACTTGGGACTGTTAGCGAAACCCCTTGCAACTGACGTGCGCACTATGCCTTGCTCTTGGGAGACTTTTGAATTTGCCTTTGCACAAGCTTCATGCTCTGCCCCGCTGAGCTGCTCACTCGCGAGGTCTCCAAAGAGCAAGCCATTAAGCAACGCCTCATCCCATCATTTGACCCGCGGACGACGTCCGGCCTCACTAGCCAAGAAACAACAAGGTTGTCCCACCTGGCGGACACAGAATCACCCTTCTTGAAGCAGTGGTACGCTCTTCGATTGAAATGGGCAATTGAGGGATGCCGCATAAGGACCAACGCCGAGCCATCAAGACGGCCGAGTATGATCCCACATACATCGCGCCCACCTCGTATCGAGTGTTAACCACTCTTTGAGGTCGAACCATGGACGATCATATCTTAGGGCACCCCTATCTCGACTGCATCCTGACAGAAGAAGAGCTCCACATCGCAAGTCGGGTCAACTCCGGTGATTTCCTCACCGATGTCCTCACATACATCACCCACGTAGGCATCCGACCCTGTGACCTGGACTACTCTGCACACTTAGAATATAACCCCAACTTCTACGATTGACTCCTCCACAAATCAACATGAACGCCTTGGACCCACAACCTCCAATCCTGGGACGGATTTTTCTTTTCCACAAGGGGGATGGGGCAATAAACGGAGTTAAAACTAAAAAGTAAACCAAGCATGAAAGTTAAAACTAAAAAGTAAACCAAGCATGAAAAGGCTCCAAATTAAAATGCCATGTAGAAATAGGTGATAGAAGTTTGAAAGGAAAAAATCATAGTTATGAACGATAAAATCTGCTATGGTCGTCCAACAAATTGGTTGCCAAAAATACTAAAAAGTGAATTGACTGAATGTACAGGTGGTGACTATGGCAGGTCAAGACAAAGCTGGCAAACTTCCTTTCTCAGAGGAAGAATAGGTGCGGTACGGCCTCACGGTGGATACCAGAGCATTCAATCAGCTGAAGTTCTGCCACATATTCAACTTAGAAGACGTGGTTATTGAGGAACCAGTGGTACGACGGATCATAGAGCAATGCCACTTATAAAGGTATCTGGACGTAGTGGGCCAGAGGATAAACTACACCCTGTGCCCCGAGTTCCTACGCACCTTCAACAAAAACAGGGGCACCGTCACGGTGCGGGACACGGAAGCCACTAGACAGGTGCAGGTTGAACTGACCCCTGAACTGATAGAAAGGGCACTGGGGCTTCCGAACAAGGTGGAGAAGAAACCAAAAAGGGACGTCTACGCCATGTTGGGAATGGACAAAGTGAAAGTCCACACCAACGACGGAGTCAACCTGGCAGACATCCCTGATCCAGAGATTCAACTGCATGAAAAAATGATGCATACCCTATTTTCGAGTCAACGGTACAATAGCACCATGTCTAGGATCAATGTGCCTTTACTCGAAAGCATCGCGGCTCAGGCACTGGATGAGGTGAACCTCAACGGGTTCGTGAGAAGGACGATTGAGGCCTCAGCAAAGGCCCTGGCAACAGGAGGAAGGGCCGTAGCAGGAGAATCCTCTTCACCTCAATCAACCCGCAAGGCCTCATCCTCCAAGGCCTCCGCCATAGGTTTTGGAAGTGCCCTCACTGCGATCATCCACGAGGCAATAGGGCAGGGACGAGCGAGAGAGGACAAACAGGGAGATGGCGGAAAAGGTGGCGAATCGCCATCGCAGTCCCAGCCCCAGGCAGAAGAGCAGTCCGATGAAACAGAAACGGACACTGACGAGGAGGGAGAACGCCAAGCTGCACCAGAAAGGAAAGCGGAGCAACGGACCAAAGCCCTACACGGAAAGAGAGAGGAGGAGCGAAGGAGAAAAGAGAAGGAAGAGCTCGAATGGGCCCAAAGAGAGTTGGTAAGAGAAGAGGAGGAAAGAAGAAAGAGGGCTGAGGAGGTGCTGAGGAGGAGGGAAGAAGAAGAATTGGAGCTGGCGACCCGTCGCTCCATCGAGGAACAACGGAGAAAAGATGTGGAAGGAGCGGGCAGTCCATACCAACCTGAAGCACCCGGCCCCAACAATGGTATGCCAGAACCTGTGCAGCTGCCTCCTGTAGAAGGGAAAGGAAAAGACCCAGTCAGACCCGTCTCCCCTCCCCTCGTACCACCCATGCAAGCCACTCCCCTCAAGGTGACACCCCCTACCACAGCCGCCCTGGGGCACACCCCAAAGATCGATGAAAGCAACGTGGTCACCTGGTTGCAATTCTTGGTGGAAAGAGAGTTGGCAAGGGAAGCAGCCAGGGCCACCCCAGTTTCAGGTGCCAAAAGGGCAGCGACGGCCGAGCTGGAGCCAGGGCCAGAAGTGAAAAGACAAAAAGTGGAGGAGATTGCCACCACTGCGATCATGTCCCACTCCCCACCTCCAACAGGCCACTACGATGACTACGTGAAGGAGCTGCTCGCACAATTGCAAACGGCAAGGCAAGAAAGGAGGATGGCGGTGGAGGAGCTGGCAATGGAACACGAATCACAAGCCGCCCTCCAAGTGGACAGAGTGAGGCAAATAATAGAATATCAAAAGAAAATCGCTGTGCTTAGGGAGGAGGCCAGCACCAAGGAGGCGGAGGAGCTGAAAGCCCTGAAGGAGCGCAACGCTACCTGGGAGGGAAGAAGGAAAATCCTAATGGAGCGTCTCACCAGGGAGAGGGATACAACTGCCCACCTTCAGCGCAAGAATGACCAATTATCTGCAGCCAACTTGGAGGCGCAGAGTCAGCTTGAGAAAATTAGACAAGAGGTTGCAGAGCTGGATCAGTTAAGGGCACAATAGGTGCGCAAGTTGCAGGCAACGCGGGACCAACTCAATGAGCAGATCGCAGAGGAGCACCGAGAGCAGTCCCGCTTGCGCCATGAGCTTGAAGCCCAGCAACAACAATTTATGGCAATGACCCTCCAACAGGGGGAAAGCCTGGAAGACATGGAGAGGCGGGCAAAGGAATGGTCCAATCATAACGAGCAGAGAGTGCGGGACTTAGCACGCCGGCTGGCCAAGGCTGAGGGAGACAGAGTGATGGCTGAAAACCAGGCAGAGGCAGCCCAGCTCGCTATGATAGCTCAGCAACGCACTTTTATCAACACGCTTCTCCACACCACCCACTCAAAAACAGATGAGGCCAATGATCAGCTACATAGAAAGCTAACCATTGCGCGTAGGGCCCTCACGGTAGGCCTGCACATACCAGTGCAGCTAGGAGGCCCGCCGCAAAGCCTAGAAGAACAAAGAAAATATCTGGCACAAGTAGGACTGACAACACAGGAGATGGACGACCTTGGGTTCACTGAGGAGAAAATACAGGAGGAGGAGCAAGCGGAAGGGGGTGAGCCAGAGCTTAACCTAGGGCCTCAAGGAGAGGAATATGTCCCGCTACCCCCTCAACCCCAACAAACCGAAGTGCCACCCCATGACACATTTGCCGAGCGAAGAGCGGCCCACACCACCCGAAGGAAGGAAATGGTGGAGAAGGCAAGAAGAAAATTGAAGGCTAGACTTGCCCCGAGACAGCCTGCCCCTTTCCCGCTGTGCACCTAAGACTCCCCCGCTGAATACCGTGCTGAAATGATCATCTGGGAGCAGCAGGAGTATAGCCGAGACCCCTTCGACCTACGCTTCAAGTTTCCCACCGCCTTGAATAGGGTGTGGAGGATGTCATCGCCATGGGGGCCCGGCTCAAGGCTAAATGGTTGGAAGAGCGTGAGGCCCACCCAACTGCTTGGGGGGCCGAGGACCGCGATTTTTGGCAAGACAAAGTCCTCCAGGTACCTCGCACAGTGGAAGGCTATAATTGCCAACCCACCTAGAGGCGGCGCATTTTTGACGTCAACCTGGAGGCGTGGATGGCGTTTTGCAACACCCTCCCTTTGGAAAGGAACGACCCCACCTTTATGCAGTATCCTCGAAGGGTAGAAGTGGATTTTAACCCGTCCATCCATGGTAGGTTCGACTTCCCTGTCATTTATAATGCCAATACCACTTCCCATAGGAACTATCTTCTCTTCACCCTTCCCGACTTGTACAACTCTATAGATAAATTCCTTAACGAATTCACCTCTTGCCCCGACCCAGCATTCATCACCACCTGTAACTACCTTAGGTTAATTAGAATCCTAGTACACCAGGAACCCGCACCCCAAGAACGCCACCTTCCACCCCTCTATTTTGACCCCAATGCCATAAACAGCACCACCATGACCCGTCTCATGATGCGTGCTGCTCTTTTCCCATCCTTCTGTGGTGCACTGCTGGAAGACATGAATGACAGCAAATTCACACAGTGCAACCACCCCTTTCTCTCCACCACCACCCTCAAAACCGGCCTCCACATTAAGGGCTACTTGCTAAGCCAAAAATTCCTTAACAAGGCCCCCCGCTCCGCACCCTTACCCACCATTCGGATGATGAGGAGTATAACTCCCGTTATCCCTTGTACTGCTGCCTCCATGTACCCACCAAAAAAAAAGAAAGAAAGAAAGAAAGAAAGAAAGAACGAAAGCAAGCTTTAACGACAATGGCACACCCCTAACGACGTCTCCAAGCAGGCATCAAAGGTGTACTTCATCTCCTCATTACCACATTTCTGCTCTACACGGCCCCACGCCGCCCAGTCTTCTAGCTAAGTAATATCTAAGTATGCACAAGCACCGCACTCACATAATACCTACACAGAACTAATTCACAGTTTGGGTCCTCAAGTGCAGGACAATACTCTCAGCTTGCTTAGAGTTTAACCTGTCTCCCAAACTACAAAAAAAAAAAAAGTCTTGTGCACAATACAGAGACTAGCACTACCCCTAGGGAGAGACCACCTGACAGGTTTTCAATTGCAGGTGTTGACGACCACAGCACAAGTGGCATTCGTTCTTCATCAACGTCCAATGCTAATTGCCCACCCAGCATCCGACAAGCCGGAAAAATCGTCCTACGCAGCATCCCCAACCAACCCCCATGTGAACCGGTCACCAGTGCATGCCCCAGGTGCCCCTGTCCTCCGAAGTCTTCAGTGCTGCATGCTACCACTTGCTCCCTATGCCAATGAGTGCCATGGGACTGGCACTCGTCTAGGAGGGGGGTAATGTTAACCCCAACACGAAGAGGGCAAAAGAAAGTGGAAAAGACGCAAGGCAAAGGCAGAAAAAAGGTAGCCCAATGGAAGGAAAAAAAGGAGAAAAGGCTAAAAGCGCAAGGACAACCTTAAAAGGCCAAGGCAAACACGAAAAGGGAAAGGCGCATAAAAAGCGCACCCTAAAATCTTGTAAAAGAGTGCCCAGCTCTCACCCGTGCGATTTGTAAATATAGAAGGGTAGTGAAAAGGAAACAAGGAAGATAAAAGGATAATGGAAAACAGGGCCTAGGCTATGACCGGCCATGTAAAAAAGGGAAAAAGGGGATGACCGCCCAAAAGGGAAGTAGGATTTTGTATATAAAGTTGAAAAGTGAATGAAGAGCTCATTCTTTGGTGTGGCAAAACGAGTCTTCTTCTTCCTCTCTTCTTCTCTCCTTCTTGCTTGTGTATGCTCTTGAGAGAGGGAGTGTGAGAGTGTGAGGGAGTGAGTGTGTGTGAGAGCGAGGAATCAAGAGGGTGAAGCTCTTCACCATCTCCTCTCCCCAACTTCTCTTCTCTTCTCTTCTCTTCTCTTGTGCGCGGCTATGGAGGATGGAGCTTGGAGATGGAGGAGGCTTGAGGATGCTTGAGCTAGCATCGAGAATCGTGGAGCTACCGGAGTGTGAGAGAGAGGAGGGTACTCGATCAAGCATCAAGGTAAGTTCACTACATTTTTAGGATCAACGGTGCGTCGGCTAGGTGAGAGATAGCCATGAGAGCTCGCTTGGAACGCTTGAAACAATAAGCGGTCCGTGGGTCTTGGCGGTTGAGTGAAAGCTCCCACAGTATTCACCTCTTCCCAAGGCTAGAAAACTTTCCCAAGCTACACTCTCATCCAACAGAACACATACAAAAGCATACAGAACAATCACAGAACAGTACCAGAACAGCTACAGTACAGAACAGAACAGAGACAGAAGCTCTACAGAAGACCTACAGAAGGTTATAGAAGGCCATCAAAACCTCATAACTCATACTCAAACCATTCCAAACTCTCACAAACCACTTAATAAGCTTTCACAATATCTCAATCTTCATCAATCAATACTCCATCCCTCCTTACAGAAGATAATCAGAACAAAACAGAACAAAAAAGAAGTATACAGAAGGTATACAGAACCAATCAGAACCTATCAGAACTTCACAAAACCTCATATCTCCACTGATAAACATCATGAACTTCCAAAACATAATCAATATCATCCAAAACACTCTCAAACCACTTTCAAACCAATCAATCATCTCATAAAATCAACCATTCAGCTCTCAAAAACAACAAAAATGAGCCAAAAAACAAGTAATTTCAACACTCAACATATCCCCACACTTAATAAGGAAGCGTCCTCACGACCCAGGAAAAAGGGAATACAAGTTCATTTAAAAGCTCAACTTTGATCTTCAATATTTCTTCAAAAATAATCCATCCAACCACGACCCCAACTTATAACCTGTATATGATATAAAAATACAATGAAAGGAAAACCCTTTATACATTAACACTTCTTATCAAACTAGAAATCACAACAAACTTGTAAAGGATATAAGAGGTTTCTTCTTCTTCTTCTGCATCATCTTCAACTCTCCAACCACAACCCCATCACCACAATTCTCCAAAATGTAGCTCGCATGAAATCCAATCCAATAGGCAATCACCATGATCTTTTTATAGAAATTAACCCACAACACAAACACTACACACAACGCAACCATCTGAATGACTCCTCCAAAAAGAGAGATTTTCATTAAAAATCGTCCACCATATATTGGAAAAGGTATCAATGAAGATGATCTCGCTTGAAAGATTAATGATTTTGGAAACTATCCATAGACAAGGATTCATCTACAAATGTTTTGGGAGGATTCTAAAAAAATTGAAGACAGCACATCCTTTCCAACAGGACCAGATATCTGCTAGGCAAACAAAGGGCATGAAAATACAATATATCTAGGTGCTGGGAATCAATGCTCACATTGACATTCATGCACAACTTTGGAATAGGCTTGGAATCATTATGAGAATGCCTATGGATATACGCCAAGTAGCAAGCAAAGTGAGCAGTTAATCGCACTGAAGGATCTGCAGACTGTGAATACTGCTGAGCAAAATGAATATAGTTCTGGTAAGCTTGACTGGCAGCTGTCCATTCTCCTGGAATTACTGGCCAGTTTATCTCAGGTCCTGTAAGGGAATCATTCGAGCTCCATCCCCTTCTTCTGGAAATCTGATGATCAAACCCGTCATAGTCACTAACCAACTGAGGTGGTTGAGATATAGAAGTGTTAGGAGAGGGAAGTGGAATAAGGAAAAGTGGATGAAGTGAGGGATAGGCGAAATCATAAAAGGAAGAATGATTTAAAGAAGGAGTGGCTGGAATTTGTAGGGAATCAGTTAAGAAGGGTGTTAACTGATAAATAGGAAATGTGGAAGGTACATGAATGGATGGAGAAGGATATGGTGGAGAAGGGGAAAATACTCTATCCTCAATAAAGGAGCAGTATGTAAAAATGGGAATTTGAGGAAAAGAGAAAGGTTGGAAAAGAATGGGTAAAATAGTTGTGGAATTAGATTGACAAAGGGAAAGATATATATGATAACGGTGAGCCATTTGTTGGTAATACAGGAGGGTAGGAACAGAAGGTCCTAAGAGAGATCTTCTATGATAGGCATCAAAAAAGGTAGAATCAAACGGATTATGTTTTGAAAGATAAGCTAAGAGATCCACCCTCAGTTGATTAGTACTCTGGGCATATGTAGGGGTTGTATTCTGTCTTTGATTCAGGACCACAGAATCAATCATAGTATGCTAGGAATTATCAGGACAATCAGCCACTTGGGAGGAGTAACTCTGGAACATGTCAGTTATGCGCAAATCCAAATGGTTGACATACAAAACAACTTGTAGAACCACGTCTCCCACATACCAAGCCATATCCACCTCATCTGGAATTAATAAGTCTCCTCGGAGATACATGTAGGACATCAACATGGTATATGTCGTGACAGAATCTTCAAACACCATCCTTACCACCTCGGTCAGCAACTCAACAGACCAAGCCCCACTCCATCCATCCTCTCAAAGAGGTAAATCCATCGTGGAAAGCTTCATGTAGAAGGCCAACTTCTGTAAGTGGTAGTGGACAAAGAAAGAATGGTCTAGTGGAACATATTCCTAGAACTGCTCAAATGTAGACCATAGCAAATCCATTCTAGATTGCAATCTTTCCACTTTATCTTGGAAGAGAGGACACAAGGTAGCTTGTCTCTGAAGAGCAGCCAAGTCCTGCTATGAGAGAGAAGGAATCAAGGGAACATGAGGGCTTGGAGGAACAGACTGTGACTTTGCAAGTTGATCTTGCAACTGCTTGATTTGGGAAGCTTGTGATTCCACTATGTCATTAGCAGTCTGTAAGGCTGAAAGTTTGTCATCTAAAAGAGTTTGGAACTCTTGCGCTTCTCTGGACATCCTCTCCTTCTCCTCTGAAAGGCTAGTAACCTCGGATTGAGCCTCTAGTAACTAGATCTTCAAAGAAGAGATCTCATCTCGTTGGGTGGCAACCAGTTGGGTTTGTTGCTCCATCTGCTTAAACAAATCTGCTAGGATATCCTTAGCAGAGACTAACTCCGATGTTGCCTTATGCAACTGGTCCTTAGACTGCATCAGTTCTTCATAAAAGGACACGTACAGCTGTTGAACACAGGCTGTCACTGACAATTCAATGGAACTCTGAATGTCTTTACAAAGGAAAGGAATTGCATCTCCTGAGACTAGACTGTTCAGTGAGGGAACTGATATGTCCAACGAACCGTCGTGATGTGCTCTGAACAGGTTATTACAAGTGAGATAACTAGGGAGATCACTGCCAGAGGTAGCAAGAATGGGCACTGAAGGAAGAACTGAAGGAGCTTTATCCGCTACCCGCTTCAAGCGTTTGCGCTGTATGACCAGGGGAGGCGGAGAATCATCAATGGGTTCTGACTCATCTAAAGGTGGAGGAGGAGGTACTGGATCTGACGGAGGAGATGGAGGCACACTCTTCTATAAACCTGAGTAGGTCAAGAAGGCAGACAAGTACGATCCATAGGTGACATTGGTAACATTACCCCTGGTGACTTTGACAAAATGTTGATCCATTTTAGTGAGGAGGTAAGTGCTCCAATCAATAGCGACTCCTTTCAACACCATCCTGGAAGCTGTGAAAAGCTCTTTGGACAAGTACTGGGATGGCGTTTTGGCAGGCATAAACCTGTCCTGGAGAAACTGACAGACCATCTTCCACACAGGATCAGTGATCATGGAAAAGGAAACTCCTGAAGAGTTGATCACCTTCTTAACATCCAGCAATTCCCTTGTCTGTTTTTGTAACATCTTCAAAATCTCTTCATTAGAGAAAAGCTGGCGAGTGGTAACAAAGGGTTCACCTTTGAAGGGAAGAGACAGAGCCTTCCCGAGGCCTCGAGGTGTAAAAGTCATAGAAATACCCTGGACCACTCCCGACTTCTTGCTGTAGGAGGCCAAAAACTCGTCACACGACGATGGATCCTCTGGAAGCAATGGAAAGGAGGTAGCCACAAAAGCAGCGAGTCCCGCCTTCGTGAGAGGCTCAAAAGTGAGTAGGGAAGAGTAATCCCTACTGACTAGTGGGACATACTGGATAGGGGGAGGAGCGTGAGAAGGCGCCATTCAGATGGTTACACACACACCACAAACACAGACAATCAAGGAGAATGCCTGCAAAGCAACAGACAAAAAAAACCAAGGATAAGAGAACAACCAAAACGATAAAACGTGACGCGACCAACTATCCCCAAGCAAACCACAGCCTAGAAAAAATTCGACATGACCTCTAGACATATGCGACCGAAAGCTTCATGCTATGCATTATGCAAACACCCAAATCCCCGTATCAGGCAATAAAGAAAAAAAACTACACACCGTACCCTTAACCGGAACAAAGACACTAAACCAAAACATCACCACTACCCACACATATCAAGACCACAACTTTGATAAACTGGTGCTTGACGATGAAAATAACTCCAAAGACTGCGCATACCCATTCCACGAAACCGGTTCATAAAAAAGGGAAAATTAAGTGCAGTGAGGGGGAATTAATTTAATGAAAGGTTCATTTTAATAAATTATTAAGAAATGGGTGAAGTTTTATTAAGTGATAAACCTTAGCAAGAAAACGGCAGTTTCTTCTTAAAAATTTAATTACCAATTATTAGGGTAAAGCGGTGCTTTAATTCGAATCCTGGACTTCGATACCCAGACTGGGTCTCTAAATGCAAGTTCATTGATTACAAATTAAGGTGATATGGAGCGCTTTTTTGCCAGCACATGCTCCTGTGACGGCTGGTTCATTTTAATTAAAAATATTAAAGTGCCTCTTTAGCGCACTTAGTGCAAGCTAAGTGAACGGCGGGTTTATTTTTATTTAAAAAAATGGTGTGTTTAGCGCGAATGTGCATGCCATGGTGGTGTTGAGGGTTCATTTTTTTAATTATTTGTTTGTTTTTTTTGTTTTTTTTAAATTAACCGTGGGTTTTGGGGTAGCTGAAAAAAAAAACAAATAAAAGGGAAAATACCTGGTAGTAGGTGTATGTAAATGCAAAGAATGCGCTCTCCTCAATCCAAAAATATATGGATTTTTTTCTAGATGTTTAGTTGGTGTTAGGAGAAAAAATGTGTTTTTTTTGTATTTATTTTTGATGAATTGAGGTGTTTCATGAAGTATTGTGACAGCTTAGAAAAATATGCCAAAAATAAGTAAAAATATTAATGGAATTGTTAGGAATTTTCCAAAAATTAATTTGGAACTTTTAAGCATTTTTAATAAATTTTTTTGGCATTTTGTTAGTATGTTTAAAAGAATTGTGAATTTTAAAATGGTTGAAAAAAAAAAATCTTGAAATTTACAGGGTAAAAAAAAAGGCAATGTGTTGCAAAAATAGTAGGAATTTTGCTAGTTTTTTTTTTTGAATTTTTTCATAATTTTAAGGGTTGTTTAATGGTTTTTTTTATAAATTGCAATGGTTTTGTTTTTTTTGTTTTTTTAAAGGTTGCGGGTGTTTGAATTAAAAAAGCTGGGAAAATACCCAGAAATAAGCTGCGTGGCAGCAACGGACGAACAAACTCCCGCACCTGCGCACGATCAATCGCGAACAACCTCAAGCTCCCACGTGCGCGTACACACCTACGCGTGTGTCGATGCCACGAGGGTGTCTGCGGGTGGGACGAGGGTCTATGGAGGGGGTGTAGTAAGCTGTTGCGGATTTGCTGGGGGGAACAGAGTTGACGAAGGGGTTGTCTGGTGCGGGTGTGCCTGTGGGGGGGGAACAGGAGCTTGGGGGGGTTTAGTGGGTTAGCTGCGGGGGAACAGGGGTAAGGGAGGGGGTGTAGCGGGAGTTTGGAGTGCTTAGGTGGGGGAAGGGAATAGGTGTGATGGGGGGGGGAAAGGGGGTTTAAATAGGTGAATGGGGGGGGTTAGGTGTGTAATGGGGGGGGAATGGGGGTTTAGAAGGGGGGGGGGTGTGTTAGTGGGGGGTTGGATGGTGGGAAGGTGGGAAAGGGGGGTTAGTGGGTGGGTCTGAGGGGGAGGGGGAGGGGTAGGTTGGAGGACGCAGAGAAGGGGAGAGGTAGGGAGGGAGGCGGTTAGGGTGGGGAGGGGTCGGGGTAGGGGTAGGATAGGAAAGGGTAGGGGGGGTGGGAAAGGGTTGGAGGGGATGAGCAGGGGCCCAGGGGGGTAGGGGGTACCCGAGGGATGGGGTAGGGGTAGGGGTAGTGGGCCGGGTAGGGGTAGGGGTAGTGGGCGAGGTAGGGGTAGGGGTAGGGGTTAGGGTAGGGGTTAGGGTTAGGGGTAGGGGTAGGGGTTAGGGGTAGGCCATAGGGGGGGTGCCCAAGGGGTGGGGTGGGGGAGGGGTAAGGGTAGGGTGGGGTAGTGTTAGGACCCAAAAAGGAGGCGTACCCTCGTCCCGCGCGCGTGCGCGGGTGCGGGGTACAAAAAAAATTTCCCGTGACGGGATTGAAAGGGCGCCCGGATGTTGGAACGAGGCACGCAGACGCGATCGAGGCACGTTAAGACGCGTAAAATCGAAAACGGGCGCGTTCACGCGCAGGACGGGCACGCGAAAACACATAAAAATAAAGAAAATTTAATATCTCCTTAACGAGACGTCAAAACGAAATGGCATAAGAACAAAAAGTGGGCAGGACGATAGGGGGAAGATAGGAAAAATGTGCAACGGGAGTTCCGGGGGGGGTAAAGGGTGGTCACGTGCAAAAAACGCAAAAAATAGGTCCAAAAACGCAATTAAAAATTAATATCGGAAGATCTGCGCATCAGAACGAGGTGTAGAAAAAAGAAAAAATGTGCAAAAAGACATGCCCGACAATCCTATCACATCAAAACATAGTTTCGACTAAGATAAGATGCATTCACATGGGAAAAACCCAAAAAACAAACACGAAAATGGGATCGGAAATTAATATTGGACAAACCGTTCACCGAAATGACATGCAGTAAGAAGAAAAAATGTCCACAGGAAGGGATGGCACAGGGTTGTCATGTTAAAACATAGTTCCGGTGGAAATAAGAGGGGTATACACATGAAAACACATTTAAAAATTAATAAGTAAACATCCAGAAGGCGAAAGAGGGGGGAGGAAAAAGGAAAAAGGTGGGGGAAGGAACGGGGGACACGGCTATCAAATCAAATTGGGACTCCGATGCAAACAGGGAAGGTTCACATGGAAAAATGTCAAAAAAACGCACGAAAAAGTCTTTAAAAAATCGAAAAATTAATATTGGACAAACCGTGCATCGGAATGACTCGGAGTAAAAAGGAAAAATGTCAGGGGAAAAGTGGTTGTTAGGGTTATGATGTCAGATCACGGTTCCGAAGCAAGCAAAGCACGTTCACATGGAAAACCTGCTAATTTGTGCAAAATGCTTCAAAAATTAATAACTCAAAAACCGTGCACCAGAACAAGGGTAGGTAAAAATGAAAAATGGTCAGTTCAAAAGGAGGAACATGGCTATAAGGTTGGATGTGGACTGCGGTGAACGTAGGGTGCATTCACATGGCAGGACCGCAAAATCAGGGAATGAAGGAAAACTGCAAGGGAACAGCCCCAAGGGTGGGTGGAAAATGAACGAATGGGTGGGAAGGGACCCCATTAGGGTAAAAAAAAGTCATGGCATAGATGCATTAGCAGGTTGAGGCATATGCAGAGGGGTATGCAATATAGGCGCGCAGGGACGCGTCCCCACACTTAAAACCTTAACGGGTAGGGTGAACCGAGCAACAGGGACCTAGGACCACACAGCACACCATCCACTAACGTCCCCACACTTAAAACATGAACATCACTGACAAACAAAAGTGGCTGGGTTAGAAAAACTTGGCCCATGTTGTCGGGAATCAAGGTTGATTGTCAATGGCACTTACACTGTCTTTGTCGGCTGTAGAAGGTACCAAGGCATCTTCTCGGCACACGTCCTTCATGGCAGGGACCACGCAGCAGCATCCAGGGAGGTAGCTGGTTGAAGGAATCATAGGAAATTCGTCGATGATAAAGAATATTGCACTCAACTCACAGTCACTCATAGGGAACGAAAGAACTGTCACTCGCCCCAGGACTAATATCACTCGAGGAAGAATGATTGAAACCCATATCTCGTACCCGATTTAGGAATCGACAAGGGGATGGTGCAGAAGGAGTATGCCAGGGTGCACAGTTGATGGTGCATTAGTGCATCGAACCTGTCTGGCATAAGTGCAAAGAGGAAGGCAAGGGAGCCTTACAGTGCAGTGTACAGAACAGGGTGACGTGTCCTGTAATGATGCAGAGACCCATCCCGTGGGTGCATAGGGAAACGGGAACATACTTGACTCCAAGTGTCATAACGTCCCTCAATCTCACCTCTCGGTAAGTGATTGAAGAAACTCTAGTCACACTCAGCTCACCCTCTGTCTCACGCTCTGTTGATAGATACAGGAGGGCAACCATGTCTTGAAACCCATTGATGTAATCCTCACGGTCACTTGTGCAAAGGTTGTATGCCTTGTGCACATTTGATGGTGCAACTGTGAATCCCGCCCTATGCCGGTATACAGTGCAAGAAGGAAGGCCAGGGAGCCTTATAGTGCAGTGCACAAAAACAAATTGTGCTTTGTGCATTGAGAGGCCCGTCCCGTGCATGCAATACTTCATTCACACTTCTCACCTCTCACTTGATTTGAAGGGAAAAAGACTGGTCACTCGGCCCACCCTCTGTCTCACAATCTGTTGATAAATACAGAGGGAAACCATACTCACTTCCCCATCCGGTTAGGATGAAAGCTCACATCACTCGATTGTTTGTCGATGAAGATCGCGTCATCAGTTGTTGAAGAGGCATACCCAGGGAGGTAGCCATCAAATCGAACATTGTGTTGGATAGGACATGGCGTCTGCTAGAGGACAGTTAGACGCTCTTGCAGAGAGACCCAGGACACAGCGTACCAAGGGAGGCAGCTTCGGAACTGGATCCTGGAAATTTCAATTGATGATGCCACTTTTTGGACTGTTGGGTGTTGCCACCTTTTCCACAGCCAGCTTCTCGCCCAAGGGTGTGTGCCACCTTTTCTTGGAACGAGGCCTGCTATGATAGGGAATTGCTTCCTTTTCTCCCATAACAGATTTGTTTTTTTTTCTTCTTTTTTTTTCTTGTTCTCCTACTCCCGAGGGTGTTTCCACCTTTTCTCGAAGAATAGGTCAGCATGACAGGGACCTAAGTCCTTTTCTCCCATGACCAATATGTATATTTTTCTTTTTTCTTTTCTTTTCTTTTCTTTCCCTTCGAATTAAGCAAGGGAATGGTAGAAAGACCATGTATCAGAACCAACCTCGCCACTGTCGCTGGTGGAAAATAGAGGATAAGAGATCAAGGCTGGAAGGTGGGGTTGAGGGGGCAGAGGGTTGTGTCCACCTCATCAGGAGTGGCTGAAGAACAGCTATCAGAATTAGCATCATAAGAAGTACAGTGCCACGCCAACGAGGGAAAGGATCAGGTGACCATGATTGTCAAGATCCCCAAGGAGGGAAGTACTTCTTCAGGAGATATCCATTGATTAGGAAGGGATCATCAGAGGCATCAACGGCCTGCACTTGGACAGAGCCATTAGGATTGACAGCAAGTACCTTATATGGGCCCATCCACCGCTGTTGAAGCTTGCCAAGAAACTTGCCAAATCGTGAATCATAGGCTAGGACCAAATCACCTTCTTTGAACTCCTTGTGCTTGATGAAGCTGTCATGGTAAGCCTTGCGTCGAGCTTGCGTGGCTTCCATGCATTGTAGAGCTATCCTGCGAGTTTTGTCCAAACATTCCAGGTACAGGAGACGGCGTTGTAGTGAATCATCGTCCCCCAAACGCTCTTTGATAGCCACTCACAAAGAGGGCAATTCCAATTCAACAGGGAAAACAGCTTCTGTACCATACACCAGTTGGAAGGGTGTCTATCCCGTTGCTGCTTTATGGGAGGTTCTGTACGCCCAGAGGGCCTCTGTAAGTCGATCATCCCAGTCACGACGATGTGTGGCAATTGTTCTTTTCAGAATCGAGCAGAGGATGCGATTCGTGACTTCGACTTGGCCATTAGCTCTAGGGTAATAAGGAGTGGACTTGCGATGGCGGATCTTATACAACTCTGTCAACTCTTCCATGACTTTATTAATGAAATGAGTGCCTCTGTCACTTACCAGCTCTAAGGGACTGCCAAAATGGGTGATGATATTCTCGTACATGAACAGGGCCATGCTGTTACCATCGTCCCACTTTAGGGCTTTAGCTTCACACCACTTTGTGACATAATCCGTACATACGAGAATGTATCGGTTCTGCTTCCTTCTGGTGGGAGGATCGATCGGGCCTACGAAGTTGATGCCCCACTTCTCAAACGGCTTCAAAGGAAGAATAGGTTGCAGTGGCATAGCACTTGTCTTGGTGGGTTTCCCCATTCTCTGACAAGCATCACATCTTTTACAGTAATCATAGGCATCCTTATGAAGGTTGGCCACCAGTATCCTGCTAGCAGAGCCTTCCTGGCTATAGCTTCTCCTGCAAAGTGGCCTCCACATGGCTCTCATGGCAAGCCTTCAAAACAATCACAATCCCATCTCCTGCAACACATCTTTTGAGCACTTCATCTTTGCCTTTCTTGTACAATGCACCACCTAGCAGGGTGTAGGGGGCTGATTCTAACATAAGCTTCTTCCTCTCTCGACTAGAAATGCCAGGAGGATAGTGTTGGGTTGCCAGCAGATTGGCAATGTCTACATACCAGGGGGTTACAGTTTCTACCAGGAAGAGAGAAGCATCAGGGAGGTCTGGATCATCCTGCTCCTCGTCTGTAGTCTGTGGGATACGCAACAGATAATCAGCCAGAACATGGGAACGACAGGTTTGGTAATCACCTCAAAGTCGAACTCCTAGAATAGAAGGAGCCATCTCATCATTCGTCCTTTCACTTTTGCTTTGTTCATCAGGAAGGACAGGGCCTCATGATCCACATAAAATTTAAAGTGGGTAGATAGGAGATAGTGGCGGAACTTCTCTAGGGCAAACACCATTGCCAAGCACTCAAGCTCGGTCACTGTGTAGTTCCGTTCTCTATCGGTAACTTTTCGGATTGTGTAATAGATGGGTTGATCCAGCTTCAAGGAGCCCTTCTGCCAGAGAACTGCGCCTAAGCCTTCAATGGATGCATCAGTGTGTACACGGAACTCTTTCGTCCAATCAGGAGGTTGCAGAATGGGTGCCTCAATCAGACACTGCTTCAGAGTGTTGAAGGCTTTTTCACATTCTTCCGTCCAAGTAAACTCTGCATCTTTCCTCAGAAGCTTGTGCAAGGCGGTTGCCTTTGTTGCAAAATGGGCTATGAACCTTCTGTAGTAACCCACATGGCCTAGGAATCCCCTCAACTGTTTGAGGTTGGTGGGTGCTGTCAGAGCTGCAATCTTTTCGATCTTTGTAGGGTCTGTTGATATCCCTTGTGCAGAGACAATGTGGCCCAACAGAACTCCAGAAGAGACCCCAAAGATGCATTTGTCGGGGTTGAGGGAAATCCCATACTCCCGGCATCGGTCAAAGCATTGTTCCAGGTGTCCCCAGTGTTCACGGATCAAACTATAGACACAGAAGTCATCCAAATATACCTCAATAAAGTCATGGAGATGATTTTGGAATGCGGCCATCATGACTCGCTGGAAAGTAGCAGGGGCATTGCAGAGTCCAAACGGCATCACTCGGTAAGCGTAGGTCCCCCATTCTGTGGTGAAGGTTGTTTTGGATTGGTCTTCTTCTGCGATTTGGACTTGGTTGTATCCACTAAATCCATCCAGAAGGGAATAAAGCTCATGTCCGACCAGTGTGTCCAACAGTTGGTATGTGAAAGGAATCGGGAAGTGATCCTTCTTCGTCTTAGAATTCAACTTGCAGAAATCCACACATATACGAAGCTTGCCATTCTTCTTGGGTACAACCATGATGGGTGAAACCCATTCACTATTTGCCACTGGATAGATGAACTCGACTTCCAGAAGCTTCAGCAGCTCTGCTTTCACCAATGTGGAATAATTCGGGTTCATTCACCTCTGTCGTTGCCGTACTGGCTTGGCATCAGGCTCCAAGTCAATATGATGCTGACATATTGTGTGATCAATCCCCTTTAGGTCTTTGTAGGACCACGCAAACACGTCCAAATTCTCTTTCAACAAGTTGTACAAAGTTGACAACTCCTCTTCTAGAGGCTGCTACCCACCTTCAAATGGCGTTCCGTGCCCTCTGCATCCACAAAAGTTAACTGCCTTTCACCTTCTACTTCATGGATGAAGGTCCCGCGGACTGCTTCTGGGTACAGATTCCGACTCCTTCAAGGGAGTGGTGTCCTCTTCTGATGTCCCACTAGAACCAACTTCTTCTTTTGGTGGAGACTTAGGTTGCCTCTGGAGATGTTGAAATGGGATTAGGGCCGTTTCGGGTTTGGCTTCAAAATTAATTACCTCTTGGCTTGAAGACTCATCTTCTGATGACACGTCCAGGAACGTCACATAACAGGGACCCTCTGATGCCTGTTGGGTTTCTGGGACTAGTGCTTGTTGGCACGATGCATCATCATCATCTTTCTTTGGCAAGGGTGGGTGAGGGCGGCAAGAGCCACTGCTAAAAGCTTGTTCTTCTTAACCCATTTCTTATAAAGATTTTGCAAATGAGAAGATCCATTTACCAGACCAAATGATACCATCGCCATTCTGTCCCATAGCATGAGCTCGTCTGCTTCTGATGCTTCTGGAACTTCTTCTTTAAATGTATCCTCTGCAGATGGGATAGATTCTTCTAGCTCACTTTCATAACCTTCTTCATCCATATCATATTCATCCTCTTCTATCTCTGTCTCTGCTTCTGTCTCTGTCTCTAACTCTATCTCTGTCTCTGTCTCTGCTTCTGTCTCTGTCTCTATGGGAGCTCTATAAGAGAAGAACAAGTTCTCTGTTTCATCTTCTGCCTCTGTCTCTGGCTCTGCTATGGCCATGTAATAGGGAGAGCACTACATCCACGCTTCTATCTCTCCCATTGATAATGGCTTTGCATCTTTTGGGAGTTGGCTTACAGTATCCACTGTTAAGGAACATGCCACTGTTTTCTTGGGAAGGATTTGTTTGATAGCATCTTCGTCTGCTGATGCTCCATCTATAGCCTCATTAGGGGAGTCAGAAGATAATTCCAAGGAAGTGGATCTATGTCCTTGTTGAGCACCATATAGCTTCAGCACCACTTTGTTGGGTCCTCTACCCAAGGTCAAGGTTCCTTTGAACCAATCCATCCTTGCTCTGGCTTCAAAAAGCCATGGTCTGCCCAGTAATAGAGGGTAGGATGTACCATAAGAGTTTGGCTTCACCACTAGATAGGTTAGCTAATAATCTTTTCTAGCCACTGTAGTCTTCACATATGGGAGAATGCCCAAAGGCTTGATTTTGCTTTGATCTGCCAATCTGATGAGCCATTGGGTGGGTTGCACACCTTGTAGGCCTAGATCCTTCATTGTCACATCCGTCATGATGTTCACTGATGAGCCACCATCAATCAATGCATTTGCAATGAAGCAGCCCTCTATCCACACGCCAGTCTCTGGGGTACCCGGATCTAGGAAGGCGTTAGCCACGTCCACTTCTTTGACAGGCTCTGGAGATTTGTTGGACTTTGTTGCAATCCTTAAGCCATGTCTTCTTGTCAGTATACTTTTGAACCTTTTTCGACAGCTGGGAGACAACATCAATAATTGTCGGAATGTGAGGTTTGGTTTAAAGGTATCTAGATCTCTGACCAGATCGTATTCCTTAATAGGATCCACTGGCTTCTCTAACCGGTTAGGGAATGGGGTAACACCCATTTTCATTTTCCTTGTTTCTTCCAATAGGGGCATCATGGGAACTTCTTCTGTCACTTGTGGCACTTCCTCCTCTTCCATCTCCTGGACCTTTGGTCTTGTCTCTGGAACTGTCTCTCTAACTCTCTGTGGCACTGTAGTGCTCTGTACGGCACTGTCAGGCTCTGTTCTGTTCTGTGCTTTTGGTGGAAGATCGAACTTCACTGTTCTGAAAGGAGAATTATTTTCTTTTTGGATAGGTGGTTCCTTCTTCTTTGCACGCGTGATGGCAGCAACTTCAATTCCACTAAATTGGAGGTAGGCTCTTGGGCCTTGGCCGGACTATCAGTAGCACTATTTTTCACTGGGGCTGGGCTTGGACAGTCTTTTGCAGTGTGGCCTTCTCCTTTGCATCGACTGCATAAGGGCTTGTAATCCACCGACCTTCTGGGATTTAGACAATTTGGTGAGATGTGTCCCTTTTCTCCACATTTGTAACACTCTACTTCTGATCTCTGACCACCGCCAGACTGTCTTCCTCTGTAACTTTGAGAGGGAAACCTCCTTGGACCGAAATTAGGACCAAACTCTCTAGGCTTGGGTCCAATATCCTGTGTTGTCCGTTTGGATTCCAGCAAGTTGAATCTTGCGTCTTCTTCCTTCCTTCTCCTATCATGTATCTCTTTCAGAGAGCAAATGTCCTCTGTATGGTTCTTCCGCAAACAGTAGGAACAGAAGGCTCCAGGAATGGTGGGTTTTTGTGTACATTCAGTGGGTAAATGGCCTGCTTGATGACACTTACCACACCAAGTATTTGACTGCATCACATCTCTTCCTGCTCCTGCAATGTTGGATATGCTAGCGGTATTCACTTTCAGCGTCTGTAGCTGCTCTGTAATCACATCCATCAACTCCTTTTTGATATTTCCAACTGAGTTGGATAAATAATCCTTCAAGCTTTCTCCTCCTGAGGTACTGGCAGTAGGGTTTTGAGGAGTCTCTGTAATCACTGCATAAACAGGTTGGGCTGGTGCAGAGGGGTCTCTGTTCTAATTCTGATTTAGAGCTCCTATTTGAACTGGTGGCTATTGGCTCCAGTTGGTAGGGTTCCACTATTGCTGCTGATTTGGCATTGGGGAAATTGGTTGGGACCATTGTTGTTGTGGTTGCACCATCATTTGAGGCATTGATTGTGGCCACTGTGGATTTGGTGCACTGTACTGTGATACTGGGGGCATCTGTTGGTAGGGGTAGGGGACTGTCCCTGGGACTGCACTTGGTGGGTACATCATTCCTGGCATCAGAGCAGGTAGGACTCCTCTTCCTATATTCATCGCCAATCTAGCTTCCACTTCATCGTACAGTCTTGCACCTTCTGTTGCAGCTTGCAATGTAGCTGGTCTTTGCAGCTCCACAAACTTACGGACTTCTGGTTGTAATCCTCTGAGAAACACCCCCTTCTGAATGCCATAATCTAGATTATGGTTAGTCCATCTCTTCAGGATGGATTCCATTCGTGAGACATAAGCTTCTACTCTTTCTCCAGAGGACTGACTTAAATTCATAAATTCCTCTCGCATCCGCTCTTCAAAACCTTCACGCCTGAATTTAGTGAGGAAGGCCAACTTCAAATCGTCCCATGTGCCAAAAGTTCCTGCTGCTTGTCTCTCATACCACTGAAACGCCACGCCCTTGAAAGTGGTAGGGAATATTGCCAACCAATGCTCAGGGGTTCTGGAATTGTTAGCCACACATGCTACCATAAACTCTGCTACATGAAGATCGGGGTCTTCATTGTATTCTCCCTTAAAAACTAGCAATGGAACTACATTCGCTGGCCTGTCATCATCAACATTTCCAGGACGGATCTGGCTTGGAAGTGGACCTCCAACAGGAGGAGGAAGGGCTTGATGTGCCATTGGGACTTCTGTAAAGAGTTTCGCAAGGGTGTCAAAGGCGGCTTCTACTGCGAGCTCGTTCTCGACTCTGATTTTTGCTTTCTCTCTTTTCAGTACCTCTGGACTCATTCTAACGCTTGCCTCTTTATTGCATCATTCATCAGGGGGTTGGTTCCACTATGTTGTTAGTGCTCCACAGAGGGTTAACAGAAGGCTTCAGTCTCTGGAGGACTCTCTTGCCAACATTTCTTCTACTTCTTCCTTTTCAACGTCTCTGAATTCTGCTTTCATGCCACTGCACAGAGGAAGGTATTCGGTTCTGAAGGTGTCAAAATGCATACATCTAAGCATTGTGGTGGTGCCATCATCATAGTAATGCCAGCTTCTAATGGTTTCAACAGTGTATGTTGTAAAGAACACTCTATCTACCAACTTCTAGTGGGTTGCTAATTGAACAAACAGAAGATTGTCAGAACACCAAGCATCCCACGTATCTTGCTGTTGAGCATCCACGAACAAATTCCAACTCTTTTCCTTCTTATCTTTGTGAACCTCCACAGACCAAGACTCCTGAAGCTTCTTCACAATCTCCCACTTGATGATGTCTGGAAACTTCTCAATGAATGCCAAATCTTCCATGGATGGTCATTCTCTCTGTTTCTTCTCCTCAGTTTGTCCCCAAATAGTTTGCCACCAAGATGCAAGTTTCTGCTGCTTCATCAGGAAGAGGAAACTGTCCACCACATAGAGCATGCATCATAATGGTGATGTGTTTCCGCCATTGTGGGATGAACTTCTTGTGGAAAGTGGCTCTGATTATGATAAATTCCAACTCTTCAATGGAAGAAGGAACTTTACAAACATCCATTGAATTCTTCTCTTCTGGGCAATGCCATTTCCTTCATTTTTAGCCTCTTCTGGTGCTTGTTGATGGCAAGTTTCCCCGGCTGCGCACCAAAAACACGGAGCCCCAAGAGGAACACCAAGGAAAAGGGAATTCTCTTGCAAGAAAATCTATCTTATAACATCAAAAAGCTTGTTTATTATGTTTTATATGATCACAATGAAGAAAAGAACACCAAGCACAACAAATCTTCATGCAGCATCATGTAGATCTCCCACGAATTTGATAGAATCAACCATATTCTTCAATATCTTCACAAAATCCATCAATATAACAAAAAAAGAAAAGGAATTCACCATCTTTGAATTGAAATACATCACATAGTATTCATCTTCAATATCTTCATAGTCTTCTCTCTCAATCTCTCATATACAATCACTCTGTTCAGTAGAATTGGCTATCTCTAACTCTCTCTCTCTCTCTCTCTCTCTCTCTCTCTCTCTCCATCAATAATACATCATATCCTAACTACACTCTCTCAAAATCACACTCAATAATCCTTCTTAGGTCGTGGATATCCCTCCCAAGAGGTATGTCTGATATGAAGAGTCACCAGAGCCACTACAGTGTCTTTTCATAGCTCACTACTGTCACTTCACTCCAGTCTTCACTTGAGTCTTCAGCAGCTACTTCTTTCACTTCTTTCAGCTCTTTTGCACTTGTATTCACATCTTCCCAAGGCTAGAAAACTTTCCCAAGCTACACTCTCATCCAACAGAACACATACAGAAGCATACAGAACAATCACAGAACAGTACCAGAACAGCTACAGTACAGAACAGAACAGAGACAAAAGCTCTACAGAAGACCTACAGAAGGTTACAGAAGGTCATCAAAACCTCATAACTCATACTCAAACCATTCCAAACTCTCACAAATCATTCAATAATCTTTCACAATATCTCAATCTTCATCAATCAATACTCCATCCCTCCTTATAGAAGACAATCAGAACAAAACAAAAGCTATACATAAGGTATACAGAACCAATCAGAACCTATCAGAACTTCACAAAACCTCATATCTCCACTGATAAACATCATGAACTTTCAAAACATAATCAATATCATCCAAAACACTCTCAAACCACTTCCAAACCAATCAATCATCTCATAAAATCAACCATTCAGCTCTCAAAAACAACAAAAATTAGCCAAAAAACAAGTCATTTCAACACTCAACACACCGGGGCTTTTAGTGCAGAAGAAGAGTTTAGGATTCAAGATTCAAAAAGGAAAAATGGATTGGGTTTTAATAAGATTTGGGGTTTAGAAATAATTTAGGTACGGAAGAGGAATTCAAGCCTTTTCACTTTGAACATAGCATACATGAACAGAAGGAATAAGGCTAACTTGATTACATCAAATGCTTCAAGATACATACATCATTTCATAAAGGATATTTTCTGATTTCCAATTCATTTATGAATGTCAAATGCAAGCACTAATGGCATTTATTTCATGTACATAGATGGATTTTAATCCTTTGGGTCAAGTATATTGTTGATAGAATCAAATGCATCCAAGATTTGAGCCAAAGATACATGAAATGAATGGAAAATGAATAATTTTAGCTTCAGCCCTATTTTAAAACAAAAAATTCCAGCCCATAATCAAGTTCAAAATGAGTGCATAAATTCAAGAAGAAGCACTTTTGATCATCTATGAACAATGTCCTGAAGAAAAGAGGTCATTTTCCTCCATTACAACCATAAAAAACCCATGTTTGCTCATAAAAAATAGATCAAAATAGTGGGTTGCCCTGTTTATGACTGGTTATTTCAGCCCATAACAGTCCATAAGTCTTCAATATCCTCACCCTTTGCTTGCTCCAAAGTCACTCAAGTACTTGGGTACAAGTCGGGCTTCATTGGACCAAGAATAAGGTAATCAAAATGAGAGAAGTCGTGCATAAGAGCAGGCTAAATACTCTTCGCTCAGATTTCCCCTCTTTTATAGACAGTTTCAGCATGCATTTTTGTCAGACCAAAGAGGTAGAGAAGTGGAGCTCTCCATGTTTACATCTTCAGTAGATGGGCCTGTCAATCTTCAGTTTGCATGCTCCATTTCATGCATCTTAGCTCCAGCTTTCTTCCAGTTTCCCTCAAACAGTGCAGCCCCCATTTTGCGCCGAAAAATGCGGGCTGCTCTCTGCTCAATCCCTGGTCACTTTTTGACCAGCCTAGGTCATTGCTGGTCACCTAAGTCAGTTACTTTTGGTCCCATGTGGACCTAGTGGACTTTTGACAGTTTTAGGCAACATTTTTGGGTTTTGACCATATTTTTGTACCTGAATTAATGTGATTTATCCAGCTGACTTCAAATTACTTCCAGATGTCCAAGCTATAGGTTTCCATAGACTTATTTTTCATAAATGTACATGGTATAACTGCAAATTATATGCTAAATACAAAAGAACTTGTATAACTAAGGTGGTTTTTGTCTAACAATGCCTGAATTTTGTATGCAAATATCTCATATATCTTCCAGTGAAACTCTTCTTGTGTTCATAAGAATCCCATGATTTATATCTTAAACAGTAAACTCTTTGACAAGTGCATCTCCATAGCCAAGGAAAATGCATTTGACACTCTTAGGATCTAGCTTAGTATGCTTGTCCTTAGGCACATGGAAAAATTCCTCACATCCAAAGACATGTAGATGTTTCCATATCTCCTCTACAACCTGGAAATCCAAACCACTAGAAGGTGATCTATTTATGATATGCACATCTGTACAAACTGCCTCAGCCCAAAAGCTCTGTGGTAGGCATGCATGGCTAAGCATAGTGCATACATGCTCCTGGATGGTTCTATTCATCCACTTAGCAGGGTATAGGGGGCAGTCCATTGATGCTTAATACCCCTCTCATCACATAGTTGCTAAAAGGCAAGTGACACATATTCTCCCCCATTGTTAGTCCTAGGGCATTTCAGTCTATACCCAGTCTGGTTCTCAACCAATGCAAGCCATCTCTGAAACACAGCCAAGACATCTAACTTAAGCTTAATGGGGTAACCCCAGACTTTATGCAAAAAATCATCAATGAACATCACAAAATATTTTGCACCACCCATAGACTGACAGGGCATTGGCCCACAGACATCCAAATGTACCAATGCCAGGGGCTCACTCATGCGTGTCTTGCCAAACTTCTTATGCATATTTCTAGTCTGTCTGCCATAAAGACAATGCTCACATGAATCAAAACATGCATAGTCGAGGGGCGGTAAGTAATTTAAAACTAGAAAGCATTTTCATTCCCTTCAAGGAAATATGGCCCAAATGGGAATGCCTAAGAGATACATGTGGGATGGAACCCACTAACAAAACATGATCAACAGATGATCCATCAACGATAAGAGGATAGAGGTTGTCAGTCTTGGCACCTCTAGGAAGCACAAGTCTACCACGGGTGATCTTCCACACAGAATTCCCAAATGAAACATGAAATCCAACATCATCAAGCTGCCCCTACAGACATAAGATTGCGTGTAAGCATAGGTACATGATTTACATCCTGTAACAAAAAAGTACTGCCAGTAGGGAACTACAGTTGTACATCTCAAATGCAAACAATAGCAAGTGACCTATCATCACCCAAGTGAATTGAACCAGAGACAGTGTGGTAGGAATGGAACCACTCACGGCATGGTGTAACATGAAATGAAGCACCAAAATCCAAAATCCAGCATTGTGCATACATAGAGTGAGACTCAATGGTGTAGCATCACAAGAACTAGTTGCAAGTATGTACTCCACATCGGAGTCATCAGTCTGCATGACATTGATTTCCTCTATTTTCACACTAGATTTCATAGGTACCATGTTGCAATCAGATAACTTTTCTTGTACTTTGTCTTTCCCCTTCTCTTTGCACTTCTCATTGCACAACTCATGACACTGTGGGCATATGTGACCCTTCTTGCGACAATGATGACATGTCACATTAGCATTTCTCCCACAAGACTTGTTGCATGACTTACCATTCGACTTAGACCTAGAATTCTGTGAGTCTTTGCCATGGTCATTCTTTCCATTACCATCTCTACCTCTAACAACCAAAGCATGCGACACATGAGAGGCATCCAAGTTCTTACGGTTGATCTCTTCTTACAAAAGAGCACTCTCTACATCATGCAAGTTCAGAATAGTAGCTGAAGCACATAAGGCAGTGCAAAATACATCCCATAACTCACTCAGAGTCCCAAGCAAAAACAATGGAGTAACCTCATCATTGAAGGTAATGCCCTGTGAATTCAAGTTCTTGAGAATAGCATAGAACAAGCTCAAATGAGCAAACATCATCATATTCTCCTTTATGCACATGTCCATAAGTTGTTTCAGCCAATACATCTGACTTGCTGGACTTTTCTTGTCCTAGAGGTTCTTGATCTTATCCCAAAGCTTCCAAGCACTCTATTATAATGCAGCTGTTTAGTGAGAGACAAGATGAGGGTGGACTTAGTTTTAGGCTGCTCACCACGCATCCTTAGTGGCTTTATCTATGATTTTTGTACCAATACCTACCAAATGTGGCTCTTCTAGTAGGCATAATTCGTACCATCAAGCTTAGTGATGTTGAAGATAGCACTATTAGTGGAAGAAGATGCCATACTACAGTCCAAAATGGCGCAGATAGTGTAAAATTGCTTGTTATTTTCCATAGTAAACAACCAAAAAACCACCAGAACCAAGGCAAAATGACCACCACAAATTGATAGCTAATTATGCTATCCACCAAGTACCATTAAAAGTACATAAAATCAAGATGATTTAGCATGAAAATTCCACATCAGTCCATGCATAACTACTTGTTGTAATAAATTACAGCCAAGTATAATGAGAGCAAACTGTAGGCAAAATGAATGCACCAACTCAACTAGCGACTCTCAAAGCATAACCGGCATCAAGCAAGCATAAATCAGCATGTGACAGTCATACAGACATCAAGAAAACACCCAAGAATGTCAAAAGAATTTGTCAGTGAGTTGGCCCACCCCCTATGTAATAGGGCAAAGTGTACACAACCCTTGCAAGACCTGACACAAATAGGTGTATGCTCAATGAGTGCAAAGCCCAAATCAGTCCAAGTACATTTGTGAGGACCACAGCATATCAACCATGCAACATCCAAGTGAAGATCCCAGTCTCAAGTATCCGAACGATCAAGTAGCATAAACCACAAGCATATGAAGATGCTCTCACTAGCACAAAAGCTGTAAATATCAAGCAAAGAAGCTCAACAAGGACATATGATAGCACCAATGCCAGAAGATCCAAGATCAAGCATGAATAAGACCTCATGATCATATAGGTCATGTAGCATCCGTACATAGAATCCATAGACATCAAATAATTGAAATTGTAACTCTGGCAAGCTGAGAAATAGACAAAGTAAGCTCCGAGAAATCAAATTTCCAGCCAAAGCAAGGTTCAATAGCATCCAACTCCAAACAATGTAACGGGCATGTAGTAATGGCATAGGCCAAGAATGTCAAGACTGGTCAGACATAAGCAAAGTATATGCCATAAGTATAGCAAAGATGAAGATATAAATGCTATGAGAAGTGAGGTCAAGCTCAACCAATGATTTTAGAGAAAGTCAAGCTCTATGTCGATCCCTGAGAGTCACTACATCAATGTATACATCCAAGACATAACCCGACTGCAATAGGCATATCCAAACATAAGATAAAGAGATTCAGCCCTAAATATTTTAGCAAAATGTAAACGTCCAAAATTGAGCAAATAGTGGCTCAATCCAAGCACTAACTGGGCATCAACTGACTATGTAGCATGAGCATAAAGTGTAACGACAGAGGGCTGCCCTGTTTTGGGCTACTGTGGACTATGTAAAACAATCAATGACTGAGAAAATTTAGCCTTGAAAGCATCTCACATCATAGGCATACATTTCCCTCACATCATAGATAGTAGGTAGTGCCAGAATTTCTCCAAGGTGAACACCATTGCTAGACACTCAAGCTACATCACTGTGTAGTTTCATTCTCTGTCAGTTACTTGTTTACTTGCATAATAGATAGGTTGATCTAACTTCGAGGGGCCCTTTTGGCATAAGACCATAGCTAGATGCATCAGTGTTCACATAGAACTCTTTTGTCCAATCAAGAGGCTGTAGGATAGGTGCTTCAATCAGGCATTGCTTTAGGTGTTGAACACCTTGTTACACTCATAGCAGTGCATGTAAACTCTACATCTTCTCTAAGGAGCTTATGAAGGGAGACTAACTTTGTCACAACGTATGCAATAAACCTTCTATAATAGCCCATATGGCCAAGGAATCCCCTCAATGGTTTGAGGTTGGCTAGCATAGTTAAAGCTACAATCTTCTTGATCTTTGTAGGATCTATAGCTATCCCTTCTTGTGTAGAGACAATGTGGCACAGAAGTCATCTAGGTACACCTCAATGAAGTCATACAGATGGTTTTGGAATGTGGCCATCATTACTTGTTTGAATGTAATAGGGGTGTTACAGAGCCCAAATGGATCACTTTGTAAGCATAGGTTCCCCATCTAGTTGTGAAGGTCATTTTGGATTGATCTTCTGCTATGATTTGGACTTGATTATATCCATTGAATCCATCCAAGAGGAAATAAAGTTCATGGCCTACCACTGTGTCTAACAATTGTTCTGTGAAAGGGATATGGAAATGATCCTTCTTAGTCTTAGAATTCAGCTTTCGAAAGTCCACATATATTCGCAACTTTCCATTCTTCTTAGGTACTACTATGATGGGCAAAACACATTCACTATTGGCCACTCGATAGATAAACTTAGCTTCAAGGAGCTTCAACAATTTGGCCTTCACTAGGGTGGAGAAATTTGGATTCATGTGCCTCTCTCTTTGCCTCATAAGCTTGGCATCAGGCTCTAGGTCGATGTGGTGTTGACATATTGTGGGATCAATCCCCTTAAGATCTTTGTATGACCATGTAAACACATCCAAGTTCTCCTTGAGAAGGTCATGCAAGACCAATAGTTCTTCTTCTGGAAGACTAATACCCACCTTCAGGTGCCATTCAGTACCATCAACATCCACAAATGTTAATTGTTTTTCTCCTTCCACTTTGCGGATGAATGTCCCATGAACAACTTCATGGTATAGATCCACCACTCCTTCAAGGGAGTGATCTTGTCAAACCAACTTCCTCTTTCTATGGGAGGCTTAGCTTGCTTATTGGGAAGCTGAAAGGGTATCATTGTGGTTTTAAGTTTGGTTTGGGGATGAGCTAATTCTTGACTCGAAGACTCATCTTCCAAGGATGCATCCAAGAACATCACATAACAAGAATCTTCTAAGTTCTATTTGAACATCAAATTGGTGGTTGTTGGCGAGGTGCATCATCATCATCATCATCTTCTCTTGAGAAGGATAGCTTTGGGTGACAAGAACCACTACTGAAGGAAGGCTTATTCTTCTTAATCCATTTCTTATCAATCTTTTCCATATGACGTGGCCCATTAGCCAATCCAAAGGGTACTAGAGTCATTCTGTCAAACATCATGGGATATTCTGCTTCTAAGGATTTTGGAACTTCTTTCTCATCTTTTCCTTTTGCAAGTAGGATAGATTCTTCTAGTCCGCTTTCATAGTCTTCTTCTGCATTGTCATTTTCATCCTCTCCAAACTTTGTTACTACCTCTGTGGGGGCTCTGTAAGAGAAGATTGACTCTTTGTCATGTCCTCTACTTCTGCTTCTATGTTTGTCTCTGCTCCTCATTAGGGCCAAAAATGCTTCAAAAAGTACACTTTTGTTAATCACGGGATTAAGAAAAGGGCCAAAGAGAGTTAGCCATACATGCAAGAATATGGTATTCTTGTCTCCTCCTTTTTGGAGATAGTAGACGCCACTTCATGATTCTCTCCTCTCTTTTAGCCAAAATATCCAAAATCTGACATGTTTTGGTAGTCCCAAAGTCCTTATTTACTTATAAAATCAAGGACATGATAAAGATGTTGTGAAGTTAATAATGACTTTTTTGAAAGTCCAGAGCTTTTGGTGCCCCCAATATATTTTCATTAGTCTTCTTAGTATTCATTTTTAGTTCATTCACCTTTCTCAGTGAGTTTCTTTCTTTGCTTATTTTCCTTTCTCAGTGAATGCTTTTCTCTACAAATTTATTCTAAGTATTGCATCCTTCTTGTTTAATAAACTCTTGCACTGCAAGGAGTAGATGGAAATTGGAAGCCCAAAACCTTTTTCACATAAACGATTGGGTTACCATGTTGCCCTCTTGTAAAGGTTCTCACAAGGTGAAAAGAAGAAAAAGAGAGGATATAAAACAACACTAGAAGGGGCATATCATTGCTTTCAAAATTATGCATGAAGGGTCATTGGTCAAAGTGCAACATGTTTACATGGCCAAGGATATGCACTTGTCTCCTAACAAACGTGTTTGCCAACAGACACATTATAAGTATTTGTCGAGACCTAAAACGGGTTTGACACTGACTATAGGCACTAGTCAAGTCTCTATAACACTCACAAGACAACCCCACACGGCCTCGTGGCCAGGAGCGTCCAAGGGACACACTGCCCTAATCACTACTATAGATATTGCATTTGTAATGGAATGTAGTTCAATGATTTCCCTTCTTTACTCCTCAAAGGGAGATCCCATACATCTTGGTGTAGTACACTAATGCAATACAAACTTAGAAGGCAACCCCTCGATTGAATGTTGTGGCCCCACTGCAGAGCTCTCCTACACCAAGAGGATTGGCCCCTCGATGCACTACTCTAACATAAAAAACATGCGAATAGTATGCACTCTTGTATACTTTGAACAATCTAGGAGATTTGATAGATCCTTACCAAGCTTGCCCCAAGAAACCGTTCATCTACTCTACAGAACTAGCTAGGTGAACTGCAAAGACAACCCTTCAATGACTTTCCAACTAATTGTACATGCGGCATTGATAGAGACTAGCACCAAATTTCTTCGTGCTACTAGTCTCCTTGATTCAAACAATAATCTATCCTATATGTTGTGCATATACAAATAAATTAGATTTTGAATAAGTTTCAGCAACTAACCCCTTTCACAAACCCTCTTCCCTCATACCATTTAGGTTTTACATTGGATGGGTAGGTGTAGGATTCATTTTTATGTAATTTTTCATATAAAAATCGATAAAAACACACTATAACATAAAAACAAGGCTTGACTTGATCCTCATGCTCCAGTCTTATTATATGCTCACGAATATAAAATACATTTTTTTCTAAATTCTTAAGCGTAAATTTTGATTTTTCCTTATTTTTCTTATTTTTTTCCATTTATTTGTTCATAAAAATGTGATATTTCAAAATTATGGGTTCTTATTGATCAAGGACACTCAACATCATTTTCATATCCATTTCTATCCCATATGACCCCAAAACACTAAACGAAAATCCCAAATTTCATTATTTTTATAAAAATCTGCAATTTGTGAGTTTTGCGTATTTTGTGAGAAATTATTATATTATTGTATTTTCTAGTTTTCTTTCATATTTCCGTGAGAATGCAACATAGAAATCAAGAACAAACAAAATCAAGCACTTTTTCCAATCATTTTCCATAAAACAAAAGAACCTCTCACTTACGCATAGAAACCGCAATTTCGAGGCTCATATCTCATAGACAGAGGTAGTTGACACTTCTTCTTTGTTGCTGACATGCTCTCTTAGCCCGATCTACATCCTCCATTGCTCTAGCAACATCATTTGCTCTGGATTCTTCATCACAACCCTCCCCCTTCTCTCTTGAATTGATGCATACGAACAACATCAAAGAGGAGAGAGGAGAGAGGAGAGAGGAGAGAGGAGAGAGGAGAGAGGAGAGAGAAATATTGAATTTTTAGATTTCTTAATCCTTCGTAGAAATCTCTCTCTCTCTCTCTCTCTCTCTCTCTCTCTCTCTCTCTCTCTCTCTCTCTCTCTCTCTCTCTCTCTCTCGCTCTTGAATATCCACAAAGAAAGAGGCACCGGGCAGATTGGAAGAGGGTGCATGTCGTCAATTGTTTTGAGTTTTTGGTTTTGTTTAATAAGCCTAAGGTTAATGTTTTTTAAAATAACCAGTTTAGCTTTTTGTATTCACACTACATCACAAGTGGATATTTCGATTTTGGATTGGCAAAAGAATTTGGATTTGAGATCCGTCTGAGGATAGGTGGCTCGACGGCATTGAAATCCATCATCTTGGCCTTCCTTGCACACTTTTCAGCTCCTGGATCTAGTAGTTGCTTTTTAATGCCAAACCTTGTGGGGATTAAAAGGGGGGGTCAAGCGACCTCCAATCAACGAATTGAGACTTGTGTTGGATTCCTAATCCCGAAATGTATCTAGGAAATCTCTAGCTCGGCCATCTGCCACAATATGATTTTCCATGAAAATTTGGTCTTTAGCACTTCCCGAGCACTTCTTGCTCCAAAAACAGCCTCAATTTCTTCAAGCACAGCTCAAAATCAGCTCCTAAAATTCAGCTTTCATTGGCAACAATGGGATAAGGTGACTCAGCCGATCGAATCCCATGAACAAATATGCACATGCATAATCATAAAGAGCATCAAGCTGATACAAAAGTTATGAGCAACAAAGCACAAGAACAGCTCTCACCCTACCCCCTTCCAAAACCAAGGCATGAAAATCCACAAGGGATAGGTCCAATATAATCTAATAGAAATCCATATTGAGTCTCTAACCAATTGCATGAACACGGACTAGCTAAAAAGCTTATAAAAAAGGTCATCCTAGTGGTGGTCTAAACTACCTAACCTAACTTAGGACAATTGGACCAGGACCTCCTACTAGGCAAGGACCCCTATAGCATGGGCATCATATTCTTCTTGTAACACATTTTCTATTCATAGTTTCCATACTCAGATGTGTAAAAAGGAGGAAGCTGAGCGTAGAGTGACCCAAGGAGAACATGGCATCTGTCTCGCAGGTCCTAACTAGGTACCTAAGAACCTACTAAGCTCTTGCAAGGCATCACTTAGTCCTTTTTTAACACTCAATTTTATTTTTGTTCCAACTATCCTTTCTTTGCTTTTTGGCTAGTTGCTACCCCTAGGAAGACAAGGCATCGGCCCTAGGTCGCGGGCCCCCAGGTCAGACTCCTCTCCAAGAACCTACCAGGCATTTGCAAGGTGATAAGCAACTACTTGTAGGAATGTTTTCCTTTTTCTTATTGAGGGGTTAGAACCCCTTTAAACACACCTCTATAATGTTTATTTTTAGATAGATTTAGAACTTTCTCTTCTCTTGATATTTTGGCAAGCTTCTCAAGTTGCCTCACACTATCAGGGACTCCTAAGGCAACCCCCTATCAAGCACAAAGGACATGGTCACAAGGACTACCCTCTAGCATAGGTTTTTATCGCTTGACAATGTCCTAACAAGATGTAGACAACTACTTAGATCTCCCCCAGATATACCTAACCAAACCCTAAAATTTCGTGCCTTGATTGCTAGTCCCCAATAAACAAAAAGAAATTAGCCCCCACATACACATATATCATTAGCTGCTTAAGGGAAAACTGAGAAAGAGAATGAAATCACTTTTAATGGCCACAAGAAGCCCCTTTGCAGCAAAGGCTGCCTCCAGTGACTTCCTCAACCTGTGTGATGCAATCACTAAAACAAAAAACCATTAAACGTACCTGCATGAAATAGACATATGGCCCTCTTTGCCAAAAGAAATAAATCATTTATACTCGACAAAAACCAGCCCTTTTGGCATAAGGAAATCAAGCATTAAGACCCTAAAAAAGGAACTGATCCTCTTGGCCTAATGGAATAAAACAAAATAGCTCGTATATATCCCCCCTTGTAAAATCTTATTAATATACAACAAGATGCTCCATCCCAAGGAGGAAATAGGACTCATACCCTAAACTAAATGCATCAGATTGCGACCCATACCTCTAGCATAAATAGTAAGAGGTGTATGCATAACATGTCATCTGACTAACCTATGGGTCCAAGATAACAAAGGCAATTGGCTCTCGACTACTCTTTGCATCAGCCATACTAACCATTTCTTGCCATATAGGGCATGTTTTGATAAAAGCCCCCATAGTCGACTGGTCCTATCTCATCATTAATAGAGATATCCAAACTAGGACCATAGTTGAAGAAAAGGTCATCTTCATAAGCAAAGTTTGCTAACGAGCATGCAAACTGATTCCAATATCGTGGAACCAATTGAAGAGACACTCTCTCAAACCCGTTGAACATGGTCATAGCACTGCGATAATACATAGAAAGGATTGGATTGCATACTGTGTAAGTCCCATTTAGCTGGTTCAATACCAATTGGCGACGATGAACTATAGGCTCCATCCCACCATCATCATTGAATACAACAGGGATGCTTGTTAGAATTCCTAAGCAGTGATGACATTAGACTTTGATTTCCCAAATGAATGATCCATCCTCTTACTCAATCACTTTATAGCCTTTACTCCACCAGATAAGCTTCCCCTAATGATATCTCTGCTCCATGTATGGGTGTTCCAAAATAAGAAATTAGTTGCCCCATCAACCAGTATTTCCTCTTTCAGGTTTTTGACCAGCCCCATATTGACCTGCAAGGTATTTATTTCATTAGTACATTTAGAGATAATAAGGTTTAATATTATTAAGATTAACCTTATTGTTAAACTCCACTTCCTCAAGATTAGCTAGTAATGCAATGGACTTATTTTTCCCTATTCTTACGACCTTGTAGGGACCGTCCCATTTGGGCTCAAGTTTTCTTGGAAATAGTTCTCTATGGGCATCATAATTCAGAACTAATTGCCCCTTCTTAAAGGCATATTTATTTGCTTTTAAATCATGTAGCTACTTTATCCAATGCTTAGCCACTTCTTGGTGTAACAGACTCTGCAATTTGAGCTCATCCAAGTGGGCCAGAGTCATAAAGCACTCAAAGAGTGCATCCTCATCACCCAAAGAGTGATTTTTTGTGAATCTTATAGTTGGCAACTCAATCTCCAAGGGAAAAATACACTCCTCCCCATAGACCAACTTGAATGAGGTGTGGCTAGTGGATTTTTTAAATGTTGTGTTATATTCCCACACCGCCACATATAGTTTCTTATCCCAATCTCACTTCTTTTTGGACACTATTTTCAATAAAATACCCACAACCTGCTTGTTAGTACTTTCAACTTACCTATCTTCTTGTGGGTTATAAGGATTCATCTTATTGTGCTTACTTTGCCACGCTTCAATCAGAGGCTTTTGATCACCTTATTTAGGACATGGGTTCCATGGTTTGATACTAATTCTTTTGGCAGACCAAATCGGCATATAAACTGCTCTAGTAGAAAACTAGCAATCTCCTTTGCATCGTCCTTTCCTCATCACTCGTGCTTTTGACCACTTTGTAAAATAGTCAATTTCCACTATGATATATCTCTTCTATGTAAAAGACGACGAGATAATAGGACCCGCAAAGTCTATGCCCCACTTCTCAAATGGAAGTACAGCTGTAATTACAGTAAGTGGTCACTTCCTATTCTCCCTACTATCATGTTGTTGACAAGTATCACATGTCTTAACATACCTGAATGCATCTTGGAAAATGGACGGCCACCAATATCCAACTCTTAAAGATTTTTGGGCAGTCAAACATCTAGCAAAACACCCTCCATAAGCGGAGTCATGGCACTCTTCCAAAATGAACGAAACCTTGTTAGGCATCACACATCAACAATAGATGTCATCAACCCCCTACCAATATAGTGTTCTTGCAATCAAGGAAAATCTCAAAGCTTGAACATACCAAGATGGAATGGAGGCCGTATCAATTTTAAACATTTCCTCAATATCACTTCCTTCAACTAAAGTCTCTTTCAGCTCCCCAAAATCCACAAACACCATACTGGGAAATACATGAATTTTCCAAAATTTTGGGACACATGGTCAAATCGTTGGATTTGTCACAACTTGAACACTACAAATCGAGTGCTCTATGGCTCAATAGATTATATTTTTTAAGCGCTTTCCAATTATAGGTCACATCATATGGTTTTGAGAAATTTATGGGCATGTTATCCGGATGCCACCTTCTTGTTGAGTGTTGAAATGACTTGTTTTTTGGCTGATTTTTGTTGTTTTTTAGAGCTGAATGGTTGATTTTATGAGATGATTGATGGGTTTGGAAGTGGCTTGAGAGTGTTTTGGATGATATTGATTGTTTTTTGGAAGTTCATGATGTTTATTGGTGGTTCTGTGATGTTCTGATAGGTTCTGATTGGTTCTATATACCTTCTGTTTTGTTTTGTTTTGGTCTATTTTGTTTTGATTGTCTTCTGTAAGGAGGGATGGAGTATTGATTGATGAAGATTGAGATATTGTGAAAGCTTATTGAATGGTTTGTGAAAGTTTGGAATGGTTTGAGTATGAGTTATGTGGTTTTGATGACCTTCTGTAACCTTCTGTAGGTCTTCTGTAGGTCTTCTGTAGAGCTTCTGTCTCTGTTCTGTTCTGTTCTATACTGTAGCTGTTCTGGTATTGTTCTGTGACTGTTCTGTATGCTTCTGTATGTGTTCTGATGGATGAGAGTGTAGCTTGGGAAAGTTTTCTAGCCTTGGAAAGAGGTGAATACAAGTGCAAAAGAGCTGAAAGAAGTGGAAGAAGTAGCTGCTGAAGACTCAAGTGAAGACTAGAGTGAAGTGACAGTAGTGAGCTATGAAAGGACACTGTAGTGGCTCTGGTGACTCTTCATATCAGACATACCTCTTGGGAGGGGTATCCACGACCTAAGAAGGATTATTGAGTGTGATTTTTGAGAGATTTTAGTGAGGATATGATATATTATTGATGGAGAGAGAGAGAGAGTCAGAGATAGCCAAATTTACTCAAATAGAGTGATTGTATATGAGAGATTGAGAGAGAAAACTATGAAGATATTGAAGATGAATACTATGTGATATATTTCCATTCAAAGATGGTGTATTCCTTTGCTTTCTTTGTTCTATTGATGGATTTTGTGAAGATATTGAAGAATATGATTGATTCTATCAAATCCGTGGGAGATCTACATGATGCTGTATGAAGATTTGTTGTGCCTGGTGTTCTTTTCTTCATTGTGATCATATGAAACATGATAAACAAGCTTGTTGGTGTTACAAGATAGATTTTCTTGCAAGATAATTCCCTTTTCCTTGGTGTTCCTCTAGGGGCTCCATGTTTTTGGTGTGCAGCCGGGGAACTTGCCATCAACAAGCATCAGAAGAGGTGGAAAATGAAGGAAATGGCATTGCCAAGAATAGAAGAATTCAATGGATGTTTGTAAAGTTCCTTCTTCCACTGAAGAGTTGGAATTTCTCATAATCAAAGCCACTTTCCACAAGAAGTTCATCCCACAATGGCGGAAACACATCACCATCATGATGCATGCTCTATGTGGTGGACAGTTTCCTCTTCCTGTTGAAGCAGCAGAAACTTGCATCTTGGTGGCAAACTGTTTGGGAATAAACTGAAGAGCAGAAACAGAGAGAATGACCATCCATGGAAGATTTGGCATTCATTGAGAAGTTTCCAGAAAACATCAAGTGGGAGATTGTGAAGAAGCTTCAGGAGTCTTGGTCTGTATAGGTTCACAAAGACAAGAAGGAAAAGAATTGGAATTTGTTCGTGGATGCTCAACAGCAAGATACATGGGATGCTTGGTGTACTGATAATCTTCTCTTTGTTCAATTAGAAACCCACTGGAAGTTGGTAGACAGAGTATTTTTCACAACATACACTGTTGAAACCATCAGAAGTTGGCATTACTATGATGATGGCACCTCCACAATGCTTAGACGGATGCATTTTGACACCTTCAAAACCGAATACCTTCCTCTGTGCAGTGGCATGAAAGCAGAATTTAGGGACGTTGAAAAAAAAGAAGTAGAAGAAATGTTGGCAAGAGAGTCCTCCAGAGATTGAAGCCTTCTATTAACCCTCTGTGGAGCACTAACAACATAGTGGAGCCAACCCCCTGATGAATGATGCAATAAAGAGGCAAGCGTTAGAACGAGTCCAGAGGTACGTGAGAAGAGAGAAAGCAAAAATCAAGGCTGAGAACAAGCTCGCAGCAGAAGCCACCTTTGACGCCCTTGCGGAACTGTTTTACAGAAGTCCCAATGGCACATCAAGCCCTTCCTCCTCCTGCTAGAGGTCCACTTCCAAGCCAGATCCGTCCTGGAAATATTGATGACAGGCCAGCAAATGTAGTCCCATTGCCAATTTTTAAGGGAGAGTACAATGAAGACCCCGATCTTCATATAGCAGAGTTTATGGTAGCATGTGTGGCTAATAATGCCAAAACCCCTGAGCATTGGTTAGTAATATTCCCCGCCACTTTCAAGGGCGCGGCATTTCAGTGGTATGAGAGACAAGCAGCAGGAACTTTTGGCACATGGGACGACCTGAAGTTGGCCTTCCTCACTAAATTCAGGCGTGAAGGTTTTGAAGAGCGGATGAGAGAGGAATTCATGAACCTAAGTCAGTCCTCTGGAGAAAGAGTAGAAGCCTATGTTTCACGAATGGAATCCATCCTGAAGAGATGGACTAACCATAATCTAGATGATGGCATTCAGAAGGGGGTGTTTCTTAGAGGATTACAACCAGAAGTCCGTAAGTTTGTGGAGTTGCAAAGACCAGCCACCCTGCAAGCTGCAATAGAAGGTGCAAGACTGTACGATGAAGTGGAAGCTAGATTGGCGATGAATTCAGGAAGAGGAGTCCTACCTCCTCTGATGCCAAGAATGATGTACTCACCAAATGCAGTCCCAGGGACAGTTCTCTACCCTTACCAACAGATGCCCCCAGTATCACAATACAGTGCATCAAATCCACAGTGGCCACAATTCATGCCTCAAATGATGGTTCAACCACAACAACAATGGTTCCAACCAATTTCCTCAATGCCAAATCAACAGCAACAGTGGAACCCTACCAACTGGAGCCAACAGCCAATAGTTCAAACAGGAACTCTGAATCAGAACCAGAACAGAGACCCCTCTGTACCAGCCCAACCGATTTATGTAGTGATTACAGAGACTCCTCAGAACCCTCCTGCTAGTACCTCCGGAGGAGAAAGCTTGAAGGATTACTTATCCAACTCAGTTGTTGCAAACATCAAAAAGGAGTTGATGGATGTGATTACAGAACAACTACAGACGTTGAAAGTGAATACCGCTAGCATATCCAACGTTGCAGGAGCAGGAAGAGATGTGATGCGGTCAAATACTTGGTGTGGTAAGTGTCATCAAGCAGGCCATTTAGCCACTGAATTTCGGACCCAGAAGATTTCCTTCTCAAAGTTACAGAGGAAGACAGTCTAGCGGTGGTCAGAGAACAGAAGTGGAGTGTTATAGATGCGGAGAAAAGGAACACATCTCACCAAATTGTCCAAATCCCAGAAGGTCAGTGGATTACAAGCCCTTATGCAGTCGATGCAAAGGAGAAGGCCACACTGCAAAGGACTGTCCAAGCCCAGCCCCAGTGAAAAGCAGTGCTACTGACAGTCCGGCTAAGGCCCAAGAGCCTACCTCCAATTTAGTGGAATTGGAAGTTGCTGCCATCATTGGTGCAAAGCAGAAGGAACCACCTATCAAGAAAGAAAATAACCCTCCAGTCAGAACAGTGAAGTTCAACCTTCCACTAGAAGAACAGAATAGAACAGAGCCTGACAGTGCCGTACAGAGCCCTACAGTGCCACAGAGAGTTACAGAGATAGTTACAGAGACAGGACCAAAGGTCTAGGAGACAGAAGAGGGGGAAGTGCCACAAGTGGCAGAAGAAGTTCCTGTAATTCCTTTGTTGGAAGAAAGAGGGAAAATGAAAATGGGTGTTGCCCCATTCCCTAACCGATTAGAGAAGCCAGTGGATCCTATTAAGGAATATGATCTGGTCAGAGATCTAGATACGTTTAGACCAAATCTCACATTCCAACAATTATTGATGTTGTCTCCCAGTTGCCGGAAAAGGTTCAAAAGTATATTGACAAGAAGACGTGGTTTAAGGATTGCTCCCTCAACAGCAACAAAGTCCAACAAGGCTCTAGAGCCTGTAAAAGAAGTGGATGTGGCTAACGCTTTCCTAGATCCGGGTACTCCAGAGACTGGCGTGTGAATAGAAGGCTGCTTCATTGCAAATGCACTGATTGATGGTGGTTCATCAGTGAACATTATGATGGATGTGACAATGAAGGATCTAGGCCTACAAGGTGTGCAACCCACCCAATGGCTCATCAGCCTGGCGGATCAGAGTAGGATCAAGCCTTTGGGCATTCTCCCATATGTGAAGACTACAGTGGCTGGAAAGGATTATTGGCTAACCTATCTGGTGGTGAACCCAAACTCTTATGGCACATCCTATCCTCTGTTACTGGGCAGACCATGGCTTTTTGAAGCCTGAGCAAGGACGGATTGGTTCAAAGGAACCTTGACCTTGGGTAGAGGGCCCAATAAAGTGGTGCTGAAACTGTATGGTTCTCAAAAAGGACATGGATCCACTTCCTTGGAATTATCTTCTGACTCCCCTAATGAGGCTACGGATGGAACATCAGCAGATGAAGATGCTGTCAAACAGATCCTTCCCAAGAAAACAATGGCACGTCCCTTAACAGTGGATACTGTAAGCCGACTTCCAAAAGATGCAAAGCCATTATCAATGGGTTAATACTTCCTGCCTAAACCAGGAATGACTTCTGAAATCACTTCTGATAGTGAGATAGAAGCATGGATGTATTGCTCTCCCTGTTACATGGCCATAGCAGAAGCCAAGATAGAGGCAGAAGATGAAATAGAAAACATGTTCTTCTCTTACAGAGCTCCTACAGAGACAGAGACAGAAGTGGAAGCAAAAGCAGAAGCAGAAGTAGAGACTGAGATAGAGACAGAGACAGAAGCAGAAGCAGAGACAGAAGAGGATGAATATGATATGGATAAAGAAGGTTATGAAAGTGAGCCAGAAGAATCTATCCCACCTGAAGAGGATACATTTGAGGAAGAAGTTCCAGAAGCATCAGAAGTAGACGAGCTCATGCTATGGGACAGAATGGTGATGGTACCATTTGGTCTGGTAAATGGATCTTCTCATATGCAAAACCTTTATAAGGAATGGATTAAGAAGAACAAGCCGTTTTTCAATAGTGGCTCATGCCGTTCTAACCCATCTTTGCCTAAGAAAGATGATGATGATGCACCGTGCCAACAAGCACCAGTCCCACAAACCCAACAGGCATCAGAGGGTCCCTGTTATGTGACGTTCCTAGATGTGTCATCAGAAGATGAGTCTTCAAGCCAAGAGGTAATTAATTTTGAAACCAAACCCGAAACGGCTCTAATCCCATTCCAACATCTTAAGGAGCAACCTAGGTCTCCACCAAAAGAAGAAGTTGGTTCTAGTGGGACATCAGAAGAGGACACCACTCCCTTGAAGGAGTCGGATCTGTATCCAGAAGCAGTCCGTGGGACCTTCATCCGTGAAGTAGAAGGTGAAAGGCAGTTAACTTTTGTGGATGTAGAAGGCACTGAACGCTACTTTGAAGGTGGGTAGCAGTCTCCCAGAAGAGGAGTTGTCAACCTTGTACAACTTGTTGAAAGAAAATTTGGACGTGTTTGCATGGTCCTACAAAGACCTAAAGGGGATTGATCCCACAATATGTCAACATCATATTGACTTGGAGCCTGATGCCAAGCCAGTACGACAACGACAGAGGCGAATGAACCCGAATTATTCCACATTGGTGAAAGCAGAGTTGCTGAAGCTTTTGGAAGCCGAGTTCATCTATCCAGTGGCAAATAGTGAATGGGTTTCACCCATCGTGGTTGTACCCAAGAAGAATGGCAAATTGCGAATATGTGTGGATTTCCGAAAGCTTAATTCCAAGACAAAGAAGGATCACTTTCCTATCCCTTTCACAGACCAACTGTTGGACACAGTGGTAGGACATGAGCTTTATTCCCTTTTGGATGGATTCAGCGGATACAACCAAGTCCAAATCGCAGAAGAAGACCAGTCCAAAACAACCTTCACCACAGAATGGGGGACCTACGCTTACCGAGTGATGCCATTTGGGCTCTGCAATGCCCCTGCTACTTTCCAACGAGTCATGATGGCTGCATTTCAAAATCATCTGCACGACTTTATTGAGGTATATTTGGATGACTTCTGTGTCTATAGTTTGATCCGTGAACACTGGGGACACTTGGAACAATGCTTTGGGAGTATGGGATTTCCCTCAATCCCGACAAATGCATCTTTGGGGTCTCTTCTGGAGTTTTGTTGGGCCACATTGTCTCTGCATAAGGGATATCAATAGACCCTGTAAAGATCGAAAAGATCGTAGCTCTGACAGCACCTACCAACCTCAAACAGTTGAGGGGATTCTTAGGCCATGTGGGTTACTACAGAAGGTTCATAGTTCATTTTGCAACAAAGGCAACCTCCTTGCACAAGCTTCTGAGGAAAGATGCAGAGTTTACTTGGACGGAAGAATGCGACAAAGCCTTCCACACTCTGAAGCAGTGTCTGATTGAGGCACCCATTCTGCAACCTCCTGATTGGATGAAAGAGTTCCATGTACACACTGATGCATCAATTGAAGGCTTAGGTGCTGTCCTTTTCCAGAAGGGCTCCTTGAAGCTGGATCAACCGATCTATTATGCAAGTCGAAAAGTCACTGATAGGGAACGGAAATATACAGTGACAGAGCTTGAGTGCTTGGCAATGGTGTTTGCCCTAGAGAAGTTTCGCCACTACCTTCTATCCACCCACTTTAAATTTTATGTGGATCATGAGGCCCTATCCTTCCTGATAAACAAAGTAGATGTGAAAGAACGAATGATGAGATGGCTCCTTTTATTCCAGGAGTTCGACTTTGAGGTGATTACTAAGCCTGGTCGTTCCCATGTTCTGGCTGATCATCTGTCGCGTATCCCACAAATTGTAGACAAGGAGCAGGATGACCCAGACCTCCCTGATGCTTCCCTATTCTTGGTAGAAATTGTAACTCCCTCGTATGCAGACATTGCCAATCTACTAGCAACCCAACAGTATCCTCCTGGTATTTCTAGTCGGGAAAGGAAGAAGCTCATGTTAGAATCAGCCCCCTACACCCTGCTAGGTGGCGCACTGTACAAGAAAGGCAAAGATGAAGTGCTCCGAAGATGTGTTGCAGGAGATGAAATTGGGATTGTTTTGAAGGCTTGCCATGACGAGCCATGTGGAGGCCACTTTGCAGGAGAAGCTACAGCCAGGAAGGCTCTGCTAGCAGGATATTGGTGGCCTACCATTCACAAGGATGCCTATGATTACTGTAAAAGATGTGATGCTTGTCAGAGAATGGGAAAACCCACCAAGACAAGTGCCATGCCACTGCAGCCTATCCTTCCCCTGAAGCCATTTGAGAAGTGGGGCATTGATTTCGTAGGTCCAATCGATCCTCCTACCAGAAGAAAGCAGAACCGATACATCCTCGTATGTACGGATTATGTTACAAAGTGGTGTGAAGCTAAAGTCCTAAAGCGGGACGATGGTAACAACGTGGCCCTGTTCATCTACGAGAATATCATCACCCGTTTTGGCAGTCCCTTAGAGCTGGTAAGTGACAGAGGCACTCATTTCCTCAACAAAGTCATGGTAGATTTGACAGAGTTGTATAAGATCCGCCATCGCAAGTCCACTCCTTATTACCCTAGAGCCAACGGCCAAGTCGAAGTCACCAATCGCATCCTCTGCTCGATTCTGACAAGAACGATTGCCACACATCGTCGTGATTGGGATGATTGACTTACAGAGGCCCTCTGGGCGTACAGAACCTCCCATAAAGCAGCAACAGGACAGACACCTTTCCAGCTGGTGTATGGTACAGAAGCTGTTTTCCCTGTTGAACTGGAATTACCCTCTTTGAGAGTGGCTATCAAAGAGCATTTGGGGGAGGATGATTCACTGCAACACCGTCTCTTGCACCTGGAATGTTTGGACAAAATTCGTAGGATGGCTCTACAGTGCATGGAAGCCACACAAGCTCGACGCAAGGCTTACCATGATAGCTTCATCAAGCACAAGGAGTTCAAAGAAGGTGATTTGGTCCTAGCCTATGATTCACGATTTGGCAAGTTTCCTGGCAAGCTTCAACAACGGTGGATGGGTCCCCTATAAGGTACTTGCCGTCAACCCTAATGGCTCTGTCCACGTGCAGACCATGGATGCCTCTGATGATCCCTTTCTGATTAATGGATATCGCCTGAAGAAGTACTTCTCTCCTTGGGGATCTTGACAATTACGGTCACTTGATCTTTTCCCTCGTTGGCGCGGCACTGTACTTCTTATGATGCTACTTTTGATAGCCGTTCTTCAGTCACTCCTGATGAGGTAGACGCAACCCTCTGTTCCCTCAAACCCCGCTTCCAGCCGTGATCTCTTATCCTCTATTTTCCACCAGCGACAGTGGTGAGGTGGGTTCTGACAAATGGTATTTCTACCATTTCCTTGTTTAATTCGAAGAAAAAAAAGAAAAAAAAAAGAAAAAAATATACATATCAGTCATGGGAGAAAAGGACTTAGGTCCCTGTCATGCCGACCTATTCTTCGAGAAAAGGTGGAAACACCCTCGGGAGTAGGTGAAAAAAAGAAAGGGAAAAAAAAAACAAGAAAAAAAATCTGCTATGGGAGAAAAGGAAGCAATTCCCTGTCATAGCAGGCCTCGTTCCAAGAAAAGGTGGCAAACACCCTTGGGCGGGAAGCTGGCTGTGGAAAAGGTGGTAACACCCAGCAATCCAGAAAGTGGATTCATTAATTGATATCCCTAGGATCAAATTCCGAAGCTACCTCCCTTGGTACGCTGTGTCCTGGGTCTTTCTGTAGAGTGTCTACCTGTCCTCTCGCAGACGACATGTCCTATCTAACACAACGTTCGATTTGATGGCTACCTCCCTGGGTACACCTCTTCAACAACTGATGACGCGATCTTTATCGACAAACAATCGAGTGACGTGAGCTTTTATCCTAACCGGATGGGGAAGTGCGTATGGGTTTCCCTCTGTAACTATCAACAGAGAGTGAGATAGAGGGTGGGGCGAGTGACCAGTCTTTTCCCTTCAAATCCAATGAGATGTGAGTAGTGTGAATGAAGTGTTGCACGCACGGGATGGGCCTCTCAATGCACAAAGCACAATTTGTTTCTGTGCACTGCACCATAAGGCTCCCTGGCCTTCCTTCTCGCACCGTATGCCGGCACAGGGCGGGATGCACATTTGCACCATCAAATGCGCACAAGGCATACAACCTTTGTACAAGTGATTGTGAGGATAACATCAATGGGTTTCAGGAATGGGCTGCCCTCCTGTAACTATCAACAGAGAGTGAGACAGAGGGTGGGATGAGTGTGACTGGAGTTTCTTTAATTAATTACCGAGAGGTGAGATTGAGGGACGTTACGACACTTGGAGTCAGGTATGTTCCCATTTCCTTATGCACCCACGGGATGGGTCTCTATTGTCATCACAGGACACGTCACCATGTTCTGTACATTGCACTCTAAGGCTCCCTTGCCTTCCTCCTTGCACTTATGCCAGACGGGTTGGACGCACTAATGCACCATCAACTGTGCACCCTGGCATACTCCTTCTGCACCATTCCCTTGTTGATTTCTAAACCGGGTATGAGATATGGGTTTCAATCATTCTTCCTTGAGTGATATTAGTCTTGGGGCGAGTGACTGTTCTTTCATTCCATTTGAGTGACTGTGAGTTGAGTGCAACATTCCTCATCATTGACAACGAATTTCCTACGATTCCTTCAATCAGCTACCTCCCTGGGTGCTGCCACATGGTCCCTGCCATGAAGGACATGTACAATGATGATGCCTTGGTACCTCCAGAAGCCGACAACAACAACACTGAACGCGCCATCGACACTCAACCTTGCTTCTTGACGAAATGGGCCAAGTTTTTCTAACCCTCCCACTTTGGTTTCTTCGTGACGGTCATGTTTTAAGTGTGGGGACATTAGTGGATGGTCTGTGGCGTGGTCCTAGGTCCCTGTTGCTTGGTTAACCCTATCCATTGAGGTCTTAAGTGTGGGGACGCGTCCTTGCGCGTCTACATTGTATATCCTTTTGCATATGCCTTAACCTGCTCATGCCTCTCTGCCATGACTTGCTTTTACCCTAATGGGGTCCCATCCCACCCACCCATTTATGTTCCCCCCACCCTTGGGGCTGTTCCCTTGCAGTTTTCCTTCATTCCTTGCTTTTGAGGTCCTATCATGTGAATGCATCCTACGTTCACCAAAGTCCAAATCCAACCTCATAGACCTGTTCCTCCCTTTGAACTGACCATTTTCCCTTTTTACCTATCCCTGTTCCGGTGCACGGTTCTCGCGTTATTAATTTTTGAAGTATTTTGCGCCAATTAGCCGGTTTTCCATGTGAACGCACTTTGCTTACTTCGGAACCATGATCTGATGTCATAGCCATGACAAACACTTTTCCCTTGACATTTTTCCTTTTTACTCCGAGTCATTCCGATACATGGTTTGTCCAATATTAATTTTCCGGTTTTTTACGACTTTTTCGTGCGTCTTTTTGACATTTTTCCATGTGAACCTGCCCTGTTTGCATCGGAATTCCACTTTGATTTGACAGCCGTGTTCTCCGTGACTTTCCCTACCTTTTTTCTTTTTCCTCCACCCTTTTTCGACTTTCGGATTATTACTTATTAATTTTCAATGAGTTTTCGAGTGTATTTTTGGAGTTTTTTGCATGTGAACCCCTCCTACTTCCACCGAAACTGCGGTTTAACGTGATAATCCTGTGTCACTCCTTCCTGCGGCCATTTTTCCTTCTTATTACATGTCATTCCGGTGAACGGTTCGTCCAATATTAATTTTCGATCCCATTTTCAGGTTTTTTTTGGGTTTTTTCCACGTGAACGCATCTTATCTTAGTCGGAACTATGTTTTGATGTGATAGGATTGTCGGGCACGTCTTTCTGCACAGTTTTCCTTTTTTTTGCACCTCATTCCGATGCACGGATCTTCAGATATGAATTTTTACTTGAGTTTTTTTGTTTGTTTTTTTTGTGTTTTTTGCACGTGACCGCCCTTTACCCCTCCCGGAACCTCCGTTGCATATTTTTCATCTCTTCCCCGTGCCGTCCTGCCCACTTTTTGTTTTTACATCCTTTCGTTTTGACGTCCGGATTGGGAGTTCTTAAATTTTCTTTATTTTTTATGTGTATTTACGCGCTCCGTCCCGCACGTGAACACGCCTTTTTCAAATTTACGCGTTTTAACGTGCCCCGATTGTGTCCGCGTGCCCCATCGCGACGTTCCGGCGCCCTTTCAATCCTGTCACGGCAAATTTTTTTACCCCGCCACGCGCACGCGCGCGGGACGGGGGGTACGCCTCCTTTTTGGGTCCCTACCCCTAACCCTAATCCCTAACCCTAACCCTAACCCCTAACCCTACCACTAACCCCTACCCCGCCCACTACCACTAACCCTAACCCTAACCCCTAACCCTACCACTAATCCCTACCCCGCCCACTACCACTAACCCTACCCTACCCCACCCACAACCCTACCCCACCCCATGATCCCCTTTACCCTACCCTTCCCCCGGGCACTCCCTTGGGCACCCCCCCATGGGCGCCCTTTTCCCCCCCACACCCTTCCCTATCCCCCTACCCTTACCCTTCTCTCTCCCCGACCCCTTCCCCCCCCAACCGCCTCCCTCCCTCTCTCCCTTCCCTCTGCGTGCGTGCTCCCCCCCTCCATATCCTTCTTCTTCACCCTCCCCTCCTCCTCCTCTGCTCCTTCCTTCTCCCTGTCCTCCCCTCCTCCTCCTTTGCTCCTCTCCTCCCTCCCTTGTCAGCGACGCCCCTCCCTCCCTTCGTGGGCCGCCTCCGCCCTCCAACCTGTGAGACGACCTATGCCCTCCTCTGCCGCCTTGTGGCCCTCCTACCTAGCCTCGCCGTGGAGTCCTCCCCGCCCACGCCTGCCACCTCGTGCCCCACGCTGTGCCACCCTCCACCTCTGCTAGCCCCGCGCCCTCTGTCCTCTCCACCGCCTGACGAGCCCGCCGCCCTCTGTTGGCCGCCGTCACGCCGCCTTCCGCCTTCCGCCCCTGCAGGCCGCCGACACGCTGCCCTGTGGCCGTTGACCTCCCTCTCCTCCCCTCCTTCACGTGCCACCTGCATCACCCACACCCCCCACTAGCCCCCCTTCCTACCCATCATAACCCCACCCCCATTAACCCCCCCACTAAACCCCTTTCCCACCCATCCCCCTACCCTTCCCCCAACACACACATAACCCCACCACCTCCCTTAATCCTTGTTCCTGCCCCCCGCACCCACTACCTCTCTTACTCCACACTAGCCCCCTTTCATACCCCATTCCCACACGCACACCCCCCACCACTCACCAGGCCCTCTTTCCCTCCACCTTTGCACACACCCACCCCCCCTATCCTTCTGTAAGTCCGCTATCCTACCCCAGCAGCCTCGCAGCACCTGACCCCTCCTTAACCCCCTGACACGCGACACCTCGCCCACCGCCCATCCACACGCCGGATTTCCTTCGAGACGTCGACACGCGTGCGGGTGTGTACGCGTGCGTGGGAGCTTGTAGTTGATCGTGCGGTTGTTCGTACGCGGCTCTGGGATTTTGATCGTTGGTTGCTGCCACGCAGGTACCACGCAGCCTATTGCTGGGTATTTTCCCAAATTTTTAATTCACATACCCGCAAATCTTTTTACAATTTAAAAAAAAAACAAAAAACAAACACAAACATTGAAAAATACAAAACAAATCATTAAAAACTACTTTCACTTCTGAAAAAAATCCAGAAAAATCTAGAAACCTTTCCGATTATTTTTGCAACCCATGGCCATATTTTTCTAAACCTGTAAATTTCAGAAAAAATATTTTTGCCTATTTTTAAAATTCCAAAATCTTTCAAAATACCCAAAAATATGATAAAAATTCATTAAAAATGCTAAAAAATTCCCAATTAATTTCTGAAAATTTCCTAACATTTTTCTTAACATTTTTATTTATTTATGGCATATTTTTCTCAGTTGTCATAATATTTCCTTTCACACCTAAATTCCTCACAAATTAAACTAAAACAAAAACAAAATATAAACAACACCTTTTTCATCCAAATACCAACTAACCGTCTAGAAAAAAATCCAGATATTTTTGGATTGAGAAGAGCGCATTCTTTGCATTTTCATACACCCACTACCAGGTATTTCCCTTTTATTTGTTATGTTTTTTCCAAAAAAAACAAAAGCTCTCCCAAAACCCACGGTTAATATAAAAATACAAAACCCAACCATGAAAAAACAAAACACACAAATAAACAATCCAATAATTAACATAAATGCACCCTAAACACCACCATAGCATGCGCATTTGTGCTAAAAACACATATTTTTTAATTCAAATAAACCTGTCGTTCACTTCGCACGCGCTACGTGCGCTATAGAGGCACTTTAATTTTTAATTAAAATGAACCAACCGTCACATGAGCACGCGCTGGCAAAAAAGCGCTCCACATCACCTTAATTTGTAATCAATGAACTTGCATTTAGAGACCCAGTCTGGGTATCGAAGTCCGGGATTCGAATTAAAGCACCGTTTTCATCTAATAATTGGTAATTAAATTTATAATAAGGAACCGTCGTTTTCTTGCTAAGGTTTATCACTTAATAAAAATTCACCCATTTCTTAATAATTTCTTAAAATAAACCTTTCATTAAATTAATTCCCCCTCACTGCACTTAATTCCCCTTTTTAACGAACCGTTTCGTGGGATGGGTATGCGCAGTCATTAGAGTTATTTCCATGGTCAAATACTGGTTTATCAACGATGTAGTCTTGATATGTGTCGGCTGTGGTATGATTTTGGTTTACTATCTTTGATACGGTTAAGGGTACGGTGTGTATTTTTTTTTTCTTTTCTTGCCTGCTACGGGGTTCTGGGTGTTTGTCTGATGCATAGCATGAAGCTTTCGGTCGCATATGTCTCGAGGTCATGTCGAATTTTTTCTAGGCTGTGGTTTGCTTGGGGTTAGTTGGTCGAGTCATGTTTTATTGTTTTGGTTGTTCTCTTACCCTTGGATTTTTGTCTGTTGCTTTGCAGGCATTCTCCTTGATTGTCTGTGTTTGTGGTGTGTGTGTAACCATCTGAATGGCGCCTTCTCACGCTCCTCCCCCTATCCAGTACATCCCATTAGTTAGTAGAGATTACTCTTCCCTACTTACTTTTGAGCCTCTCACGAAGGCGGGACTCGCTGCTTTTGTGACTACCTCCTTTCCATTGCTTCCAGAGAATCCGTCGTTATGTGATGAGTTTCTGGCCTCTTACAGCAAGAAGACAGGACTAGTCCAGGGAATTTCTATGACTTTGACACCTCGAGGCTTAGGGAAGGCTCTGTCTCTTCCCTCCAAAGGTGAACCTTTCGTTACCACTCGTCAGCTTTTCTCTAATGAAGAGATTCTGAAGCTGTTGCAAAAGCAGACAAGGGAAATGCTAGATGTTAAGAAGGTGATCAACTCTTTAGGAGTTTCCTTTTCTATGATCACTGAACACGTATGAAAGATGATCTGTCAGTTTCTCCAGGACAGGTTTATGCCTGCCAAAATGCCATCCCAGTACTTGTCCAAAGAGCTTTTTACAGCTTCCAGGATGGTGTTGAAAGGAGTTGCTATTGATTGGAGCACTTACCTCCTCACTAAAATGGATCAACATTTCGTCAAAGTCACCCGGGGTAATGTTAACAATGTCACATATGGATCATATTTGTCTGCCTTCTTGACCTATTCAGGTTTACAGAAGACTGTGCCTCCACCTCCTCCATCTGATCGAGTACCTCCTCCTCCACCTTCCGATGAGTCAAAACCCATTGACATAGAGGATGATGATTCTCCGCCTCCCCTAGTCATCCAGCGCAAACTCTTGAAGCGGGTAGCGGATAAAGCTCCTTCCGTACTTCCTTCAGTACCCATCCCTGCTACCTCTGGCAGTGATCTCCCTAGGTATCTCACTTGTCATAACATGTTCAGAGCACATCGAGAAGGATCCTTGGACATCTCAGTTCCCTCCCTGCACAATCTAGTCTCAGGAGATGCAATTCCTTTCCTCTGTAAAGATATTCACAGCTCCATTGAGTTGTCAGTGACAGCTTGTGTTCAATAGCTGTACGCGTCTTTTTATGAAGAGCTCATGCAGTCTAAGGACCAGTTGCATAAAGCAACATCTGAGTTAGCTTCTGCTAAGGATACCCGCGCAGATTTGTTTAAGCAAATGGAACAACAAACCCAACTGGTTGCCACCCAAAGAGATGAGATCTCTTCTTTGAAGATTCAGTTACTAGAGGCTCAATCCCAGGTTACTAGCCTTTCAGAGGAGAAGGAGAGGATGTCCAGAGAAGCACATGAGTTCCAAGCTATCTTAGATGACAAACTTTCAGCTTTACAGATTGCTAATGACACAGTGGCATACCAAGCCTCTCAAATCCAGCAGTTGCAAGATCAACTGGCAAAGTCACGCTCTGTTCCTCCAAGCCCTAATGTTCCCTTGATTCCTTCTCTTTCACAGCAGGACTTGGCTGCTCTTCAGAGAGAGGCTACCTTGTGTCCTTTATTCCAAGATAAAGTGGAAAGATTGCAGTCCAGAATGGACTTGTTATGGTCTACATTTGAACAGTTTCAGGAATATGTTTCACCAGACCATTCTTTCTTTGTCCACTACCACTTACAGAAGTTGGTCTTCTATATGAAGCTTTCCAAAATGGATTTACCTCTTCCAGAGGATGGATGGAGTGGGGCTTGGTCTGCTGAGTTGTTGACAGAGGTAGTAAGGATGGTGTTTGAAGATTCTGTCACGCCAGATACCATGTTGATGTCATACATGTATCTATGAGGAGACTTGTTAATTCTAGATGAGGTGGATATGGCATAGTATGTGGGGGATGTGGTATTACAGGCTGTTTTGTATGTCAACCATTTGGAGTTGCGCATAGCTGACATGTTTCAGGGTTACTCCTCCAAAGTGGGTGATTGTCATGATAATTCGTGGCATCCCATGATTGATTCTATGGTCCTGAATCAAAGACAAAACACAGCTCCTACCTCTGCCTAGAGTACTAATCAACTGAGGATGGATCTCTTAGCCTATCTTTCAAAACATAATCCATTTGATTCTTCCTTCTTTGATGCCTATCATCGACGATCTCTCTTAGGACCTTCTGTTCCTACCCTCCTCTATTACCAACAAATGGCTCACCGCTATGCTCTATATCTTTCCCTTTGTCAATCTAATTCCACAACTATTTTACCCCTTCTTTTCCAACCTTCATCTTTCCCTCAAATTCCCATTTTTACATACTGTTCCTTTATTGAGGATAGGGTATTTTCCCCTTCTCCACTCTATTCTTCTCCATCCATTCATGTACCCTCTACATTTCCTATTTATCAGTTAACACCCTTCCTTAGCGGTTCCCTCCAAATTTCTGCCACTCCTTCTTTAACCTTTTCTTCCTTTTATGATTTTTCCTATCCCTCCCTTCATCCACTTTTCCTTATTCCATTACCCTCTCCTAACACTTCTATATCTCAACCACCTCAGTTGGTTAGTGACTGTGACGGGTTTGATAATCAGATTTCCAGAAGAAGGGGATGGAGTTCGGATGATTCCCTCACAGGACCTCAGATCAATTGGCCAGTAATTCCAAGAGAATGGACAGCTGCCAGTCAAGCTTATCAAAACTATGTTCATTTTGCTCAACAGTATTCACAGTCTGCGGATCCTTCAGTGAGATTAACTGCTCACTTTGCTTGGTACCTGGCGTATATGCATAGGTACCCTCATAATGATTCCAAGCCTATTCCAAAGTTGTGCATGAATGTCAATGTGAGCATTGATTCCCAGCAGCTGGATATATTGTATTTTCATGCCCTTTGTTTGCCTAGCAGATACCTGGTCCTGTTGGAAAGGATGTGTTGTCTTCAGTTTTTTCAAAATCCTCCCAAAACCTTTGTAGATGAAGCCTTGTCTATGGATCGTTTCCGACAACATCAATCTTTCAAGAGGGATTATCTTCATTGATACCTTTCCAATGTATGGTGGATGCTTTTTAATGAAAATCTCTCTTTTTGGAGGAATCATTCAAATGGTTGTGTTGTGTATTAGTGTTTGTGTTGTGAGTTCATTTATGTAAAACGAACGTGGTGGTTTCCTATTGGATTGGATCGTGTATGAGCTACATTTTGGAGATTTGTGGTGATGGGGTCGTGGTTTCAGAGTTGAGACTGATGTTGATGAAGAAGAAGAAACCTCTTATATCCTTTATAAATTTGTTGTGATTTTTTTTAGTTTGATAACAAGTGTTAATGAATAACGGGTTTTCCTTTCTTTGTATTTTTATATCAGAAACAGGTTAGAAGTTGGGGTCGTAATGGATGGATTCTTTTTGAGAAGAGATATTGACGATTAAAGTTGCGATTTTAAATGCACTTGTATTCCCTTTTTCTTGGGTCGCGAGGACGCTTTCTTATTAAGTGTGGGGATATGTTGAGTGTTGAAATGACTTGTTTTTTGGCTGATTTTTGTTGTTTTTGATAACTGAATGGTTGATTTTATGAGATGATTGATGGGTTTGGAAGTGGTTTGAGAGTGTTTTGGATGATATTGATTATTTTTTGGAAGTTCATGATGTTTATTGGTGGTTCTGTGATGTTCTGATAGGTTCTGATTGGTTCTATATACCTTCTGTTTTGTTTTGTTTTGGTCTATTTTGTTCTGATTGTCTTCTGTAAGGAGGGATGGAGTATTGATTGATGAAGTTTGAGATATTGTGAAAGCTTATTGAATGGTTTGTGAAAGTTTGGAATGGTTTGAGTATGAGTTATGTGGTTTTGATGACCTTTTGTAACCTTCTGTAGGTCTTCTGTAGAGCTTCTGTCTCTGTTCTGTTCTGTTCTATACTGTAGCTGTTCTGGTATTGTTCTGTGACTGTTCTGTATGCTTCTGTATGTGTTCTGATGGATGAGAGTGTAGCTTGGGAAAGTTTTCTAGCCTTGGAAAGAGGTGAATACAAGTGCAAAAGAGCTGAAAGAAGTGGAAGAAGTAGCTGCTGAAGACTCAAGTGAAGATTAGAGTGAAGTGACAGTAGTGAGCTATGAAAGGATACTGTAGTGGCTCTGGTGACTCTTCATATCAGACATACCTCTTGGAAGGGGTATCCACGACCTAAGAAGGATTATTGAGTGTGATTTTTGAGAGATTATAGTGAGGATATGATATATTATTGATGGAGAGAGAGAGAGAGTCAGAGATAGCCAAATTTACTCAAATAGAGTGATTGTATATGAGAGATTGAGAGAGAAGACTATGAAGACATTGAAGATGAATACTATGTGATGTATTTCCATTCAAAGATGGTGTATTACTTTGCTTTCTTTGTTCTATTGATGGATTTTGTAAAGATATTGAAGAATATGATTGATTCTATCAAATCCGTGGGAGATCTACATGATGTTGTATGAAGATTTGTTGTGCTTGGTGTTCTTTTCTTCTTTGTGATCATATGAAACATGATAAACAAGCTTGTTGGTGTTACAAGATAGATTTTCTTGCAAGAGAATTCCATTTTCCTTGGTGTTCCTCTAGGGGCTCCATGTTTTTTCCACTTCTTAGTATTTAAAAAATGGGAATTGAAAGATTTTCAAACTCACTAATATTGTGTTCACAAGGCATTCCACAATACCCTGCAGCTTCCGTGGCTTACTTCTAATCTCATAATCAGATTCCTACAAAGTGATTAACCACTTTGCTAAACAATCAAGCAGTTGTAGCTTGTTCAACATCAATCTAAGCCCCTCCACCTTCGTATAGAAAACTATATTCTCATAGAGAATGTAGTGCTTGAATTTTTTAGTCGCAAATACCATTGCAAGGCACAAATTTTCCATGTAGGTGTAGTTGATTTCTAATATCCCAACTTCTGACTAGAAAAAGCAAATGGATAATACCATTTTCCCTCCCAAATTTAGGATAAATAGCAGCTGATACTATTCATGGTGGCTACTGAAAATATGTAGAATACTTCGCTCCTTTTAGGTGCTTTTCAAACCGGTGCTTTTACTAGCTCCCATTTCACATCATCAAAAGCTACCTTACAAGGGCCACTCCATTCAAATAGACCACTAAAGGATAATAGATTCATTAGTGGAAATGTTCTTTTTTCCAAGGCATTTATGAATCTCTGATAATACCCTACAGATGACAAAAGTTGTGTACTTTCTTCTGGAGTGCATGGCAGACTCATAGCAATTATGACCTTGATCCTTTTAGGGTCAATTGTAAGGCACTCCAAAGACGCACTTTTGTGGGTTAAGAGCTATGCAAAATTATCTGCAGTGCTCAAAACAATTTCTTAAAATGATCAACTACCTTTCTCTTATGGTGGCTACCCGAGGTCATCAATAAATACTTTCGACTCATATGGGGAGATGTCACCAAAGGTCTTGTCTATTGTTCGTTGCCATGAACCAGGTGCATTGCATAAACCAAAGGCCATCACATGGTACCCAAAGGTACCAAAAATAGTAATGAAATTTATTTTCATCTTATCTTCTTTTGCAATTGCAATCTAGTTGTATCATGTAAAGCAATCCATAAACAAATATATTTCTCTACTCGTTAACTAGTCCAAAATCTGGTCAATAAAGGGCAATAGGTAGTAGTCCTTAGTTGTTTGCTTATTCAGCTCTCTAAAGTCTATGCAAAGCCGAATTTGATTATTTTTCTTCTTCTTGATAAAAACCAGTGAACACCATTCAGTGTGCTGAACATGGAAGATCAAACCATCTTGTCACAATTTCTGTAACTCCTCAAACAGCCTGTCTCTCATTTCGAAAGGCATATGCCTTACTTTCTAACGCACATGATGGCTTCCTTTCTTTAGAGGAATGGTATGAACAACTAGGCTAGGAGGAATACCTCTCAGCTCATCATAACTTTAGGCAAAAATGTTGCGGAACTCTTGGATAAGGGACACATAGTCCTTCCTTTCTTTCACATTGAGCATGGACGCTAATTTAATTGGCCACAGATCATTTGGTGTACCAAGATCCATCTCAATCACATCCGCATCTCTTATTCGATCTTGAGCTTCTATTGGCTCATTCAAAGTTATTTGATAGATGTCCTCTGTAATGGACCCTTCTTTTGATTCATCACTTGACGAAGTCTCACTAGTAGATAGATCTTGTAATGTCTCTAATTCCATAGAGGATAGAGGATCTCTCTCGCTTTGAGGAGACTCTAGGTATGTATCTACTATTGCATGATTGGCACCTCTATCGAAAATCAAAGGACCAGTAAGTATATCCACTTGACAATCGAATTGCAAGATCCATGGCCTTCCTAACAATATTTGATAGCTTGGTCGTCCTACAAACCTCATAACCCTAAAGTCCATAGTGCAATCCACACTCTCAATGGTCACAAGGACTTTGGTAATACAACCTTCAAGTTGTCTCAAACTATCATTAGCCATTCGCAAAATTGTGGAGGCATATTTTTGGATTGCTAGACCCAACCTCTCCATCAATTTTGAACTCATGATGTTAACAGATGATCATGTATCTACAATAGCATGATCCACTAGTATTCCATCAATGTAGGCTGCAACCCTTGGGCACTGTTTTTTAGCATGCTCCCACCAGTCATCTCCTACTCACACTATGTCCAAAGGTTCCACAATATACCTAATACGCATGATCTTTTTAAATTCCTTGCGCACTCCTAGAGACAGCTTAATCAATTGCAAGAGATTCACGTCTGGTTTAACTTCACAAAGAGAGCTTGCCAAATTGAAGTCATGATAATTTGCTAGAGCTCTCTTCTCTCACCAGATCATTCTCTCTTTTGGTCATTGAACTGGCTTTGGTACTTCCTTCTTAGCTTTTGCCTTTCTCCTTGGTAATTATTTATCCTTCTTGGCCTTGGCTTAACTCCTTATGGGTTTTAAAGGTCCCCCTTCCATGTCAGGGTTAAGGACTTGCATCCCTTTGTCATCTTACTTAGGGTTTCCATCAATAGGTATTACATTACCTTTTTAATCTTCTCTATCCTTTTGACCTCTCATAATGGCCCGTAGATTAGAAGCTTCACTGCCATTAACCCATACAGCCTCAATGAGGCTAACTCCACTGCCACTAGGTAGCTCTCCTACAATAGCCTTACCTCTTCGACGTATTTGTTTTAGCCCATCATCTTACTAAAGATTGCCTCCTTGCGCACAATGGTTAATAGGACCTAGCTATCTAATGCCTTGCTGGAGAGAGCTAATCTTACTCCAACAGGTAGCAACCAAATGGTCGCACTTCCCACAAATATTGCATAACATTTGGGCAATTTCTAGGGTACTGTTGGCCGCCACACCATTTACAACTAAATCTTGAGGGTGCACCCTCTTCAGGGCATCGACTTCCTATCAGATTTTGTTGTTTTTTAAGGAAACTGACATCAATAGCTATTTGTTGATATTGTTCAAAAATCATGTCAGTGTAGTGCTTCATTATATCCTTAACTTTGTTGAGGACATTCGATGCACTTGACTCATAAATAACCATGATTGTCTATTGGTTGTTCCATTGGCCTAACAATTTGATTGGACATTGGTTAACACATGTTCACCAAAGCATTACCAATGAGTACAACATATTTCTCCAACAACATTGATCTCACAATCTCATCACAAATTCATTCACCCTTATCGAGTGCTTCTACACAAGTATAGGATTTCAATGCACATGTAAAGGTGACTGAATGTTGAAAAAGACCTTCATGCTCCATCTTATCAAAGCATTTTAGAGATTCATCATCATGGCCATTTTGTGCATATCCTGCAATCAGTGCACGTCATGAGAATCTATCCATGAACAATACCTTCATCAGGTACTTTTTGTGCTTTTTCAAGAGCACCACATTAATTAGCATACATAGTTATTAAAGTGCTTGTAGCATAGGGGCTTCTTTCAAGTAAGTGCCGTTTGCAAATGTCCTAATGTAGCCTTGTGCCCTTGAATAGATTGGTCTTCTTTTCACAAGCCTTCAAAAGTCCCATAACATGAGCAGTCTCCTCTCAAAAGACAGCTCCTTTATCCTCTTGAGGCTCCACTTTGTTCAAGTCAAGTATTGACATTGATTCATTTTCCTTAGTTCCTCAAAAACCTAGGTTGGATTGTACTGGCAATCCAATCACAAGGCCTCTATTGTCACTTTGTGCTTGAAATCTAGAGACCTTTGCATTGGCATGTGGTTGCAATGGGGTGAGAGAAAAGGCTGTGTCTCTATGATAGCTCATAATATTTCATGTTTTGCAAAGGTTGAATACGTCATGATGAGATATATCAGGGAAAACTAACTTACGGTTGTAATTTTGTTGTTACAATGAGAGATCTTTGAAGTATTGCATCCATAATGACTCCATCTTCTCTTTCTTGATATTTGATTGAATGCAAAGGCAAGCTACCAATTGCAAGACCATCTCTCTTATTGAGACTTGTAGAAATGCTACTGGTAAGAATGATGATCTGATTGATGATAATGGTGAATCATGATGATGATGATACCTCCTCTCCTACATATCTAATTGCAAGAAAGGATGGAGAGAATTTGTCTACTATCAAGCCATGAGGTAGCCTATTGATGGTATAGTATGCATTAACCTAAAATCAATGACTCCTTTTTTGGAGGTGACTAAGTATTGTATTATTATTAATGGTGTAAAAAAAAAATCTTTGGGTTACAAAATCGGAAGCTGTTTGGCTAGCTAACTTAGCTCATTATTGCTAAAGTGATTCTCTTTACAAAGTCCCCTAAGATAACACCAAGTGTTTGGCCATATTGCAGCCTAGAAAACTTGCCCATCTCCCTCTCCTAAGAGGAGTTTAATGTGTGCCTACCATATCTCACATTGTGCAAATCACCTAGTTATGTTAACAACAAAAGTTTGTGGGCTGTGATATAAAATTTTGGGTTGTAAACAGTTAATCCCCGTTGATACAATTTGGAAAGAACCTCCCTCTAAATATGGGGGGCATGGAGACCATCGCAGAACAAGTGTGAAGACGTTTTCTCTCCTCCACAGACACATAGGCCATCTAAAATACCTCTATTCTTTAATTTTTAATGTATAAAAAAACACCTAAAATGAGTTTCCAACCAAATACTCTATCTTTGAGAGGGGCCCTAATGTTCCAAAGATGAACAAGTACTCCCTCAATCTCAACATCTAACAATTCAATGCCTTAGATTCTGCAAATGTGGCTAAAGTCAGGTATGCATCTTAACAATAGCTTCCTAACATGAGTGGAAGACAATGATTGGTTGATCTTCTTGCCTTCTCTGCAGAGAGAGGGGGTGTTATCCATACTAAGATGCAATTTACTACTACACCATTCTACCACTTCTATTTTGACCACTATCCATGATAGTTTACAAGGTTGAGTGAGTTAAGATACCTCTTGATTGCCCTCCTCCAACACTTCTAATCTACCTTGATGTAGCCAATGCCTAATTTTAAGGACTTCTTTTTTTCCAAGATCCACAACTATTAACTCATAAAGTGGGCCACTTTACTCAAGATAGTGAGCCACTTAACTTGAGTAAAGTGTGGCTAATTTTTTGGAGCCATGCACCACCTTGCCACACACCATTTTACTAGCATATGCCCTAAAGGGCAATGCTAATAAAATTGCAAGGAGAGGGAACAACAATGGATGCTTCACCTCACCTGACAAAAGCACATGTGTTGCTTATAATCCTCAAAGTTGGAAGTTGTCTGGATTTTAATGTGAACACAAGGTAAAGGATGGATCTAGTAACAAGCTTGCTCACAAGTCTTATGGGCCCTACACGAACTTGAAGCACATTAGAGACTTGACATATAGATTGAAACTGCCCTCTTCTACTAAGATTCATAATGTATTCCATGCTAGTCAGCTCAAGCCCTTCTATGGTACTCTTGTAGATACAATTGATGAGCTACCACCTATAAATAAAGGTCTTATCCAATGCATCCCTGAGACGATCATAGGTCAGTGTGAGAAGAAGTTTTGGTCTCATTCTATCATTAAATATTTGATTAAATGGAGAGGTTTGTTGCCTGAAGAAGCTTCTTGGAGGCCTGAATCTATAGTAGACGAGTTTCCTTATCTACGGGATGCATTGATGGTGGTTGAAGTATAACTAAATTGGAGCTAATTGTTGTTATGGAGCAAATAGGGTCTTGACAACAATTTGTTTTATAATAGTTTTTATTTTGCCAAATTTTTAGAAATATACCACCTACATAGGGTCAAAGTACTCCTCGAAAGCTATGTTGTGACATATGGCACACTTCATTTGGAAACTTTTACGCAAAGTTATGGCGCCATATTTTGTTGAGCAGGGTCTATTTTTACATGAAGCTGTCCTCTCATCCTTGAGATTATTTCTTGAAGACTTATAGACTCAAAACTCTTTTGATGAAGACATCAGGATCATGTATACAACTAATGGCCTTGAGACAACAATCATGGTTCTCAACTATGGAACTTGAGGCTAACAAGTTATAACGTATATTCAATCTTTCATTCATTTCCATACTTTGTATAGCTAAAATCAAAGTAGTACTTTGTTTCATCCATCCTTTCCAACATTCTAAGTTTGTTTTTATGGGCAAAAACCTTTGGGAAATGATGGATTGTAAGAAGCTGGGAATAAGATTTACTTTAGTGCGGATTTATTGATAATACCTTGTCACATTGATATAGATATAAAAGGGGTGAGACCTGTATATTTTCATATATTTTAAACATTAATACATTTACTCTCTCTTACCTCACCTCCTTGTTCACAACTTCTATGGCTTCTCTCTCTTATTTCCTAACTTTCACCATTTTCTCTCTCCTCTTCACCCTTTTCTCTCTCCTCCGCTCTTCTTTCTCTCACCTCTCACTTCTCTCCTCCTTGACAATAATTTAGTAAATTTAATGATAATCAAGTATTATCAAATAGAAGATAGCTCACATTCCTAATTTACAAGAATTTGCACATTTAATTTTTGAACAATTTGCACCATGTCAACACATGTACTTTGAGCATTTTGGATGAATGAAGGTCCTTGTACGTTGATGCACTCGTGTGGGGTCATGGCACTCTGGAAAATGTGTTAGAGTGTACGAAGGTCCAAAATATCATAATTAAATAATAGCTTGCCCTTCTTTCCTCCCCTTTTTGCATTAAGGATCCCCCTCCCTCGCCCAAGGGAAAGAAAAGACAAATCATTTGTTTGCTTTTCTTATTGCCCAAGGCGGCCACCAAGGAGGGGGACTAGGGGCAACAGGATGGGGAAGGAGAGGGGATTCTCACAATGCAAAATAGTTAGAGAGGGTTCACTTGTTGTGTGTGGGGGTGTCCCTTGATGCACGACCACCCTTGAGGGTTCCCACCCCTTTCTTTCTTTTAGTTTCTAAAATTTTGCTTCTTTCTCTTTGTGCTCTTATATATATATATATATATATATATATATATATATATATATACACACTCTCTCTCTCTTTTTTTCTTTTATAAATAAAAATGTTTCAAAAAAATGTCTAAAACTTGCTAAAAATCAATTTTTAATTTGAGAGAATCAAGAATTATTTTTGACATAATTGTTTATGTAAATATTCTTATTAAATTCAAAAAAATAAATAATATTTAATTAATCCAAAAATTTGATATAAAATTAGAATATGCTTTTAAATATTAAAAAATAAAATAGATAGAGAAAAATAATATAGAGTTAAAAAGTATACATAATTAAAATAAATAAGAAAAAATAGTAATAAATAAAAAAATTGAGATAAATTATCATAATCAAAATAAATAAAAATAAATTATGATAATTAAAAATAATTTAATTTAATTTAATTAGAAACAATCCATAATTAAATCCTAATAAAATATTTTCTGCAAATTGTATTGCTAGCCTTCATCAAATACTAGCCATGATTTGAGAGATAGAATAAGAAGAGAACAAATCACACAAGAGAAGAAAGCTCCAAAATTTGCATGACACAAGCTTGGGTATAATCTTTAACCAAAATAAAGGAAACTTCTTTGAGGCCTACTTCTATTTTTGGATGAGTTTTCGTATTTATTGGATGCATTAATAATGGCTGAAGCATAGCTTTAGATGCATTTGAGTAGCTAAAAACATAGTACTCAGTTCTGTCTATCCTTTCCATCTTTTTTTTTAAAAAAAGGGCAAAAACCTTCAAGAAGAAATGAGTTATAAGAAGTCAAGAAAACATATTATTTAATAGGGTTTTAGTAATAATACATTGTCACATGGACACAAATATAATAGGTGTTGAGACATGTAATTTTAATCACTTTTGCAAATAATACAATTATTGTTTCTCATCTCACCTTCTTGTTCACATCTTTCATGTCTCCTCTCTCTTCTCTCGTATCTTTCTAGTATTTCTCTCTCCTATTTTATCTCTCTTGTGCACTCTCTTTTCTCACCTCTCAGTTGTCTTTCAATATATACATACAACAACATCAACAATTACAATAGCAAGATTCTAGAGGGTCAAAATCCAAGAAAGCTTTCAAAGAAGAATATTCCTTGAATATTTAAGGGTCCATAAAAAGACCTTTGTCAGTAGGATCTTCCTTGAATAGGTTTCTATTTTAGACTATTTATCTTTCTTTTTACCCACATCAAGGATTTTTTTTACAAGATCTACTTTATCATAAGATTCTATTACCAACATTTTTTTTTTAAAATTTGCATTGCATTTTTCTTTTTGATCAATGGACATTGTTTTAGTACATTTATAGTAGCAAAACCCTTGAGCATACAGTTCTCTAGTCTTGTCACTAGTTAGGTATCTTGCTAGAATAGCGTGAGACAAAATTTTCCCACATAATCATTTAACTTGCAATCACGGTCTAGTTCAACAATAGATCCGGCATGTTGGTGTCCATGGTGATTGCAACACAAATGTATCAATGATTGCATTAGGTCTTCTTGAACTACTATATTAACCATGGTAATCAAACCAATCAAGATTTTCTTGTCTTCTAGATGAACTAGGTCTTCTTCCAAAATGAGATTGCCATAAAGATTTGTGAGAGCCTCTATAGTACATTGATATACCACTTTAGGAACATGATGCATTAAATGTTGTGCAAGTACCCATTCTATCATAACTGCATCAAATACTTCTGGTGTCATCATAGTATCATCAAAAATCATAAGCGCACATGCCAATATACATTTCATGTTAGCCATTTGAGCATCTGGCTTGCTCAATTGAATTTTTTTTGTGATACTTATGATTATAGCAAAGATGCCATTAAAAATATTTGCCAAAGCACCCATGGCATTTGCTTGTAATGCTTTATCAAAGTTTCTCTACATAGATTCTATGAAGCTGCTACTGTAGCACTTATCAAAAGAGGTATTTCACCATTATCATATAGACACCACCTTAGCACTTATGATGTCAATGAGAGGGCTCTCAATGCATGTAGGGTGTTTCCACGATATTTTTTCCATAAAACACTATCTAAGTGGTCATAGATTTCTATGAAGGTGCTACTGTAGTACTTATCAAAAGAGGTATTTCACCATTATCATATAGATACCACCTTAGTACTTATGATTTCAATGAGAATGCTCTCAATGCATGTAGGGTATTTCCTATGTTTCATGATATTTTTTTCCATTAAACACTATCTAAAAGACCACTTTAACACACAAATGGGTTTAAATTGAGGCAAACCTCATGCTATAAAAACAACCATTACATATTCATGGACCTTCCCCTAATTTTCAGTAATGTTTCTCACCCTTAAACTAATTTTTTTCATTAGAAAATCTATGTTTCATAAATTTTTACCATTTATTTTAAAATTAATTACTATTTTTTTCTCATTTTTAAATTTATGAAGCTTATATGGATTGTGATCTAGCATTATATTCAACATCACTCCATAAGAACACCATTTGAACCATTAAAATCCATGAAACTATCATTTTTCTATTAAATCTTGCATTGGAGTTTTTTTTGTTTTGATTTTAAATTCCTAGAAATTACAGATTATTCTATAACTTCAAACATGTTGAGCATTTTCAATTATTTTCCATCACAAGAATGAAAGATTTACCATTAAATTCAATAAAATATAGCTTGTGCTATAATTTGCATACACACGATTGTATTTTGAAAAGGGGAAGTCGCTGATGCTCTTTTACGAACCAACACCCATTTTCCCTCATCCTCTCAGCCCATATGAACCACATTTATGGAGAGAGAGAATAAGGAGAGAGATATACAAAAATCTAAACTTTTCATTCAATGTGTCAAATATCACACGATTTAGAGCGAATCAAAGCGTCAAATTGTAGGATCTCATCCCTTAGAGAGGGAGGCATGATGCCAACACTTGTGAATTACTAAAATTAGCAAAAAATATGCGGCACAAAAAAATGTATGCCCCCTCATCTCGACAGATTTTCTTGAGTTTAAGGCTTCTTTTAACTAACAATAGTCTTTAACCTTTAAAAAAACTAGTTCATCCCTGTGCATTCACACTGTCCTACAAGTGGTTTCGGGTGCTAGACGAGGGGGAGGAACAAATAACCTTGGATTCCTGATCTGACTAGACAAGCAGCTTTTTGGAATCAAAATCTATTACCTATCCATGCCACTTACTTTTTGCCTTTTGGATCAAGTAGCTACTTCATAATGCCAAACCTTGTGGCGGCCATTGGATGGAGCATCAAACGCACTGCGATCAATGAATGGAGACTTGCATTGGATTTCCAGTGTTGAAATGCATCTAGACAAACATCAGCTCCTTGATCCGTGATCAATCCATTTTTTTCCAAAAATGCCTCTTTTACAACTCTTGTGCTTTAAATGTGGCTCTAAAATTCAACTCTCATTGGCGACCACGGGATAGGGTGACTCAACCCGTCAAACCCATGACTGATCCACACAAACATAAACCATAAATAGCATCAAGTTTCTTCAAATAAAAATACACAACAAAGCATAGAACACAACTCTCACCCTACCTCCTAAAAAAATCAAGATGTGAAGTCCACAAGGGATAGGCCAAGCATAGTCTGGCAGAGATCCGAAGCTCGTCACTAACCAATTGCTCCAACAAAAACTAGCTAAAAGAGCTATCAAAGGATTCATCTTAAGTGGTGGTCTGCCATGCCTACCTAACACCTAGGATAACTTGACCAAGAACTCCTACTAGGTGAGGACTCCTTTAGCCTAATCGATTGAAAATTATATATTTTTAATTTTTCCATATTTCTTATTCAATGTTTTATACTCGAGCATGTAAAAAGAAGGGAGCTAAATGTATTGTGACCTAAGGAGAATAGGACATTCGCCTTAGGTTCTGTCTCGGCACCCAAGAATCTATCAAAATCTTGTAAGGTGACACTAAATTATTTTTCCTTTCGCTCACTTTTATTTTTTCTCCAACCATCATTATTTATTTTTTGGCTAAATGCTACCCCATAGGGAGACAATGTATCAGCCCCAATCAATTAGATTCGTCCCCACAAACCTACCAAGCCTTCGCAAGGCAATGATAATCTGCTCTTTGGATGTTTTTATATTTGGAGTTTCTTATTTCAAGGATTATAATCCCTTTTTACACACCTCTGTATTATACATATTTCAAATGTATTCATTTTTTTTCTTTTCCTTCATTTGGTAGGCTTCCCTATCTACCTTACAACGAGTAGGGATTCCTAGAAATAGTTGCCTAGTAGGCTAGTAGAATAGGTTCACTAGGACTACCCTCAAAAAGAGTTCTTAGAGTGCCTCGCCAACATCTTTACAAGTGATTAAACCTCCCCAGACACACCTAATCTAACCCTAGACTTCTTGCCTTGAATGTCAATTTCCAACAAAAGAAATATACCCCACAAACATATACACATACAATATAAAGGGAAAGAAATCTTAAATAAAGGATATCACCTAGACTTGGCTACACGAAGCTTATGCACAACAAGAGGCTTCCTTTAGGTGCTCCCTCGAACTAGTTTAGGGAATCACTAAAACAAAACCCATTAACTACACCTGCACCAAATAAACAAATGGCCATCTTGGCCTAATGAGATAAATCATTTCACTACAAAATAAACGACCCTCTTGACCTAATAAAATGTAACCATGAAGTACACCATTCAGCAACCTACTATGTTGAAAGCAAACCCTTGGTCTCCACATAAATCTTATTGAAGTACAAAACTAGACTAAGGGGATGGTCATTGAACCACATATAACTTCTTATCCCAATCATGCTTATTTTCGAATATAGTCTTGGGTAAAATCCCCACAAGATACTTATTAGTATTCTTTACTTTCCCATTAGCTTCAGGTTTGTAAGGCATGGTTTTATTATTTTTAAACTTCAGAGCTTCTGAGTGAGATTTTTTTAGGTGGAAATCGAAGCTCATTGGAAGCAGAGGATATAGATTGGACAATTTTAAGTGGCTATGGAAGGCGGGATTTAGAAGCGCTTGAGAAGAGGAATCTCATAGTAGTCTTGGATTTTTAATAATTTTTCAAGTATCAAAATGAAGTGAATGAGTACCAGGTAGTGCAGGACTCCAAGATGGTCAAGCAAAATTTCTCAAACTTTGATTCGATCGCAGGACGCGCGAGCTCCACCCGAACAAAATAGGGTCACAAAGAGCAAAAAACAATGTGAAAGTAACTCAATGGGAAGGGGTGTGACCTTTGAGGCCTCCCCAAACCCCAAAAAATTGATGCAATGGAGGGCCTTTTTTTTGGGAAAAAAAACAACATGGGTACAAACGAGGTGATCAATAATGGAGGGGGGTGGCTGTAGAGCCTAAAAACAAGCATATGATCTGATTGCCCCAACCTCTTGCTCAAATTTTTTGCTCTATATCACTAGTCTCGACTCCAAAAATGATGGCCTGATCATGGAGATGCAAAATCAGCATTTCTCTCTCCTCTTGTGGACTGTTCATGTGGGAATTATTTAGAGAAGATCAAGATGGGGATCCGTTGTCCAGCTTAAACTATATTAATATAGGATCATGTTGATACTGGCGAGTGATGACCAATGCTATTTGGAGATCAATGGTAAGCCTGATCACTATGTGTAAAATCACTTTTTGAGACCTGAAACCCAAAAAATGGCGGTAAGCCTATTCTTTAATAGAAATTTAGATTCTTTTTTATATTTTATGGTGCAAATTTTGTTCATATGTGATGAAAAGTTGTTTGAAGCTTAGCTGTGATGTGTCTAAGGGCTGTGAATCATAAAATGTAAAACACCATCTCCGTGCATGTGAGTTATTAAATTTTGAAACCTGAAATGCATGTTTTAAGTGGAAAAATGATGTTTTTTTTGTTTCAAGTGATCAAAGCATATTCATATGGGATGATATTAAATGTGATAATGGATTAGAGTGTGAATTGATATCTTGAATCAAATAAATAAAAAATATAGCATTTTATATAAATAAAATAAGAAAAAATACCCAAAAAATGCTCAATTAGTACGAGAGGTTACGGATGAATTGTCTCATGACAAATGCAAAACATGAGGCTAGGAGCTTTGAGAGATAGACCTTGGGGAAGATGAAGTGGGAGACTTGTAGGATAGACCAATCAAGAAAATTTAGAAAGTGGAAGAGGAGGAAATGGGAGAGGATATTTTCAAAGACCAATGGTGACTTGTTTTTCTTGTGGAGAGATAGGCCATATAAGTACAAATTGTCCTTATCCATGTAGAGCAAGAGGGGATATGTATCCTTTACCTCAAAATCTTCCAAATAGACAAAATGGCTTTGGAATAGAAATAAAAGACCATACCACATCATACTAAGCTCCAAGGTCAATTGAAGAAGAGAATGGAAAAAGTGTCATTAGTTGTATTCTTCTAGAAAAACAAAGTAAGGAAAATAAAAAAGTTGATGTAATGCATGCAATAAAAAGGAGAGATATACAGAGAGAATGAACTCGAGACTAGGAATACTTGTGGTGCACAAATCGGATGATGTATGCATACGTAATGCGTACATAGTGAGTGCCGAAAGGTCCTCAAGAACAAAGAACTCTACTTTTTGCTCAAAAACCAAGAGAGAAAATTTGCACGACATGAAGCAAGAAGACTAATTGGGTACAATCTCCCCGCATGCCTTGTGTGAGTGCTCCACAAAGCATGTCTTTAATATATTATTCCTCTCCAAGCTCAAAAATAGCCCAAATTTACAATTAGCACGCTTTAGCTTTTGTGTTTACTTTTGTTCAAATAAAGAATAAAGTGGTTGGGTGCCCAAAGAGTCGGGTTGTATCCAAATACAATGTCCAATAATGAATATTTAAATCGTGTGCCCTTGCACATACAAAATAATAAACATATATCAAGCGCTTTAATAAATAAGCACATCAAAATAAATATTGGCACCACGCCTAAGATGCACGCCCATCAAAAATGATAATTTATTCTAAATAACTTGAATACATGCTATCGCCCAGTGCTTCCCCAGGGCCACCGCCACTTGCTCTACACATCAATTGAAGCATTCACAATTGTTAAAAAATAATAAAATTAAACCGACAAAAGTGAATATCTAGCAGTCTTCAGCTACAAAATAAATAAATTGTTTAGAACTCAGTCCTAACCTTAATTTATTACGAGTGTGCACTCTAAACTCATAAACGTCCATTAATTTAAATATGCATTTTGCAGAATCACCCGCTATGGAATCACCCACTTGCACATTAAATTAACGAAATGCCTCAAAAGGACAAGCATCCCCATCGACTTTTCACACAAGGAATCCACCTTGTGTACGAGCCCCGACAATAGATATAATTTTATGGAATCCACCGCAAAACCTCATGGAATCCACCGTGGAATATATCTCGTGGCATCATACCCCCGGGGTGGGATAGCAATTGTCCTCAATTGCTATTAGCTCAATGTGGAGCGAGTAGTGAGGGGTAATCACTTAGGTCACAAGCATACATCCATTGGGCCTCTTCAATAAGATGATTTTTAAATTTCACCAAATATCTAAAACATCTATGGCCGGTTCTAGTGGTCATAAAGTCGGTATCTAGAATAGTCTCATGTTCAAGGATTTTAGTTTCTTCTTCTAACAAAGGGGGAATTTCATAAACGGGATGGATAGGTAATTCGCCTTTGAAAGGTCGTAACAAACTAATATGAAAAGTGTTGTGGATTTTCCAGTGTTGGGGTAGTTCTAGTTTAAAGGCATTATCATTGATTTTGTGAATGATTTTGAAAGGTCTAAAATCTAGGAGCTAACTTTACAACAGGGTGTTTCTCAACACTTTGTAGTTTTCACTTTTCAACTTGTAACTAGACATAATCATCAATTGTAAAATTTATAGCTTTTTTTTAATTATTTTCTTGTTTAGTATATGATTGTTGGGCTTTCGCAATCATACCTTTAACTTCATCGAAAATAGTAGCATGCATGTGGGCAATATCATCAGCAGCTTTAACTTTGTTTGACAATGAAGTAAGAGATGTAGGCAATCTATATCCATAAATGATTTCAACATGTGCTTTTCATGTAGCTGTATGGGGTGTGTTATTGTATGCAAACTGAAGTAAATGCAAGTGTGTATCCCAAGTTTGTGGTTTTGAAATTGTGTATGCACGTAAAAGATCTAAGATTGTGTTGTTTGTAGCTTCTGTTTGGTCATTTGTTTCAGGATGAAATGTAGATGAAAAATCAATCTTTGTTCCTAAGTTACCAAACAAGGTAATCCAAAAATTATTGCAAAATCTAGAATCTTGATCAGAAATATTAACTTTTGGTAAACCATAGTTAGTAAAAACAAAATTTAGAAACAATTGAGTAGCTTGAGATGCAATTAATGTTTACTTGCATGGAATGAAATATGCATATTTGCTAAATCGATCTACAATAGTCTATATCATATCATGATTAGCCTGAGTGTTAGGCAGACCACTAATAAAATACATTGAAATATGTTCCTATGGTCTTTTAGGGATCTGTAAAGGCATTAGCAAACCATACTGCTTACCATGGTGTCACTTAACTCTTTGACAAATTAAACACTCAGATACAAAGTTAGAAACATCATATTCCATCTGTGACCAATAAAAATCTTCAATCAAAGTATGTAAAGTAGAAGTAATACCTCAATGGCCTTGATATGGGGGGCAATGAATTTCGTCCAACACAAAATATCTAAATGGAACAATTACACATAACTTTTTCTCATAAAACATAAATCCATCAGCGTAAGACAATGAATCAATTGGAATCCAATTATTGGTGATCAATTTATTCCAATTTTCTTGAAAACTAGGATCTTGGTCATAGGTATCTTTCATAGGGATAAGAGAATCAAAAGATATCACAAAGATATTATGAATAGTCGGTCTTCTACTTAAGGCATCAGCAACAAATTTTTCTTTTCCGGGTTGATATTGGATAAGTGGATGAAAACTTTGAATAAAAGCAACCCATTTAATATGACAGTCAGAGATTTGTGGCTGACTAAGGAGATGTTTGATACTTTTTTGGTCAGTTTTAATCATGATTTTAGATCCCATTAAATAGTGTTTCCATTGACATAAAGCTTGTACTACATCTAGGAATTCCTTATCATAAGAAGAGAACTTGAGTTCAGAGGGTTTAAGTTTGCAGTTGGAGTAAGCTATGGGATGATAATCTTGCATAAGGACAGCTCCTATTCCAGATCCACTAGCGTCAGTGACTACTAGGAAAAATGGTCTAGTAAAGTCAGAAAGTTGCAATACATGGGCATGAGTTAAAGCATGTTTCAGTAAATCAAAGGACTTTTGCTGATTATCGGACCAATGATACACAATACATTTTTTTAATAATTTTGTCAAAGGTAATGCAAGCAATGAAAAAATTCTCACAAATTTTCTGTAAAAGCTAGCAAGACCTAAGAAAGAACGTAATTCATACACATTTTTAGGTATCGGCCAATTAAAAATTGCTTCTATCTTTTTAGAATCAACTTTAATACCTTCAGATAAAACAATATGTCCTAAGTATCCAATTTGTGTTTGGAAAAATTCACTCTTTTCAAGGTTAGCATATAATTGATTCTCTTTCAGTAATTTGAAAACCAAAGATAAATGTTCATAATGCTCATTTTCATTCTTACTGAAAACTAATATGTCATCAAAGAAAATAATCACACAATGCTGATGCTTTAAAAAGATGTGTTTCATCATACGACTAAATGTAGCTGGTGCATTCATTAATCCAAAAGGCATAACTAGAAATTCATAATGTTCAAATTGAGTTCTAAATGCAGTTTTGAAAATGTCAGATGTGTCCAGTCGTACTTGATGGTATCCAGATTTAAGATCTTTTTTGCTAAATATTGCAACCCCTTGTAGTTTGTCCATAAGATCATCTACCCTAGGAATGGGATATCTATTTTTCACAGTGATTTTATTTAGGGCAAGATAATCAATGCACATCCTATAAGTGTTGTTTTTTCTTTTTAACTAATAAGATAGGTGCACCAAATGGAGAACTACTGGGTCTAATGAGTCCTCGAGTTAACAAATCTTTAACTTGAGTTTGAAATTATTTCTGTTCAATTTGATTATGTCGATAAGGTGCTTTACATGGTGGTTGAGAACGTAGAATTAGGTCTATTTTATGATCTTCGGGACATGTGGGTGGTAAACCAGGTGGTAAGTCAACAACAAAACAATTTTGAAATTGTGAAAGAAATTGTGTGTGCTTGGGATGCATCTTATTTTACTTAACTTCAATTTCATTCACCTAGATTAAATAAGATTTGCTACCTTTTCTTAATGCACGTTTAGCCTATGTATGACTAAGCAATGGAAAATTATCAAAGGTGTGCATACCATGCAATGTAATTGGCTTTCCATGAGAATGGATCTTCATTGAATGCGTAGAATAATCGATATCAAAATTATACTGATGACACCAAGGCATGCCTAGAATAATGTCATTGGATTGCAAAGGCACAACTAGGAAATTTCTACGTTCAACATAATCACCAATTTTAATTTCTAAGTCGTGCACTTCTTGTGTTCCATTGTATCTAGTGCTTAAGAATGCAGCCTTGATGCAATAATGAGTAGAAACAATATGTAATTTCAATTCTTTGACCAATTTTGCAGAAATAAAGTCATGTATACTCCCATCATCATGTATAACAATTTTTTCTTTACCATGCACAAAACATTTCATCATTAATAAAGAATGGGGATTTGGTATACCTGGTAAAGTATCTGAAGTAGTGCTGTTATGGTCATAATCTTCCGTAAAATCTAGCATTCCTTCATGGTCTTCATCTTCAATCGCTCCCAAATAGTTGATGTGAACAGTTGGCTTTTTGGATTAACAATTCGCCGCTAGATGTCCAGGTTGATGGCATTTGTAACAGACTATGGATTTGGATTTAGACACATTATTAGTAATAGCGAGAAGTTTAGGAATGGTTGAAGAGATGGCTTAGGATTTGGATTTGTGTTTGATGGTAAAGCAGAGGGTTGTGTCCAAGATCTACGGAATGAAGATGGAAGGAAACGGTTTTGATTGAATCTTCAAAAATTAGAATTGAATTGTTTTGTACTGAGTTACCATTGTTTGAAAATTATTGTGGTCGCTTCTCTCGTCCTCGAATCTTATCTTCAGTATCATGAGCCAATGAAATTGCATCTTCGAGAGTCATGGGCTTAAACATGTTCACTTCCGCATAGAAGTGACCAAGTAACCCAGACATAAACTTGCACTTATGAGTCGCCTCAAGTACATCTTCGAGCATTCATACTTGCAATAAAGCATTCCAAAAACGCTTGGTATATTGGAAAATGGGCTCGCGATCTCTTTGTTTCAAAAGATTCCACTGTTTGATTACTTTTTCGTGGAATTGTGGTGGAAGAAAATTCTGCAAAAATTTCTTTTGGAAAGTCTCCCATGTAGTAGGACAATCAATGTTTTTGTGGACAACAGTCCACCATAGGGATGCTCTATCCACTAAATGATTAGTGACACACTTAATTTTATCTTTTTCAGCATACCGTTCTTCATGGAAATAATCATCAAACTGGCTGATAAAAGAAAGTACAATCTTTCCATTGTGTGACTCATTGAAAGTACGAAATTTGAAATTTCTTTTACTTATCTTTGTTGCTTTCCAAATAGATTGCGCTTCAAGTGTCGCATTGATCATACGTCATATAATATCTTCATATTGCGGCCCATCTTGATTGGCAGTAGATCGTTGCAGACTGGCCAATTGAGTTTGCAAAGTTTGACATGCTCTTCATTTCTCTTGAAGCTGCATCATAATTAGGTCCAGTTTTTGCTCCATCGTTGGTTCCGCTAAATCACCTTCGGCCATAAAATCTTCCATATTTTGATCAGTCATTCTGCAAAATTTCAAACAACCTCACACACTCGAAATCCTGTTAGCGGGATGAGCGTAGCTCAAATTCGGGATTACAAGGCTTGCTTTTAAAAAAAAGTGGCTTTTGATTATCTTTCTTCTTCACGGCTATGGAAATTGATATCGGCCTTCTTCCAAAAATGTTGTCCATGTAGACTACATATAGCAATCTGTGTGCTGGAACTTAACTATGTCAAAGCGCAGGTGCGAACAGGGGCTTATGGGGAGGTTGAAAAACCAGTTCAGGATAATACGAGTATGAATGCCCGCTTGAGAGGAGGTTTAAACTTGAAAATTGGAAACCTTAGTAAGCTTAAAAACTTAAGCTTAAGAAAATCTTAATAACTCTTTTATTTTTGGAAATACATGACGTCGGGAGCTATTTGACGCCGCCATCGGATTGCAGTACATCCTGCCGCCACACTGTCGCCAATTTTCCAAGCTTAAGTAAAGCTTAAGCTCTTTTAAGCTCTTAAGCTTATCCTTAATGTGATTTACACTTTTTGATCTTTGAGATAAAAAACGACTTCCAAAGAGACTTCCCTACTAGTCCTTGGCTTCTTCCTGAGAGTGGTCCCTCGTGATCCGACTGTGTAGCAGAGGGGTTCTTCACCGCTAGGAACGCGCTCGTAGTATTGACGGATTGTCGCAAGACTGACTGTAGAGCTCGATCGTTCTAGGAGCTTTGCCTTCGTGCAAGATGGTAAGCGATTGGAAGCCCTTGATCTCAGCTTCGCTCTCATACCACCGGTGCGCAAATCGGATGTTGTATGCGTACGTAGTGAGCACCAAAAAGTCCCCAAGAACAAAGAACTCTACTTTTTGCTAAAAAACCAAGAGAGAAAATTTGCATGACATGAAGCAAGAAGACTAATTGGGTACAATCTCCCCCCATGCCTTGTGTAAGCGCACCACAAAGCATGTATTTAATATATTATTCATCTCCAAGCTCAAAAGTAGCCCAAATTTACAATTAGCACGCTTTAGCCTTTGTGTTTATTTTTGTCCAAATAAAGAATAAAGTGGTTGAGTGCCCAAATAGTCGGGTTGTGTCCAAATACAATGTCCAATAATGAATATTTAAATCGTGTACCCTTGCGTATACAAAATAATAAATATATGTCAAGCGCTTTAATAAATAAGTGCATCAAAATAAATATTGGTTCCATGCCTAAGATGCATGCCCATCAAAAATGATAATTTTTCTAAATAACTTGAATACACACTATCACCCATTGCTTCCGAGTGCCACCACTACACCTGCTCTACACATCAACTGAAGCATTCACAATTGCTAGAAAATAATAAAATTAAATCAACAAAAGTGAATACCTAGCAGTCTTCAACTACAAAATAAATAAATTGGTTAGAACTCAGTCCTAACCTTAATTTATTACGAGTGCGTACTCTATACTCATAAACGTCCATTAATTTAAATATATATTTTGCAAAATCACCCACTTGCACATTAAATTAACGAAATGCTCGAAAAGGACAGGCGTCCCCATCGACTTTTCACACAAGGAATCCACCTTGTGTACAAGCCCATGCAATAAATATAATTTTACAGAATCCACCGCAAAACCTCATGGAATCCACCGTGGAATATGCCTCATGGCATCAATACTGGTGAGGAAAGAGAAAGAAAGATAAAGAGAGGAGACAAAAGGTAGAAGAAAGATAAAAATATATCAAGAACGCCTAGGAAACATTATTATGCTTTTGATATTCCATTGGGGGAAGGGAAAAGTGATTATGACCTAAAAAGAGATATGATGGGGAAGAAGGCTGATATATCTTTTGCTCAACTAATGGAGTTATGCCCTAAGATGAGAGGAAAATGGAAGGAATTAGTGAATCTGAAGTTTAAGGAAACAAAGAAAGGAATAGTGAGAGTTTTGAGTATAGAGGAGTTCCTTAACATTTTTCATATTGTTCATGCATAGTATAAGAATCAGAACATAGGTGAAGCATATATTGATGGATGAGCACTGTTACAACTATATATATCATCTCTCACTTGACTTGGGTCTCACCTATATATACTAACTCTACATCAATATGAATCATTCTTTGGGAGCATGTCTTGTGTATCTCTCTTGTACTCTCTCTCTCTCTCAACATGGTATCAGAGCTATGGATGCGTAGCAACAACAAGAAAGATAAGTTGTTTCATTGTTTATACTTGATTGAATTCTTTGCACAAGTGATGATTTGATACATGAACTTGTTCAAATTAGAAGTATTAGTTAATTTTGTCTTTAAAAACAAAACCAGGTCCAGGTGCATAGCTCTCATCGTGCTCTCAAATCCTATCAAAACCGCTTGTCAATCGGAGTTCTGGATCAAAAGTTATGACAGTTCAGGATTCAAGACATCAATTCTGCTCAAATCTGCGATTCTTTATTTAAAACTGTATTTCTAATTACAGTTTGTTAATCCCCAATTACAGTTTATTAATCGCTCGTCTTCGTTAATGATGTTGATTACGACAAGCAAACATCTTGCTATTTTTAGCGATGTTTTATTATCGTTCACGTTCTTTGCTCGACCGAAATAGCACTTTTCTTATATGCGTCATCTCATCTTGCACGTTACGCCTCTCTATTTCGGGCTTTCTTTTTAGTCACTCAATACTTTTCGTCATTTTTACGTGCATATCCCTATTTTGATTGTCATGCGTCTCAACTACGCTCATCTTGATCATGGTTTGCAGATTTTGCGATCTCATCTTATTTGTTTTCTCTCAACATACAGGCATGGCCAATTGCGTAATTGTTAACGGATATCCGTCTGGCCAACGTTCGGTTCCCTTCTTCCAAGGACAAGGCTTTCCTGGGTGGAAAGCAAAGATGATGCTAATTCTTGAAGGTGACGAATTATTTGATACTGTTTTGGGCGACCTGTCTTGCCCAGTTCAACCTATTGATGTGATGAATAACAATTCTGTGATTACTGATGGTCCATTATTTGAACAATGGAAAATTGATCATACTGATTGGATTCGTCGTGACAAAGCGGCTCGTCGTTATATATTGTCTGCACTTCCTGACGCACTTATGTTGGATGTCTTTCATCTGGAAACCTCTCATGCTATTTGGGAGTATCTTATCTCAATGTTTGAGAAGAAATCGGTCACCGAAATTTTATATCTCCAAACTTGTTTGAAGAATATTCAATATAAGGTTGGTACCTCTATGCACTCTCATATCGAGGCTTTTAAAGACATTATCAATCAGCTTGGTGCTGCTGGCGCTCCTGTTGCTAAAAATCAGATTGTTACTCAACTTCTTCATACCATCAAAGATCCTTTATCTGACAATATCATCACTATTTTGTCTAACAAGGATGATATCCACTTTGACAAAGCATGTATATCTCTTATTGAATATTCTCATCGACATGAGCATCATTTGGAAAAATCTGATGCTGTTTTGGTCACTCGGGAACAAAGGGATTTTGATGCTGCTTTTGTTGCTCGCAAGCGTCCTGCTTCACGTTTTCAGCAGGGTGGACGCCCTAATCCAGGTAGTAAATCTTCTCGTCTTGCTTATCCTAACAAACATTGTTCTTATTGTGATAAGAAAGGTCATGTGGCTTCTGATTGCTGGGCACGTCAATATGATGAGGAGCATGGAGTTACTACAAAGCAACCTCGCTCGTCCAAAAGTTTTCCTCCTTGTGATTATTGTGCACATACTGATCATCCATCTCGTCGTTGTTATAAACACAGATATGATGAAGAACGTTCTCGAGCTTATATTGTTCAACAAACTACAACTGATGATAATCATACTCATCAGGAGCTCAATTTCGTCCATTATGATATCTCTCCAGAAAAGGTACTTCATGTTCATGATGGTTCTCTATTCATCGTTGATTCAGGTGCCACTGGAAACATGGCATACCAATTGCAGTGGCTTCACAATTATCATTCTCTTCCTGTCAAGAAGTTTGTTTACCTTGCGGATGATACGACTTGTCAAGTCAAAGGAGTGGGTGATTTATATCTGGGGACTGTCTCATCCACTAGAATATTAAGAGGAGTTCTTCATGTTCCAGATTTGCAAAGAAATCTTCTTTCTGTTGCTCGTCTAGTTGATCTTGGTTTGTTTGTTGGCTTTGATCATAATCAATGTCGTATAGAGAAAGACGGGCATACTATAGCAGTGGATCCTCGACATGGTAATCTATTTGAGCTATCATTGAATGATAGAGTTGCAAATGTTGTTACTGCCCCTGGAGATGCAGATTGCAAATTATGGCATCAACGATTTGCACACTCTGATTTTGCCAAAATTCTTGATCTTCATCGTCATGGTCTTGTGCAAGGTATGGATCTTAAATCTCATCCACGTATGGGAATATGTGAGTACTGTGCACTTGGAAAACACCATCGTTTGCCTTTCCACACTTCTACTTCATCACATTCCTGTGCTCTCTTGGATTTGGTTCATACCGATATTTGCGGTCCTTTTCCTGCCTCAAAGTCTCATTATCGATATTTTATAACTTTCATTGATGATTTCTCACGGTACACACATGTCTATCTTCTTCGACATAAGTCTGAGGCTTTATTTATATTTAAACAATACAAGATAAGTGTGGAGCTTCAAACTGGATTCTCTATAAAGACGCTTCGTAGTGACAACAGCGGTGAATATGTATCCAATCTATTTGATGACTTCTGTAAGGATCAAGGTATTCATCATGAGTTTATAGTTTCTTATTCTCCTCAGCAAAATGGTGTTGCTGAGTGCAAAAATCGCACGATTCTTAATGCTATACGTTGCATGCTTATACACTCTGGTTTGTCTCGAAAGTTTTGGACTGAAGCACTTCTAACAGTTGTTTTTATTCAAAATCATCTTCCAACTACTACACCTACTGGTAAAATTCCTATAACAATTTGGACAGGGAAGATACCTTCAGTCTCTCACTTTTGCACATTTGGCTGCATTGCTTATATTCATGTGCCCAAGGACACTCGACATAAGTTGGATTCTCCAGGTTTGAAGGTTATTTTTCTTGGTTATTCAGATCATTCCAAAGGTTACAAATTTTATGATCCTTCTTCTCAAAAGGTTATCATTAGTCGTGATGCTATATTTGATGAGAAGACTATGGGTGGCACATGGTCGTCAGATGTTTCAGATGATACACAATCTTTGCTTAGTGCATTTCCTTACTTACTTTGTGATTCTACTAATTCTGATGATCATAAACCTCCTTCACCTCCAAAGAAGATTGATGAAAATTTGGAGATCTATGTTGATCTTTCTATTGAGATAGAGCATGGATTCTATTCTATTGAATATGATGTCTTTGATGATGCTATGTCTGTCCAAGAGGATCCAATATCGTATATGGAAGCTATCAATTCGTCTCAAAGGGATCAATGGCAAGAAGCTATGCAAGCTGAGTACGATTCTTTAATCTCCAAAGGTACATGGATTCTTACTGAACTCCCCCCAAATCGTGTTCCTATCAAATGTAAATGGGTTTATAAAACCAAGACCAAAGCTGATGGCTCGTTTGATAAGTTCAAAGCACGACTTGTTGCAAAAGGTTACTCACAGATTGTAGGAGTAGATTATCAAGAAACATTTTCTCCCGTTGTGCGCTCCACAACTGTTCGTATGATTTTGGCTTTTGCAACACTATTTGATCTAGAAATTCACCAAATGGATGTTAAAATGGCTTTTCTCAATGGAGATCTTGAAGAAGAAATCTATATGGAGCAACCTAAAGGTTTTATGATTGCAGGAAAGGAGCATCTTGTATGTCAGCTTCATCGTGCATTATATGGATTGAAGCAAGCCTCTCGTGCTTGGTATATTAAGATTGATCATTTCCTCACATCTAAAGGTTTTGTTGCATGTTTTGCTGATCCAAATATTTACATCAAAAGGGAGGACAAATATTTTATTATTCTTGCTCTATATGTTGATGATACTATTCTTGTGTCAAATAATATTGTTTTCTTGGATGCTATGAAGAAGCTTTTATCGACTGCATTTGAAATGGTGGATCTTGGTGAGATACATTCTTGTTTGGGTATTCAAGTTCAACGACACCGACAACAAGGAATTCTTCTTCTTCGCTAGACAAAGTTTATTAATGATATTGTTAAGAAGTTTGGGTTGACAAATGCGCACTCTGCTAACACTCCCATTCTTTCAAGCTCTACCAAGGGTACATCTACAACACGCAATGAAGAATCAGCCATTCATCAACCTTTTGCTAATCTTGTTGGTTGTCTTCAATTTATTGGTTTAAACACAAGACCAGATATTTTATTTGCAGCTAACTTTTTGGGATAGTATCTTTCTTCCCCTTCCACTATTCATTGGAGTGCTGCAAAACGTATTCTTAAGTACCTCAAGGGTACTAAGGAATTTGGTCTTATTTATCGTCGTCGAGAGGATTCTTCTTTATCTTATTCAACTTCTCTTGACCTTATTGGATATACAGACGCTGATTGGGCAAGTTCACACTTATCCATGCGATCTACAAGTGGGAATTGTTTCTTTGAAAATGGATGTTTGGTTTCTTGGTCCAACAAGAAACAACGATGTGTTGCGATTTCTACAACTGAAGCCGAATATGTTGCTGCATCATTAGCAGCTCGCGAGCTAGTTTGGCTTCGACAACTACTTGCAGATTTGGGACATCCTTCATCATCTAGTACACCTCTTTGATGCGATAACCAAAGTGCTATTAGTCTTACCAAAGACTATATACAACATAGTAAATCAAAGCATATTGCTATTCATTATCATTATGTTCGACATGAAGTCAAGAAAGGTTCCATTATGGTGGAGCATTGTCCCAGTGATCAAATGGTTGCAGACATCTTCACAAAAGCTCTTAGTGAAGCTCGCTTTAGCTCATTAAGACATGAACTTGGTATTGCTCCAAGTTCTTGTCTCACTGATTGAGGCATGTATCATTGTATTTAAGAAAACTTTATAGTAAATCATTTTTGTATCGTAGGTATGTGTAGGGGCTCGGGTTTTTCCCTTGTTCTCCCCAAGGGTTTTTTCACTCGCAGCCAGAGACCTTTGTTTGAGTGGGGATGTTAAACTATATATATCATCTCTCACTTGACTTGGGTCTCACCTATATATACTAACTCTACATCAATATGAATCATTCTTTGGGAGCATGTCTTGTGTATCTCTCTCGTACTCTCTCTATCTCTCAACAAGCACAAGTGAGTGTGATTACTTAGGCTTGTGTAGAGTAGTTTGGACTTCAAATTGTCGAGGGATCAAAGTTTGGAATCAAGATTGCTAATCATGCTAAAGTGAGGTGCTTACATATCATTCAGAATTTGGAGGTCAAAGTTTATGGTGTGTCCATGAAAATTGATTGCCATGTTATGCCAGCACAGTATGGTTGGGAGCTTTTTCACTTATTTTGGTAAGCCTTGGCTTAGGAAAGAATGTGCAATACAATATTGGAAAAAAGGAATCATAATGATTAATGATCATAGAGGAGTAGCAAAGAAGAAGAAGAGGAGGAGGAAAGTGATAGTTCATAGGAAGAGGATAGTGAGTACGAGAGTTTTGAAAGAGATTCTGATTTGGGAGGTGTCATCTATTGCAGTAGAGTTCAAGAGAACTACACAGTTGGGTATTTGGATGAGGATTATCATTCTAAGGTGTTGCCTAGTGCTTTTGTTCGTGATTCTTGTGAGAATTCTCCTGATATTGCTTGTGAGGATATAATGGAAAGGGTTGACCATTGTGTTTATGGAGTAGAAGAGTTGGAGTCTTGTTTTTTTGAAGAAGAGATGAGTAGTTTGAATGGGTGATTTAGAAAGGCCCCATGTTTTTATGATTTTGGTTAGGAGATGATTCAGTTTAATGATGATGTGTTTGGATGTTTTGTAGTGATGGAAAAAAATTTTCTAGAATTTTCTAAGATTTTTTTAAATTGGTTGGATGTCTTTGTGGATGGAATTGAGTTTGGTAACATAGAAAGGGGTAAAACCTTGTTAAAAACATCCTAGAGCTGTTATGTTTTCCCTGAGGGTAGATGGGAGGGGTACGTGGATTGTTGTAGGTATTGAGTTTACCATTGACATTGTGGGTTGTTTTGAAGGTTTTGGATTTGGAAACTTTGTTAATTTTGAGAATTTTGTGGATGACTTTTGTATGCTTACCGAGGAGTTGTTTAAAGGAGTTGTTAAAGAGAGATATCACTTTGATTTTCTTGGATTTTGAGTTTGACGAGGAGTTTAGGGATAGATCGTTGGATTCAATTTTTGATTGGCTTGTAAATGTTGCATCATTTTATGAAAGAAACTGCTACGCATGAATGCTTTTGCAGACTAGGGAGAGGGCTAAATATATCAAGCATTTTTGCATAAACTAAAAACCCCTAGAAAAATATTAGTTTGATAGGATTTTTTGCAGCTAATTAGTTGTTTGTATGATCGTTTATTTTGTTGTTTTGTAGTTGGATTTTTTGTATTTATCTAGATCAAGAATTGTTTTTGTCAAATGTTTTGGATTTTTGAGTATGAAAACTTGATAGCCTTCGTTGAGATTGGAGTTTTTTTAGATAGATTGGAGCTAGAGTTTGTTGGTAGTTGTTGAACGTCTTGAAACATGTATAATTTCTTGCCAAAACTTTTGCTCATCATAGGGATTATGGGTTCATGAGTACTTCATGTTGCACTTGTCCAAGACATTGCACTTGGGGGTCATCTACCAAATTTTTTCAATTACTTCCCTGCCATGGGTTGGGTTCCTACACGTTTTGCACCATCCTTGAGCACTAGCATGGCATGATGCTTGCTATAGCTATATGCAATAAATTTTAGATGCACGCGCACTTGAGAGAGCACCTTTCATTGTGCACACATTGTTTCTTATACACACAAGAGTTGGGATATTCATCACTTCAATAGGAACCTCTGGCTGAGTGAAAAGGTGATTAGGTGAGTTTTTAGGGACGTGAAGGATGCGTCAAATTGTGAGATGGGTTGTTTTCTTGGTCAACATCAACAAGACCATTATTTTCTTGAAAAACTATGAGAATTTCGAGAGGGTGGGGTGGAGTACTACAATATTTCTTCCTTGCTATGATGAGAGGTGAGTATTAAGGATCTAAATTAAATAAGAAAGTGTGTTTGCATGTTGCATGATGCACGTGCACATGGAGATAGGCTAGGCACTATTTTTCAGTGCATCCATCTTTTTGTGTGGATCATTGCTTTGATTGCATAGCATGGATCTAATTTTACATTTTTTTCTTGAAGACATGTATGATTGGGCATGGAGTTTATTTTTCCAATAACATATTCTTGCAAGGACACATAGCATTGCGATAAAGCATGTATGTCTCAGGAAAACAAAATGTTTTTGAAGGCTCAAGGGTGAGGACGGACATTTGCGGTTTTCTTGAGAACTAGCATGGGAAGTATGATAATGATTAAAGGAAGGCCATATTCTTCATAGTGAAGTCATGGGGTTCCTTGATGAAGTATTACTATTTAGTGTGGAAGAAGGTAGTATAGTAGCAGTTTCAAATTAATGAAGTGATAGACATCGTGATTCTAGTTGGAACATTTTGGTCTCTGTGCTATTCAATTGTGGTGCAGGCAAAAGAACACTTCAGGAATTTTGGAGAAATATTTAGATTGCATGAATGATGATAAAGATGATTATCATTGAACCAATCAATGCCATGTGTATGGATCAATTGTGGGCATCATCACAATTGCAATTGTCATGGACTAAGAGAGTAAGCAAACAACAGAAGTGAGTAGTAGGATGACGGCTTCCAAAGAGCATAGTCTTCTTATTTTTTGAACCAGACTATTCAAGTACTTGGTTCAGTAGGACTATCTTTCATGGCAAGAAGGAAATTGTAAATTCTATATATAACAGCAGTGTTGATTTGAAGGCACCTATTGAATGTCACATGGGGTATGCACTGGGGCACTTCATTATTCCAACATTGCAATACATCTCACTTGGGTCTACAATTCTTGCATGTGTTTTGAAGACAAGCAAAATTAAAAGTCCAAGACAAAATATGAAAGCATGGGTCAAGAAGAAGGAAGTCTCACCAGCTATGTGGGATGAAGACAATTCATGGGATGTAGCACGGGGACAGCGGGGGATAACTCACTATAATGGAGAATGATAGATTTCAACAGGTGATCTGAAATGACAGAAAATCAAAGGATGAATTATCTTACAAACATTTACTGTTTAACATATAATGCAATTCGATTGATGACACACCGTCTAGAGAAAGACTATTGGAGGTTCTGAGAGGAAAAGCCATTGCAGTCGCCTATGCATGTCGATGAAGAATTGAAAGGATGGCAGTCTATTCAGAATGCATCTGTAAGCGCTGATCGGAGGATTCCAACGACAGAGAAAGAGAGTTGAAGGATGATGGTATTATAGTCTTAAGATGCAGTATGCTTTCCTGATGATTAGAGCCCAGGGAACTGACCAAAAAAATATTTTCGCTCCGAATTTGCACTGTCGGCATCCCTGAGTATTAGATGACAGCATTCTCAGCATGAACAAAAGGTGGCGATTAAAGAAAATGCGAAGGAAAATGAAGAAACGTTTTCATTTAAAATTTTTTATGGAAAGCTTCAACACGTAAAAGCCTTAGGCTTTTTAAACACTCTTTTGGAAAAGCTTAAAGCCTTAGCTTTATTGGATACACAATGTGTAGGACAAAAAACCTATATAAGGAGGAGAAACAAACAAAGTAGAGGTCCTTCCCCAGAATGCAGAATTTGTTCCTTAAGTGAGGAGAGTGGAGGGTTACACGTAAGTGTGTGGGGACTTGTTGTGTTGGTTGAAGTGTTCAGAAACTTGAATGCAGAAGTTTTGAAGTGTTGTAACAAATTACAATGAGGTAAGAGGACTTTATGCAATTGTGCTTTCTCAAAGTTTGTGTTTTGAGCATTGTGCAAGATGTTAGATGCTCTACATGGTTGATGGGACCTGAAATGGGTCGGCACTAGCTATGGCACTAGCCGGACCTCATGCTCATGACACACAAACACCCTCACAGCCTCGCGGACCAGGAGCGTCAAGCTAATGCTAAAGGACAAACTGCCCTAAAGCCTAAATCATGCGTTTATAGTTTCATCATTTTGTAGTCCAACGTTCCCTTTCTATAAGCTCCTCAAAGGGAGAACCTATACACATTGGCAATGCCACAATCACATACATGGAGGCAACCTCTCGGTAGAAACACCGCGGCCCCACTGCAGCTCTCCTACATCGCAGGGATTAGCCCCTTGATGCACTGCTCAACATATAACACAAACGAACACAAACTCCTCTCTTTTATATTCAAACGTTATCCAGGAGATATACCATGTGCCCTTACTTAACAGTCCCTTAGGAAATCGACCCTCTATCCTACGGCAAGGGATACCCTTACACTCTCAATCGTGGGTCAAAGTCCTAAGAAAACAATTGCTATGCAGTCCAGGAGCTTTTCCGTTGATACCATGAACTATACATAGTGCATAATGTGAATAGTTTAGTACACAAACAGAAGAAAATCAACATTGTGCATCGTGTGAAACCAATCTTTTCATGATTTCCATGCTAACGTTTATGTAATGCGAAGAGCAAAGACACCGAGCCTTACGCTCATGTTGCATTCCCCTTTTTTTAAAACAATGTCCTATAGGCATGATGCAACACATAAAACAGATTTAAGATTATATTTTGATGCTCAACCTCCCCTCTCACCCTACCGTTTAATGTTTTGCATTCGATGATAGGTGAAAGAGTCGTTTTATGTATTTTTCCTTACAAAGAAAGCGATAAACATGAATGGAAACATAGAAACGAGGGTAAACCGAGGCCAACCTCATGCTTTACCTTCATTATACGCTGCACAAATACACATGTAATTTTCTGAAATTTTCCTTTTACTGTTTCCTAATTTTCTCCCATTTAAAACCCATTTTTCACCATTTTTTGGTATTTTTCCTCTATTTTCTTCAATAAAAAATGACTAGAAATTAAGATTGATTGTGGGCTATGGCCCTTAGGTTCCTTGACAACAAAATTTCAGGTTTTGTAGGTATTATATCTCATATTTTCTATTTATTTTGCAAAAAACCCAATTTTTACCTCTTAAACGCGTGTTTTATACCATTAATTTCAGCCATATCACTTATGATTTTTTGATTTTCATGATGTTGGTTAAAATTTGGGGCCCCTAACTCCCAAAAGGCACTACCCCACTTAGCCAAAACAAGTCCACCTTTTCAAATCTTGCCCAATTTGTGGCCATTTCCTCGTCCGGCATCCGATTCGAGTGCTATAAATTTTTGCGCGTCCGGCTTGACATCCCGCATTGACTGGAAACTCCTGAAAACCCGCATGGCAGTCTGAAGAATTATCGAAAATCCACAAGTGTCGCTCGGGCGCCTTTTAAGAGTCGTATTTCACTTGGTGCTTAAAATCATCCTAGCTGGAGCCACCGCCTTTGATGTTGAATATTTTTCCTCTAAATTCCAAAATTTTTGGCAATTTCTTGGCACATTCCGGGCTCAAAACTCCGCTCTCATTGGCGACCACGGGATAGGGCGACTCAGCCCGTCGAATCCCACCACAGATCTGCACAAAACAACCAAAGGAAGCATCAAGCTGATACAAAATAGGTACATACTAAAACACAGCACAATACTCACCCTACCCCTGACAAACCAAGGCATGAAATCCACAAGGAGTAGGCCTAGCATAATCTGATAGAAGGTCCAAAGCTATTCCCTAACCGAGTGCTCCAACACGGCCAAATGAAAAAGAACTATCAAAGAGGTTTCCCTAAGTGATGGTCTAAACTACCTACCTAACTAAGGACAACACAACCAGGAGCTCCTACTAGGCAAGGACTCCTATAGCCTGATCAAGGAGTATTTTCTTTTAGCACATTTCTTTTGTTAGGGTTTTATTCTTCCATACTCGGGCATGTAAAAAGGAGGGAGCTGAGCGTAGTGACCCAAGGAGAACATGGCATCGGCCTCAAGTCCTGTCTTGGTATCCAAGAACCTACCAAGCCCTTGCAAGGTGACACTTAATCCTTTTCTGACGCTTACTTTTATTTTCACTCCAACCTTCCTTAATTTCTTCTTTTCCAGCGAGATGCCACCCCTAGGAAGACAAGGCATCGGCCCCGGGTCCTGACTCGTCCCTAGGAACCTACCAAGCCTTCGCAAGGCGATGATCAACTACTTATAAATTTTCATTTCATTTCTTTTCTCTTTTTATAGGGGTTAAAATCCCTTTTTAGACACCTTTGTATATATTTATTTCCTTTGAGATATTCAGGGTTTGTTTTCTCTTATATCATCATTTGTTTTTTCCTTCCGGCAGGCTTCGCTAACTGCCTCACAACTAACAAGAACTCCTAGAACGGCTGCCTAGCAGGCTAGCAAAACACAGTCACTAGGACTACTTTTTAAAATAGGTCTTTCAATGCCTGGCAATGTCTTTATAGGAGGCAACGACTACTAAGACCTCCCTCAGACATGCCTAACCTAAACCTGGGACTTCATGCCTTGGACTCCAGTCCCCAACAAGAAAAGAAAATCCCCTACAAGTATACAGAAACATATAGCAGAAAACACAATACTCGAAAAGGAGAGATATCACCTGGATAGGGTCACGAGAAGCTTCCGTGCAACAAAAGGCTCCTTCCAAGCTCTTCTTAAAACCTGTCTAGCATAGAACTAAAACAAGAAACCATTCACCGCACCTGTACTAAACAGGCAACTGGCCCTCTTGGCCTAATGAAATAAAGCACTTCACTGCAAAAACTGATCGGCCCTCTTGGACTAATGAAATAAAGCATTTAAAACCTCGCAAAACTAGCCCTCTTGGCCTAATGAGATCAAATAAAATAGCACCTACACATCCCTCCCCAAAATAGTAAAGATATACAAGAATATGCTCCTTTCCAAGGAGGAAAAACCAGGGCTCACAGCCCTAAACTAAATGCATAAGGTTATGACCTATCCCTCCTGCATATAGAGCAAGAGGCATACGCATAACATGTTGTCTAATTAACATATGGGTCCAAGATAACAATGGTAGATTGGTCTCGGCTACTCTTTGCATCATCCATATCAACCATTGCCTGCCATATATTGCATATTCTGATAACATTCCCCACAAGCGACTAGGTCCTGTTCCATTATTGATAGTGATCCGGGTTTTTTACAACCCGGATTATTACCACAAAATTTTGGCCAAAGCCCCTATCAAGAGCTTACCATATCACTTTGGGTTTACTCTTCAAGCACTAGGTATGCTACATTGCTTCTCGATTACGATAAGTCTAACAAATGGGGGGAACAAGTTCTTAGAAGGCATGTCAATGTAAAGGGTCAAAGGGATGGTTATCTTAGTGAAGATAAAAATGGATTACACCTAGGAGTTGAGTGAATGCATAGATTTTTCAAAGGACTAGCCTCCAACTACATATGGGCTCCGTCTGCATCACTAAGATTTGGAATCTATCACCATCATTAGAGGACACCTCACCCTACCACACAAGTCAATATCCACATCATGGTGTCATTTGGATCTTGCACAAAAGCTTACAAGCATGGACCCCTTTTGTCACATGCTTATATGTATTTATATACATTTGGGGGACTAAAGTCAAAGCAGCTTTTGAAAGCCATTTTTTATAATCTCAATAACTCCCAAGAAAAAGTGAATTTCAAGAAAATTCCCACGAGGCCCAATCGGTTTCGACCTGGTCTACAAAGTTGCAGAAGAAACTTTTTTCAAATTCCTCACGATTTGAAGTTACGAAGGCGCAGACTGCTGGCTACATGCAATTTTCTTCTCTCTTTCACCACACCAACTTTCCACTCTATCCTTCTTGTAAATATATTATAATAATGTGCTTTGGGTACCCACCTCTTGTAATTTAGCTCCATTTCTCTATTTTGTCTACCACCACCCTTGGCTTCTTGCATGATGACCAAGGTGGGGACTTGTCCCATCCACTATTCTCCATATTTTCAAAGATACCATACATCATCTAGGATTATGTTAATCAAGAAGATTAGCTTAATCTAATCCCTCATGGAGGCTATATAAAGAGCCCATGGAGAATGAAGAAGGGGAGGAAGAAGGACAATGACAAGTCCATGAGAGCATTCTAGAATATCCTCATCTCTTTGAGGTAAGCTATGAGTGAGTTCTTTTATTATGTAGCATAATGGCAAGCTTCCTCTACCTCTTCTCCTATTATCTCCCTCTCTTCTCATCTTCTCATTCCATGTAGCATAATGGCAAGCTTCTTTTACCTCTTCTCATCTTGTCTCCCTCTCCTCTCATCTCTCTCTCTTATATTCCAATATGGTGTCTAGTACATGTATTCTCTCTTGTAAATTTGTGTCTTGGTTCTCTTGATTCTCTTTGAGAAAAGGGATGTCCTAGCCCATCCTCCCTTTGGCTAGGTGGTGCCTCTCTTTAGTTCTCTTAGTGAGGATTGGAGGTTGGATGGGTAAGAGGCAACCCGTTCATCATTTCAGCCCTCATTTTTTTGTGCCCCCGCTGAGGACATTCTCAACCACAATTCTCTACCTCCTTATGTGGAATGATACAACACATTGTCAAGAATCGCGTGGTGGAGGGGGTTGCTCAAGATGCTGCGCAGAACACACACAGAATGCACAAGGAGAAGCTCACTCAAGAGACAAGAAGAGAGATGGAGGCCAAAACGTTTTCTTGCTAAAATCTTCTTCTTCTTCCACACTCTTTACAATGTACACAAAGTATAGATAAGATACAACATAAAAGGAAAGTGGCCTACTAAGTCAAACAATGCATAACCGACTACACTAGTCGACTGGCGCTATAACTATGCGAGCTGTAAATAGGTGTAACAACCTGAATATAATAAGTGATGAGTCAGTGGCCATGTGAGAGTCATAATGACCACCGACGTGCTAAGTGTAGACGTGTGGACCCATCTAACCAGGCGGTCCATCATCAATGTCCGCATGTGTTGAGCTTGTCATCTCAACACTCCCCCTCAAGCTCAACTGCATCTCTGCAACTCCAAGTAAGCTTCGAAACTTTTGAAGCTTCTCTATACCCAAGGCCTTCGTGAAGATGTCAGCTATCTGATCCTGTGTACTGACATACACCAAGTCAATCTCACCTGCTAGTACCTTCTCTCTCACAAAGTGGTAGTGTACCTCAATATGTTTTGTCCTGGCATGGAACACAGGGTTCCTAGCCAACTGTATACTGCTCATATTGTCACAATAAATGACAACTGGACCTTCCACCTGGACATCCAAATCAACCAATAGCTTTTGCAGCCATACTACCTCACATGCTGTAACAGCAACACCTCTATACTCAGCCTTTGTACTCGACAAAGCAACTGTAGATTGCTTTTTGCTGCTCCATGCAACTGCTGCACTACCAAGAGAGAACATGTATCCGCTGGTAGATCTTCTATCAGACATACTACCAGCCCAATCTGCATCTGTGTATCCAAACACCTGTACATCTGTACCTGCCTCATAGAAAAGTCCATAATGTAATGTGGACTTCACATATCTCAATATGCGTCTGACTGCATCCAAATGTGGCTTTCTAGGTACTTGCATAAACTGACTCACAAGACCAACAGCATAGCTCAAGTCTGGTCTTGTAATGGTCATGTAGATCAAACTCCCCACTATCCTCCTGAACATAGTAGGGTCTTCTATCTCATCCCCAACATTAGCACTCAGCTTTACATTCTGCTCCAACGGGACTGAAAGTGGTTTGCATGCAGTCATACCATACTTGGACAACATATCCAAGCCATACTATCTTTGAAACAGCCATATACCATCATCACATCTAATCACCTCAATGCCAAGGAAGTACCTTAGCTCACCTAAATCCTTCATCTCAAACTTCATCTTCAAATAGCCCTTGACTTCAGCAATCCCACTATCACTATCACCTGTAATAATCAAGTCATCCACATAGATGACTATGATGACCAAACCTGCATCTCCCTTTCTCACATAAAGTGAGTGATCAGCATCAGAAACATAAAAGCCAATATTGACAAGATACTCTCTGATCTTGTCAGACCATGCTCTTGGTGCTTGCTTGAGCCCATAGAGTGCCTTCTTCAACCTGCACACATACGTGGGATGCTCTAAATCTTCATAACCTGCTGGCTGATCCATATACACTTCTTCCTGCAAATCACCATGCAAGAAGGCATTCTTTACATCCATTTGCTACAACCTCCAACCTTTGGCTGCTGCCAAAGCAATCACACATCTGACAGTTGCCATCCTAGCAACTGGACTGAAGGTTTCATCATAATCTATGCCATATGTTTGGGCATAGCCTTTTGCAACCAGCCTAGCTTTGTACCTGCTAATAGAACCATCTGCATTGTGCTTAATCTTATAAACCCACTTACATCCAATAGCTTTCTTTCCCTTTGGCAATGATACTAGATCCCAAGTCTTATTGGCCTCTAATGCAGCCATCTCCTCATCCATTGCTGCATCCCAATGAGCATGACCAACAGCCTCCTCAAAACATGTGGGCTCAACATCCTCAACTAGTTTCACCATATAAGCATAATGGTGAGCTGCATAACCCTCAAAACCAAATCTTTTAACAGGGTATCTCACCCTGTTAGACCTACGTACCACTGGATCACTCAATGGAGTCTTTGCATTAACACGTGCTCTCTGCACACCTGGAGTCCTCACTGAAGGAATGCCAAGCTCATCATCCAAGCTCTCTGAGCCACTGGAGTCTCCATCAAGAACTGCATCAATGCCTTCTGACACTTTATTCTTTCCTTTGTCTTTACCTGTAGTGCTACTAGATGCACTCGAAGATGTAGAGGTACTCCTTAGTCTCCCAGACCAAGGACTACCAGATGATGTCTCTGGTCCACCAAGAGTCCGTGATTCTTGCCTTTCAGCCTGCACATGAGTGTCATGATCATCATCAACATCCAATGCATCACCACTAGATGCATACCAACTGCTCATTTCATCAAAGATGACATCCCTGCTCACTCTGAACTTACATGTGACAGGGTTGTAACAGCGATACCCTTTTTGCTCTAAAGAGTATCCAATAAAGATACACTTTTCAGCCTTTGGATCCAGTTTCTTCCGCAACTCATCTGGCACATGAACATACGCAATGCAGCCAAATACTTTCAAGTGTGAAACATCACGCTTCTTATCTGTAAAACATTCTTCGGGGGTCATACCATGAACTGCAGCTGTGGGAGTTCTGTTCATAATATAAACAGCAGTATGAACAGCCTCAGACCAAAAATGCTTAGGCATATTCTTTTCAGCCATCAAGGCGCGTGCAACTTCTGCAATATGCCTGTTTTTCCTTTCTGCAACCCCATTTTGCTGTGGGGTATACCTGCATGTGAACTGTCTCTTTATCCCATGAGACCTCAGAAAATCACTGAACTCATTTGAGAGGTACTCTCCCCCTCCATCTAACCTCAGGCACTTTACTTTCAAGCCTGTTTCTCTTTCAACTGCTGCCTTGAAAGTTCTAAAGTGCTCAAAAGCTTCACTCTTTTCCTTCATAAAATATACCCACAGCTTTCTAGAACAATCATCAATGAATGTGACAAAGTATGAACTGCCTCCAAGAGATACATTTTGTGTAGGCCCCCAAATGTCTGTATGCACAACATCAAGGATATTTCTGCTTACATCTCTGTCATGTGAAAAGGGTTGTCTTGCCTGCTTACCAAACTGACATGCTTCACATACCTTCTGAAATTTTGCAACTTTAAAAGTAGGCAAACCTATAACCAACCCTTTGGACTGCATTAATTTCAGCCTTTGTACATTTGCATGTCCAATGCGTTTGTGCCAAATTTCAATGTCTGCAACAACACCTTTTCCTTTGGCATACATAGCAGCATTCATAGTAGGAATTCCAGCATCTAGAGTGAACATACGTCCAACTCTACTTCCCTTTGCTACCAACCTGCACTTGTCATTGAAGTCTTCTACAGAGCAGCCCTTTGCATTAAATCTGACTTGCAGCCCTTGCTCTACCATTTGACCGACTGACACCAAGTTCTTTGTAATAGATGGCACATGCAATACATCTGAAAGACTCTTTGTCTTACCATCATGCAAGGACAAGGGAACTTTTCCAATGTGTGAAATTGGGTGGCATGAGTCATCACCCGTCTGCACATAACCTGCATTCTGCAAATCTTGCATCTCCCCAAACCATTCTGCATGGCTGGTCATATGATTGGATGCACCTGAATCAACATACCAAACATCCTCATGTGTTCCCTTTCCTGTAACAGCATTCAGCATATGCTGCATAACGAACAAACGTTTATTTTTATCTTCATTCTGTCGTGAAGACGATGCATAGTTTCCTTGCTGCAACTTACCACTGCGGATATAATCTCTCTTAGCATAACATTGGGCTGCAGTATGACCTGTTTTGCCACAGTAGTGGCACACAATACCAGAGTTGTTAGAACCTCTGTTCTGCCATCCACCTCTTCCTCTAAAGCTCCCCCTGCCTCTAAAGTTACCATGACCTCCTGAAACCTGCATATCGCCAAATTGCTGATTCAATCTGTTTTGCTGGTTGTCACTACCACGTCCTGTACCACGGCCTCTTGAAGAGAACTTGCCATGTCCCCTTCCTGAACTGGAGTAGAAAGCTTGGACTTGTTCACCACTTCTTTCAGGTGTCTCACTCTGCATGTTGATCTCTTCAGTGATCATAAGGGAGACCAACTCATCAAAATCTAGAAATGGCTTTCTGACATATACAGAAGTTACAAAAGACTTCCAAGCCTTTTCATTGTTAAGTCCACCCAAGGTAGACGACACCAAATCATCATCATCGGGCATTGCATCAATCGCTGCCGATGCATCTGCAATGCTTCTTACCTTCAGTGCATACTCATTGATAGACATCTTCCCTTTCTTCAATGTATTCAACTCTTGCTTGAGTTGAATCTTTCGTGCCTTTGTATTTACAGAAAACATACTTTCAAGTATGGTCCAAGCTGCATATGAATTCTCTGCATTTCTAATGTGTCCCAGCATATTATTGTCAATTACTGCAGACAACCAATACATGACCTTTTTATCCTTTGCATTCCATTCCTTCCGTGCCTTTGTCTCTTCTGCAGTTGGAGGATCACTCATCTCCGGTTCCTTTTCTTCACCTGAAACAAACTCGTAGAGGCCTTTTCCAATAAGGAAGTTCGTGACACGGAACTTCTATGAAGGGTAGTTGTTCTTGTCGAGCTTCTCAATGATAGGGCTTCCACTGTTCTCTGCCATTATCACAAAATTAATACCAACAGCAAGTAAATCTTCTGCAACCCTGGACCTGTAGTGCACAGCAATACACCAGACATCCTTTTTAACTGTTTGCTCAACAATACATGCAATCTGCAACTTTTTTGCAGATAAACCTTGTGTTTACTCATTGGTAAACACCTTTGAACTTACAGATCTGAAATCTGTAACCTGCGCACCCACGTTCGGTCAATACAATCGAAGTCACAGTGTACCCCGAAACTGCTGTCCGCAACCTTGCGGCTCTAAAATAGACCCTGAACTGGCCTCAAATGCCCAAAATCTCACTGCCATCTGAGATTTTTGCTCTGCCCTGCTTCCGGTGCCTCCACAGGCACTATCCAAGAGAAGGAGTGGAAGAATGGGAGAGATTCTTACCCGTAGCTTGCTTGCTCGAACCTTGCTTCTTCTCCTTCACTTCAACCTTCGAAATCAGCCTCTCTCAATGGCGCGGGTCTGATACCATGTCAAGAATCGTGTGGTGGAGGGGGTTGCTCAAGATGCTGCGCAGAACACACACAGAATGCACAAGGAGAAGCTCACTCAAGAGACAAGAAGAGAGATGGAGGCCAAAACGTTTTCTTGCTAAAATCTTCTTCTTCTTCCACACTCTTTACAATGTACACAAAGCATAGATAAGATACAACATAAAAGGAAAGTGGCCTACTAAGTCAAACAATGCATAACCGACTACACTAGTCGACTAGTGCTATAACTATGCCAGCTGTAAATAGGTGTAACAACCTGAATATAATAAGTGATGAGTCAGTGGCCATGTGAGAGTCATAATGACCACCGACGTGCTAAGTGTAGACGTGTGGACCCATCTAACCAGGCGGTCCATCATCAATGTCTGCATGTGTTGAGCTTGTCATCTCAACACGGTGGTGCATCCTCTACAACAAGTTCCCCAAGTGGCTCTTCCTCAACGTCTTCACCAACTATTTTTGAAGCTGGTTGAAGTCCACGCCTCCCAAAATTGTCTCCTAAAGAAGCTCAAGAAAGAAAGTATGCCTATCGGATGACGGCACACATGCGGGTAAAAGGTATTCACTTTAGAAATTCCATTATCTCACAACGAAAAAAATTATGTTGCCATCAATTGCTAGGTTCTCATAATTGTGGTGAGTGTTTTGCAAACAAAGTGAAAGCCCTTCCGAGAGGTCCTCGTCTCCAAATCATCAAATCCCTCTCTCTCTCTGGCCTAATCCACATCGAAGGAGAACAACTATGCATGAACGGTGTGGAGTTTTGTAGAAGTGCAAAGTATGGAGACTACCTTCAACTGTTGTTAGCTCGAAGGTTGGGTGTGGTTGAAAAGGTGGCCATCACACCTTATGAAATATATGTCACTGAGGATGGACACACCAAGGCAAGAACAATCACTGGTGAGCAAATTCTTCGTATAGCAAAGTTGGTGGGTTCCAAAAAGAAACACTCTGGGAAAAATCCTTCATAATTCAAGAAAGTACATTCCCTCTACTCCCTTAAGTAGTCTCCACTCATGAATAATAACAATGGCCCGAATTTCTACACCTTCCACTCTGTACAAAACATCCGAGTTAATGTATGCATCAGTAGGAAGATTTTCTTCCAGCAGCGTCTTGTATGTACTTTGGGGCTGAAAGATTAAGGGAGATTCTTGTATCACCAGAACCTATAATCTTCCCAATGCTAGACTACAATGCATACTTCAATGTACATGTCTTTATCCTATTATAATAGTTTCTCATGAATCAGAACGAGTTGTATGGACCTATCCGTTCACTTGCTATGCAAACTGTGCATATTGTAGCTAGCACAAAGCTTAGATTCCAAGGCATTATTAGAAGCATACTGGGGCCTAGACGTCTTGCTGAAATCAATGCATCTGTGAACCCATTCATCCTTCCCCTTATAAAATACAACTTAAGTCTAGACTTTTTCATCTTCATACTCTACTAAGGCAACATGGCATTTCCAAGTTTTTTTGGGCACAAAGGAGAGAAAGCTCTAGACTTTTTGGATGACTTGGAAATGGCCTTCCTAGTCACAGGCCGGGATGATGAAGCAACCAAAGTACGGGCCTTCTCTTTAGTTCTAAAGGGTGATGCTCGAGTGTGGTATCAAGCTCTCCCGGAGGCTAGAAGGGGTAATTGGGAGGATCTCAAGACCGCATTCATGCACAAGTACCAAGATATAGAGCCACCTGAAGATATTTGGAGACAGCTCTTAGATCTTCGCCAAACCTTACCAAGGGAGTACCAAGCATATGAAGGCATGTTTATAAAATTGTGGGATAAATGGACAGCCTCTTTAGCCGAGGGAGAAAGAGTACCTGATTGCCTTAAGAAAGATTGTTTTCTAGCCAGACTCCATCCTCTACTAAGGGAGAAGGTCAAAGGAAAGTTTCCCACATCCTATGAAGAATCAGTCACTTATGCGAGGGAGAAAGATACAAAATTGAAGTATCAAGCCCAGTTGAAGGGGGAAGTTGAGCCCATGCAGGTTTTACCAACCATGCAAAGGCCTAGAGAAATAGTAGAGGGCCCACCTGAACTGGAGATACCACAGCAAGAGCTCCTACAACGCATTACTAATCAACTTGAAAGCCTTTCATTAAATTTGGTGCAAGGAGTGCGGCCCTCTCCCCTCATAAATGAAGGCAATCGAGGTCCAAGGAGGCAAGAAAGAGAGTATGTTTTCTATAATTGTGGGGAGAATGGCCACGGTATGTACTTTTGCCCTCATCTTAGGCGTTTTCCAGGAAATGGGTTCCAACCAAGAAGGAGGGGACAACAAGTGACACCACCTAGGGAAAGGTTTGTTCCACCAAATCCAGGGCCTCCACCACCAGTTCAAGTTCTCCAGCATCCTTGACCACTTGCAGAGGTGCCGCCCTTGCCTGTCCAACCGCTAGAGAATCATGATGTTAGGATAATTAGTTTAGATAAGAGTGATGTCAAAGGGAAGGCCAAAGTAGTAGAGGTTGAAGCAATGCCAGTGGAGAAAGCCCGGAGAATTGAGAGAATGGAGCCTACACCACCAAAGGAGGTTGAAAATATGGAAGAGGAGGCAGAGTCATCCATGGCTGCAAAGACATGCAATAGTAAAAAGAGGAGGGCTCGCTCACGCGGACACATTGAGCCAGATGATTTTTCCCTGGGTAAAGGTACTAAAGCTTATGATTTGCTTGCTGATGTGAGGAATCAAGGGCCAAAAATTTCATGGCCACAATTACTACATCTATCTCCAACAGTGCGGCGACAATGGTCAAAGATGGTAAGCATTAGACCCATGAGGAATAGACATGTGAATGCAATTCAGGCTAGAAAGATGAAAGATATTGTGCCTCTAGTAGAAGTCGAAATCAATGAGCAGAGAGTGTCAAAGACATATGTGGATGGAGGTGCAGAGATTTGTGTCATGATGGAAAAGTTGATGCATCGTTTGGGATTAGAGGTAAATGAAACTACTAAATTTGGGCCCAAAATGGCTAACAATGTAGTAGTAAATTGTTTGGGAGTTATAAAGAAAGTCAAGGTAAAGGTGTGTGGAGTGCAATTGGAGCTTGACATGTATGTGATGCCAGTGAAGGGGGACGGTATCCGCTCATTCTTGGGCGACCATGGCTAATGGGAATGAAAGCCAGACAAGATTAGGAGACAGGGGCTTTAGAGCTAAGGCCACAAAAGGGGCTGCATAAAAAATGGAAGAGCACTATCTACAACATGAAGGAGGGCCGACAGGAGGATATTGTGTTAGAGACCACCGCTGATGAATGGAGTTCCAGCGAGGGTTGGTCATCTATGACAGAGGGAGAGTCTTCTAATGAGGAGGAAGAAAGCTCTCTAGAAGTGATGGGGATTACATTAAAAGGGCCTTCTAGTAGTGAAATTCCGCAGCAGCTTCCAAAGGTCGAGAAGGAGGGGTTAGAAAAACTGTTGGCTAAGGATCTATCAGTTGAGGAGAAGGCAGCCTACATGGAAGTGGTGATAAAACACTCTGCACTTTTTATTTCTGATTATGAACACATCACCGGTGTGACAACAGTACAACATCACATTAATCTAGAAGAGGGAACACGACCAGTGGTGCAGTGACTACGACGATTGGGAGTAGTTCAACAAAACACTCTACTCACTGAGATGCAACTACTTTTGAAGGCAGGCTTCATCTATCCAATAGGGAACTCAGAGTGGGTTTCACCTGTGGTGGTGATACCCAAGAAGAATGGAAAATGGAGGATTTGTGTGGATTACAAGCTGCTAAATGCTGCAACTAAGAGAGATCACTTTCCTCTTCCTTTTCAGGATGAAATACTCAACGAGGTGGCCAGGCATGAGAGATACACTATTTGTGATGGGTATTCAGGTTATTTCCAGATCCGAATAGCTGAGGAGGATCAACAGAAGACCACCTTCATTACACCTTGGGGTTGTTTTGCTTACAAAGTAATGCCATTTGGATTAACAAATGCCCCAGCTACCTTCCAGCGATTCATGAATTATGTCTTCCAGCCATATTTTGGGAAATCCATCAGGGTTTTTATTGATGATTTTTGTATTTATAGTTATAAGGCTCTACATCTAGGGAAGGTGGACGAAGCTTTCAACCGACTTGCACAAATGGGGGGGGGCAATTAAACCATGAGAAGTGTCGCATTGGCGAAAGCACTGCAACTTTTTTAGGGCATGTCGTAAGTGAGAGGGGCATTGAAGCAGATCCAAACAAAGTTAAGGCCCTATTGGCAGTGCCATCACCATCTTCTGTGAAGCAACTAACCTCTTTCATTCAGAAGGTGCAATATATGGGGCGGTTCATTCATCTCCTCTCCCAATTAATATTTCCACTGCAACAGTTAACCCACTCTGAGGAGCTCCTATGGAGTGACGAAAGCGAAAGGTGCTTTCACGAGGTGAAGAAGGCTCTTAGCACCCTTCCTATAATTTTACAGCCTTGTTGGGATCAGGAGTTTTTTGTCAATCTGAGTTTTGGGGAAGATGCTCTAGGGGCAGCACTAATACAAAAGGATGCTAAAACTGGCCTAATGAGACCGGTTTACTTTTCTAGTAGAGTAATGACAGCATCATCAGAACGAGGGTACAAGATGGTCGAGCTGATGGTTTTGTCTCTAATGTTTGTTGTAAGAAAGTTTCGTCCTTATCTTCTCCCTAGGCCATTCATAGTGATCACGACAGAAGAGCATTTTCCCTATGCCTTACAACACATGGATGTTTCAGCTAGAATTGCTAAGTGGGTGATACAACTCCAAGAGTTTGACTACACCTTCAAGGTGGAGGATTCTACTCGAGCTTGCCTAGCTAATTTGTTGACCCATAGATGCCATCAAAAGAAGGAAAAGGAGAAGGGAAAGGTAAAACAGGAGACACCTCCTCTTGAGGAGCCGCCGCGGGTGGAGAATGCCCATACCCTCTACTTTGATGGAGCCTACAAGCATATTAAAGACAAAGCGGCATCAAGCATAGTGGTGTTCAGTCCGGAAGGTGGCAAACTTTATGGAGAAGGTATTAGCTTGGAGGATTTCCATTCTAATAATGAGGCAGAATATCAAGCCTTGCTTTTAGGTTTGAGGTGGTGTCTTTCACATGGTGTCACTCGACTTAATGTTTTTGGGGATTCTATGCTAATTGTTAAGCAAATGAAAGGAATCTGGGCTTGTAAAAATGATAACTTAGCAGTGAAAATGAGGGAAGCTAAAACTCTCATGAGAAAGCTACAGAAAGCCCAAATCTATTTTGTGCCAAGGCGCACAAATGGCGACGTAGATGCTCTAGCAGCTGAAAAATTGAAAGAGGTAATGGTGGGAATCATTACAGTAAATCTTCCCTTGTTTCAGGGTAAGTTTCAACTACAAGATGTGCTTTAAAGGAAGTAAATGTGGTTAAAGATCCTCCTCCGCCATCCTCAATGGATATGCAAGCTGGCACTCATTCAAATGAGAAGAAAAGACAACTCTAAAAGGGTTGGGGGACACTCAACAATTGATGAGTTTTAATACTCTTTGATCCAGGATCCACATATAATTTTGTGTAAGTAGATACTATTGAAAGGCTACAAATTCCACTGGATCGATTGGGAACACCAATTGGATCAGGTTCGGCATTTGAAGGACTTACAACCAATTCTACTCCTATTTAAGGGAAGCTGAATCTTAGAATTGGGGATTACCGCGACCAAGAATCTTTTCTACTTGCACTCATAGATAACTATAATGTTATCTTAGGCATGCCTTGGCATTACAATATTAGACCTCTTCTCGATTTTGTTAAGAAGACCTTGCATTTCAATTCAAGGGTCGGAACATAGTATGCATTGCTGATGCTGGAGATTGGCCTGTGTCAATGGTTAGTCATGTTAACATTTCTAAAGAAATGAAGAAAGTTATTTCTGTGTACATGATTTTTGTGAGAGAGTCAAAAGAAACTAATGATTCAAGGGCATTTGGTGCCTCTAATGAACACACATTACCAACTAATGCTTCTAAGTCTCAGAATTTAAAAGAGCCCCTCTCTTTAATTGATCAAGCTAGATTTGATTTTGTTAAACAATATGAAGATTGTTTTAGTGATTCAGTCCCAGGAGAGTTACCTCCTAAGTGCTCGGAAGATCACACAATTGATCTTATCCCAGGCAGTTCACCACCTAACCAATTGCCTTACCGAGTAAGTGCAAGTCAACAAGAGGAGATCCTAACACAAATAAACGAATTGTTGGAAAAAGGGTTAGTTCAACCTAGCTCTTCTCCATACTACTCTCCAGTCTTACTTGTTGAAAGACGGTTCTTTCCGTATGTGCATAGACTACAGATCTTTGAACAAGATCACAATCAAGAATCGTTTTCTTATCCCAAGGATAGATGATATCTTGGATAAGTTGCAAGGGGCTAGTATCTTTAGTCGCATTGATCTCAAGAGCGGCTATCACCAGATACGGATAGCACCTGAAGATGTTCATAAGACAACTTTTCATACGACATTTGGACTATATGAGTTCTTAGTCATGCCATTTGGTTTGGCTAATGCACCCGCCACATTCAATCGAATGATGCAGAGAATCTTTAGACCTCACTCAAAGTTCGCAGGTGTCTTCTTTGATGACATTCTAATATTTTCATTGTCTGAAGAAGAGCATAGAAAACATATATCTATTGTTTTTCAAGGGCTTCGCAAGCATAGACTACTGGTCAATGCTAAGAAAAGTGAAATTTTCCTTTTGAAAATTCATTACTTAGGCCATATTGTTTCTCACAATTTGGTGAGAATGGATCCTGAGAAGATTCAAGCCATTGTTGAATGGCCTACACCTACTTCTATACATGAAGTTAGAAGTTTTTTGGGCCTATGTTCATACTATAGGAGGTTCATACGAGGTTTTGCGTATGTTGCATCTCCTCTACATGACCTTACTAACAAGAGAATGCCTTTTTGATGGGGATCAAGGAAACTACAAGCCTTTGAAAGAATTAAGTTTCTTGTGACTCAAGAACCAGTTCTCATAGTTCCGAATCTTCAAAATTTTTTTGAAGTTCACTGCGATGCTTCTGAGGATTGCATTGGAACTACGCTTAACCAAGAGCATCATGCAATAGCATTTGAGGTTCGACGCCTCAAGGACCATGAGTTACATGCTCCAGTATATGAGAAAGAGATTATGGCAGTGGTACATGCTCTTCAAGTATGGAAACACTATTTACTTGGTGCAGATTTTGTTACTAAAACAGATCACCAAAGTCTAAGATACTTCCTTACTCAGAAGAAGCTCTCAGAGAAACATACGCATTGGGCAAATTTCTTATCTATCTTTCATTTTCAAATCCTTCACACATCTAGAACTAAGACTAGAACTAAGAATGTGGTAGCAGATGCTCTATCACAGCAACCTCGAGTGAATGCAAACACAACTGTTTACCATAACGAGTTCATGGATTTACCTAAAATGTATGCAACTGATTCCGACTTCTCAACCATATGGGATCAGCTTAACTTAGGTCAATGGATTACACCTTACTCTATTTGAGATGGTTATTTGTATCATCATCAAGTAATTTGTGTAGCATTACCATTGCGACACAAGGTAACGGATGAAGCACATACATCTCCATATGGTGGAGATAGGGGTATTCTACCCACTACTCAAGCATTGGAAAAATATTTCTTTGGCCCACTCTTAGAGCTGACATTGAAAAATATGTCCGGGAGTGCAAGATATACCAAAAAGTAAAGTATGACAAGCATAAACCATCTAGTCTACTGAAGCCATTACCTATTCCCAATGAGCCTTGGGAAAGTATAGCCATGGACTTTATCATGGAGCTTCCTCGCACACAAGCAAGCAATGATGCAATCTAGACTATCATTAATAGTTTCAATAAGCAAGCTCACTTTATACCTATGCGAAAGACAATCAAAGCCGATCATATGGCTAAGCTATTCATTGCTCATATTTTCAAGCATCATGGCATGCGTAAGTCCATTATAAGTGATCGAGATCCCCGCATGACGAGTCTCTTTTGGCAAGATCTCTTTAAGAACCTTGGGACAGAGTTAAAGTTTTTATCCTCTTATCATCCTCAAACAAATGGGCAAAGTGAAAGTGCTAATTCTACAGTTTTGGACCTTTTGAAATCCTATGTCTCTGATAATCAAGAGAATGGGAAAAGTATTTGCCTTTAGTAGAGTTTGCATACAATAATACGATGCACTCTAGTACTGGTAAGACACCCTTTGAGATCATCTATGGTAAGCCTCATTTACCACCCATTCTTCTTACGAAGGATAAGATCTTTGTAGCAGATGAGTTTGTTAGAGACATTGATACAACTTTCACTAAAGTAAAAGCTAATATTCAAAGGACACAAGAGAAGCATAAACTTGAAGTAGATAAGCATCGTCCTAAGTTAGATCTCAAGTTCAATCGAATGATGCAGAGAATCTTTAGACCTCACTCAAAGTTCGCAGGTGTCTTCTTTGATGACATTCTAATATTTTCATTGTCTGAAGAAGAGCATAGAAAACATATATCTATTGTTTTTCAAGGGCTTCGCAAGCATAGACTACTGGTCAATGCTAAGAAAAGTGAAATTTTCCTTTTGAAAATTCATTACTTAGGCCATATTGTTTCTCACAATTTGGTGAGAATGGATCCTGAGAAGATTCAAGCCATTGTTGAATGGCCTACACCTACTTCTATACATGAAGTTAGAAGTTTTTTGGGCCTATGTTCATACTATAGGAGGTTCATACGAGGTTTTGCGTATGTTGCATCTCCTCTACATGACCTTACTAACAAGAGAATGCCTTTTTGATGGGGATCAAGGAAACTACAAGCCTTTGAAAGAATTAAGTTTCTTGTGACTCAAGAACCAGTTCTCATAGTTCCGAATCTTCAAAATTTTTTTGAAGTTCACTGCGATGCTTCTGAGGATTGCATTGGAACTACGCTTAACCAAGAGCATCATGCAATAGCATTTGAGGTTCGACGCCTCAAGGACCATGAGTTACATGCTCCAGTATATGAGAAAGAGATTATGGCAGTGGTACATGCTCTTCAAGTATGGAAACACTATTTACTTGGTGCAGATTTTGTTACTAAAACAGATCACCAAAGTCTAAGATACTTCCTTACTCAGAAGAAGCTCTCAGAGAAACATACGCATTGGGCAAATTTCTTATCTATCTTTCATTTTCAAATCCTTCACACATCTAGAACTAAGACTAGAACTAAGAATGTGGTAGCAGATGCTCTATCACAGCAACCTCGAGTGAATGCAAACACAACTGTTTACCATAACGAGTTCATGGATTTACCTAAAATGTATGCAACTGATTCCGACTTCTCAACCATATGGGATCAGCTTAACTTAGGTCAATGGATTACACCTTACTCTATTTGAGATGGTTATTTGTATCATCATCAAGTAATTTGTGTAGCATTACCATTGCGACACAAGGTAACGGATGAAGCACATACATCTCCATATGGTGGAGATAGGGGTATTCTACCCACTACTCAAGCATTGGAAAAATATTTCTTTGGCCCACTCTTAGAGCTGACATTGAAAAATATGTCCGGGAGTGCAAGATATACCAAAAAGTAAAGTATGACAAGCATAAACCATCTAGTCTACTGAAGCCATTACCTATTCCCAATGAGCCTTGGGAAAGTATAGCCATGGACTTTATCATGGAGCTTCCTCGCACACAAGCAAGCAATGATGCAATCTAGACTATCATTAATAGTTTCAATAAGCAAGCTCACTTTATACCTATGCGAAAGACAATCAAAGCCGATCATATGGCTAAGCTATTCATTGCTCATATTTTCAAGCATCATGGCATGCGTAAGTCCATTATAAGTGATCGAGATCCCCGCATGACGAGTCTCTTTTGGCAAGATCTCTTTAAGAACCTTGGGACAGAGTTAAAGTTTTTATCCTCTTATCATCCTCAAACAAATGGGCAAAGTGAAAGTGCTAATTCTACAGTTTTGGACCTTTTGAAATCCTATGTCTCTGATAATCAAGAGAATGGGAAAAGTATTTGCCTTTAGTAGAGTTTGCATACAATAATACGATGCACTCTAGTACTGGTAAGACACCCTTTGAGATCATCTATGGTAAGCCTCATTTACCACCCATTCTTCTTACGAAGGATAAGATCTTTGTAGCAGATGAGTTTGTTAGAGACATTGATACAACTTTCACTAAAGTAAAAGCTAATATTCAAAGGACACAAGAGAAGCATAAACTTGAAGTAGATAAGCATCGTCCTAAGTTAGATCTCAAGTTGGGACAGTATGTTCTTCCTAAGTTTGAGAAGGCTCGCTTGAAGAAGCAGAAAGGCCAAAAGGGTAAAGTGGTTAAGCTTTCTAATCGCTATTATGGCCCTCTCAAGATCACAAATAAGATAAACTATGTGACTTTTGTTTTGGATCTACCAAGTCATTGGAACATTCATAATGCTTTCCATACAAGTTTGCTACGCCCCTATATTGGAGAACCTCCAATGGAACCAATCAAGGAAGATTAACCTGACATAGAAGAAATAGAAGAGTTCCTTGTGCTTGAAAGAATTTTACACCATCAAGACAATACTCTAAGGTCAAGTAAGGTATTACAGAAGTATGTGGTTAAGTTTAAGAATTATCCCCCATTGGACGCTCAGTTTATGACTCAGAGAGAACTACAAGAATTTCCAAATCTTCTTAAGGACTATGTATCCCCTCTATAGTTGAGGTCAATTGTTTAGAAGCCAAAGGGATGTCACTAAATTGATTGCTTATTACACATTCTCTATTTAATAAATTCATGTCAATAAATTAGAGACTCACTTTTATTTAAGTATTAATGATGATCTAGCATGGCCATGAGACCATTTAGAGACCAGTATTCCTAGTGCATCACTTAATGGGGTGATCAGAGCACTGTGACGGGGATATCTAGTACAAGCAATACAAGCTATGAAGGGGGAAAGAAGTGTTTGCCAAGTGTAAGAGTGTACACAAGAACCAAGGAGTTACACATAAATGAAAATGGATTTATTTCTTAGAGGAGGAATTCCATTAGCATTGTGTACATGTATTTATGTGTGCATCCAAGGATTCCTGTGAATGTTTACTTGTGTGTAATGAGCCTTGCATTCATTTGGGGTCATCCTCTCCCCTACAAGTCAAGGTTTAAGGTTTTTTCTTTCATTAAGAAAGATGAGAGAGGAAATTCTTTGACTAAGAAAGACTAGAGACATGATCCTCTGGAAGTGAGGAGAGAAGTGATTTTCTCTTTCTAAGGTCTAAAATGACACAAGATTTTGTGTGGAATTCAATCTTAAGGTTAAGGCCCAAGGCAATCTAATGAACTCTCCTTATCTATGACTCAAGGTGGTTGCATGGACCACAAGTTAAGAGTATAGTTTAAAAAGCTATTTTTTTGGAAAATCCATTTTTAATATATCTCGCAATAGAAACACGATCTCTAAAAATAGGCCGCGCGGGTTATCGAAAATAGCGAGATCTACAACTTTCATGTTGAACGTTTTTTCCTCCAAACAATGCACAAAGAAATATCTCGAAATTAGTGCTGCAGAGTGGAACAACCACATCTTGCATGAAGATCAAATCAACTCTCTCTCCAAGGAAGAGAAGCTCTTGAAAGCCTATAAAAAAGAGGAGGCTCTTCTTGGATGTAAGGGAGAGGTGAAGGAAGCATCAATTTGCATGTATCCAAGAGGAGAAGAGAAGGTGCGAGTGCTACGGAAGCCCTGCTGAAATCAAGTGCTGCGGAAGAATCAAGTTCCAAGAGAAGAAGAGAAGGTGCAAGTGATGTGGAAGCTTTGCTGAAATCAAGCACCAAGAGGAAATCCCTACACATATTGTGTAGGAGAGAAGGAGACTCAAGAAGGATCAAAAGGTGCCGACTTCCAAGTTGTGCAAGTGTTAGCTGGTTGTATAGCATGCAAGGAACCGTGATCTTGTTTCCAAGATCTACAAGAAAGAATTAGCTTATGTGTAATGGAGGAGCTTGCTCCTTGTCAATAACATAACTCCACAAGGGGGGGGACTAGCCCATCTTCCAGTCCACAAGGGGGGGGACTACCAATTTCTCTACCTCTCTCTCTACATCTTTCTTTTCTTCCATCTATTCTCCGTTTGTGCCAATATAATGTTTGTCATATATATTTTAAGTATATAAGAAAGTCGAGCATGTATCTTGGATTCTATAACAGCTTCCTCCTCCTTCTACTTGCGGACTAGTTGGGATATTAATTGGGCCAATAAGACCTCTTAGTCTTAGTGATATTGGACTACTGTGCTTAGGAGAATGCCTCCTAATGATCTCTACTCTTCATCTAGCCCTTTGAGCTCTTTCTTGATGTTAAATCTTGCTTGACAATGTCTATCAAGAAATAACTGGTCCCTATTATAATGAAGATTCAAAAACCGCTACTTATCAATAGCTCTTGGCAAATGCACCACCTATCGTGATGTAAAATTGGCCCGAGACTAGCTCTAAGACTCTAGCCATGCTACTATGCTCACCAAACCACCCTCACAGCCTTGTGGCTAGGAGCATTTGGAGGCTATATATTGATCTAAATAAATGAAGTGTTTGTATTCATTGTAAGTCCAACAATTTTTCCCATCCCAACTCCAACGGAGGGAGTATAAACCACATATAGGTGACTAGCCCCTCATTAGACACGCATATAGAGCACCCCCTTGCCAATCGATGTGGCTCCTATGGCTCTACTACACCCCAAGGATTGGTCCCAAGATGCACTGTGTTTCAACCTCAAACCTATGTCGAATGCATAATAGAACTAAATTACCTCATATAAGAATAGAGTAAACTGCACAAACAATGTAAAAAATACATTATACTTCATCAAGAAACTCAAAAAAACTCAGAAATAATGATATAGAGGCATTGAACTAAACTCCACAACACTCATAATGGCAAATCAAAGATAGAAATCAAAGTATATGATTGAAATAAGATAGAAATAGAGATATGAGTCATGGTGCAACCATTGTCATATTGTATTGATAAGCAAGAAATTTTAGCATACAACTAGTTGTGATCAAGAATGATGATCCATATATGAGAAAGACGCACAATACCTCTTTAAGCCATGTTTTTCAACTACCTATAAACTGTACTTCATGAGGCATGTAACTTTATGAGGCATTTTAAAGACTGGTTTACACATAGAATCACTATGACTAAGGTACTAATCATGCCAAGGGAAAACCTAATGCATAAAATATAAATCCATAGCTAACACCTCGCACACCCCCTAGATGACTGGTATAGCCATGACCTAAACACTTACATGTCATATCATAGTGCCAAATGACGTATCTGAAATTGACATACCAAATGAGAAAAATCCACTAAGCATACATCATTTGCTAAAAAAATTTAGGAGTAAGTTCTCTTATATTAACTTGTTCACTGATATCCTGCAAAACTTCATGAATATCAAATCTTATGGCATCAACTTCAAACAACTGATTTTCAGATTTTTTTTGAGGATTCAAACCCTAAGACACTCCCTATAATGACAATCCACTAAGCATACATAACTTTGACCAAAGCATTTTTCATCATTGTAGTATCAATCTACATTAGGTCACCACTTTCCTCTAGCAGGTTATCTATCATCTCTAGTGGTGAATATACTACTTGTAGTAGTAAACCTATTGCCTACAATGGTAAAGCTTCTATCTATATCAGTAACCTTATCTTTTGCTACAATAACCTTGTTTCTTGCTATAGTAACCTTGTTTCCTATAGAGTGTTACAGTCTCTTGCAGCAAGGTTGTCTTCATCAAGATTATAGTTTCATGTAACATGAATGACATATGTTTTCTCCATTCAAGGAAAATAAATACTACTACACTAGCACTAAAATATCACCAACATAATTCCAATGGGACATTGTCAAAGTTTGAGAACTATTTATCTCATAAAACTTACCAATGACCATAATGTCAATAGAATTCCATACTACTACTTCTTTAGGTAAGCATTATAGTAGTGACTTGCATAAAATTGATTCCAACTACTCACTGAACTTGTGAATCCTTTTGTGGCTCAGAATAATCAACTTGAATTAGTATTTAGAGTCTAAATCCATTAATTACAAGTTTAACAATGTCTCCTTCCACCTCTCATGGACCTAGAAAAGAAATAGATAGAATTCATGTGAAAAGGATAGCAAGTAATATTTTATGGTATTGAAAGAAAAGCATGGAGCTAATCATCCCAAAGAAGATTCACAAGGAGATTAATGCTAAGTCATGTATCTTTGCACTTATATTGTCAACAATATTGGATAAAGAACAATCTTCTAGCTCTTGCAAAGAAATGGGTCCTTGCCTTTGTAAGTTGTTGGAAAAACATAAAGATGTTTTTTAGCCTCCTTCTTCTTTGCCACCAAACCGGAAGTAGATATTCCAATTGATTTGACTCCTGAAACTAAGCCTATTAACAAACCGCCTTATAGGTTATCCAAGTGTGAAAGAGAAGAGGTGAAAAGGCGGGTGAAAGGGCTCTTGGATATGGGTTTCATTCAACCAAGCTAGTCTCCTTTTTCTTCACTAGTGCTATTAGTCAAGAAGAAGGATGGATCCTTCCAAAAGTGCATTGACTTTAGGGATCTCAATAAGTGCACCATCAAGAATAGATACCCCATCCCTTGTATCAATGATCTATTGTAGTGTTTACCAAGATTAATCTCTGTTCAGGTTATCATCATATCCAAATTAAGGAAGGGGATGAGTATATGACAACTTTTTACATAGAGGGGTCTCTACCATTTCTTAGTGATGCCTTTCACATTATCTAATGCTTCTACTACTTTCGATGCTTTGATGTAAACAAAATACTACAATCTTTCCTTTACAAAAAAATCCTTACATTTTTCGATGATATCTTGATTTATAGTAAGAATAAGGAGGATCACTTTTTGCAACATGTTAGAGAAGTGTTTGAGCTTTTGAGGTAGCATAGATTATTTACAAAAGAGTGGAAATGGACTTTTATGGCAAAGAAGGTGGAGTATTTAAGTCATATTGTTAATGAATAGGGTATTACATAGGATCCAAAGAAAGTTCAATGCATAAACGATTGGCCCACTCCAACCAATACCACTTCATTGAGGAGATTTCTTGAACTCTCTTCTTTCCACTGTCAATTTATTAAGAAACATGCACATATTGCAATATCTCCTACCAATAGGTTGAAGAAAGAAGAATTCTTTTGGGACGTCATAGCAAAGAGGTGCTTCAATGAGCTGAAAACCGTAATCATTTACAATACCTATCTTGGTTTGTCCGAACTTTTCTAAAGAGTTTACCATCTGTGATGATGCAAGAGGTTGTGGCATTGGGGCTATTTTAGTTTAGGACCATGGATTGATTGCTTATGCAAGAGCCAAAAGTTGGATGAGAAGAAAGAGAGAAGCCTACATGTTTATAAGTAGGAAATGTTAGCAATGCTCCATAAGAAATGGCACCATTATCTTTATGGCAGCCATTTCAAAGTGAAAAGTGATCATTGGGTATTGAAATACTTCCTATTGTAGTGCACACTCTCTCTAAAGCAAAGAAGATGGTTGGTTATACTCCAAAATTATGATTTTGAGATCTATTACATAGATGGAAATGATAATGTTGTGGTTGATGCACTCTCGCACATGTGGGCATGTTCATTAACCATCTCCCTTATCTTATAAAGACTAGATAAATGGCATCCAAGAAGAGTATTTGGTGGGCCCACATTGATCCACAATTACACAAAAACTACACCAAGGAGAAGATGAAGAATTTGTTAGATATGATCAATGCCCCACCCTCATTAGGTGCTACCAACGATCCATGGTGCTCAAAGTTGTAAGGCCCCCATTATGAGGAGAATCCAAATGTGAGCCCGGACATTGGTTGAGTCCTGACTTGTATATCAAATGAGGTCTATGTGACCGGATGGCAAAAAGGTGACCGTTGTGGGTCTAATCTTTGGGTTAGACGGAGTGGTTAAGCTGGTAGCAACTCGAGGCGCATTGCATCGAGTTGTGGGGTAAGGGAGTTAAAAGGGGCCCCTATTGTGGGGTCTGGGGGTAATGCCCCCGGCCCGATAGTAAAGGGAATATTCCTTGAAATATTCCTTGGCCGATTAGTGGAGGCTTATATGGTAGGTCGGTCAGGCCAACCTCACAGCCTTCGCAGGCTATAAAAGCTAAACCCCTTCACAGCCATCGATCACTCATCTTTCACCTAGTCAGAGTTGTTGTTCCAGCTAGCCTTAAGCTCTTCACCTATCTTCTGTCTAGATCGCCATCTAAGCTTTACACAGTGGAACCGCACGGGTGGATAGATCCATCTTTGTTTGGAGTTAAAGAATTTACTGATTCTCCTCTTATCTGTTGTGTACTCTTTATCTCTTTCTCAGATTCTATTCGCTGCGCCGTGTAATATTTTACATGGTATCAGAGCCTAGGGGGCTCTAGAGATCGGAGAGTGTGCAAGAGGCAAAGGCTTCAACAGCAAAGAGAAACTATGTTGACTTCCGGAAGCGGTTCTGGCGCATCAAGAAGCGGTGCAGGAGGTGGTGTTGCTGTACTGGCTATTCAAACATTGAGGATTCATCCACCAACCTTTAGCGAAGGAAAGTTAGATGGTACAAACTACACCTTGTGGAAGTTCAAAATTACAACTATCCTTGATTCTTATGAGCTTCTGGAGACTATGCTGGGGACTGACGCAGAACCACAGCCTACCCCCGACCCATCAAATCCTAGTGTTATGATTCCTCCGAATGCAGATCTTCTACGAGCTTGGAAACGAAGGAATGTAGATGCATTGTGTGCCTTAGTTACAAGCTATTCTGACAGTGTTCTGACTTTGATTCAGCATACAACCAAAGCATCGAAGGCTTGGAATGTACTAAGGAGTCAATATGAAACACGAAACCAAACAAGGATTCAAAACTTGGAGAATCAACTAGCAGCGGAGAAGTTTGCTGAAGGAGAGACGGTTGAAGCATTCATCACTCAGATTAAGAATCTGCGCGACTAGATGGATGGCACTGGGATACAAAAGACTAGCGAAGAGCTATCTCAGAGGTGTCTTCGGATTTGTCCACAAAAATTTGATGGACTAGTAACTACCCTTAATACTCAGGTGAGACCTCAAGCTTTGACTTTTGAGGAGTTTTGTGCATTATTAATGGAGGAGAAGTTGAGGCTGAAAGCCTTAGAAGGAAGCAACAATGGAGATGCTGCATTCTCTGCCAATGCAAAAGGCAAAGGTGGTTCCTCCACCAAAAATGATGGTGACAAAAAGAAGAAGGGCGGAAAGAAGAAGTTTCAAGGAGAGTGCTTCTACTGCAAGAAGAATGGACATGCAATTGCAGATTGTCGTGTCAAGAAGGCATATGAAAAGAATGGTACCCTTAAAAGTAAAGGGAAAGAGACAGCCAATACGGCTGAAGGAGAGCTGGAATTATTCATGGCAAAGTGTGCTCCTCGGCACAAGAAGAATCTACCACTAACTCATGGGTGTTGGATAGTGGGGCCTCCTGTCACATGACCAACAAGAAAGGTCTATACAGTTCTATGCAGCCTCTACAAGAATCCATCACTTTGACGGTTGGAAATGATGCTAAATGCCCTGCTGCGGGCACATGTACTATTTCTTTTGTTGTTGCAAATGGTGAAGTCAAAAAGCTTTCAAATGTGTTGTATGTTCCTGAAATCAGGAGAAATCTCTTATCAGTTGTTGCTGCCATAACTGATATTGGTCATGAAGTAAGGTTCAAGAAGACAGGTGTAGAAATTCTTGATAATGCTAGCACAATTGTTGGCAAAGGAGAAAGAAGGAACAACCTGTATGAGCTAAGTGCTCTTACAACCACCGCTAGATTGGGCACAAGTAAGCTTTGGCATGAAAGGTTTGGACACATCAAAATTGCAGTGTTGAAGGAGATGCAAAAGCAAGGTATGGTTGCTCACCTACCTACAATAACTGAATTGAAGGAACCATGTGAAGCTTGTATGATGGGCAAGCAACAGAGAAAGGCATTTCCACAAGAAAGCAAGAATAGAGCACAGGCTCCTCTAGAGTTGGTGCATGCTGACTTGTGTGGAAAGATGCCTACACAGGCCTTGGGGGGATCTTCTTATTTTATGTTGATTGTCGATGACTACAGTAGGAAGTTGTGGGTGTACTTCCTTCGTGATAAGGCTCAAGCTTTTGGTAAGTTTAAAGAATGGCTAAAACTTGTTGAGAATGAAACAGGAAAAAGTGTGAAGAAATCTAGAACAGATGGTGGTGGTGAGTTCAACTCAAAGGAGTTTGAAGGCTTTTGCAAGAGCAAAGGGATCAAGTGTTAATTGACGACGCCTCACACACCTCAGCAGAATGGTGTTGTGGAATGCAAGAATCGGACCATTGTGGAGATGTCAAGATGTATGCTAAAGGGCAAGGGATTGCCTAACCATTTTTGGGCTGAAGCTATTAATACTACAGTCTACATTCTAAATCGGAGCTACACAAAGGCTCTCAAGGGAAAAACACCTCATGAGGCTTACACTGATAAGAAACCATCTGTCTCACATTTCAAAATTTTTGGATGTGAATGTTATGCACATGTTCCAGATGAGAAGAGAAACAAGCTAAAACCAAAAAGCAGAAAATGTATCTTCTGGGGTTATAGTGATGAGTAGAAGGCTTACAAATTATACGACCAAGAGGCAAAGAAGATCATCACAAGTCGTGATGTGGTGTTCAAGGAGGAGCTGCATACAGTGGAGGAGGAGAAGGCAAGTTCTTCCACTTTATCATCAAGCGAAGAAGTAGTCCACTATGAACCTGTCCCGAGAGCTATCCCTATCCTTAAGGAGAAGGAAGCATCATCTTCAGATGATGAGGAAAAAGTTCACCAACCTGACATCACCCCATCGGAAAAGCCATTTCCATGCTGGGTGAAGCAGCTCTATGACCACAATAATCCTATGCCTGCATTTGTTGAGGAGAAGGTAGACGGACCAAGGATGTCTTAGAGAATAGAGGAGCAAAGGAGGGCTTTTGCTCACATAGTCAATATGGCCTTGATGGTTGAGATTATGAGAGAAGTAAAGGAGCCAACTGACTTAGAAGAAGCACTTGCAGATCCATCATGGAAGGCTACTATGTAGGTGGAGTATGATAGCATAATGAAGAATGACACTTGGAAGCTAGTGGATCGACTAGCAAAGCGGAAGGTTATTGGCACCAAGTGGATCTGGAAGGTAAAGTACAAGGCTGATGGTACCTTAGAAAAGTACAAAGTTAGATTGGTTGCCCAAGGATTTTCACAAGTTGAAGGGTTTGATTTTCAAGAGTCATTTTTCCCAACTGCCAGAATGACCACTATTCGCACGGTACTTGCAGTGGCTGCCCACAAGAGGTGGCCAGTGTACCAAATGGATGTTAAGTCAGTGTTCTTAAATGGTGACCTCAAGGAGGAGGTGTACGTGGCTCAGCCACCAGGGTTTGAGGCTCCCCATTTTGAGAACAAAGTGTGTAAGCTGAAGAAGGCATTATATGGGCTGAAACAAGCCCCGAGAGCATGGTACCAGCGGATAGATAAGTTCTTTTTAAACCTAAACTTCAAAAGATGTGCCTCAGATGATAACTTGTATGTTTACAAGGATGGTAAAAAGTCTGTAGTGATTGTCCTATATGTGGACGACCTTCTTATTACAGGTGACTATGAAGACATGATCAACCAAACTCGAAAGGCTTTGAGTTCTGAGTTTGAAATGACAGACTTGGGCTTGTTGCACTATTGTTTGGGGATTGAAGTCTGACAAGAGCTAGGAAAGATCTTCATCTCTCAGAAGAAGTATGCATGGGAGATCTTGAAGGCATTTGGCATAACTGAGTGCAAGGAGATAGCTACACCTATGGAGGTGAATGAAAAGTTATCCATCGAGGATACATCAGCACTAGCAGACATTGGGAGGTATAGGAGGTTGGTCGGCAGTCTGATCTACTTGTGTAACAGCGGACCAGATATCAATTTTGTTGTTGGTGTTTTGAGCAGGTTCTCAAATAAACCTCATGAGAGTCATTGGAAGGCTGGGAAGTGGGTGCTCAAATACTTGAAGTAAACTCTTGACTATGGTATCACATACAGTTTCGGAACTTCTCTTGTGGGGAACTGTGACTCAGATTGGGCAGGAGACAGTGATTCCAGGAAGTCAGTTTCTGGTTATTGTTTCTCTTTGGGTTCAGGAATTTTCTCTTGGATTAGTAAGAAGTAGCCAACAGTGGCATTGTCTTCTACCGAAGCAGAGTACAAGGCAGCTTGTTTTGCTGCATGTGAAACAGTATGGTTGAGAAGTATTCTATGGCATATGGGAGTGTAGGATGAAGAACCAACTGTGCTAAGATGTGACAATCAGAGTTGCATCGCCATTGCCAAAAATCCAGTGTTGCATGCACACACCAAACATATAGAGATCCAGTATCACTATGTGCGTGATTTGATGGAGGATGGGATAGTGGAACTGGTCTACTGTCCAACAGAGGAGAATGGAGCAGATATCTTCACCAAAGCACTTAGAAAGGATCTGCTTCAAGTTCATCTTTAGAGACTTGGCATTGGGCCGAGGAGATAGTTCACCTATGGGTGGACATTGAGGGGGGGTGTTAGATATGATCAATGCCCCACCCTCATTAGGTGCTACCAATGATACATGGTGCTCAAAGTTGTAGCCCCCATTATGAGGAGAAGCCAAATGTGAGCCCGGACATTGGTTGAATCCTGACTTGTATATCAGATGAGGTCTATGTGACCGGATGGCAAAAAGGTGACCCTTGTGGGTCTAATCTTTGGGTTAGACGAAGTGGTTAAGCTGGTAGCAACTCGAGGTGCATTGCATCAAGTTGTAGGGTAAGGGAGTTAAAAGGGGCCCCTATTGTGGGGTCCAGGGGTAGCGCCCCCGGCTCGATGGTAAAGGGAATATTCCTTGGAATATTCCCTGGCCGACTAGTGGAGGCTTATATGGTAGGTCGGTCAGGCCAACCTCATGGCCTTCATAAGCTATAAAATCTAAACCCCTTCACAGCCATCGATCACTCATCTTTCACCCAGTCAAAGTTGTTGTTCCAGCTAGCCTTAAGCTCTTCACCTATCTTCTGTCTAGATTGCCATCCAAGCTTCACACAGTGGAAGTGCATGGGTGGATAGAGCCATCTTTGTATCAGTTGTTTAAAGTTAAAGAATTTACTGATTCTCCTCTTATCTGTTGTGTACTCTCTATCTCTTTCTCAGATTCTGTTCGCTGCGCCATGTAATATTTTACAAAATTTTCCAATTATAAGAAGCATAATGATCTTTGTGTTTCAAAGGTTGAGTTTACTTGACACCATTGTCTAGGTTCAAGCAAAAGATTCTTCAAAAAATACATTCTTCTTGAATGGTGGGGTGTTTGGGCCTTTTCAAGTCATTTGAATAAGGTTCATAAGAGTTTTTGTTGGAAAGGGCTTTGGACATATGTGAAGGATTTTGTTTCCCAATGCTTACATTGTCAATTAGAACAAGGATTCTTGTCTTTTGCCATGTGGATTATTATAGCTATTGCCCATCCCACTAGGAAATGGATGGATATATCCATGGATTTCATCATTGGACTTTCAACTAATAAACATGGTTGAAATAGTATATTTGTTATTGTTGATTGTCTTACAAAATTCACTCACTTCCTACCTACTAAGACCTAATATTCAGCCTAGAGAAATTTATGGACGGGGTTTTTTAATTGCATGGTATACCCATGAAGATCGTATCAAATAGGGATTCAAAGTTTATGGGCAATTTTTATAAGAGTTTGTTTAACTCTATGGGCCCAATCCTCACATCTACCACCACTTACCATCCATAAATATTTATGGGAAGCTTTTGGAAGAGTTTATTTAACTCTATGGGCACAATCCTCACTCTTAGCACCACCGTACCATCCTCAAATATATGGACAAGTAGAAAGAGTAAATAAATGTCTTGAAGTTTATGTACACTATTTCCATGATACACGGTCCAGTTGGGACCATTGACATCACCTTGCTGAGTTCTGCTATAATAATATTCATCACTTGAGTATTGGAATGTCTCCTTTCAATACCCTCTATGGAAATAAGTCCAAGTATCTTCAGCACGATTTCTAATGTGATGATGTCAATCCTCAAGCTAAAGATGAGCTTGAGCATATGGATTCCTTTATGAAGCAATGTCAAGAAAATAACTATAAGGCTCAACGCATAATGAAGTCTTATGCGGACGATTAGGAGAAGGCATTTGGAGTTCCAAATAGGAGATTGGGTAATTCTAAAAGTACCGAAGTCTCGTCATGCATCACTCAAAGGAGGTCACAATAAGTTAGCTCACCATTTCTATGGTCCCTACCAAGTTCTTCAAAGAGTTGGAGATCTTGCTTACAGGCTTCCACTACCCTCTACTACTAGTATATATGATTTCTTTCATGATTCTTAGCTGAAGTCCTATGTTGGGCCTAAAATTCAAGTACTTGAGGAGTTACCACCCATTGATGAGGTGGGTTACTCATTTAGAAACTTGAAAAGATTATGGATAACCATGAGAAGGTTGTTCTCGCAATCATTCTATTGTACAATATCTTGTTGAGATATCGAGCTCCACTCGTGATACGCCAGGGTGACCGTTGTGTATTTATGTCACCGACTTGTCAGTTGCAGACGCGGTTGGTACACCGCCCATGAATAATAGCTACATGATAGCTATCCTTATCTACTCTAGTTCGTGGCTCAGTTAGTATGCCACCTTAGTTAGTTGAGTTTGGTTTGAGACCCATATATAGGGTTCTTCTATTTCTTTGTACTTGAGTTCTTTTGGCTTACACAACTAAGAAGAGGAAAACTGTTTTTTCAGCCTCCACCCTTGTGTGTCTTCCCCCATTGTGCAAGCAAGAAAGCTTCAAGCGAGACTCCTTCCTTCTCTCCCACAATCTTGACATGGTATCAGAGCCTTGTTCGTGGTAAGGAGCTCAAGAAAGCAAGCCAAGCTCGCGGTGTTCTGGTAAGAGGAGCAGTGTTGCTTTCATTTTCTGTTTTGGGAGCAAATCTCTGCAGGTAGCACAGCCGGAAAGTGCAGGAGTGCATTGTCTCAGGTTGAGACGCCCTTCGCGGTGAAGCAAGAGGGCAGTATATGCTGCGGGAAAGGGCTTTAGACCTTGACGACCTTGTTTTTTTGATTTGAGGCCATTTCGGGGCCTGTTTTGGAGGCGGAACTTTTATGCATGCACTCAGGAAAAGGCCCAGTTTTATGCAGTGCAGCCACTGTTCTACAGGTCGGTGAATAGTTACTGTAAAAATTGCATTGTATGCTTGTGCGCAGAGACATTGGGAGTTACAGAATCATCCCTGTTGCCTGTTGATGCAAAATAGTCACTAGGAAGTGACTGTGTGGTCAAATACCACTTTCGCCAGTTTTGCAGATTTTCCCTTGTGAGGGTGAAGCTGTGGTTTTTGCAGTGACAGAATTTTTTGCAGTCTTCTGTAATGGCATATGATTCTCTTTCACAGATTGTCACTGAAAAGCTTGACAAGAACAACTTCCAAGCATGGAAGTTTAGAATGACGAATTTCCTTATGGGAAAAGAATATTGGGAATTTGTTGCAGGAAATGAAGAAGAACCAGTTCTTCCTGATGTTCCCAATCAACAGCAAATGCAGGCATTTAAAGCATGGCATGAGAGAGCCAGGAAAGTTATGTATTGGCTGTCTATCAGCATTTCAGACTCTATGATTGTGCATATTCAGGATGCAAGTACGCCAAAGGAGGCATGGGATACTTTGTCAAAAATGTATAGCACAAATACGCAAGCCAGGAAAATGCAGCTCAAGCAAGAGTTGCACAATGTGAAAAGGGAAAATATGAGCATCAACGACTACCACATGAAGGTGAAGAAGATTGCAGATGCACTTGCTTCCATTGGGTCACCAGTGGAAGATGATGACTTAGTTTCTGTGACCTTGAATGGTCTAGGAAAGGATTATGCACAGTTTCGGACATCCATTTCAGTTCGTGAAAGATTTCCTGATTTTGAGGAGCTGATTGCTCTTCTAATTTCTGAGGAACAGAGAAATGGTGGTGGATCTTCTTCAGGAGGAACTTCAAAAGAAGCTGTCTTCTACTCAAATGCTGGAAGAGGTAGAGGCAGAGGTAGAGGAGGCCGATTTGCAGGCCGTGGCAGAAATCAGAATATGCAGCAAACTCAAGAAAACCAGTCCTATGGAGGAGGACGTGGTAACTCTAGAGGCAGGGGGAGCCAAAGAGGTCATGGTGGATGGCAAAGAGGCCAAAATGCAAACAGTAATGTTGAATGCTACTATTGTGGTAAAATGGGTCATATGGCTAAAGACTGCTATAAAAAGCAGAATGACATCATGAATGGAAAACTGCAACAAGGAAATTATGCATCCTCTAGTAGACAGGGTGATGACAGAAATGAGCATCTGTTTATGGTGCAGCACATGAACAATTCTGTGACAAGTGCAGAAGAAAGCAACGATGTATGGTATGTTGACTCAGGTGCATCAAACCACATGACAGGTCATGCAGAATGGATGGAGGATGCAAGGAAAATGGAAAAACCAGGATTTGTGGAGACTGGTGATGATACTGCACATCCTATTGTGCAGATTGGAAAAATTCCCTTGTCTATGCAGGATGGGAAAAAGAAATACCTGTCCGATGTATTTCATGTCCCGAATATCACCAAGAATCTGGTTTCTGTTGGTCAAATGGTTGAACAGGGCTTGCAGGTCAGATTTAATCCTCATGGATGCTTTGTTGAGGATATGAAAAATAAAGGTCGCTTAATAGCAAAAGGAAAGAAGAAGGGCAGAATGTTTACATTGGATGCAGACATGTCTAAATTGAGTGCAGCAATGTTTGCACATGGGACCGGTGTAGTTGCAGATATTGATATCTGGCATAAACACATTGGTCATGTTAATGTACAGCGACTTAAATCAATGCAGGCCCAAAATATTGTTGCAGGTTTACCGAAATTCTAGGTTGCAGAAATGCATAAGATATGTGAAGCCTGTCAGTTTGGAAAACAGGCAAGGAAACCGTTTCCTAGACATGTTCAAGAGAGTGAGAAGCCATTGGAATTAATCCACTCTGATGTGTGGACTACTAAAGCTGCATCTCTTGGAGGCTGTCATTATTTTGTCACTTTTATTGATGACTATAGCAGAAAATTTTGGGTGTATTTTATGAAAAAGAAAAGTGAAGTTTTTGGGCATTTCAAAACCCTTAAAGCTATGGCTGAAAAAGAAACAGGTCTGCAAATAAAATGCCTAAGGTCAGATGGAGGGGGAGAGTACCTCTCAAATGAGTTTGCAAAGTTCTTGCAGGAGCATGGCATAAAGCAGCAATATTCATGCAGTTATACCCCACAACAAAATGGAATTGCAGAAAGGAAAAACAGACATATTGGAGAGGTATCTCGTGCCATGCTCAATGAAAAAGACTTGCCAGATTTTTATTGGGCTGAAGCAGTTGCTACATCAGTCTACATAATGAACAGGACTCCCACTGCAGCAATACATGGAATGACTCCAGAGGAGAGGTATACTGGTAGGAAACCAGATATTTCTCATTTGAAAATTTTTGGTTGCATTGCCTATGTACATGTGCTAGATGAGTTGAGATCCAAGTTGGATCCAAAAGCTGAGAAGTGCATCTTTATTGGTTACTCTCTGCAGCAAAAAGGGTATAGATGCTATAACCCTTCTACTCGTAAGTTTACAGTGAGTAGAGATGTTGTTTTTGATGAGATGAGTAGCTGGTATAAACCAGTAAATGTGATTGATGATGTAGATGCACAAAATGGTAATGCTGCACAAAATTCACAGCAACAGTCACAAAATATTAGTGGACCTAGAGCGTCCTCTAGTAGTGGTTCACATTCTTCACCATGGACAGGCAGATTGAGATCAGGAGAATCTTCTCAAAGTAATGCAGATAGTGGTATGCAGGTATCACGAAAAGGAAAAGAGAAGGTTGATCAGTCCATGTTTGATGTGAATGCAGGTCACTCTTATGTGGATGGTGAATCCAGTGGCTCAGAACAGAGCATTGATGATGAGTTGGGTATTCCTTCTATTGTTACACCTGGAGTAAGGAAGACCAGGGATGTTTTGAGAGCACCTGGGAGTGAACCTACTTTGCGCAGGTCTACGAGAGCTAGGTATCCTGTGGATAGGCTGAAATATGATGGATTTACAGCCATTCACTATGCATATATGGTCAAAGTGATACAGGAACCAGAACCCACATCTTTTGAGCAAGCCATGGGAAAAGAAAAATGGGAGAAAGCCATGGATGAAGAAATGGATGCCTTGGAAGCAAATGCTACATGGGAGTTAGTACCTTTGCCTAAAGGTAAGAATGCAATTGGCTGTAAGTGGGTTTATAAGGTGAAGCACAATGCAGATGGTTCTGTGAACAGATACAAGGCAAGATTAGTAGTCAAGGGGTATGCACAAACATATGGCATTGACTATGAAGAAACATTCAGTCCAGTTGCAAGGATGGCAACTGTAAGAGCAGTCATTGCTATGGCTGCATCAAAGGGATGGTCTTTACATCAGATGGATGTAAAGAATGCCTTCTTGCATGGTGATTTGCAAGAAGAGGTCTATATGGAGCAGCCACCAGGTTATGTGCATGCTGTTCATCTTGAGTTTGTTTGCAAGTTGAAGAAAGCCTTGTATGGCTTGAAGCAAGCACCTAGAGCATGGTCTGACAAGATAGGACAGTATCTTGTCACTATTGGCTTTCAGATTTCCAAGGCAGATTTCTCACTTTATGTGAGAAAAACAGAGAAAGGTATTATGCTACTTGTCATTTATGTTGATGATTTGATTATGACAGGTGACAGTGATGAAGATATCCTTCATGTGAAAATGCTATTGAAGCAGAAGTTTGAGATGAAGGATTTGGGAGAGCTGCGTTATTTCTTGGGCATTGAGGTGATTAGATCACCAAGTGGGATACAGCTCTTGCAGAGGCAGTATGGATTGGACATGCTGTCCAAATATGGGATGACAGGCTGTAAGCCTATTTCAGTTCCTTTGGAGCAAAATGTGAAGCTGAGCACAGATGCAGGTGAGCTTCTAGAAGACCCTACTATGTACAGACGCATAGTAGGAAGTTTGATTTATATGACTATTACCAGGCCAGATTTGAGCTATGCTATTGGATTGGTAAGTCAGTTTATGCAGGCTCCAAGGAAACCACATTTGGATGCGGCTAGACGCATACTCAGGTATGTGAAGTCCACATTGCAGTATGGACTATTTTATGAGACTGGGTTCAGATACAGTTGCATGGATACACTAATGCTGATTGGGCTGGTAGTATTTCTGATAGACGATCTACCAGTGGATATGTGTTCTCTTTTGGGAGTGCTGCAGTCACTTGGAGCAGCAAGAAACAGCCTACAGTTGCCTTGTCGAGCACAGAGGCTGAGTACAGGGGTGCAGCAATGGCTGCATGTGAGGTAGCTTGGTTGCATAAGCTACTTTATGATATGCATCAATCTACAGATGGGCCAGTTGTCATTTATTGTGACAACATGAGTAGTATACACTTGGCAAATAACCCAGTCTATCATGCTAGAACAAAGCACATTGAGGTGCATTATCACTATGTGCGAGAGAGGGTTTTACTAGGTCTTATTGATCTAGTTTATGTCAACACAGAGGATCAGGTAGCTGACATATTCACGAAGGCATTGGGCGCAGAGAAGCTGCGCAAGTTCAGAGACCTGCTTGGTGTGCAGGAATTGGGATTGAGCTCGAGGGGGAGTGTTGAGATATCGAGCTCCACTCGTGATACGCCAGGGTGACCGTTGTGTATTTATGTCACCGACTTGTCAGTTGCAGACGCGGTTGGTACACCGCCCATGAATAATAGCTACATGATAGCTATCCTTATCTACTCTAGTTCGTGGCTTAGTTAGTATGCCACCTTAGTTAGTTGAGTTTGGTTTGAGACCCATATATAGGGTTCTTCTATTTCTTTGTACTTGAGTTCTTTTGGCTTACACAACTAAGAAGAGGAAAACTGTTTTTTCAGCCTCCACCCTTGTGTGTCTTCCCCCATTGTGCAAGCAAGAAAGCTTCAAGCGAGACTCCTTCCTTCTCTCCCACAATCTTGACATATCTCATCAAATGGAAGGGTTTACCATTGGAAAAGTCTACTTTGGCAATCATCTAGTTATTTGGATAACTTTCCATGGCTTCTTTAAGAAGACTCTTGACAGCAAGATAGGAAAAAAAACATATTGTATTAAATTTTTGCATTGAAAATAATTGGTCTAACATCATCAAAAATGAATTTTTTTGGTCTATATGGGTACTATGGAGTGTCTTCTACATTTAGACACCTTATTTGCCTTGTTCAAAGGAGTATTTTCAAAGTTATGACAATTTTACTCATGTATCCATGTTTTGGACAACACTTGGATTTTTACAGTTTGCGACACTTCAATGTGACTCTTCTTTCTCATAGGAGATACTTCACCATCTTATACTTCCATTCAACAAACTTCCTTTTGCTTTAGTTCTTTATGGGATTCTTTTGATTTTATTATTTCCAGCATCCAAGCTTTGAGGACAAAGCTACTTCAGGAGGGGATGCTCTGTAATGAAGGAAAAAATGCTTACCAAAGACTATTTCAAGAGTGCATTATTAAATTGGAAAGGAAGAAAATTGTTTGCAAAGCAAGGGTGATTTAGAGCATTCTCTTAGGAGTACATAAGGGGGCCTTAATGCCATTGTAAATACTTGTTGCTCATTTGATAAATTACAAAGAACATTCAACTTAGCACTAGTTTAGGATTAGATGTTTCTTTGTATTTTCTTGCAACAACCATGGTGTCGTAGATTAATGAAAGAATTTCTCCATGGCATGACCATGTTCAGCATTTATTATTCAATTTACATGTTTATTGGCATTAGATGTTAGATTAATGTAGTTTGAGTAGTCCTTTTCAAATTTGCACCAACTCTAGTAACTCTTACTCTACTATAATTTTGGTGGACACATCAAAGACCACACCGAATGGGTGGTGGTCCCCCTCAAGTATTACCACGTGTTCGATTTTCCTAATGTATGGGCCAAAGACAGTGTTACTTAAAATAAATTGTTTTGATAATACCCTCATTTTGAGCCTTTCATGATGTACACTTCTCCTAGTGGCAAGGATATGAATGCTACAATTCATAGGGTTAGGATGAGAAACAAATTTTATAATTCTATTTTAAATGGTTGTCCTAAGGGCTTTCGCACGCAAAAAACCCTTTTGGCAACGTTAGGGTTCAATCCTTTAAAAAGGGCTACACTCTCACTATGATGGCTTTTGGGCTAGCATATGTGGAGGTGGTCTTGACAACCCCCACGCCTTCTCCCTTAGTTGAACATCTCTAACTAATGTTATGATGGCTATGGCTACTATTTCCTTTTATTTGTATAGATCAATGCTATCTCTCATGATCATTCCTATCCCACTCATGAAAACATGGTGCTTTTGGCCTACTTAGGAGGCTATACTCTCTCTTTTCTATGGGCCTAGCTACTTTTTATTCATGCAGTTAACATTATGTAAGCTTATGTTGATATTTACAATCCATTTTTGGACTAAATATGTCGAAAACGTGATCGTGATTTCATAGACCTACTAATGTATACACACTTGTGAAGCAAGTCATTGTTTTTTTAATGTTTTTCTATTAATTATTTGGATTCTAGTTTGTTAAACTCCTCTCCATCCCATTGTGGTTTGTAACTAAAGATAACAGAATTCATTCTTTCATTACATCATTGTAGTCCTTTTCTACAAAAAGGGCCTACCCGACTATAGACTGTGACTACTTTAGCCTCTTAGTTTGGTATACTCTAAACATAGTGTATTTAAAGAACTGATGTAACATCTTTTTGTGATTGATGCACTTATATTATTTTGGTGTTTACTTTCATATGGACATGAACAATATAAACTAATATTCCTAGGGTAATAATTGCCATCACATCATTTATCAAATATACTATTTTAATAAATATTACATGCATTTTCACCTACATGATTTCCTAGACTAACGCACTATGATGTTGTCTCTCTCATGCATGATGTGTAGGGCTCACATGCTACTTATAGCTATCGCTATGTAACTCATCAAAGACAGCTCTAATCAAAGATTCATTATCCATTGTTGCTCACTATGATTCACAACAAGGAACCTCATAATAGAGCTTATGAGCTCTATTTTGCTGTAGTCGGGATAATACCAATTATAGCCCTAAACTAAACACTTGATTTAAGACTTGTAATAGAGTTTATTTGCTTTGTGCATTAACAAATACAACTATAAGCTTTAGCATGTATGACCCTATCAAAGTAGAAGATTATCAATATAATCATGTGCCTTTTCCTATGCATTTATTGTACATGCATCATGATCTCCATGGCACTTTACTACTTGGAATCTCAGGGATTGCTGTTATGGATAAATATACCCTATCATTGTATGAAAACTATTGGACGTCACCATTGGTAATGAAGGCTACACTTCCCAATTTACACATTTTATGTTCACACCAACTTGTAGTGTCAAGGCACTAAATACAAAGCTATTGTCAATGACATTGGCTTGTTAATATGCATATTTTACATTAACTTGATTTGTATCTCACATATATGTTCTAATATTGGTACTTTTTGCTTAGATCTTGTAGCCCCTCTATTGTTACATGTTAGCAACTATTCATGTCTCTTTACCAACAAACTTTTGTCTATTTAAAGAAACTTAACTACGCCTGGTAACCATGTTGGTGCTGCCTTAGCACTCAAATATCACCCTTGCTCTATGTCTATCTACCGTGCCTCTAGTGCATACTATCTAGCTCGTGTTTCAACCCTATCCCTACTATGTCAATAATGTCTACATCAACAGTGGTCTAATACCCTTTACTTTCTTTGCACATGGATCACACCAAGGTAACATAAACTTGTTTGAATAACATGGATAACAAATGGGGGCTATTGTCGATGCCTCTGATGCAAGATAAATTAGTTACTTCTTACTAACTATCTACCTAATTGGATTACATCCCCCTCTCTTTCATGCTTTTTTTTTACTTGCAATGTAAAGTATCTTACATCATTGTAGCAACTTTCTAGTTAGTTTGTAACCTTTCCTTGTCTATTAATTCATTGGCTTCATGTATTAGTAGTTATCTCAATTAATTGATGTAAATAGCTTTTTTACTTTTTTCTAAGACACATACACATGCACGCATGCCCACACATGCACATACATACATACATATGTGTGTCCCTATGTATCAAATAATTTCCTTTACTTGCCCTAAAATCATATTCCAACATATTCATATCGATGTTTAATAACAAAATAGATATCACCATAAGCTATGGTAGAAAACACTAGATCTTGTAAAATATGAAGGATAAATCACATTTTCAAGCTTACAAGGCCTAGTGCAAAAGGCATGTGAGGTGGAGTTACGACCTAAATATAAAAATTCAATCAAGGGAAGAGGGGCTCAAAGATAATTTTGGGAGACCCCCTTAAAATTAATTTTTGGAAGTGACTATTCCCATTCCCATAGGGCCCAAAATTTTGTGGGGCCTCAAAATTTTTCGAGCTCATTTGTTCGTGCATGGAAACAAAAAGCAAGGTAGGAATCCTATTTTACGATGGAGATGTGTTTTGATGCATGTATATATGGATATATGTTACACACATGGACACATATATAACCCACCATTACACAACAACTTTTATTTTCTAAACACACCTTTACACATTGCGAGTCAATAACTATGCCCTTAAAGCTCATCTAACTAGGCATATAGGTGGAAAATCTCGGCAAATAAACACACGTGGGCCAATAGAGTGACACTCAAGGATGCATTCTTTTAAGATTTTAACAAAATCCAAAATGCTAAAAGTTTTACATGGCTCACTTTTTTGACTCACATTAAAATTATAATAATACATACAAATCAGTGTCATAGATTTAAGTGACTAAAGAAAATTGCATATCTTGTGCATAACCATTATTAATGGAAAACCCAAGGTTTAATGTAAAAGGAGTTGCAAAATTTTCAAAAGAGAGTTTTGAATTTGTAAAAATATATATTTTTATGTCTTAATTTCAAAAAATATTTATAAAAGTGCAAATGTATAAAATTTTATTCAAAAGCCCCTTCAAAATCTTGAGGTAAAGGTTGAAGTATTTGATAACAAAATAAAAAATATATTAATTCAAAAATCCCTCAAAAATCTAAAATTAAAAGCTTTAGTAGACACACATAGAGTTCAAGTGAGCACCCGTGGTACACTTGAGAGAGCAAGAGAGGTAAGCTATTATAGATGGGATGTGTTGAGAGAAAGACAATGTTGACTATTAGGTCAAACTATCAATGAAAATTTTACTTCCAAATTTTGAAGAAAAGCTACACACAAAGCACACTTAAAATAGTCTCACGTATACCAAGGTAAGTGTCCCAATAAAAAATCACATTCTAAAAGTAAAGACATAGAATGGCTATATTTAAAACATACATGCTCTAATAAATAGTCATTTTTTTTCTAAGGTGTCACATTGGGATTGGCTAAAAGGTACTCTTTTGCACCAATTCTGTCTTTGTTTTGGTAGAAGAATGAATTATAACCATCATTTTTAAAAGGATGCAAATATATGTTTTATATTTCCAAAAAATTGTATATATTGGTCTTAAAATCTTTGGCTTAAAACTTTTAATAAGCTTGTAACCTAAATCTTCAATTTCTCACAAATCTAGAAATCCTTCCAAGACAACAATTTTTTATTGAGTGCACATTAACTAGCCCACTTACCCTAGTATAGATGTTGCAAGAGGTTCAAGTCATTCTACCTAAAATTTCCTTTGAGCGTGGTAAATTTTAGCATTATGCTTTGATCTTAAAATATGTAAAAGCTTTTTTAATAAAAAGATCCAACAAGTTGATTTGGACTTATCACAATTTGATCGCTAGAAGGTTAGGGATAGAAGGTTGGGGGTGAGGAGTTAAGGTACCATAGAGTTGTTTAGATGGAGTTTCAACCTATGAACCGTACATACTTCCAACTAGATTCTTGCTCATTGTGGCAACTGCCCTTTACTACACTGCTTTAGTCTATACCTAGAGCTAATTCACTTGCAAATGAAGCTTCAAGCATTGTCAAAATATTGCAAGGTTAGTGGACCACTGCAAAAGAGGCAAAATTTGATATGATAAACGTCGTTTCAAAATTTTTTGCAAAAGCTTCAAACTACACCATTGCACAAAGACTCTTTGGGCAAGGGACATTAGTAAGGAGTTAAGTGGAAGAAGCAAATGGTATTATGGTTTTTGTTTCAATTCCAATCTCATGATTAGGGGATCATGCACCAACCATACCCTCTAATGAATATTCAAATTTGGCAAGAAATCAAGGATAAGGTGGAATTGTATTTTTCGGTTGCATTTTTTTGTAACACAACTTAATGATTTTGATACCATGCAATACCGCATATATGAGGGTAGTTTTGAGCTCCCCCTAGGGCTTGAACCCAAGACCTCCTCACATGTTGAGAAAAACCTTCACCCTTCACTCGTCGCAGCTTGTGTTTTTGCATTTTTGTGTTTTGTGTTTAGGGTCTGCAGCCCCAAAAAGGAGGGCCATCCTAGACATATTGTACCTATTTATACACCACTTTCTCACTCAATCTTTAGGAGTGATTCATTCAACCTGTCACCTCTTCTCTCCAACCTCTCCACTACCCTCACACCCCTTCAGGAGGACATTGTGGTTCATGGTTTGTGGCTATCTTCATCATCTTTCTTGTGCTACAACACCCTTGTACCCTTGTATCACAATCACTCCATGATTCAGAACTTCATCAGTCCATTCATCAAAGTTTCTCCTCTCTTCTCTTCTCTTCTCCACACTTGCCTAGTTTACTCCATGTTCCTCCTCGTAAACCCTACTATCTTGCTAGTACATTATCTTTTGACATGGTATCAGAGCTGGACCTACTCAAACAATGGCAAAGATCCTCCACTACAGTGAAAGCAAAGACCGATGGTGGGTTTGACATCCACTTTTCTGTTGCATCAAAATCTCATTTTTGCAAGTTTTAGGTGTTTTAAGCTTGCTATCCACACTCCTTTCATAGAGGACATCGTAGTCTTAGCTAGCCCTTGCTGTCATCTACAGTCTGGCACCTGTTTTTAGTCTTCTACCCACAATTTGCAACTATTTACAACTGAGCAACTTTGTTGATCACTCTCCATTCATAAAACAATCTCATTTTTGCAGATTTCAGTATTTCAACTTGTTGCCCACACCTCAAATGCAGAGAAAATCGCAATTCAAGCTGGCCATTGTTGTCTACAAGAGCCTGGCACCTATTTCCAACCTACCACACATTGTTCGGAGTTGATTTCACCATGTTGATTGCTATTGTTGGTTTTTCCTACATTTTTAGTCTTCTGCAACTTGTGTTTTTAGTCTCTCTTCACTTGCATTTTTAATCTCTCTCCTATAGCCTGCATTTACTATTTTCTCTTGCATCTTGTGTTTTTAGTATTTCTCTCCTCAACTACGATTTTAGTATTTCTCTCTTCTCACTTGCATTTTTCTACTAGTTGCAACCTCTTACTGCTGGTAGCATCCTCCTCCCAATAGCAGCTCACTTCCATCCCTTCCATTGCTCTCCCAGCCCTTGAGATGAACATTGCAGTTCCTGGTTTTTTGGTAGCTGACCTTTTCCTTCTTCAGCACGGCACACTGGTACCTATAGCTTCTTTACCAACAGATGACCATACTAATGGGTTCTCCTATTGTGGCATCACCGAAGTCACCACTGATGCTTGCTGACTTCGACCTTTGCTCCCCACCTCCCCAAAGCATATGTGTCTCCCACCTAGGATTCCTTGTACCATCTCTTCTTTTTGGACCACAAAGATCATTCTGCATCGACTATCAGAGTACTATGCTCAAAGCAATAAGACGCATCCAATGCGATATCGGAGGGATTTTTGTCGAAATGTGGAATCCATCGGGAATTAGAGGTAGAAGGAAATAGAGATAGGAGATGGAAAAGAAGGAAGAGAATACACAGGTAGTAAACACAACAAAGACAAAGCACAATGAATTGAATCAATATGTATTGAAAGAACCTGGAATCATTGCACTACTTAGAAGCAATCTCCAGGCATTAGATCTCCTAGAGCTTCTTCATAGAACAAAACGTGTATCCAAATTGCAGGTCCTTCTCTGTTTCTCGAAACCTAAATATGATGGCTCCATTCGCTCCAAAAGGGAGATAAACCCCACGACACTTGGTCACAGATCTCCCAAATCACTTCTTCTTCCTCTTCCAATTCAAACTGCAGTTTTCAACTTATTTACAACAATCATGACGAGCGCGATTTCGTCAATCTATCTTTTTATGAAAAATCTCCTAATTGGCTAAAAAAGCAACTTGCATTTTGCATGCCATCCCAATCTAGAAGCTTTTCTAACTTTTTTTTATTTTTACAATAAATAATATAAAAATAAACTAACATTATCCAAAAAGCTAGTATTTTTGGATAATCCATGCAACTCACACTAGTAGTATCAAATCACATTGAATCTCTAGATCAATAAAGAAGTTGGATGATGATGCATTCCATGCTTTTTTACACTATGTCCGCATAGAATTATGACATCCACCCCCTCTGAATCTGCACATCCTCCAGTATGTGCCGAAATCCTAGTTGTCACTAGATTTTGAGTCCTCCTCATCCTCTGTAACCATATCCTTTGCTTCATCTTCCATATCTTCATGGCTAGCCCCTATATTATGGCCACCATTTTCTTCCAATTCTGGCAACTCATAGGTAGTAGATTCTCGCCTCTTGAATAATTTAATTCTTTTCCATGCTATTGGAAGTTTTATGGATGTCCCATCTAGTTCATTTAATGCATAAGTAGCATTATCAAACACATGTCTTACCACATAGGTCCAAACCATCTTTTGAAAACTTTACACATTGCACTATGCTGGTTGTCTAAACTGCTATCATAAATCAATACACAATTCCTATCTTGTATGGTCCTTGGTCTCAGTCTATGTCTTTTGTCAAACCGTTTCTTGTTTTGTATCCTTGATACCCTTAACTTTGCAATTGCTGCCTCTATGTCTTCTAACTTTCTTTCCAACTGTCTAATGTGTAAGGCCAATAACTCCTCTCGATTCAACTCCTCCTCCCAAGGTAGCATACTCCATGTGACTATCATTTCTTCTATCGGCATGATAGATTTTTGACCATGCATCAATTCTGAATGCATATATTGTGTAACGGCACTATGATTTGTTCTCTCAGCCCACAAAGCATAATGAAAAAATCGTGACCACTCTTACCTTCTCTCCACATGCTTTTGCCAATGCCTTCACAATAGGTGGATGACCTCTTTCACTTTTTCCATTTCGTTCAGGGTTATAGGCTGAAGTTAAACAAGCTTTATCGCCAACCGTGCAAAGATATAGTCCTCTACACTTGAGAATGGACTACCGGAATGACTGATAGAGAAAACCAAATTAAAAAGACTAATCTTGAGATCCAACCTTATCACATGATTACAAGACAATTTTATTGGGTAGTAGGACATGATATCCTTTTAAGAAGATGTGTCTATGGATACAAAATGTATGATGTGCTCAAAGAAGCACATGGTGGGATAGCTGGGGGCACTTAAGTGGGAACACTACCACAGACAAGGTGTTGTAGTCCCAATTGTGGTGCCCAATGCTATTCTGCAATGCAACAAAGTTTTTAAAGCATTGTGATGAGTGCCAACGGACTAAAGTCCCTACTCATAAGAAAAAATTGGAGTTGACCCTAGTGATTGTGTGCCAATCATTTGAGAAATGGAGAATCAATTTTATTGGCCTAGCCGGCCTTATAGGTCAATACTCCCAAGTCAAATACATCATTGTTGCCACAGACTATCTCACCAAGTGGGCAAAAGATTGAGTAACTTGCAAAAATGATGCAAGGACTACAGCAAAGTTTCTTTGGGAAGCAACTAATCTCACGGTTCAACTGCTCCATAGAGTTGGTGAGTGACCAGGGCACACACTTTATCAACAAAGTGATCGCTCAGTTGTTATCCACCTTCTTAATATTCCACAGGAAGTCCTCTCCATATTATCTACAACCTAATGGTCAAACTGAATCCACAAACAGGATCTTGGTGGGTATTCTAACAAAAGTCGTCTTTGCCTTGTGCGGTGACTGGGACAACAAGCTCATGGAAACTTTATAGGCATATAGAAATTCAAGCTGGAACACCTATGCAACGCATGCTCTAATCTGCAGAAAGGCACATCACAAGAGTTGGTTTGAAAAATATGTCAAGTGGGCAAGGATATTTAGTCTTGCTATACTTTGTTAAAGGACACAAGCAAAAAAATGAAGTTTAGGGGATTGGGACCCTTCAAGGTTCACAATGTCAGTAGAATGGGGAATGTGAAACTAGAAACCCTAGAGGGATATGGTATAGGTTTCTTCAACAAAAGTCACGATTACCATCTATCTTGGATCTTGAAATGGAGGTTCCTGAAGCTGAAAAGCTAAGAGCTGAAACAGAGGTCATTAAGGAAGAGCATCCTCACAGAAGCTCGTTCTTGGCCCCAAATCATGAAGAAAGGATACTTCCTTTTTGCATGGATCTCCAAGCACTTAATAACTGCCATAAAATTCTTATGTAAAGCCGTTGACCAAACTCCCACTTGGAATCTTGCAAATAAGGCTTCAAGAAACTCCATACATCCTGGTCGAAGAACAAGCCATTGCTTTCCCATTTGAAAGCTTTGAAACCTTTTAGACTTAGCAAAGCATCGTTGTAAAATAAGACCATTGAGATCAAGTATTACACATTATTGTGTTGCATTTCTTATCAAGGAAACATCAATCACATCATCGTGCTCTACTGTTATTGAATCTGTTAGATATCCAACCATAGATGTCTTAGTTGAAGTTACAAAGAAGAAAAAGAAGCACATTAGATTCATTTACTTCCTCATCATTCTACCTAGCTATAAACTGGCATAGAATACTAAAGCAATTTAACTTCACATTAATAAATACATAAATAGGTACTACTTAAAAAATGATGTCTTAATAAAAGAGACATTTGACCATGTGGTCAAATCTAATCAAAAGTAATATCATGAGGTGAAAAAAAATATATATGACGATTTTTTTGAAGTAAAATCTATTCTAATAAAATCATTTTTCCATACCTACTTTTTATCACTAGTTATAAGTATACTTGAGATACTAACAATAGATTCTTGTAATTAGTTGCACAAATTATATTATCATTATAATATTTAACATACTCAATTTTTAAAAAGGCCTTCAAAATGGCATGTACAAAGAAAATGTTTATTAGTCCTAATTATTAAAAGAAAATTTAAACATGATACTTTTGACCATGTGACCAAAACTATGTCACATATAAGTGACACATGACAATTTAATTGAGATAAGTTATACTCTATTTGAATAAGTTTTCATAGTTTCTTCTTAAGGATTAACCATTCTATTTTTGAACTAGTTATATCCCATAGACATTTAAACTCACAAATTGTAATAAGGATTTTACCTTAATATTCCATATGCACATCTCAAAAGATACATTGGAGACAAATCTTTGTTGCAATATTTATTACTGAGGTAAAACTCCTTTGGGAGGTGCAATGAATCTTTTTTTGTGTGTGAAATATATTATTGGCTTTCTTATCCTAAGGTACATGCATAGACATACACTAGTGATGTAGTAAAAGAGGCTATAAGAGATAAGAGATTTGACCATGTGGACAAATCTAACCAAAACTAACATGACAAGATCATAACACAACACATATAAGAGTTTAATTGAAATAAGATCTAAAATAGACTTAAGTAAATTTTACATAGCTAGCTCAAACTTTTCATTATGATAAGTATTCTTACACACTAGATTACAATTAAACAGTTATCCTTACAAAGGATGATAAATTTTAATGAGCACTTTAATACCGATTTGGTAAAATATTTACTTAAATAGATTTTTTAAACCAAACATGCTTGGTACCTTTTATAAAAAATTAAAAAACCAAAGACAGTTTCTTTAATTAATATCATCAAAGAAAGAAAATATTGCAAATGCAAATGGAAGTAACTTCTCAAGAAAAAAATCAAAATTACATCAATGTGTCTTCCTTGATGAAAGGAGAAGGACCAGAGTTTAAACACCTGAAGTAGCCCTTAATTTCTCTTTCATAATTAGACTTGCTATATCTTGGCTTGATTCTTCTATGCCATCGGGTGGTACTTCAAGAACTTGAACTTCAGTAGGAGGAACCTCTTGGGAGTTTGAATTTTGTTTGGCACTCTCATGGACCCTCCACAATTGGGATTCAACCTCTCTTTGCTCTTGAGTGTTGCAAACCACTGCAATAGTCTTCATATGATTTACCAATGCCACCTTAGATGCAAGTCCACTTGCATATACATCAAATACAACCTCATGAGCATCATTGCATGCTTTGATTGTAGTTTCCATAACTTTCATTTTCTTTCTCAAAACAGCCTTTGCAATCCTTTGTTCTACTTCAAGATCTTCATCATTGCACTCCTTGTCCAAGCCTTCAAAGTCCAAAATGAAAGGCTTGTTGACATTGTTTATATATTGCTCAAAATTGATGAAGCTTTTCTCCATGGTCACTTATGTCAAAACCACAAAAGAATCTATAGATCCAAAAGCAAACGTTCTATCCATTGGTAGGAAGTCAACACTACCAACTAGCATGTGATACTTGCAAGAAATGATTTCAAGAGCATTTTCCAAAGCTGCCATTTGCTTTCGATCAAGAAATGACAACAACATGAATTGTTTAGGTTCACATGCCATTTGTAGTAGAGTGGATACAACCTTTCCAAACTTTATAGAGTCCGATTTCATTCCCTCAACCCCATGTGCTGCATCTAGAACAACAACCCCAACGATAATTGGATCTCTGTAAACATTATGTATAAGATGAAAGGTTTCTAGATTGCATCCGATAACATATACACTCCAAGGGCAAGTAGTGGAGGATTGAAGATTATTTTGCTTTTTTCCAATTAGGAAGCTCACAATATCTTTTGCTCCATTTGGTAGGGACCCTGCATCAACTCCACGTGTGAGCTTCTTTGATACCCAATCATTGCAAATGCCTAAAATATTTGTGTAGACTTCATCATTGATATCATAATCATCAACAAGCTCTTCCGAAGTCTTCATCACAGCGCTACTTTCTGGAACTGAAGCATTGAAAAGAGTGACTAATTCCTCCTTTAGGACCCTATCTTGCTTGATTTGCTTAGCCCTTGTTTCCATGTCAATCGTATCTTCCTTATCCCATTTGTTTCTAAGAAAAAGGATATGACCTTCATTGATATCCTCTTGTAGTGTAAGGATGTCTCCATCCTTTAAACCCATAAGGCAACGAAATGCAGCAGGAGAAGGTTGCCTTCCCTTTTTTCTCGAACTCTCCTCTTGGGATATAAGTTCACCTCTAGAGTATCTCTTCATGATTTTGATCCAACTATCAAATATTTCTTGGGAGCTAACAATCATATGACAATATCTAGATGCACAATTTTCTCCAATGTATGCCACAAATCTCTACAAAAAAAAGATCAAAATAGTGAGCATAGAACAAAAGAAAGAGCATCACACTAATCTTCACAAAAAAAGAAGGTAAGCTTATATGTGATTACCTGCCATGGTACTCTTTGAGAGCTTGTCCTAGAAAGCCCTTGTTGGGGTTTTGGTGGAGAACCAAATGCTAGCCATGATCTCTTAATTGTTGAAGTTGCTCAACATAAGGGGCATTCTTCATAATATTATGTGATTCCATATTTGTCATTCGTGAAAGCTCAATGCACATTTCTGTAGGACAATCAACTAATATTCTAGCATTTCTTGTGGTGTATAAATGCTTGGTTGCTAGACAATGTGTAGTATTACTCTAAATATATATCTTTGCTGATGAATTGAGTGAAGCCCTGATATAATCCAATAACTATAAGTGTCCAACTTATTAGCATCCACCTCATCACAATGCATGGGTCTCTTCTCATTGTTGTCTTGTACAAAAGGCATAAGATATGCTATTGTTGCTAGGTTCATGGGAGTCTTTATGAAAGACATGGTTAACTTCTCTACATAATCCCAACATAGTGACCTATAAGCATACAAAGGAGGTGCCTCATAACACCTATCAACGAGAATAGGAAATTGTGTTGTTGGACCAAATGGAAAGAATTTTTCAAACATGTGAAGTCCTGATTCTTCCTTCTTTCCCTTCTTCTTAACTATTTCAGAAAAATTGAATGTTCTTTCTACTCCCTTGACCTCAAGAGAAATTATTGGCTTTGTAGGTGTAACTTCTGACATGGAAGGTAAAGTGGCATCATTCTTAGTAGTGTTAGCAGCCATACTAACAACAAGAGCTTGTGACAAGGAACTTTGTTGAGGTGATTTTGACTTTGAGCTTGTGGGATTCCATGAATTATTTTCTTCTTGAGGAGAAGGTGAAGATCTCAAGTCTATTTGTTTATCTTGGAGCTTCATTCTTTTGTTGGGGCGATCACATTTTCTTGATAGGGAAAGTAGCTCACTATTTTGAACAACTTGGAATGCTAATATAATGTCTTCTGTGCCCTTTACCTCCTCAAATAAGGTCCATCCCATTGTTTTCAAAGAGTATTCTTCATCCTCTTTAATACGAGCAAAGTAAAATGACAAAGGATCAAGTTTTTGCATACTACATTTTTCCCCTTGATCTTAACAAGATTACATGGTATTCCCTCTTTCCCAACACATCCATCTGTTATCTTCTCTATGACACCATCTTGTTGAAAAAATGTAATATCACTCTTTAAAGTGAATAAGAGAACATTGTCAGCCCTTTTTCCTTGACTATCATAAACATCCACATACCATGGATACACAAAACCACCACTAACTCCATCAATGGTTTGGGTCTCCTTTTTGGATGTGCTATCTTTCTTTGCCATTGAATAGTTCTACAAAGAGAAAAAGTTGTTAGACAAAAGTGGATTTAAAAATATTCAAAATTCACAAAAACCAAATAAATTTATAAGATTTCTAAGTTGAAAATTGAAAACACAACAACACAAGATTTTTAAAAATACAAGACAAATGTACTCCAAAGGGACTCTTCCATAAAATGAAATATTGAAATTTGAGATTAAGTGTGGTATGAGATCCAACCATAAATATGTGTGCTTATGTATCAAATCTCATGGATTATCCTGGCCCTAAGTTAGCATTAATTATGTTTCTCTTGCAAGAATCATATAGTAAAAACTTTGCCATGGACTTCAGTGAGAATATCAAATTCTATTAATAGTGAGACTTGACCATGGGCTTAACCAAATGGTCAAGTGATAATGAAATGTTGAGTGTGAGTGTGGTATGAGATATAGTGAAAAATCATTGTGGTTATGTAGAAAATGTCATGGATGATTTTGTCCCTAAGTTAATATTGGATTTTTTCTCCATGTAAGTTTCCTATGCAAGGATCATACTCTAGGAACTTTGCTAAGATTTTTGGCCATGTGGTCAAATCCTATTTAATCAAAGAAGGAGATTTAGTCCAATATGAGATCCACCTATATATCAATGTGGTTATGTAGCAATCTCACAATTCTATTTGGCCCAAAGTTAACATTTTAATTGCTGCACATGTAAGTTTCCCTTGAAATGAGCTATATTGTAGAAACATTGTCATTGGTTTTAGCCATGTGGTCAAATCCTATTTAGTTATAAGACTTATCTATATAAGATTAGAAACTTTGCCATGGTTTTTTACCATAGGGTTTTTAAAGGCTAGTTAAAGAGAGGATGCGGTTTATTGTGATATGAGATTCACATATAAACAAATATAGCTATGTAGCAAATCCCATAGATATCAATATAAGATAAAGTGAAAAACACTTGAAAGGTGGAGATTTGACCTGATGGCAAAACCTACAAGATAAGACGATTTCTATAAACTGGGTTTAACCATATGGCCAAATCTAGTTTCATAACCATATGAAGAAAGTGATTCATTTGTTGTAACATGCTATGAAATTGGATTTGACCATATAGCCAAATATTGTTTTATAATGGAATGAAAAAGTGGTCTCATGGTTTGCAAGATTTATGAGATTAGATTTGATCATATGGCTGAACAAAACAAGAATGGGGGTTCTTGGATGCTAGCATTGATAACAAAATGAAAGATTTGACCATATGGCCAATTTTTATTTTGTAGTGGAATGGAAAAAGTGGCTAATTTGTGGAAAAATGGCATGATATTTATAGGAAGTTATGAAAAATTGAAATGAAATAAATGGTTTATGGAAACAAAGTGGTTTGTTTGTTGCACAACAAGTTTTGACCACATGGCAAAACTTCCTATAAATATAGTAGGTAATCAAGGGGTTCCAAGTAGAACATGGTCTTCCTTTTTTGGAGATAATATAGAAGATGTTTTTCTTAGAACATTTTTCCATACAACCAAATCTAGCATACCCAAAATTTGTGTGATTGAACCCACCATAGATTTAGTCTTAATTTTTTAGGATCAAATTCCAAAAAAGTGGTTTGTTTGTTGCAAGATAAGATTTGACCACATAGCCAAATTATAGAAAGTAAGGAATTCTAAGTAGAAACTAGCCTTTCCTTTTGGAAGTAAGAAAGGGTTGATAATATAAGAAAGAATTTGACCAAATGGAAAAATGTCATTCTTGTAGTAAAATGAACAAAGTGCTTGATTAGTTACATGATATTGTGATACTACAAGAGTCCTTATTTTGGCCAAGAGATAGCTTAAGGAGAAGATTTGGCCACATGGCAAAATCTCACATTATATTAGAAAAAATAACATAAATTACTTCTTATATTATAAGAAAAGATTTGACCTCATGGCCAAATCTTAGATTGTATTGAATAAAATAACAAAAAGTACTTCTTATATTGCAAGAAATTTTTTGATCATATGGTCTAATCTATAAATTGATGAAAGATCATGATATGTGTTGTTAGAAGATCAAAATACATCCTATGGCAAAATCATATTGAGTATTTGCAAGTATTGTATAGCCATATGCTTATTGCAAAATTATAAAGAGTGTAACCATAAAATCTGATGGTAATGCTTTTATTATGAAAATACAGTATAATGGAAAGTTCTATACATTAAAGTATAATACAATGCATAAGAACTTGATAAAATGCTCTAATATTACGGAATGATACAACAAATATAAGGCTAGGTTTAGTCTTGAGGCAAAATCTTGAGGTATATAGCATAACAGAATAGAAAGAAAGGCTAGTATTTTGAAAGCACTCATCATTGATAAAAGCATTGCACAAACCATTTATTCCATATTCACATCTAAGAGACTTTTTTCAACATTACACAAATCATATATTTCATGTTCACAACAAAAAGAGTATTTTCAACAGTGCAAGAAGTCATGTTTTCAATGTTGACATAGAATGAAGCTATCACTTGCAAGGTAGTGGTTGGGGACAACAAAAAAGACAAGCGCTCCAGGAGATCAATCAAGCAATCGAGAAGAAGAAGAAGACATTGAATTCTCAAGAGTGAGTGCCTAATCTCATTGCTACAAAAATACATATACAGAAATACATATTGCATTTAGTTTTCATACATGATTCTTATTTAGAAAATGCTTTTGGTGTTTGATCCTAATATTATTCAATATTAATCATACAAAAGAGTAGTAGTGTGATTTGTAGTAATTGTATGGATTGAAATGGTCATAATCAATGTAGTAATTGTATGGATTGAAATGGTCATAATCAATGTAGTTTAACTCAAAATCATAAATGAAGTAGGAAAAAGTTGAAAACATGTTGTAATTAGTAGGTCAGTAATGTGTGCCAACGTAACAAAAGTCACCCGTGAAGTAGGAGCAGGCACGGTGTAGATTGGCCATCATTCACTGCCTTGTTGAATTGCCGAAGCCTTGGAGCAAGATTTTTGATTTGAAGACACACGTAGTTTTGGTCATAACACCCTGATTCGAACCAGAAATTCATTGCCTTGTTGAATTGCTGAAGCCTTGGAGCAAGATTTCTGATTTGAAGATGCACGTAGTTTTGGTCATAATACCCTGATTCGAACCAGAAATTGCACTGCACAATCTGTTTTAGTTTGAGAAAATGAAATAGTGGAGAGTACTCAAAGAAGAGGAGGGGGATAGAACCGCCAAAGATAAGGGCTGCAACACCTACAGTAAGAGAGGGGCGACAGGAGCAGAGATAAAAACGCAGAGGATCAGAGATGCGAAACCTGCAACTGTAAAAACGCAACAGAGAAAACGCTCAAGTTAGAGACTTGCGTGGAAGAGAGAGGGAGGGGAAGAGAAACTCATTGTGAAAAACGTCATGATTAGTTGTAAAGACCGACTCATGAAACGAATCATTTAATGTATCATGCTATTCGAATAATCATAACTTGTTACGGAATACGAGTAGATTTAGATCTTATTTTTGTGTCTATTTTTTAATTTTATTAAAGATTTCAAGTCGCGATTTTTTCAAAAATCACGTAATGGCTATACCGTCGGCCGCCGGGGTCTTCGCCCTCGCCCTCGGACCCCATCGTTGGGGGCGTTGCCTCCAAACCCCCACTGGGGGCGTTGCCCCCGAACCCCCGCTGGGGGCGTTGCTCCCAAACCCCCACAAGGGGGTGCTGCCCCCCGGACCCCCCATTAGGGGCATTGCCCCCAAACCCCAACTGGGGGCACTGCCCCCAAACCCCCGTGGGGGGCATTGTCAAGATTGTGGGAGAGAAGGAAGGAGTCTCACTTGTAGCTTTCTTGCTTGCACAATGGGGGAATACACACAAGGGTGGAGGCTGAAAACAGTTTTCCTCTTCTTAGTTGTGGAAGCCAAAAGAACACTTGTACAAAGAAATAGAAGAACCCTAGATATGGGTCTCAAAACCAAACTCAACTAACTAAGGTGGCATACTAACTGAGCCACGAACTAGAGTAGATAAGGATAGCTATCATGTAGCTATTATTTAGGGGCGGTGTACCAACCGCATCTGCAACTGACAAGTCGGTGACATAAATACACAACGGTCACCCTGGCGTATCACAAGTGGAGCTCGATATCTCAACACTCCCCCTCGAGCTCAATCCCAATTCCTGCACACCAAGCAGGTCTCTGAACTTGCGCAGCTTCTCTGCGCCCAATGCCTTCGTGAATATGTCAGCTACCTGATCCTCTGTGCTGACATAAACTAGATCAATAAGACCTAGTAAAACCCTCTCTCGCACATAGTGATAATGCACCTCAATGTGCTTTGTTCTAGCATGATAGACTGGGTTATTTGCCAAGTGTATACTACTCATGTTGTCACAATAAATGACAACTGGCCCATCTGTAGACTGATGCATATCATAAAGTAGCTTATGTAACCAAGCTACCTCACATGCAGCCATTGCTGCACCCCTGTACTCAGCCTCTGTGCTCGACAAGGCAACTGTAGGCTGTTTCTTGCTGCTCCAAGTGACTGCAGCACTCCCAAAAGAGAACACATATCCACTGGTAGATCGTCTATCAGAAATACTACCAGCCCAATCAGCATCAGTGTATCCATGCAACTGTATCTGAACCCCAGTCTCATAAAATAGTCCATACTGCAATGTGGACTTCACATACCTGAGTATGCGTCTAGCTGCATCCAAATGCGGTTTCCTTGGAGCCTACATAAACTGACTTACCAATCCAACAGCATAGCTCAAATCTGGCCTGGTAATAGTCATATAAATCAAGCTTCCTACTATGCATCTGTACATAGTAGGGTCTTCCAGAAGCTCACCTGCATCTGCGCTTAGCTTCACATTCTGCTCCAAAGGAACTGAAATAGGCTTACAGCCTGTCATCCCATATTTGGACAGCATGTCCAATCCATACTGCCTCTGCAAGAGCTGTATCCCACTTGGTGATCTAATCACCTCAATGCCCGAGAAATAACGCAGCTCTCCCAAATCCTTCATCTCAAACTTTTGCTTCAATAGCATTTTCACATGAAGGATATCTTCATCACTGTCACCTGTCATAATCAAATCATCAACATAAATGACAAGCAGCATAATACCTTTCTCTGTCTTTCTCACATAAAGTGAGAAATCTGCCTTGGAAATCTGAAAGCCAATAGTGACAAGATACTGCCCTATCTTGTCAGACCATGCTCTAGGTGCTTGCTTCAAGCCATACAAAGCTTTCTTCAACCTGCAAACAAACTCAGGATGAACATCATGCACATAACCTGGTGGCTACTCCATATAGACCTCTTCTTGCAAATCACCATGCAAGAAGGCATTCTTTACATCCATCTGATGTAAAGACCATCCCTTTGATGCAGCCATAGCAATGACTGCTCTTACGGTTGCCATCCTTGCAACCGGACTGAATGTTTCTTCATAGTCAATGCCATATGTTTGTGCATACCCCTTGACTACTAATCTTGCCTTGTATCTGTTCACAGAACCATCAGCATTGTGCTTCACCTTATAAACCCACTTACAGTCAATTGCATTCTTACCTTTAGGCAAAGGTACCAATTCCCATGTAGCATTTGCTTCCAAGGCATCCATTTCTTCATCCATGGCTTTCTCCCATTTTTCTTTTCCCATGGCTTGCTCAAAAGAAGTGGGTTCTGGTTCCTGTTTCACCTTGACCATATATGCATAGTGAATGGCTGTAAATCCATCATATTTCAGCCTATCCACAGGATACCTAGCTCTCGTAGACCTGCGCAAAGTAGGTTCACTCCCAGGTGCTCTCAAAACATCCCTGGTCTTCCTTACTCCAGGTGTAACAATAGAAGGAATACCCAACTCATCATCAATGCTCTGTTCTGAGCCACTGGATTCACCATCCACATAAGAGTGACCTGCATTCACATCAAACATGGGTTGATCAACCTTCTCTTTTCCTTTTCGTGATACCTGCATACCACTATCTGCATTACTTTGAGAAGATTCTCCTGATCTCAATCTGCCTGTCCATGGCGAAGAATGTGAACCACTACTAGAGGACGCTCCAGGTCCACTAATATTTTGTGACTGCTGCTGTGAATTTTGTGCAGCATTACCATTTTGTGCATCTACATCATCAATCACATTTACTGGTTTATACCAGCTACTCATCTCATCAAAAACAACATCTCTGCTCACTGTAAACTTACGAGTAGAAGGGTTATAGCATCTATACCCTTTTTGCTGCAGAGAGTAACCAATAAAGATGCACTTCTCAGCTTTTGGATCCAACTTGGATCTCAACTCATCTGGCACATGTACATAGGCAATGCAACCAAAAATTTTCAAATGAGAAATATCTGGTTTCCTACCAGTATACCTCTCCTCTGGAGTCATTCCATGTGTTGCTGCAGTGGGAGTCCTGTTCATTATGTAGACTGCTGTAGCAACTGCTTCAGCCCAATAAAAATCTGGCAAGTCTTTTTCATTGAGCATGGCACGAGATACCTCTCCAATATGCTTGTTTTTTCTTTCTGCAATTCCATTTTGTTGTGGGGTATGACTGCATGAATATTGCTGCTTTATGCCATGCTCCTGCAGGAACCTTGCAAACTCATTTGAGAGGTACTCTCCCCCTCCATCTGACCTTAGACATTTTATCTGCAAGCCTGTTTCTTTTTCAACCATAGCTTTAAGAGTTTTGAAATGCCCAAAAACTTCACTTTTCTTTTTCATAAAATACACCCAAACTTTTCTGCTATAGTCATCAATAAAACTGACAAAATAATGACAGCCTCCAAGAGATGCAGCTCTAGTTGTCCACACATCAGAGTGGATTAATTCCAATGGCTTCTTACTCTCTTGAACATGTCTAGGAAATGGTTTCCTTGCCTGTTTTCCAAACTGACAGGCTTCACATACCTTATGCATTTCTGCAACCTTGAATTTCGGCAAACCTGCAACAATATTTTGGGCCTGCATTGATTTAAGTCGCTGTACATTAACATGACCAATGCGTTTATGCCAGATATCAATATCTACAACTACACCGGTCCCATGTGCAAACATTGCTGCACTCAATTCAGACATGTCTGCATCCAATGTAAACATTCTACCCTTCTTCTTTCCTTTTGCTATCAAGCGACCTTTATTTTTCATATCCTCAACAAAGCATCCATGAGGAGTAAATCTAACCTGCAAGCCCTGTTCAACCATTTGACCAACAGAAACCAAATTCTTGGTGATATTCGGGACATTAAATACATCGGACAGGTATTTCTTTTTCCCATCCTGCATAGACAAGGGAATTTTTCCAATCTGCACAATAGGATGTGCAGTATCATCACCAGTCTCCACAAATCCTGGTTTTTCCATTTTCCTTGCATCCTCCATCCATTCTGCATGACCTGTCATGTGGTTTGATGCACCTGAGTCAACATACCATACATCGTTGCTTTCTTCTGCACTTGTCACAGAATTGTTCATGTGCTGCACCATAAACAGATGCTCATTTCTGTCATCACCCTGTCTACTAGAGGATGCATAATTTCCTTGTTGCAGTTTTCCATTCATGATGTCATTCTGCTTTTTATAGCAGTCTTTAGCCATATGACCCATTTTACCACAATAGTAGCATTCAACATTACTGTTTGCATTTTGGCCTCTTTGCCATCCACCACGACCTCTTTGGCTCCCCCTGCCTCTAGAGTTACCACGTCCTCCTCCATAGGACTGGTTTTCTTGAGTTTGCTGCATATTCTGATTTCTACCACGGCCTCCATATCGGCCTCCTCTACCTCTGCCTCTACCTCTTCCAGCATTTGAGTAGAAGACAGCTTCTTTTGAAGTTCCTCCTGAAGAAGATGTACCACCATTTCTTTGCTCCTCAGAAATTAGAAGAGCAATCAGCTCCTCAAAATCAGGAAATCTTTCACGAACTGAAATGGATGTCCGAAACTGTGCATAATCCTTTCCTAGACCATTCAAGGTCACAAGAACTAAATCATCATCTTCCACTGGTGACCCAATGGAAGCAAGTGCATCTGTAATCTTCTTCACTTTCATGTGGTAGTCGTTGATGCTCATATTTTCTCTTTGCACATTATGCAACTCTTGCTTGAGCTGCATTTTCCTGGCTTGCATATTTGTGCTATACATTTTTGACAAAGTATCCCATGCCTCCTTTGGCGTACTTGCATCCTGAATATGCACAATCATAGAGTCTGAAATACTGATAGACAGCCAGTACATAACTTTTCTGGCTCTCTCATGCCATGCTTTGAATGCCTGCATTTGCTGTTGACTGGGAACATCAGGAAGAACTGGTTCTTCTTCATTTCCTGCAACAAATTCCCAATATCCTTTTCCCATAAGGAAATTCGTCATTCTAAACTTCCATGCTTGGAAGTTGTTCTTGTCAAGCTTTTCAGTTACAATCTGTGAAAGAGAATCAGACGCCATTACAGAACACTGCAAAAAATTCTGTCACTGCAAAAAACATAGCTTCACCCTCACAGGGGCAAATCTGCAAAACTGGCGAAAGTGGTATTTGACCACACAGTCACTTCCTAGTGACGATTTTGCATAAACAGGAACCAAGGATGATTCTGTAACTCCCAATGTCTCTGCGCACAAGCATACGATGCAATTTCTACAGTAACTTTTCACCGACCTGTAGAACAGTGGCTGCACAGCATAAAACTGGGCCTTTTCCTGAGTGCGTGCAGAAAACTTCCGCCTCCAAAACAGGCCCCGAAATGGCCTCAAATAAAAAAACAAGGTCGCAAAGGGCGTCTCAACCTGAGACAATGCACTCGTGCACTTTCCGGCTGTGCTACCTGCAGAGATCTGCTCCCAAAACAGAAAATGAAAGCAACACTGCTCCTCTTACCAGAACACCGCGAGCTTGGCTTGCTTTCTTAAGCTCCTTACCACGAACAAGGCTCTGATACCATGTCAAGATTGTGGGAGAGAAGGAAGGAGTCTCACTTGTAGCTTTCTTGCTTGCACAATGGGGGAATACACACAAGGGTGGAGGCTGAAAACAGTTTTCCTCTTCTTAGTTGTGGAAGCCAAAAGAACACTTGTACAAAGAAATAGAAGAACCCTAGATATGGGTCTCAAAACCAAACTCAACTAACTAAGGTGGCATACTAACTGAGCCACGAACTAGAGTAGATAAGGATAGCTATCATGTAGCTATTATTCAGGGGCGGTGTACCAACCGCATCTGCAACTGACAAGTCGGTGACATAAATACACAACGGTCACCCTGGCGTATCACGAGTGGAGCTCGATATCTCAACAGGCATTGCTCCCAGACCCCCACAAGGGGGCGCTGCCCCCCGGACCCCCCGTTAGGGGCGTTGCCCCCAAACCCCCACACCGGGGGCACTACCCTCGGACCCTCGCTAAGGGCGTTGCCACCAAACCCCCATCAGGGACACTACCCCCAACCCCCTACTAGGGGTGTTGCCTACATACCCCCACCAAGGGCCCTACCGCTTAAACCTCCCATTGGGAGCTTTGCCCCCAAATCCCTACAACGGGCGCTATCTCGAAACCCCAACTGGGGGCATTGCTCTCAAACCTCCACCGAGGAAGACATTGCCCTCAAACTCTTACCAGGGGCATTTCTCCTAGACCAGCTTCTTCCCCCTTGCCCCTCCTTAAGAACCCACCATTGGGATATTGCCCCTATTTCCACAGCTAGAGATTTTGCCTACATACTCTCTATCCTACCCTACTAGAGATTCTATCTCCAACTATCACTAAGGTAGGTTCAAAATCCTCAATGATATTACACATTACATATTAGATACAGTTAATATATATAATCTTACAAAATATGATTTAATATATTTAAATTATATTCATTAATTATTAATAAATTAATTTAATATATATATTTTTAAATTATATTTTGATAATATATTCCATAATATGGACACAATACGATATACTAATATAACATGATTTAGACTAAAATAGTATAACTTAAAAATAAAATGTAATATGATACATTTTACTATTATCAATAAGTAGGTAGTATAAGATTTATAAATATTTAACCATGATAAAAATTATCTTTCCTTCTCAAATAGCTTCTAATTGATGCTAAAATCTCCTCAATATTTATAACATTGTGTCATAGGGAATGAAATCTCCTATTCTTTAGAGATCATTGCGGTTTCAACATTTAAGCACAGGGTCAAAGTTTCTCAAAAATATCTTTATCCTTGTTGTCATGTGGAATACATGAAATACAGGTTTTGATCATTTGATCAAATATTTTTCGATGGAGATCAGAGAAATTATTTATTCTTGTTGACATACAATAAAGGCTTTGAACATTTGGCTAAATCTTGTTCTATGGACATTACAAAAAATTATTATTCTTGCTATCATCTAGGTTAAATACATGTTTTGACCATATGGCTAAATCTTTTCTTGTGGATATCACAAAGAGTTTTAATCCTAAGTCTTGTATAAAATAGTTGCAATAGAGGTTTTGACCATCTGGCTAAATCTTTTTCCATAAAGATCACAATGAAATTTTATCCTTGTTATATGTATTTGGCTTGAGTTTTGACCATTTGGCTAAATATTTTTCTATGGAGACCACAATGAGCTTTTATCCTTTTATTCATGTGAAATACATACAACAAAGGTTTCAATCATTTGACTATGTTTTCCCCTATGGGGATCACAAATAATTTTATATTTGCTATGGTATGGAATGCATACAATAGATTTTTGACCAGGTGGCTAAATCTTTTCCTATACACATTATAAATAATTTTAATCATTGTTCTCGTGTTGAATAGATATAGTACAAGTTTTGAACATCTGTTATATCTTTTTCCAATGAGAACACACAAGGAAGTTTTTGCTTACTCAAAGAGTAGCTAATAAAATAAAATAAAATCAAGGCAACTAAAAATAATAGAAGAAAATTTTCTTATTTACTTTAGGGCGGCACAGTTCATGAGAAAGTTTGTTTTTTGGCCATATGGTCAAATCTATCCCCTTCTTTCTGTACAATGTTTCCATTAATACTTTCTATTACGGAAGTTGGACTCATTCTATCTAATGTTTAAGTACTTTTTTTGTTTCAATGAAATTTGATACTTCATTGTATCTAGCAATTTCATCACTATTTTCTTCTTTATGAGAGTTGACAACATACAAATGATAAAATCTCCATTTTCTCACTTATACAGGTATCATGAATAACGAATTTTATTTTGGAGAAACTGTGAATTTGCTAGTTGATCATGAGATTGTTGCACTTGGTAGAGTTCATGCAATACATCCAAATGAGACATGCCATGGAGAAACACTTGAAGATAGATATATTTCAGTGGCTATTGATAAATGTTTAAATGTAGCATCGTATTTGCCATTCCCAATAATTGATGCAATGAAGATTCATGAAGCTGTAAGTGGTTTTGCAAAATGGGGAAAGAAAGATGTGGTGGTTGTTTCAAACTCAATAACAATTCATGACGGAGGAGATGATTACGAATCAGACCATGTCCTACCTTCTGAGGATATTGATGTGCTTAGCATTCGTGAAAGTTGCAGAGAACGTAGAGTGATGCTATGGACAGAAGGCAACACTGTGTGTGTTGGGACAGGGGTTATATTATTGGCTTTTCCATATGATGTGATAAACTTTGAATTGCTAGGAGAAGAGGATATTGGTGTGGTGGTAGATAAAGCCCTTGATCAAACCACAGGAACATACATAGATGACAACCTCCACTGTGTCACTTTGGAAAGATGGCCTATTAAACAAGTCACCTTTGATGATGGAACATCATTGCTACAACAACAATCATACATGCAATTTTTCTCTACAAATGCTTGTGCCAAAAACATGGAAGATACCAATGAAGATTATGTTTCTGCAAAAAAATCAATTTTTGTTCAGAAGAGATCATATTGTATGGTCAGTAGAAAGCCTCGATTTATTGCCCCTAAAGGTGCAAACTTGGGGACTTCTATGGACTCCATTTCACAGGTTTCCATGATTGATTGTTGCCAAGAAAAGTGTTGTCAATTTGCTGAGAGAGAAGCAATGCAAGAATTACGTAAATACTTTTGGGGATTGCAATTTGAAGACCGCACAAACTATGTTTATGACAAGTTTGAATCATCATGCAGGATTGATTACTTGGGAACAAGGAAGTACAACTTTATCTTCAATGGACAAGTGGTATGTGGAAGGGCATGGTATGAGATTCATGGAATCCCAAAGACATCTTTTTACAGGTACAAAACACAATTTGAGCATGGCGTGAAGAGGGCAATGCATGGAAACAAGGGGGTAATAAGAGCAGCTTGGGGTCACACAAAGATGGGAAGAGCCATCCTTAGAGACTTTGTTAAGAAGAATGCAGAGCAAATGCCACACAATAGTAGAACAATGCAAGATGGATCAAGGGAGACACAATTGGTCATCCCAGATGTTTACAAGCAAGTAGATATATGGGCAGAAGTAAATACAACATTGAGTGGTATTGGATGTAAGAAAATGTCCTTGTCCACCTTCAATCGTATTTGGAACACAGAGTTCAAGCATGTAACCTTAGCAAAGACAAGTGAGTTCTCCAAATGTAGTATTTTCTCAGAGATCAAAGAGCAACTTGCAGCAACAAAGTGTCTTCAAGAGCGAAATGTGCTTCTAAAGAAGTGTTAATGTCACATGCTACAGCAACAAAGTTGTCAAAACATATACTACAGTTGGCGCTTGGCCTCAGCATTAGATCCAAATAAAAACTTGTGCATCATACATGATAAAATGGACCAACAAAAGATAGCTATCCCCAGGTTAAGGCTTCGATCAAAAGAGACTAAAAGATCTACTCAACTACCAGTTTCTTTAACAACCATGATTACACATGGACATGGAGAAGGTAGATATGGACATTTCTCACTCGATCTATGGCTTCATGATCCTAACTTCACAATTGCCTCATTGTCATTGTGCTTTAGGAATTTGGAGAGACTACACAGGCATGCAAATGGTGATCATGCATGGATGATAATACACCATAAGATGACCATCATCATTTCAAATGATTGCCAGAGAACTTACTACTCCAACTTAATAATTGTAGGTTAGAAAGCAAAAATCGCTATCTCTTTGCAAATCTATCATTGCTTGTTGCACGAGGAACATTCAAGATGATCCAGCTTGGGTTTCTCATGGTGGGTCATACACATAAAGACATTGATGCAATGTTCATCAAATTTGTAGAGAAGCTAAGGACGAGCATGACCTTCACTTTTCCTCATCTTATGCAACATTTTCAATCATGCCAGATGACTAGTCCTACACCTTTCTTATTGACACATGTGCATTACTTTAAGAGATACATTGAGGGATACTTGTGTGATTCGAAAGATACACTTGTTGGTCACTCAAAACCTCTTCAATTTCGGTTTTATATGCAAGGAGATACACCTGTCATGCAATACAAGATGCATCCAAAGTCCCCAGAATGGTTACCAAGAGAAGGTGGCATTGAATTATGGAAGAGAGACCTTACAGGAAAGCCTACTCTTCCAAAGGGTGTTCCAATGTTGCTGCCCATGTTTGAGTACGTTAAGGATCATCAAGAAGTAGTAAGTGGAGTTAAAGATCATTTGAAGTATTGGGAAAGATGGTCAAATGTACAAGGACCTAAAGCAGAGTTCACAAATTTTATAACACCAGTGCGACTGATTATTGGAAACATATGATCTATGCTCTTCAAACTCCAAATTTCCAAGAAGATTTATTTTTCATAGATTTTTGGCCAAGAACACAAAGTGATGTAACCAATATAGATGTAGATAATGCAGATGACTTCATTGGATTGGAAGAGTTGTATGATCACTATTGTGGTCCTCTGAGTAAATGACCCAAACATGCATTTGAACCAATGCTTGATGTTAAGAAATATGACTTTGTGCTTGTTAGACCTTCAGATCCAGTATATCCGTTGCACAAAGTGAGGTCGATACAAATAGACATTCCAAAAACTTCAACAAGGTACGTATACAATATTGGGCACCAATTTGTAGTTGTCAAAATGCTATAGATGCAAATGTGTATTTTAATTGTTGGGATAAATATTGGATGTGCAACAAAAAAGATCCTGAACGATGGAAAACAATAGATAGCATTGTCTTCTCTTGGATGAAGAAAGGTACAAAATCTCCCAAAAAAATTAAAATTTTCCCAAAGGTTGTATTGAAGGCTAAAGAAAGTCTACAAGAATCCATCAACTGAAGATTTTCCTTGAATATTTCAAGGATATTAAAACTAAGGTGTTTATTAACACCATCTTTTTGAGTTTTTTTTCAATCTCTTGGAAATAACCATAAGCAGTAATATTTTAATTGCACCAAGTTCCAAATTGATGAAATTTCCAAAATTCATGAAATCCATTTTGATTTGTTTTTCCATATTGATGGAAAATTCCCAAAATCCCAAATATGGAGTTTGGATGTCGAGACTTCTGATCTGCTTAGAGAGGAAGCATCCATACCATTATATGATGGGTGCCGAGTATCTCGCCTGAAGACACTGCTTGCACTCTTAAGTGTGCAAGCAAAATACGGGTGGAGTGATACGAGTGTGACCGAGTTGTTCAGGTACCTTGTAGATACGCTTCGTTGATTTTTTTTTTCGGCACTATTATGACAAACATTTGTGCTTTTTCAATGTGTTTATGATTTTTTTTAGGTTATTGAAATATCATATATTAGCACCTACAAATACCATGCCTGAGTCTCATGATGATGCACGATATGTTTTACAAAAGCTTGGTATGGGCTACAATAACATCCATGCATGTATCAACGATTGTATACTGTTTCGAGGAGAATACGAGACTATGGAGACATGTCCAAAGTGTGGTGCTCACAAGTATTGACAGGACTTGCAAGGGCAAACCATCCCTCAAAAGGTTCTCAGACACTTTCTGCTTATCCCCCGCATAAACCACATGTTTCGTACGTCTGGCATGGCGAGCTTGACAACGTGGCATGCGCAGAATAGGTCCACGGATGGAGTTCAACAAATATAAGCGGATTCACGTGCATGGAGCCACATTGACTCTACCTTCCCAGGCTTTGCCCGAGAGCCAAGGAATCTTCGGCTCGGTCTTGCAATGGATGGCGTGAACCCATTCGGTCTGCGCTCAACTTCTTATAGTGTGTGGCCTATAATCCTTGTCAACTACAATATCCCTTCACAGCTTTCTACGAAGAAAGGACATCTCATCCTTAGCTACTCATCCCCGACCACTTCAAAGTCAAAAATATGGATGTGTATCTTCATCCATTAGTTGATGAGCTTAAGATTTTTTGGGAGGAGGGGGTCATCATACAAGATATGAGCAGGCACGATGGTTGGCGGTCAGCCAATATTCGAGCCATTCTCATGTGGACGACGCATGACTTTCTGGGATTCGGAGAGTGCTTAGGTGAACAGGCCTCTGTTCTTGTTGGTAATATCTATATTTTATCTCGTTCAAGTAAGTATTCACTTGGTCGTGGTGTTGGAACAGGTCTGGTTACATCAAGTTATCATGCATGTCCATTGTGCGGGCCACAGTTAGACTCCCAAAGGTCACAAACCATCAAGAAGATGGTATATCAAGGACATGCTGCTTTCTTGCCAGAGGATCATGAACTTAGGGAAGGTTTCCTTGGACGACCTCCAACACGTATGAACGCCGCAAGTTGGTACGAGCTGAAAATGGTCCACGCAGAATCACATCCAAACAGAATGCAACAGTTCTCAGTTTTCTATGAGTTTCCATATTGGACCCACTTACAGGTCAACCACTTGTTGGATCCCATGCATATTTTCAAGAATGTGGGCAGCTTGCTATGGGACCACATCATAGGAAAGAGAGACACTATAGGGGCACGATTGAATTTGAAGGAGGTAGGTAAGATGGAGGCGCTTTGGCCGTAGTCGAGTGCTGATGGTTGCGTGTAACTTTCTCGCACTCCTTGGGTTTTGTCCATTAAAGAAGAGCACATTGTGAAGCAAGTAATCAAGTCTATCTGCACTCCGACGGGTATGATGCGTTCTATCAGGTTCGCATTTTCTAAAGACGACCAATTATCAGGGCTAAAATCCCATGACTGACATAAGATATGTCAGGTTTGTACTACGAATGGATTGTAATTGGCGTGCACATTTTGCTATTTGGAGTGTAGCCATTATTCATAATGCTTTCTCATTTGTGGCAGTTTGTACTATCGATCACGATCGCAGGATGTCTTACTCCATAAATATGTGGGGCCATTTACAGGTTGTCGACTTTGATGCAATGGATCTCACAGAAGGAGATTAAGACATCCTTTATTGAATCCGTGAGGCGGGGAGCAGTGGAGACGGTCTGTCTCTTTGAGAAATACCTGCCCACCAGCATGCTCACGATACAAATCCACATTCTTATGCATCTTGTAGATGAAGTGGAGATTGCTGGACCTATCCATACGCGATGGATGTTCTTCTTGGAGCGCTTCATGAAAACCTTGAAAGGCTTTGTGTGACAACGAGCTCCGCCAAAAGGTAGCATGGCTGAAGGTTGGTTGGTGTCTGAGACGCTAGTGCATAATTCACAATGGCTACCAATGGTGGATCCAGACAACAAAATGCTATGGTCGCTGAAGGACGATGATAGACTGACTAGAGATGTGGTGGTTGGAAATGGGATAGAAAAAAGAATGGATGTCTCAATGGAGGAGAAGGTGAATCGCTTTTGTATGTTTCACCATGCCTCTATGGAGAAGTGGCTCGCCAAGTACCAGATCGCTAGGCAAGATCGAGAGGAAGCGCAAGCTGAATTTTGGCGTAGTATGCATCATCGATCGATTCGATATCCCGAAGGCATGGAGGAGATGCCGCAGTTCATGTCAACACGATGGTTGCATGGAGCTTTGACCGCAACGTCTCGCGAAGGAACAGAGGTCTCAATGGAGGAGTGGGAATTCTTGAGGGGATGTAGTCCAAAGGTGATGAGGGGTTTAGAATCTGTCGTATCTAAATTTTATATGTGACATCTAATTTGAGTGTTTCAATGTACAATACAAAATATATAGTGCAGTGTGGTCATGTGGATGACATTTTCATGTGGAGCATATTGACAAAATGCACTTCACAATGGACTGTGGTATCATGGCAAGGTTCGAGCAAGAGAGCCGGCGACGAGCAATAGATCCAAACACGGTTGTGGATGAGATGGAGTATTTTGGGAACTTGCAAAGTATTGTTACGGTGGATTACCGTAGCTTCTCCATGATACTATTCGACGTGCAGTGGTTCAAAGTGGTACTTGGAGGAGCTGGAGCAACAATTCGACGAGGTCCATCTGGATTTCTCAAAATAGATTCCGAAAAAAAATGGACGGATTTGTGCGACACCTTTGTGTTGTCGGCCCATTGTGAACAGGTGCATGGACTCATTTGTTTACTAATTGCATTACGACATGGTTTATGTCACAATGGTTTGAACTCTCTTGTACGTGTTTGTGAACAGGTAATCTTCGATCCAAACCCCCGACAACCTTAATAGTGGTATGTTATACCTTCAACTCCCCGAAGTATGAGAGTATATAATCAAAGCAATGTTCCGAGCATAGATGAAGATAATATGCAAATAGAGGGGTCGATATTGCAAGGAGTGGAGGCCGTCGAAAGCTTGAAGCCAACATCGGCTAACAATGATGGAAATACAAGAGTCCAAGAATTCTTTGAGAACGAGGTGGACTCATCCTTTTGTGGTGACATGTCTATCAACCTTCCAGTGTATGCGGAGTTGTGTCAAGAGATTGACATGGGACCATAGGATACTTCATACTTGGAGCATCCACTTACTCAATTCGTTGACCAATCGCTTATAAGGGTACATAAGATATGCATTTCAGTGAGATTATTTTTAAAAGGATTTATATTACTGTGCTTTGTAGGATTTAAATTGATTATTCTAACATCATTTTTTGTCTGTGTAGGTGACATTTTCAGGATGAGTCGAGGGATGAGCGATGAGGAGTTACAGGTATCTTCACACGCATGTCTCCAGATCAAATCGCGAGATTCAAAGATATAGCAGACCAGGAGCTATCTCGGTCTTCGTCAGGGCACTATGCTAGATCTAATTCAACGCGATCGGATGCTTCGGCTTCAAGGAGATGAGCCCAACGCTCCAGACTTGGGCTAGAGGGAGGGAGTGCTTCAGGGTCAGGGGGATGCTGCAGAGTTACGAAGGCACTGAGCCCACTAATGAAGGGTTTTCGAAAGTAAAGTCGCGACCATAGAGGACCTTGACTAATTTCAGGATAGAAGATCAATCAAGCAAATAAGCAAGATGAGAAAATGATTCAAGTCTTTGTTTTTATTTTTGCCAATAATTAGCGATAGTCTTTGTAAAGAGTTTGTTAAGGACATCCATGTTTTCCTTCTGAATAATGATAGCTTGATAGATATAGATCTCTTTTTCCTCTTCTAATGTAGTTAGGCAGCTGCCCAGAACAATTTGCTCTAATTACATGGTGCCAACTTTCCTTGAATACAACCAGGTAGGGTTTGATAGCAGAAAGCAGCACACCTCTTTACATGAGGCTGCTTTAAAACTCTTGTGTTTCTTAAAGCCATAAGCTTGAAACTCATTCTATAGGTCTAGGAAAACTTCTTTCACATCTTCCAATAAGACAACTTTCTTCACTTTCTATATCCAAGCCTGTATATCCAGAACCCACTACAATGCAGTGAAAACAAATTACTTATCCACAAAGACATAAGACATTTTCTTTGCAGGTATAAGAAATAACTGCCAATAAAAATTGCAACAACTGAATGTTTCTCTGTTTTCTTTCAGTCCATAAGTGCTGATAGAGAAGTAATTCACATCAATCATTTGGCTTATCATTGGTCTTTGGATTTCATTGTCATGTGTTGTAGAACCTTTAACAAAACCTGCAGGGATCGGATCTACTACATAGATGAACATTCTGGAGTCAGGTTAAGTTAAAAATGCAGATTCTGACAATTAGATATTGTGTTTACCCAAATCAGGCCTTTCACATTAAGCACAGTGTTTTGCTCACTATCACGTTGGTCAGTATTCTTATACATTGCATCTAGGTATGGTTGATTTGTGTGATGGGAGTATCACTCTCAGCTTTTTCTGGAATTAAGATAAACCACATCCTCAAAATGTTGATATTTTTTATGTGTGTAGAAGATGGTGGAAGAAGAACTACATGGAGTGGAGGGCCACAGCAAGTGCTACAAAGCCAAGGAGCATCAGCGCAAAAAACATGGCTGGCCAGGCAAGTAGTTACAAAATGGAGGCAAACACCGATTCACAAGCTTAAGCTCAGCAGAACCTCCTCTTTATGACTGACTGGGTAAGGCTTAGCAGACATGCCTTTCTACCATCTGAGTTCGAATTCAAGATGTCCAACCATGCTCACCTGTGACAAGGCAACAGGGGGAAATTCCCTACACAATCTGATACCCCCATGCAGATCACTTCTCGCAAACCAAAATAATCCAGTATTTCATCAATTTGATCCTCCAAATCCTCCGCGCTCAATGCTGGCTCTTCAGATGATAAGGCTGCTGCTCCCAACTCGTGTCCAGGAGCGCCAATGTGATAAATACAGAAATGATGAAACAATAGAGATGTTGCCTCAAGGTAAAAGAACAGCCCTTGAAAGCACGACATATAATTTAAAGCGATGTCTGGATAACTTACGAGCACCGGCTTGCATTGATCTCCACAGACAAAAACAGAAATTGGACCGAAGCTTGTCTTCACAATGTGCTCCTTCAATTCTTCCGATTCTTGTTGAGTGTTGAAATGACTTGTTTTTTGGCTGATTTTTGTTGTTTTTGAGAGCTGAATGGTTGATTTTATGAGATGATTGATTGATTTGGAAGTGGTTTGAGAGTGTTTTGGATGATATTGATTGTGTTTTGGAAGATCATGATGTTTGTTGGTGGTTCTGTGATGTTCTGATAGGTTTTGATAGGTTCTGTATACCTTCTGTTTTGTTCTATTTTGCTCTGTTTTGGTCTGTTTTGTTCTGATTGTCTTCTATAAGGAGGGATGGAGTATTGATTAATGAAGATTGAGATCTTGTGAAAGCTTATTGAATGGTTTGTGAGAGTTTGGAATGGGTTGAGAATGAGTTATGAGGTTTTGATAACCTTCTGTAACCTTCTGTAGGTCTTCTGTAGAGCTTCTGCTTCTATTCTGTTTCTGTTCTGTTCTGTACTGTAACTGTTCTGGTACTTTTCTGTAGACTGTTCTGTATGCTTCTGTAAGTGTTCTGTGGAATGTATGTGTGACTTTGGGAAAGTTTTCTAGCCTTGGAAAGAGGTGAATACAAGTGCAAAAGAGCTGGAAGAAGTGGAAGAAGTAGCTGCTGAAGACTCAAGTGAAGACTAGAGTGAAGTGACAGTAGTGAGCTATGAAAGGACACTATAGTGGCTCTGGTGACTCTTCATATCAGACATACCTCTTGGGAGGGGTATCCACGACCTAAGAAGGATTATTGAGAATGATTTTGAGAGATTGTAGTGAGGATATGATGTATTATTGATAGAGTGAGAGAGAGAGAGTCAGAGATAGCCAATTCTATTGAAACAGAGTGATTGTATATGAGAGATTGAGAGAGAAGACTATGAAGATATTGAAAATGAATACTATGTGATGTATTTTCATTCAAAGATGGTGTATTCCTTTGCTTTCTTTGTTCTATTGATGGATTTTGTGAAGATATTGAAGAATATGGTTGATTCTATTAAATCCGTGGGAGATCTACATGATGCTGTATGAAGATTTGTTGTGCCTGGTGTTCTTTTCTTCATTGTGATCATATGAAACATGATAAACAAGCTTGTTGATGTTACAAGATAGATTTTCTTACAAGAGAATTCCCTTTTCCTTGGTGTTCCTCTCGGGGCTCCATGTTTTTGGTGCGCAGCCGGGGAAACTTGCCATCAACAAGCACCAAAAGAGGCTGAAAATGAAGGAAATGGCATTGCCAAGAAGATAAGAATTCAATGGATGTTTGTAAAGTTCCTTCTTCCACTGAAGAGTTGGAATTTCTCATAATCAAAGCCACTTTCCACAAGAAGTTCATCCCACAATGGCGGAAACACATCACCATCATGATGCATGCTCTATGTGGTGGACAGTTTCCTCTTCCTGTTGAAGCAGCAGAAACTTGCATCTTGGTGACAAACTGTTTGGGAATAAACTGAAGAGTAGAAACAGAGAGAATGACCATCCATGGAAGATTTGGCATTCATTGAGAAGTTTCCAGATAACATCAAGTGGGAGATTGTGAAGAAGCTTCAGGAGTCTTGGTCTGTAGAGGTTCACAAAGACAAGAAGGAAAAAAGTTGGAATTTGTTTGTGGACGCTCAACAGCAAGATACATGGGATGCTTGGTGTACTGATAATCTTCTGTTTGTTCAATTAGCAACCCACTGGAAGTTGGTAGACAAAGTGTTCTTTACAACATACACTGTTGAAACCATCAGAAGCTGGTATTACTATGATGATGGCACCACTACAATGCTCAGACGTATGCATTTTGACACCTTCAGAACCGAATACCTTCCTCTGTGCAATGGCATGAAAGCAGAATTCAGGGACGTTGAAAGGAAAGAAGTAGAAGAAATGTTGGCAAGAGAGTCCTCCAGAGACTGAAGCCTTCTCTTAACCCTCTGCGGAGCACTAATAACATAGTGGAGCCAACCCCCTGATGAATGACGCAATAAAAAGGCAAGCGTTAGAACGAGTCCAGAGGTACGTGAGAAGAGAGAAAGCAAAAATCAAGGCTGAGAACGAGCTAGCAGCAGAAGCCGCCTTTGACGCCCTTGCGGAACTCTTTACAGAAGTCCCAATGGCACATCAAGCCCTTCCTCCTGCGGGAGGTCCACTTCCAAGCCAGATCCGTCCTGGAAATATTGATGACAAGCCAGCAAATGTAGTTCCATTGCCAGTTTTTAAGGGAGAGTACAATGAAGACCCTGATCTTCATGTAGCAGAGTTTATGGTAGCATGTGTGGCTAACAATGCCAAAACCCCTGAGCATTGGTTAGCAATATTCCCCGCCACTTTCAAGGGCACGGCACTTCAGTGGTATGAGAGACAAGCAGCAGGAACTTTTGGCACATGGGACGACCTGAAGTTGGCCTTCCTCACTAAATTCAGGCGTGAAGGTTTTGAAGAGCGGATGAGAGAAGAATTTATGAACCTAAGTCAGTCTTCTGGAGAAAGAGTGGAAGCTTATGTCTCACGAATGGAATCCATCCTGAAGAGATGGACTAACCATAATCTAGATGATGGCATTCAAAAGGGGGTGTTTCTCAGAGGATTACAACCAGAAGTCCGTAAGTTTGTGGAGCTGCAAAGACCAGCCACACTGCAAGCTGCAACAGAAGGTACAAGACTGTACGATGAAGTGGAAGCTCGATTAGCGATGAATACAGGAAAAGGAGTTCTACCTCCTCTGATGCCAGGAATGATGTATCCACCAAATGCAATTCCAGGGACTGTTCCCTATCCCTACCAACAGATGTCCCCGGTATCACAGTATAGTGCACCAAATCCACAGTGGCCACAATCCATGCCTCAAATGGTGGTTCACCCACAACAACAATGGTCCCAACCAATTTCCTCAATGCCAAATCAGCAGCAACAGTGGAACCCTACCAACTGGAGTCAACAACCAACAGTTCAAACAGGAGCTCTGAATCAGAACCAGAACAGAGACCCCTCTGTACCAGCCCAGCCCGTTTATGCAGTGATTACAGAGACTCCTCAAAACCCTCCTGCCAGTGCCTCAGGAGGAGAAATCTTGAAGGATTACTTATCTAACTCAGTTGCAAACATCAAAAAGGAGTTGATGGATGTGATTACAAAACAACTACAGACGCTGAAAGTGAACACCGCGAGCATATCCAACGTTTCAGGAGCAGGAAGAGATGTGATGCGGTCAAATACTTGGTGTGGTAAGTGTCATCAAGCAGGCCATTTAGTCACTGAATGTACACGCAAACCAACCATTCCTGGAGCCTTCTGTTCCTACTGTTTGCAGAAGAACCATACAGAGGACATTTGCTCTCTAAAGGAGATGCATGATAGGAGAAGGAAGGAAGAAGACGCAAGATTCAACCTGCTGGAATCCAAAATGACAACACAGGATATTGGACCCAAGCCTAGAGAGTTTGGCCATAATTTCGGACCCAGAAGATTTCCCTCTCAAAGTTACAGAGGAAGACAGTCTGGCGGTGGTCAGAGATCAGAAGTGGAATGTTACAGATGCGGAGAAAAGGGACACATTTCACCAAATTGTCCAAATCCCAGAAGGTTAGTGGATTACAAGCCCTTATGCAGTCGATGCAAAGGAGAAGGCCACACTGCAAAAGACTGTCCAAGCCCAGCCCCAGTGAAAAACAGTGCTACTGATAGTCCGGTCAAGGCCCAAGAGCCTACCTCCAATTTAGTGGAATTGGAAGTTGCTGCCATCACGCGTGCAAAGCAGAAGGAACCACCTATCCAGAAAGAAAATAACCCTCCTGCCAGAATAGTGAAGTTCAGTCTTCCACCAGAAGAACAGAACAAAACAGAGCCTAACAGTGCCGTACAGAGTACTACAGCGCCACAGAGAGTTACAGAGACAGTTATAGAGGCAGGACCAGAGGTCCAGGAGACAGAAGAGGAGGAAGTGCCACAATTGGCAGAAGAAGCTCCTGTAATTCCTCTATTGGAAGAAAGAGGGAAAATGAAAATGGGTGTTGCCCCATTCCCTAATCGGTTAGAGAAGCCAGTGGATCCTATTAAGGAATACGATCTGGTCAGAGATCTAGATACCTTTAAACCAAACCTCACATTTCGACAATTATTGATGTTGTCTCCCAGTTGCCGAAAAAGGTTCAAAAGTATACTGACAAGAAGACGTGGCTTAAGGATTGCTCCCTCAACAGCAACAAAGTCCAACAAGGCTCCAGAGCCTGTAAAAGAAGTGGATGTAGCTAATGCTTTCCTAGATCCAGGTACTCCAGAGACTGGTGTGTGGATAGAAGGCTGCTTCATTGCAAACGCATTGATTGATGGTGGTTCATCAGTAAACATTATGACGGATGTGACAATGAAGGATCTAGGCCTACAAGGTGTGCAACCCACCCAATGGCTCATCAGACTGGCAGATCAGAGTAGAATCAAGCCTTTGGGAATTCTTCCATATGTGAAGACTACAGTGGCTGGAAAAGATTATTGACTGACCTATTTGGTGGTGAAGCCAAACTCTTATGGTACATCTTATCCTCTGTTACTGGGCAGACCATGGCTTTTTGAAGCCAGAGCAAGGACGGATTGGTTCAAAGGAACCTTGACCTTGGGTAGAGGACCCAACAAAGTGGTGCTGAAACTGTATGGTTCTCAAAAAGGACATGGATCCACCTCCTTGGAATTATCTTCTGACTCCCCTAATGAGGCTACAGATGGAACATCAGCAGACGAAGATGCTTCCCAAGAAAACAGTGGCACATTCCTTAACAGTAGATACTGTAGGCCGACTTCCAAAAGATGCCAAGCCATTATCAATGGGTGAATACTTCCTGCCTGAACCGGGCATGACTTCTGAAATCACTTCTGATAGTGAGATAGAAGCATGGATGTACTGCTCTCCTTGTTACATTGCCATAGTAGAAACAGAGAAAGAGACAGGAGAGGAAACAGAGAATCTATTCTTCTGTTACAGAGCTCCTACAGAGACAGAAGCAGAAGCAGAAGCAGAAGCAGACGCAGAGACAGAGACAGAGACAGAAGAGGAGGGATATGATATGGACGAAGAAGATTATGAAAGTGAAATGGAAGGGTCTATCCCACCTGAAGAGGATACATTTGAAGAAGAAGTTCCAGAAGCATAAAAAACAGACGACCTCATGCTACGAGACAGAATGGTGATGGTACCATTTGGTCTAGTAAATGGATCTTCTTATATGCAAAACCTTTATAAGGAATGAATTAAGAAGAACAAGCCATCTTTCAAGAGTGGCTCCTGCCGTCCTAACCCATCCTTGCCAAAGAAAGATGATGATGATGCACCGTGCCAACAAGTACCAGTTCCACCAATCCAACAGGCATCAGAGGGTCCCTGTTATGTGACGTTCCTGGATGTATCATCAGAAGATGAGTCTTCAAGCCAAGAAGTAATTAATCTTGAAACCAAACCCGAAACAGCTTTAATCCCATTCCAATATCTTAAAGAGCAACCTAAGTCTCCACCAAAAGAAGAAATTGGTTCTAGTGGGACATCATAAAAGGACACCACTCCCTTGAAGGAGTCGGATCTGTACCCAAAAGCAGTCCGCGGGACCTTCATCCATGAAGTAGAAGGTGAAAGGCAGTTAACCCTTGTGGATGCTGAAGGCATTGAAGGCCACTTGAAGGTGGGTAGCAGTCTCCCAGAAGAGGAGTTGTCAACCTTGTACAACTTGTTGAAAGAAAATTTGGACTTGTTTGCGTGGTCTTACAAAGACCTAAAGGGGATTGATCCCACAATATGTCAACATCATATTGACTTGGAGCCTGATGCCAAGCCAGTACGGCAACGACAGAGGCGAATGAACCCGAATTATTCCACATTGGTGAAAGCGGAGCTGTTGAAGCTTCTGGAAGCCGAGTTCATCTATCTAGTGGCAAACAGTGAATGGGTTTCACCCATCGTGGTTGTACCCAAGAAGAATGGAAAATTGCGAATATGTGTGGATTTCCGAAAGCTTAATTCCAAAACAAAGAAGGATCACTTTCCTATCCCTTTCACAGATCAACTGTTGGACACAGTGGCAGGACATGAACTTTATTCTCTTTTGGATGGATTTAGCGGATACAACCAAGTCCAAATTGCAGAAGAAGACCAGTCCAAAACAACCTTCACCACAGAATGGGGGACCTACGCTTACCGAGTGATGTCATTTGGGCTCTGCAATGCCCCTACTACTTTCCAACGAGTCATGATGGCCGCATTTCAAAATCATCTGCACGACTTTATTGAGGTATATTTGGATGACTTCTGTGTCTATAGTTTGATCAATGAACACTGGGGACATTTGGAGCAATGCTTTGATCGATGCCGGGAGTATGGGATTTCCCTCAACCCCGACAAATGCATCTTTGGGGTCTCTTCTGGAGTTCTGTTGGGCCACATTGTCTCTGCACAAGGGATATCAACAGACCCTGCAAAGATTGAAAAGATCGCATCTCTGGCAGCACCCACCAACCTCAAACAGTTGAGGGGATTCCTAGGCCATGTGGGTTACTACAAAAGGTTTATAGCCCATTTTGCGACAAAGGCAACTTCCTTGCACAAGCTTCTGAGGAAAGATGCAGAGTTTACTTGGACAAAAGAATGTGACCAAGCCTTTCATACTCTGAAGCAGTGTCTGATAGAGGCACCCATTCTGCAACCTCCTGATTGGACAAAAGAGTTCCATGTACACACTGATGCATCAATTGAAGGTTTAGGTGCTGTCCTCTGCCAGAAGGGCTCCTCGAAGTTGGATCAACCGATCTATTATGCAAGCCGAAAAGTCATTGATAGGGAACGGAACTATACAGTGACCGAGTTGGAGTGCTTGGCAATGGTGTTTGCCCTAGAGAAGTTTCGCCATTACCTTCTATCTACCCACTTTAAATTTTATGTGGATCATGAGGCCCTGTCCTTCCTGATGAACAAAGCAGATGTGAAAGGACGAATGATGAGATGGCTCCTTCTATTCCAGGAGTTCGACTTTGAGGTGATTACTAAGCCTGGTCGTTCCCATGTTCTGGCTGATCATCTGTCGCGTATCCCACAAATTGCAGACGAGGAGCAAGATGATCCAGACCTCCCTGATGCTTCCTTGTTCTTGGTAGAAACTGTAACTCCCTGGTATGCAGACATTGCCAATCTGTTGGCAACCCAACAGTACCCTCCTGGTATCTCTAGTCGGGAAAGGAAGAAGCTCATGTTAGAATTAGCCCCCTACACCCTACTAGGTGGCGCACTGTACAAGAAAGGCAAAGATGAAGTGCTCAGAAGATGTGTTGCAGGAGATGAGATTGGGATTGTTCTGAAGGCTTGCCATGACGAGCCATGTGGAGGTCACTTTGCAGGAGAAGCTACAGCCAGGAAGGCTCTGCTAGCAGGATATTGGTGGCCTACCATTCATAAGGATGCCTATGATTACTGTAAAAGATGTGATGCTTGTCAAAGAATGGGGAAACCCACGAAGACAAGTGCCATGCCACTGCAACCTATCCTTCCTTTGAAGCCGTTTGAGAAGTGGGGTATTGACTTCGTAGGTCCGATCGATCCTCCTACCAGAAGGAAACAGAACCGATACATCCTCGTATGTACGGATTATGTCACAAAGTGGTGTGAAGCTAAAGCCCTAAAGCAGGACGATGGTAACAGCGTGGCCCTATTCATGTACGAGAATATCATCACCCGTTTTGGCAGTCCCTTAGAGCTGGTAAGTGACAGAGGCACTCATTTCCTCAACAAAGTCATGGAAGAGTTGACAGAGTTATATAAGATCTGCCATCGCAAGTCCACTCCCTATTACCCTAGAGCCAACGGCCAAGTCGAAGTCACGAATCGCATCCTCTGCTCGATTCTGACAAGAACAATTGCCACACATCATCGTGATTGGGACGATCGACTTACAGAGGCCCTCTGGGCATACCGAACCTCCCATAAAGCCGCAACAGGACAGACACCCTTCCAGCTGGTGTATGGTACAGAAGCTGTTTTTCCTGTTGAATTGGAACTACCCTCTTTGAGAGTGGCTATCAAAGAGCGTTTAGGGGAGGATGATGCACTGCAATGCCGTCTCCTGCATTTGGAATGTTTGGACGAAATTCGCAGGATGGCTCTACAGTGCATGGAAGCCACGCAAGCCCGACGTAAGGCTTACCATGACAGTTTCATCAAGCACAAGGAGTTCAAAGAAGGTGATTTGGTCCTAGCCTATGATTCACGATTTGGTAAGTTTCCTGGCAAGCTTCAACAGCGGTGGATGGGCCCCTATAAGGTACTTGCCGTCAACCCTAATGGCTCTGTCCAAGTGCAGACCATTGATGCCTCTGATGATCCCTTTCTGATTAATGGATATCGCTTGAAGAAGTACTTCCCTCCTTGGGGATCTTGACAATCACGGACACTTGATCCTTTCCCTCGTTGGCGCGGCACTGTACTTATTATGATGCTACTTCTGATAGCCGTTCTTCAATCATTCCTGATGAAGTGGGCGCAACCCTCTGTCCCCTTAAACCCCCCTTCCAGCCTTGATCTCTTATCCTCTATTTTCCACCAGCGACAGTGGCGAGGTTGGTCTTGACACATGGTTTTTCTACCATTCCCTTGCTCAATTTGCAGAGCAAAAAAAAAAAGAGAAAAAAAAAAACAAAACATATCGATCATGGGAGAAAAGGACTTAGGTCCCCGTCATGCCGACCTATTCTTCGAGAAAAGGTGGAAACACCCTCGGGAATAGGGGAAAACAAGAAAAATAAAAAGAAAAAAAAAAACAAATCTGTTATGAGAGAAAAGGAAGAAATTCCCTGTCATAGTAGGCCTCGTTCCAAGAAAAGGTGGTAAATATCCTTGGACGGGAAGCTGGCTGTGGAAAAGGTGGTAACACCCAGCAGTCCAGAAAGTGAATTCATTAATTGATATTCCTAGGATCCAATTCCGAAGCTGCCTCCCTTGGTACGCTGTGTCCTGGGTCTCTCTGCAAAGTGACTACCTGTCCTCTAGCAGACGCCATGTTCCTGTCCAATACAACGTTCGATTTGATGGCTACCTCCCTGGGAATGCCTCTTCAACAACTGATGACGCGATCTTCATCGACAAATAATAGAGTGACGTGAGCTTTCATCCTAACCGGATGGGGAAGTGAGTACGGTTGCCCTCTGTATCTATCAACAACGAGTGAGACAGAGGGTGGGGCGAGAGACCAGTCTTTTCCCTTCAAATCAAATGAGAGGTGAGAAGTATGAATGAAGTGTTGCACGCACGGGATGGGCCTCTCAATGCACAAAGCACAATTTGTTTCTGTGCACTACATTATAAGGCTCCCTTGCCTTCCTTCTCGCACCGTATGCCGGCACAGGGCGGGATGCACAGTTGCACCATCAAATGCGCACAAGGCATACAATTATTGCACAAGCGACTGTGAGGATTACATCAATGGGTTTCAGGAAAAGGCTGCCCTCCTGTATCTATCAACAGAGAGTGAGATAGAGGGTGGGTTGAGTGTGACTGGAGTTTCTTCAATCAATTACCGAGAGGTGAGATTGAGGGACGTTACGACACTTGGAGTCAGGTATGTTCCCGTTTTCCTATGCACCCACGGGATGGGTTTTTGCCGTCATCACAAGATACTTCACCCTGTTCTGTACACTGCACCATAAGGCTCCCTTGCCTTCCTCCTTACACTTATGCCAGACGGGTTGGACCCACTAATGCACCATCAACTGTGCACCCTGGCATACTCCTTCTGCGCCATTCCCCCCTTGTCAAATCCTCAACCGGGTATGAGATATGGGTTTTAATCATTTTTCCTCGAGTGATATTAGTCATGGGGCGCGTGACTGTTCTTTCATTCCAATTGAGCGACTGTGAGTTGAGTGTAGTATCCCTCATCATCGACGAATTTCCTGCGATTCCTTCAATCAGCTACCTCCCTGGGTGCTGCCGCATGGTCCCTTCCATGACGAACGTGTGCCGAAAAGATGCCTTGGTCCCTCCAGCGCCGACAACCACCCTGGACGTGCCGTCGACACTCAACCTTGATTCTTGACGAAACGGGCCAAGTTTTTCTAACCCTACACTTTGGTTTCTTCGTGACGGTCATGTTTTAAGTGTAGAGACGTTAGTGGATGGTCTGTGGAGTGGTCTTAGGTCCCTGTTGCTCGGTTAACCCTATCCGTTAAGGTCTTAAGTGTGGGGACGCGTCCCTGCGCGTCTACATTGTATATCCTCTGCATATGCCTCAACCTGCTCATGCATGTCTGCCATGCCTTTCTTTTACCTTGATGGGGTCCTTCCCACCCACCCGTTTATGTTCCATCCACCCTTGGGGCTGTTCCCTTGCAGTTTTCCTTCATTCCCTGATTTTGAGGTCCTGCCATGTGAATGCACCCTACGTTCACCGAAGTTCAAATCCAACCTTATAGCCCTGTTCCTCCCTTTGAACTGATCATTTTTTCTTTTTACCTACCCCTATTCCGGTGCACGGTTTTTGAGTTATTAATTTTTGAAGTATTTTGCGCACCTTAGCCGGTTTTCCATGTGAACACACTTTTCTTGCTTCGGAACCATGCTCTGACATCATAGTCCTAACAACCACTTTTCCCCTGACATTTTTCCTTTTTACTCGGAGTCATTCTGCTACACGATTTGTCCAATATTAATTTTCCGGTTTTTTATACCTTTTTCGTGCGTATTTTTGACATTTTTCCATGTGAACCTGCCCTGTTTGCATCGGAATTCCCATTTGATTTGACAGCTGTGTCCCTTGTGCCTTTCCACACCTTTTTCGTTTTTTCCCCCCCTTTCGACTTCCGGATTTTTACTTATTAATTTTTCAATGAGTTTTTGGGTGTATTTTTGGAGTTTTTCCCATGTGAACCCCTCCTACTTCCACCGGAACTGCGGTTTAACATGATAACCCTGTGCCACTCCTTCCTGCGGACATTTTTCCTTCTTACTGTATGTCATTCCGGTGAACGGTTTGTCCGATATTAATTTCCGATCCCATTTTTGGGTTTGTTTTTTGGGTTTTTCCCATATGAACGCGTCTTATCTCTGTCGGAATTATGTTTTGAGGTGATAGGATTGTCGCGCATATCTTTCTGCACAGTTTTCCTTTTTTCTGCACCTCGTTCCGATGCACGGATCTTTCGATATTAATTTTTAAATGCGTTTTTTGGTTCTTTTTTGTGTTTTTTGCACGTGACCGCCCTTTACCCCTCCTGGAACCTCCGTCATATATTTTTCTTGTTTTCCCCCTGTCGTCCTGCCCACTTTTTGTTTTTACACTATTTCGTTTTGATTTCCGGATTGGGAGTTATTAATTTTTCTTTATTTTTACGTATATTCGCGCGCCCGTTTTGCGCTTGAACGCGCCCTTTTTCGATTTTACGCATCCCCACGCGCCCCGGTCGTGTCCGCCTAACCCGTACCGTCATCCCAGTGTCGTTTCAATCCTGTCACGGCAAATTTTTTTACCCCGCCCCGCGCATGTGCGCGGGACGGGGGTACGCACCCTTGTCCCCACCCTACCCTTGTCCCTACCCCACCCTACCCTTGCCCCTACCCTACCCTGCCCACCCCCTACCCTACCCTGCCCTTGTCCCTACCCTACCCTGCCCTTGTCCCTACCCAACCACCCTACCCTTGTCCCTACCCAACCACCCCGTCCGCCCATTGCCCCTGCCCACCCCTTCCCCCCAACCGCCCGACCCCTTCCCTCCCACCCTCTCCATCTCCCTCTTCTCCCTCCTCTCCCTCTCCCTCTTCCTCCTCCCCTCTTCTCCTTCTCTGCTGTCGCCATCCTCCCTCCTCTTCTCCTCCTTCCTCCTCTTCTTCTCCCTCTCTCCTCCTTCCTCCCCTCTCCTTCCCCTCCAGCCAGCCGCTGCCCTCCCCCGGCCGCCTTGGTGCTGCAGGTCGCTGCTCTCCTCGACGCGCCGCCTCCCCGTGATTCTCCGCCCCCGCCCGTCTGTGCGCGGCGCCCGGCCGCCTCCCCGTGATTCTTCGCCCCCGCCCGTCTGCGCGCGGCGCCCGGCCGCCTCCCAGTGCCTCTGCGTCCCGCCGCCGACACGCCCGCAGGTCGCCGCTGCTCCTCGGCCGTGCCACCGCCCGACGCCGCCATCCACCCATTTTTAAATTAATTTTTCCATAAAAACAATTCAGAAAATTTTTTGAAAATTCCTTTTGCTTTTTGCCAATTTTTGGGAGTTTGTCCGCTGGCCATTACCTACCCTACAATTTCTGAAAATTAAATCTTTCCTAATTAATCCCCTCAATTGCCAATAAATGTAGAAAATTCATTTCAAAATAGTACAAAATTCTAACAAAATTCTAACAAAATTCTCAAAAATTTCCCTCACCTCCCTTGCTCATTTTCCATTTATTCAACCATAAATAATCACAACTTAACACAAAAAAAAAACATAAAATAAAAAACTACTAAAAAATAATAAAAATAAAAATAACAAAAAAATCAAAAACCAACCACAATCAAATCCACACATCCGCTAAGGTGTTGTGTTTGTTGTTTCGTCAGTGGTCTTTACTTTTCCTTTACTGGATTCACTTCTTTTGGGAGACTCTTCCGTGCGCATTTCTGCATTACATACACACCCCTTCCAGGTATTTATTTTATGTGCTTTATTTATTTTCATTTCCCCCTTACTCACAAATTAATTGTTAAAATGAACCCTTTAATTCACCCACAGTTTCCACGCGCATTCGCGCTATACACACATTTTTTTAAATTAAAATAAACCCGCCGTTCACTTAGCACGCGCTACGTGCGCTACTAAGGCACTTTAAAATTTTAATTAAAATGAACCAGCCGTCACATGAGCACGCGCTGGCAAAAAAGCGCTCCACATCACCTTAATTTGTAATCAATGAACTTGCATTTAGAGACCCAGTCGGGTATCGAAGTCCGGGAATCGCATTAAAGCACCGTTTTAACCTAATAATGGGTAATTTAATTTATAATAAGGAACCGCCGTTTTCTTGCTAAGGTTTATCACCTAATAAAAATTCACCCATTTTTAATAATTGATTAAAATCAACCCTTCATTAAATTCTTTCCCCTTCACTGCACTTAATTCCCTTTTTAATGAACCGTTTCATGGGATGGGTATGCGCAGTTATTAGCGTTATTTTCCATGGTCCAGTCTTGGTTTATCCACGATATAGTCTTGATATGTGTCGGATATGGTATTGTTTTGGTTTCCTGTTTTTGTTCCGGTTAAGGGTACGGTATGTAGTTTTTTTTTCTTTTATTGCCTGATACGGGGTTCTAGGTGTTTGTCTGATGCATCGCATGAAGCTTTCGGTCGCATTTGTCTCAAGGTCATGTCGAATTTTTTCTAGGATGTGGTTTGCTTGGGGTTAGTTGGTTGTGTCAGGTTTTATTGGTTATTCTCTTATCCTTGGTTTTTGTCTGTTGCTTTGCAGGCATTCTCCTTGATTGTCTGTGTTTGTGGTGTGTGTGTAACCATCTGAATGGCGCCTTCTCATGCTCCTCCCCCTATCCAGTACGTCCCATTAGTTAGTAGGGATTACTCTTCCCTACTTACTTTTGAGCCTCTCACGAAGGCGGGACTTGCTACTTTTGTGGCCACTCCTTTTCCATTGCTTCCAGAGGATCCGTCGTTATGTGATGAGTTCCTGGCCTCTTACAGCAAGAAGACAGGCGTAGTCCAAGGAATGTCTATGACTTTGACATCTCGAGGCTTAGAGAAGGCTCTGTCTTTACCCTTCAAAGGTGACCCTTTTGTGACCACTCGTCAGCTCTTCTCTAATGAAGAGATTCTAAAGCTGTTGCAGAAGCAGACAAGGGAAATCCTCGATGTTAAGAAGGTGATCAACTCTTCAGGAGTTTCCTTTTCTATGATCACTGATCCCGTATGGAAGACGATCTGTCAGTTCCTTCAGGACAGGTTTATGCCTGCCAAAACGCCATCCCACTATTTGTCCAAAGAGCTTTTCACAGCTTCCAGGATGGTGCTGAAAGGAGTTGCTATTTATTGGAGCACTTACCTCCTCACTAAAATGGATCAGCATTTTGTTAAAATCACCAGGGGTAATGTTACCAATGTCACGTATGGATCATATTTGTCTGCCTTCTTGACCTATTCAGGTTTACAGAAGACTGTGCCTCCACCTCCTCCATCAGATCCAGTACCTCCTCCTCCACCTTCAGAAGAGTCAGAACCCATTGACATAGAGGATGATGATTCTCCGCCTCCCCTGGTCATAGTGCGCAAACGCTTGAAGAGGGTAGCAGATAAAGCTCCTTCTGTACTTCCCTCAGTGCCTATCCCTGCTACCTCTGGCAGTGAACTCCCTGGGTATCTCACTTGTAATAACCTGTTCAGAGCACATCGAGAAGGATCCTTGGACATATCAATTCCTTCCCTGAACAGTCTCGTCTCAGGAGATGCCATTCCTTTCCTCTGCAAGGATATTCAAAGTTCCATTGAGTTGTCAGTGACAGCTTGTGTTCAACAGCTGTACGCTTCTTTTTATGAGGAGCTCATGTAGTCTAAGGACCAGTTGCATAAGGCAACATCTGAGTTAGCTTCTGCTAAGGATACCCTAGCAGATTTATTTAAGCAAATGGAACAACAAACCCAACAGGTTGCCACCCAAAGCGATGAGATTTCTTCATTGAAGACCCAGTTACTCGAGGCTCAATCCCAGGTTACTAGCCTGGGATGATTTTTGGCTTGTTTTTTGGCTGATTTTTGTTGTTTTTGAGAGCTGAATGGTTGATTTTATGAGAAGATTGATTGATTTGGAAGTGGTTTGAGAGTGTTTTGGATGATATTGATTGTGTTTTGGAAGATCATGATGTTTGTTGGTGGTTCTGTGATGTTCTGATAGGTTTTGATAGGTTCTGTATACCTTCTATTTTGTTCTGTTTTGCTCTGTTTTGGTCTGTTTTGTTTTGATTGTCTTCTATAAGGAGGGATGGAGTATTGATTAATGAAGATTGAGATCTTGTGAAAGCTTATTGAATGGTTTGTGAGAGTTTGGAATGGGTTGAGAATGAGGTATGAGGTTTTGATAACCTTTTGTAACCTTCTGTAGGACTTCTGTAGAGCTTCTGCTTCTATTCTGTTTCTGTTCTGTTCTGTACTGTAGCTGTTCTGGTACTGTTCTGTAGACTGTTCTGTATGCTTCTGTAAGTGTTCTGTGGAATGTATGTGTGACTTTGGGAAAGTTTTCTAGCCTTGGAAAGAGGTGAATACAAGTGCAAAAGAGCTGGAAGAAGTAGCTGCTGAAGACTCAAGTGAAGACTAGAGTGAAGTGACAGTAGTGAGCTATGAAAGGACACTGTAGTGGCTCTGGTGACTCTTCATATCAGACATACCTCTTGGGAGGGGTATCCACGACCTAAGAAGGATTATTGAGAATGATTTTGAGAGATTGTAGTGAGGATATGATGTATTATTGATAGAGTGAGAGAGAGAGAGTCAGAGATAGCCAATTCTACTGAAACAGAGTGATTGTATATGAGAGATTGAGAGAGAAGACTATGAAGATATTGAAGATGATTACTATGTGATGTATTTCCATTCAAAGATGGTGTATTCCTTTGCTTTCTTTGTTCTATTGATGGATTTTGTGAAGATATTGAAGAATATGGTTGATTCTATTAAATTCGTGGGAGATCTACATGATGCTGTATGAAGATTTGTTGTGCCTGGTGTTCTTTTCTTCATTGTGATCATATGAAACATGATAAACAAGCTTGTTGATGTTACAAGATAGATTTTCTTGCAAGAGAATTCCCTTTTCCTTGGTGTTCCTCTCGGGGCTCCAATTCTCTTGCCTTCTCCTCCACCTCAGCAGTTCGGAGTTGAGCTCTTTCAGCAATTTTCTGCACCTGTTGATGGTTCGCTAGCTGGATGTAAGTAGGAGTGGTGAATCCCATGCGAGCAAAATCGAGGTCCAAAAGCCTGTCAGCTTCATCTAAAACTATCCATCGCAAATTCTCATAGCAAAACGAGGTAGTATTTTGCAAGTGATCTCCAAGGTGACCAGGTGTCGCAATCAAAATCGTAACACCTTTCCACCCTCGTGCTTTTTTCCTTCATTCGCTTTTCTTCCTCAAGCTTGCATCTTCAGCCTTCCCTTTTTCTCTCCCCGATGCTTTCCTTCCCAATCCTCTGTTTCCCCCACAATAGCTCCTTTCCCTGTTTTTCCCATTCCCTGCTTTTTCTTCCCTCCATCTCCTTAAGTAGCTCCTTCCACTTTTCAGGATCAATGCTGCTAAATATTCCTTCTATTTGATGAATTTTATCACCAATTTCCAAAAGGTCTCTTAACGTGCTGATGATGGGAAGCCCTGCACCAACTGTCGATTCATAGAAGTAATGTGTGTAGGACTGCCGTTTTAGAGCTTTTAAGCACGGGTAGTGAGCCAGGGGCTCTGAGTTAGCTTTCTTGCTTGGGGTAATAACATGAATCCCCTGCCGGATCCATAAGTAATAATGCTTGGCTACATCAGCACTTGCTGTACAGCCAATAATAACTTTGTTGGGTATAGAATGATTCGACTGCATATGAGCCTTGAGAAGGCAACATTATAGTCTCTAACATGGACTTCTCAAAAAGAAACTGTAAAGTACCACATCCATCTTCATTGACTCTACAAAGCAAGTGTTATGTGTGGCTAATGCCACTTCCTTCAACTAACTGTACCTATCTGACTGAATATGTACCTTTAGTCCACCAAGCATTTGCATTAGATAAGAATATTATATGCAGCTTCTTTTGTGAAAACACATCCTGAAAGAGGGAATTGGGATTGAGTGGAGCTTTTGTGAGGAGGATTGGATGCTCTTCCTTAATGACCTCCATTTTAGCTCTTAGCTTTTCAGCTTGAGGAACCTCCATTGCAAGATCCAAGATAGATGGTAATCGATCTTCTAGTGCTTCTAAAATTGAGCCAAACTTCCCAAACATATTCTCCACTATACTGCCCACGCAGAACAAAAATGCAAACACAACAACTAAGTATGTACAAAGTAACAAATGTCACACACACAACTTTTTGGTGGATTCCACACCTCAGATGCGCAGCAGTACAATATCCACCCCCTCTGATCCTACACATCCTCCGGATGGGCCAAGTAACCATGATCATTGTCGTCAAGATCCACGAATAGATCAATCTCTTCATTGTATATTTCCGGTATATCAACAAGGTTATTTGTCATATCATCTATCTCTTCTACTGGATTTTCTTCTCGTTACTCTTCTCTTGCAAATTCTTCCAATGCATAATCCTCATCATCTCTTTTCTTGAAAATCTTGATTCTTTTTCTTACAATAGGCACTCTAAGCACTGTCCCATCCAATTCTGTTAGTTCATATGTTGCATTGTCAAAGACATGTCTAGCTATGTATGGCCCAAACCATCTTTTCACCATCTTCCAAAGTTTCTGCAATAACTTCTTCAATTTCTACATGGCTCTAGTGTTGAGATATCGAGCTCCACTCGTGATATGCCAGGGTGACCGTTGTGCATTTATGTCACCGACTTGTTAGCTGTAGATGCGGTTGGTACACCCCCCATGAATAATAGCTAGATGACATCTATCCTTATCTACTCTAGTTCGTGGCTCAGTTAGTATGCCACCTTAGTTAGTTGAGTTTGGTTTGAGACCCATATATAGGGTTCTTCTATTTCTATGTACTTGAGTTCTTTTTGGCTTACACAACTAAGAAGAGGAAAACTGTTTTTTGGCCTCCACCTGTGTGTGTATTCCCGCATTGTGCAAGCAAGAAAGCTACAAGTGAGACTCCTTCCTTCTCTCCCACAATCTTGATATCTAGTGTGGCTCTCATCCTAAAACAATTTCTGTCCCTTTCGAAACAGCTGATATAAAAAATCTGCTATGTGTGCAAAATCGGATATCCAAATCATGTAAAACAGCCGAAAAGTGCAAGAGTGCATTGTCTCAGATTGAGACGCCTTTCGCGGTGTAGCAAGAGGGCAGTATATGCTGCGGGTAAGGACTTTAGCCCTTGGTTACTCTGTTTTTTTAATTTGAGGCCATTTCGGGGCCTGTTTTAGAGGCGGAAGTTTTCTGCACCGCACTCAGGAAAAGGCCCTATTTTATGCTGTGTGACCACCATTCTACAGGTCGGTGAAAAGTTACCGTAGAAATTGCATCGTATGCTTGTGTGCAGAGACATTGGGAGTTACAGAATCATCCCTGTTGCCTGTTGATGCTAAATCGTCACTAAGAAGTGACTGTGGTCAAATACCACTTTCGTTAGTTTTGCATATCTGCCCTTGTGAGGCTGAAGCTCTGTTTTTTACAGTGATAGAATTTTTTGTAGTGTTCTATAATGGCGTCTGATTCTCTTTCACAGATTGTCAGTGGAAAGCTTGACAAGAACAACTTCCAAGCATGGAAGTTTAGAATGATGAATTTCCTTATGGAAAAAGGATATTGGGAATTTGTTGCAGGAAATGAAGAAGAACCAGTTCTTCCTGATATTCCCAATCAACAGCAAATGCATGCATTTAAAGGATGGCATGAGAGAGCCAGAAAAGTTAGCTATCTATCAGTATTTTAGACTCTATGATTGTGCATATTCAGGATGCAAGTACGCCAAAGGAGGCATGGGATACTTTGTCAAAAATGTATAGCACAAATACGCAAGCCAGGAAAATGCAACTCAAGCAAGAGTTGCCCAATGTGCAAAGAGAAAGTATGAGCATCAATGACTACCACATGAAGGTGAAGAAGATTGCAGATGCACTTGCTTCCATTGGGTCGCCAGTGGAAGATGATGATTTAGTTTCTGTGACCTTGAATGGTCTAGGAAAGGATTATGCATAGTTCCGAATATCCATTTCCGTCTGTGAAAGATTTCCTGATTTTGAGGAGTTGATTGCTCTTCTAATTTTTGAGGAGCAGAGAAATGGTGGTGCATCTTCTTCAGGAGGAACTTCAAAAGAAGATGTCTTCTACTCAAATGCTGGAAGAGGTAGAGGCAGAGGTAGAGGAGGCCGATCTGGAGGTCGTGGTAGAAATTAGAATATGCAGCAAGCACAAGAAAACCAGTCCTATGGAGGAGGACGTGGTAACTCTAGAGACAAGGGGAGCCAAAGAGGTCGTGGTGGATGGCAAAGAGGCCAAAATGCAAACAGCAATGCTGAATGCTACTACTGTGGTAAAATGGGTCATATGGCTAAAGACTGCTATAAAAGCAAAATGACATCATGAATGGAAAATTGCAACAAGGGAATTATGCATCTTCTAGTAGACAGGGTGATGAGAGAAATGAGCATTTGTTTATGGTGCAGCACATGACCAATTCTGTGACAAGTGCAGAAGAAAGCAACGATGTGTGGTATGTTGACTCAGGTGCATCAAACCACATGATAGGTCATGCAGAATGGATGCAGGATGCAAGGAATATGAAAAAACCAGGATTTGTGGAGACTGGTGGTGATACTGCACATCCTATTGTGCAGATTGGAAAAATTCCTTTGTCTATGCAGGATGGGAAAAAGAAATACCCGTCGGATGTATTTCATGTCTTGAATATCACCAAGAACCTAGTTTCTGTCGATCAAATGGTTGAGCAGGGCTTGTAGGTCAGATTTAATTCTCATGGATGCTTTGTTGAGGATATGAAAAATAAAGGTCGCTTGATAGCAAAAGGAAAGAAGAAGGGCAGAATGTTTACGTTGGATGCATACATGCTTGAATTGAGTGCAGCAATGTCTGCACATGGGACCGGTGTAGTTGCAGATATTGATATCAGGCATAAACGCATTGGTCATGTTAATGTATAGCGACTTAAATCAATGCAAGCCCAAAATATTGTTGCAGGGTTGCCTAATTTCAAGGTTGCAGAAATGCATAAGGTATGTGAAGCTTGTCAGTTTGGAAAACATGCAAGGAAACCATTTCCTAGACATGTTCAAGAGAGTAAGAAGCCATTTGAATTAATCCACTCTGATGTGTGGACTACTAAAGCTGCATCTCTTGGAGGCTGTCATTATTTTGTCACTTTTATTGATGACTATAGTAGAAAAGTTTGGGTGTATTTTATGAAAAAGAAAAGTGAAGTTTTTGGGCATTTCAAAACTCTTAAAGCTATGGTTGAAAAAGAAACAGACCTGCAAATAAAATGCCTAAGGTTAGATGGAGGGGGAGAGTACCTCTCAAATGAGTTTGCAAGGTTCCTATAGGAGCATGGCATAAAGCAACAATATTCATGCAGTCATATCCCACAACAAAATGGAAATGCAGAAAGGAAAAACATGCATATTGGAGAGGTATCTTGTGCCATGCTCAACAAAAAAGACTTGCTAGATTTTTACTGGGCTGAAGCAGTTGCTACATCAGTCTACATAATGAACAGGACTCCCACTGCAGCAATACATGGGATGACTCCAGAGGAGAGGTACACTAGTAGGAAACCATATATTTCTCATTTGAAGATTTTTAGTTGCATTGCCTATGTTCATGTGCCAGATGAGTTAAGATCCAAGTTGGATCCAAAAGCTGAGAAGTGCATCTTTATTGGTTACTCTCTGCAACAGAAAGGGTATAGATGCTATAACCCTTCTACTCGTAAGTTTACAGTGAGCAGAGATGTTGTTTTTGATGAGATGAGTAGCCGGTATAAACTAGTAAATGTGATTGATGATGTAGATGCACAAAATGGTAATGCTGCACAGAATTCACAACAGCAGTCACAAAATATTAGTGGACCTGGAGTGTCATCTAGCAGTGATTCACATTCTTCGCCATGGACATGCAGATTGAGATCAGGAGAATCTCCTCAAAACAATGCAGATAGTGGTATGCAGGTTTCACGAAAAGGAAAAGAGAAGGTAGATCAGCCCCCCATGTTTGATGTAAATGCAAGTCACTCTTATGTGGATGGTGAATCTAGTGGCTCAGAACAGAGCATTGATGATGAGTTGGATATTCCTTCTATTGTTACACCTAGAGTAAGAAAGACCAGGGATGTTTTGAGAGCACCTGGGAGTGAACCTACTTTGCACAGGTTTACCAGAGCTAGGTATCCTGTGAATAGGCTGAAATATGATGGATTTACAGCCATTCACTATGTCTATATGGTCAAAGTGATACAGGAACCGGAACCCACTTCTTTTGAGCAAGCCATGGGCAAAGAAAAATGGGAGAAAGCCATGGATGAAGAAATGGATGCCTTGGAAGCAAATGCTACATGGGAATTGGTACCTTTGCCTAAAGATAAGAATGCAATTGGTTGTAAGTGGGTTTATAAGGTGAAGCACAATGCAGATGGTTCTGTGAACAGATACAAGGCAAGATTAGTAGTCAAGGGATATGCACAAACATATGGCATTGATTATGAAGAAACATTCAGTCCGATTGCAAGGATGGCAACCGTAAGAGTAGTCATTGCTATGGCTGCATCAAAGGAATGGTCTTTACATCAGATGGATGTAAAGAATGCCTTCTTACATGGTGATTTTCAAGAAGAGGTATATATGGAGCAGCCACCAGGTTATGTGCATGTTGTTCATCATGAGTTTGTTTTCAGGTTGAATAAAGCCTTGTATGGTTTGAAGCAAGCACCTAGAGCATGGTCTGATAAGATAGGACAGTATCTTGTCACTATTGGCTTTCAGATTTCTAAGGCAGATTTCTCACTTTATGTGAGTAAAACAGAGAAATGTATTATGCTACTTGTCATTTATGTTGATGATTTGATTATGACAGGTGATAGTGACGAAGATATCCTTCATGTGAAAATGCTATTGAAGCAGAAGTTTGAGATGAAGGATTTGGGAGAGCTGTGTTATTTCTTGGGCATTGAGGTGATTAGATCACCAAGTGGGATACGGCTCTTGTAGAGGCAGTATGGATTGGACATGCTGTCCAAATATGGGATGACAGGTTGTAAGCCTATTTTAGTTCCTTTGGAGCAGAATGTGAAGCTGAGCGCACATGCAGGTGAGCTTCTGGAAGACCCTACTATGTACAGACGCATAGTAGAAAGTTTGATTTATATGACTATTACCAGGCCAGATTTGAGCTATGCTGTTGGATTGGTAAGTCAGTTTATGCAGGCTCCAAGGAAACCGCATTTGGATGCTGCTAGACGCATACTCAAGTATGTGAAGTCCACATTACAGTATGGACTATTTTATGAGACTGGGGTTCAGATACAGTTGCATGGATACACTAATGCTGATTAGGCTGGTAGTGTTTCTGATAAACGATCTACCAGTGGATATGTGTTCTCTTTTGGGAGTGCTGTAGTCACTTGGAGTAGCAAGAAACAGCCTACAGTTGCCTTGTCGAGCACAGAGGCTAAGTACAGGGGTGCAGCAATGGCTGCATGTGAGGTAGCTTGGTTGCATAAGGTACTTTATGATGTGTATCGGCCTACAAATGGGCCAGTTGTCATTTATTGTGACAACATGAGCAGTGTACACTTGGCAAATAACCCATTCTGTCATGCTAGAACAAAGCACATTGAGGTGCATTATCACTATGTGCGGGAGAGGGTTTTACTAGGTCTTATTGATCTAGTTTATGTCAACACAGAGGATCGGATAGCTGACATATTCACGAAGGCATTGGGTACAGAGAAGCTACGCAAGTTTAGAGACCTGCTTGGTGTGCAGGAATTGGGATTGAGCTCGAGGGGGAGTGTTGAGATATCGAGCTCCACTCGTGATATACCAGGGTGACCGTTGTGCATTTATGTCACCGACTTGTTAGCTGTAGATGGGGTTGGTACACCGCCCATGAATAATAGCTAGATGACATCTATTCTTATCTACTCTAGTTCATGGCTCACTTAGTATGCCACCTTAGTTAGTTGAGTTTGATTTGAGACCCATATATAGGGTTCTTCTATTTCTATGTACTTGAGTTCTTTTTGGCTTACACAACTAAGAAAAGGAAAACTATTTTTTAGCCTCCACCTGTGTGTGTATTCCCCCATTGTGCAAGCAAGAAAGCTACAAGTGAGACTCCTTCCTTGTCTCCCAAAATCTTGACATCTAGTGTGGCTCTCATCCCAAAAAAAATTCTGCTCCTTTCAAAACAGCTGATATAAACAATCTGCTATGTGTGCAAAATGGGGTATCCAAATCATGTAAAACACACAGGCTCCAATGAATCTCCGTAACTCTGAAGTGGTAGAACAATACTCCGTAATCTTGCCTATAGCATCCACCTTCTTAGGTGAAGGTTTCCTAGTAAAGATCACCATAGGGGAAACAATATCTAGATTCACACATCCAATCTCATGCGAGAAAAAAGCAAACCCCCTTCCATGTTGCTCAAGCATATCCTGAAAGCATTTCTTCTCTGAGGGTAGCAAGAAATCACCATTTTCAATTTTTAATTCAGCAAGAGTCCTTGCTAAAAATTTATGGCCTATATGCTCTAGATTCCTCAAAATTGACTGCTTGGCAACCCTCTCTATTTGCTGATCACTGTTAGGTGAAAGCGGTACAGCTACCAGCTTCATCTTCTTATCCACAGTCTTGTATTTTGTGTCAACGTGGCTTCATTATGATCCTCTGCATTACTCAAATCTTGCTGTAAATCAGCAATTCTGCACTCTGCTAGTGGCTGAATATCCTCAGCCCTCTGCTCTATGGACTGCATAGGAACAGCCCTAAACTCTGGATGCTGAAATATTTCAGCAGTAAACTGTTGGGTGAAAGTTTTCAGCCCTCTGTGTCTCTGTAGGCTGATCATAATGAGCCGAAAACTCTATTTGCTGAATTTCTTCAGCACTCAATACTTTTTGTTGAGTCACCTCAGCCTATGACTCTATCTGTGACACAAAATCTACAATTTCATGAAACATGTCCAGGGATTGCACTGATACATTACTGTGACAACTCTACACATCAATTTTCAGCATATTTTCCATCTCTATCATCGTATCTGCACAAACCATACTATCATACATCCCATCTATATGCTCATCATCCTCTAAAACACCTGCATTTTTCAAATCTTTCTCCTTCCTGCATATGTTCTGCTTGGCAGCTCTAGGCAACTTAGAAGTCTTTTGATAACTCATCGACCTGTTTGCTGAAATTCCAACAAAACTGAAGGAGAAAACACTGCTGCTAGGAGGCGAGAACTCCAATCTCCTCTGCTCTGTACCACTATCGTCTCGCAGAATAGTGGTACCTAATGAAAACCCGAATCCCTCATAGTAGGCAAAGGTGCATCTCAAAGAGTATCCCTATTTCTAGCATGGTTCACACACACAATCATAAACTGAACTTCTCTCATACCATCTTTACTGCGAATCCGTGCATAAGTAGATCATCCATTACTTTCATCTCCATGCGCATCTCTGTGATGAATGGATGTCAAAGGATTATGGGGTAAGAGCATCAATCCCGCACAAAGAAATGGAAATCCTCCTCTACATCTCTAATAGAAATCCTGACACTAGGACATGCAGCATACAAATCACCTGCAGTGTTATTGGCAGCTCTCATACACCACCCATGCTCTGCATCCATAGGCCATCTATTACTTTTATAAACTCCATGAACTATGAGATTAATCTCTGAACCATGATTCACCAAAGAAACATAAGGCACCTGTTTCTCTCCAATTTTTACCATTGTTTCTGTAGTTGCTCTAGCCTAACGACTCCGCGAAAAATGACTTCGGGGTACCAAGATAGGCTCATCAGTTTCAGCATAATGCATAGGTTGAACCCTCTTCTCTGTCTGCAGAAAAACAGAAGCATTCTCAACCATAACCTCATCCTCATCCTCATCCAACTCCCCAATCAAAACTCCCTGTGTATCAATAGTAGGCAATGCATGTCTTTTCCTCTTCAGGACATCTTGGAACTGATCTTGAAACTCTCTTTTCGAGATGCCCAAAACCTCAGAAATAGTAAAAGTCACCTCACTGCCAAGTATCTTATCATTAAAGATTTTCTTCATGTCCGTAGATATCTCAATATCGGACATCAATCTAAACCGTGGCTGCTTTCTCTCTCTAGGCTCTTGCCTCTTTTCTTTCTTTTGAGCATATTCCATCTGTCGTTCTGGCCCTAGTCTCAAAGACAGCCCTACAGTAGGTGGAGTAACAAACTCACCCCCTCTAGTCTTTTTAGCTGCATTTGGATTCTCTTCATCCCTCTTACGCTTCTCCTCAACAAGTACATCTGCTCCCTGAGACTTAGCCAAGTGGGCATAAATAGTGTACCTATCAATAGGCGAGAATCCCAACTTGTCTCAGATCTGATGCTAGAACCTGCACTAGTCAAAATAGTCTGCTGAATTTTCCCCTTGTTTGCCGTCTCCATAGCATAGGTCCATAATGCTGACTAATTATCTGATCCTTTCTCAATCTAGACTCCATATGCAAAAGCATCTCCTCTAGTTGCCACATAAGAAGTACGCGCAGCCATGTCATCCCTAATTTCTTCATTCCGCCTTTCCCAAAATTGGTAGCAAGCGGAGCTCCTGTTTCAGTCAACCAAATCTTGCCATCTTGTCCCCAAAATACCAAATTCTTCCTCCTTGCATCTTGAAAAGATTCACAATCCCTGCAATGCTGATGGTCCGTACTATCACACCAAATACATCTTCGATCTCTCCTAGGTTCACTAGGAGTACTCCTAGGTGCAGTAGGAGCACTAGAAGGAATACTAGGCACGGTCGAAGCAAACTGCTCTTTCAATTTTCCCACCAATTTTGCTTTAACTGACTCCAGTGTCAAATCCGTTATGCCTTTGATTATGTCATCAAGAGAGGAAGGAACCAACGGAGAGGATGGGTTTGGAGCAGAAGGAGCCGGCATCGTCTTGGAACAGGAGGAACTGGAGGATTAGAAACAGTAGGCATTGGCATAGGCCAAGAAACTTGCTGAGGAAGAGAAGAAATGACAGGGATACAAGCAGGCATAGGAGCAGAAGACGGCATCAGTGTCATGGATCCATTCTATAGGCGGGTCTTCCATATCCGCCTCTTGGTCAAAGTCGAGACTGCATCCTAGGCATCTTGCCAATCCATTTTAAGACCCATAGGCTTTGTGCAATCCTTAAGAAGCTCTCCTAATTCTTCCTGAAGAGCAGGATCTGCAGCTTGCAAGAAAAGCTCAACTTTCTCAACATCCAACGCTCTTTGTTCAATGGCATCAAGCTAATTATACCTCTCTTCAAATTCTCATATCAATTCTGAAGTAGCTAGACCTTTGTTTGGCATGTAGACCCACTCTCGGAATGACTGCCGTGTAGCCATCCCAAAGTCCTCAAGAAAATACTCCTCTTTCAGGGCCTTCTTTAAATCTTGCCAATGCGAATTTTGAAGGAAAAGATCAGTCACTTTTACCCTCAAGGCAGGTGTGACAAGGCGAAGAAAATATTTACTCATAAGTCCTGTTGGTACTCCAAAAAATCCCATCTTGATCTCATACATCTTCAAATAAGCCGATACATTACGGCCATCAAATAGCTTCTTCTCATTTTCAACTGCTTCAATCGCCTTAGTCGAGCTGATTGCACTCTCTTGATTCAAATAGAGTTGCCTTTGATGAGACAACTATTGTTGATGCAACTGCTACTGCTGTTGCATATACAATTGTGTCTCTTGATTTTGAAGCTGCATATACATAGACATATTCTACAAAATTTGCTTTAAATCATCCGTTGAAGTACTTGAAGCAGCAGTCAATGATGAAGCTGAAGTAGAGGACAAAGCAGGAATCGTAGAAGAGGCTAAAATAGATACTGAAGTATCCCCCATCCTGAAATTTAAATACGATGCTTTCACATCGGGTTCACCAAAGATGTCGAAGGGTTTTCGAAAGCAAAGTCACAACCGCAGAGGACCTTGACTAATTTCAGGATAGAAGATCAATCAAGCAAATAAGCAAGATGAGAAAATGATGTCAAGTCTTTGTTTTTGTTTTTGCCAATAATTAGCGATAGTCTTTGTAAAGAGTCTGTTAAGGACATCTATGTTTTCCTTCTGAATAATGACAGCTTGATAGATATAGATCTCTTTTTCCTCTTTTGCTCTTCATGGTGTTGGACATTTCTTTGAATCAGTGTTGTAGAATAGGCTTTCTTTTTCACTTCATGTTTGAAATGCTTAATGTAGTTAAGTAGCTGCCCAAAACAATTTGCTCTGATTACATGGTGCCAACTTTCCTTGAATACAACCAGGTAGGGTTTGACAGCAGAAAGCAGCACACCTCTTTACATGAGGTTGCTTTAAAACTCTTGCGTTTCTTAAAGCCATAAGCTTGAAACTCATTCTGTAGGTCTAGGAAAACTTATTTCACATCTTCCAATAAGACAGCTTTCTTCACTTTCTGTATCCAAGCGTGTATATCTAGAACCCACTACAATGCAGTGAAAACAGATTACTTATCCACAAAGACATAAGACATTTCCTTTGCAGGTATAGTAAATAATTGCCAATAAAAATTGCAACAACTGAATGTTTCTTTGTTTTCTTTCAGTCCATAAGTGCTGATAGAGAAAAAGTAATGCACGTCAATTGTTTGGCTGATCATTGGTCTTTGGCTTTCATTGTTATGTGTTGCAGAACCTTTAACAAAACCTGCACGGATCGGATCTACTACATAGATGAACATTCTAGAGTCAGGTTAAGTCAAAAATGCAGATTCTGACAATTAGATACTGTGTTTACGCAAATCAGGCCTTTCAGGTTAAGCACAGTGTTTTGCTCACTATCAGGTTCGTCGGTATTCTTATACATTGCATCCAGGTATGGCTTATCTATGTGATAGGAGTATTACTCTCAACTTGTTCTGGAGTTAAGATAAACCACAACCTCAAAATGTTGAAATTGTTTATGTGTGCAGAAGATGGTGGAAGAAGAACTGCATGGAGTGGAGGGCCACAGCAAGTGCTGCAAAGCCAAGGAGCATCAGCACAGGAAACATGGCTCACCAGGCAAGTAGTTACAAAATGGAGGAAAACACCAATTCACAAGCTTAAGCTCAGCAGAACCTCCTCTTTATGACTGACTGGGTAAGGCTTAGCAGACATGCCTTTCTACCATCTGAGTTCGAATTCAAGATGTCCAACCATGCTCACCTGTGACAAGGCAGCAAGGAGAAATTCCCTACACAATCTGATACCCCCATGCAGATCACTTCTCGCAAACTGAAATAATCCAGTATTTCATCAATTTGATCCTCCAAATCCTCCGCGCTCAATGCTGGCTCTTCAGATGATAAGGCTACTGCTCCCAACTCATGTCCAAGAGCGTCAATGTGATAAATACAGAAATGATGAAACAACAGAGATGTTGCCTCAGGGTAAAAGAACAGCCCTTGAAAGCACGACATGTAATTTAAAGCGATGACTGGATAAGTTACGAGCACTGGCTTACATTGATCTCCACAGAAAAAAATAGAAATTGGACCGAAGCTTGTCTTCATAATGTGCTCCTTCAATTCTTCCAATTCTCTTGCCTTCTCTTCTGCCTCAATAGTTCAGAGTTGAGCTCTTTCAGCAATTTTCTGCACCTCTTGATGGTTAGCTAGCTGGATGTAAGTAGGAGTGGTGAATCCCATGCGAGCAAAACCAAGGTCCAAAAACCTGTAAGCTTCATCTAAAACTATCCATCGCAAATTCTCATAGCAGAATGAGGTAGTATTTTGCAAGTGATCTCCAAGGCGACCAGGTGTCGCAATCAAAATCGTAACACCTTTCCGCCCTCATGCTTTTTTCCTTCATTCTCTTTTCTTCCTCAAGCTTGCGTATTCAACCTTCCCTTTTTCTCTCCCCGATTCTTTCCTTCCCAATCCTTTGTTTCCCCCACAATAGCTCCTTTCCCTGTTTTTCCCGTTCCCTGCTTTTTCTTCCCTCCTTCTCCTTAAGTAGCTCCTTTCACTTTTCAAGATCAATGCCGCTAAATATTCCTTCTATTCAATGAATTTTATCACCAGTTTCCAGAAGGTCTCTTAACTTGATGATGATGGGAAGCCCTGCACCAACTGTTGCTTCATAGAAGTAATGTGTGTAGGACTGCCATTGTAGAGCTTTTAAGCACAGGTACTGAACCAGGAGCTCTGAGTTAGCTTTCTTGTTCGAGGTAATAACATGAATCCCCTGCCAGATCCATAAGTAAAAATGCTTGGCTACATCAGCACTTGCTGTACAGTCAACAATAACTTTGTTGGGTAAAGAATGATTCTACTGCATATGAGCCTTGAGAAGGCAACGTTATAGTCTCTGACATGGACTTCTCAAAAAGAAACTGTAAAGTACCACATCCATCTTCATTGACTTTACAAAGCAAGTGCTATGTGTGGCTAATGCCACTTTCTCCGGCTAACTGTAGCTATCTGATTGAAGAGAATCTACTTGATGTTTTTTATTGTTTCAATAACATTAGTTAATTGTGTTGAAATTTCTTATAAAGTGGTTTAAGTCCTATTTTGTACTTTATAACCATCTACTATACAAGCATACTCAACAAATGCCTCACATCATCTATCACTTACATTGAACAACTCACAATTATCCATGTTGAAGCAGACTCCTTTAGTCTCTACTTTGAAATATATGGAAGCAATGCAACTTGCTCATGAGTTAGGATATCTCAAACATTTCATAAATGGTAGTGCAGCTATCTACAAAAGTTGTATTTTTCCAATATACATGATGCAACAAGACAGTGACTCTATATGGACTAATTTTAACTTTTATAGTAAATATATCCCTTATATTAAGGGCTTTTGCATGGCTATAAAATATATGCTTGTTAAAAATTTAAAGTGTTTTGTGTAGTTACCTTGGTGTTTTTCAACGCCACCAATATCAATGAGAGAATCTACTTAATGTTTTTTATTCTTTCAATAACATTATTCAATTGTGTTGAAATTTCTTATAGAGTGGTTTAAGTCCAATTTTGTACTTTATGTATTAGCTAACAAGTAAGTCTTAATTGATAATAAAATTTATGTCTATTTCTTTGGAAACACAAACCATTGGTCAAAGGCTAAATCTTTAGTCTTAGAAAAATCATAAACTTCTAGCTTGGTATATAAATCTTTATTTTATGATATGAAAATTCATTTAGCTAGTTAAAGTGTGAAGCTAGTTAATTTTGGCCAAAGTCAATATCCATCTTGTCCATATATTGTCAAGATAGATAGAAATTTTTAATAAAAGATATTTATATATCATGCATATACATACAAAAAATGTAAATGGGGTGAGCAATTATTTGACATCCTTGTGTCTATTGGTTTACACAAAAACTCATATTATAATATCTTCAAATCCATAACATTATAAATTTTGGCCATGATAACATATTTTCATACAATGTTTAAGGCTCTTGTATTCTAAATTCTCTCTCCACTCCATCAAACCTTTGTATTCTTACATTAAACTTGGAAATTTCCTAGGTATATACTAGTTAGGCCTCCTTGATATTTCCACCACCATACAACATCATATTTTGTTAGTATGCTAGAAAAGATAGAGGTGAAATCCAAATCTCGTAACAGACACATAGCTTACATTCATCATTTAAGCTCTGAAGATGTGTGATCTCATATTTGTAATATAGAAAGTGTCCTTTAAAGATAAACATAAACATAGTGCTCTCTTTCATTCACAAAAGTAAGACATTCATTCAAAGTGGGACTTGGGAAATTTCCAAAATCTCTAATATGGTGTTTCCATGGGAATTAATACATCAATCATTGCCTCCATCTCAGGCTCCAAGATTGTAGGTAGGTCTGGAAGGTTGCATGTATCCTCTGGCATTGATGGTATAGATTGGCCTTGCAAGTGGTGGATTGGCTCCTACACTCCATCCATCGCACGCCCACGTACTCTTCTAATTAGCCGCCGCAAAGGGTGTACTCCTCCTTGGGATGAGACATCACCTCCCTGGATAGAAAATTTGCCAGCGAGACCCAATCTTATTGTATATGGTATTCAATTAGCTTGCGAGTAGAATGCATGATTGATATTAACTTTTCTTACCGTTTGCTAAAAATCTGCAATCGCTTGATCAATGATCTCATATTGAAACTCGTCAAATCGTCGTACGTGTTCTATAGACAATCATCGTTTTCATCTAATTGCTAGCTTGCATTGAGAGCAAGGACATGGGACATGCTGATTAAGATACGCCTCGCGATCTTGAACAACAGGATCTTCTTCGTTTTCCATTTTGTCTACGTTACAACAAAAAAATTATTTTTGTTATCATTCTTTTCTTTTCTTAGATTGTTATCATCTCCTTCCATCTCTCTCTTTTTCTATGACCTAGCATATAGTATCATAGAATACTAGTATTTAGTACCTAGTACTCAGTACCTAGCATATAATATCATAGCATCTTAGTATCTAGCACCTAGTACTCTAGTATCATAGTGCCAAGTACCTAGTACTATGATACTATGTAGCAGGTGCTAGGGTACCTTAAGCATTATGCAGTAAATGTGAGGTTCTAGGGTACTATGATAGTATGTAATAGGTACAAGGTAGTACATACTAGGGTACTATGATGCTATCTATCTATCTATCTATCTATCTATTTTTCTATCTATCTATCTATCTACCTTCATAATACTTAGGTACAATAGCAAATATGGGTAGTAAAGAAGAAGAGAAGTTGTAACATTGACTATTATACCCACATATTGTTACATTTGTCTATTTGGTTTCTCTTCTAACTGTTTTTATTTGTACCCTTTGTATGTAGATGCATACACAAATATAGAGAGGGGGAGGGTGAAATATGATGGTACCCTTGTGCCAACACAAGTGAAAGCTTCTATAATGTAGTTTCTAGGATAATGTATTTGTACCCTTTGTACCTAGATGGACTCATTCTTAGTGAGGTGAATCGCCAATCCTATTCTTAGTGAGGTAGACTCATTCTTAGTACACACTATCGTAGTACCCTAAGCTTATTGTAAGGTCCTATTTACTTTTCTCTCTTTCTCTCCCTCTCTCATTTCCTCTCCCTCCCTCACGCTGACCCTCTCTTTCTCTCTTTCCCTATTAGGTTTAATGATTTTTATCTCTTTTCCTCTCTCCTCTCTCTCTCATATTTGTTTTTCTCTCTCCTCTCCATCTCTCATTTCCCTTTCTCTCTTTCTCCCTCTCTCATTTCCTCTCCCTCTCTCACCCTCACCCTCACCCTCTCTATTTCTCTCTCCTCTCTCTCTCTCATTTTTTTCTCTCTCCTCTCCCTCTCTCATTTACATTTCTCTCTTTCTCTTCCTCTCTCATTTCCTGTCGCTCCCTCACCATGACCCTCTCTTTCTCTCTTTCTCTATTAGATTTAATGATTTTTTTCTCTTTTTCTCTCACCTCCCTCTCTCATTTCCTTTTCTTTCTTTCTCTCCCTCTCTCATTTCCTCTCCCTCCCTCACCCTGACCCTCTCTTTCTCTCTTTTTCCATTAGGTTTAATGATATTTCTCTCTTTTTCTCTCTCCTCTCTCTCTCATTTCTTTTTCTCTCTCCTCTCCCTCTCTCATTTCCTTTTCTCTCTTCCTCTCCCTCTCTCATTTCCTCTCCCTCCCTCCCTCGCCCTCACCCTCACCCACACCCTCTCTTTCTCTCTTTTCCTATTATGTTTAACATCTTATCTCTTTTTCTCTCTCCTCTCATTCTCTATTTTTTCTCTCTCCTCTCCCTCTCTCATTTCCTTTTGCTCTCTTCCTCTCCTTCTCTCATTTCTTCTCCCTCCCTCTCTCTCTCTCTCTCTCTCTCATTTCCCTATTATGTTTTCGTCTCCCCCCCTCTCCCTCTCCCTCTCCCTCTCCCTCTCTCCCTCTCCCTCTCTCATTTCCTCCCCCTCCCTCTCCTATTTCCTCCCTCTTACTCTCTTTAATTTCCCTCACTTTCTATCTCTCCCTCTCCCCTCCCTCTCCCTCATTTTTTCTCCCTCTGTCATTATACACAAATTATACAAAAAATAAATAAAAAAGAGAGAGAATATACTCTCCCTCCCTCTCGTTCTCTCATTTCATCCCCCTTCCTCTTCCATTTCCTCCCTCTCCCTCTCCCTCTCTTTCTCTCTCTCGCCCTCCCTCCCCATCCCTCTCCCATTTCCTTCCTCTCCCTCTCCCTCTCTTTCTCTCTCATTTCCTCTCCCTCTCTCAATATATATACACAAATCATATAAGCAAAAGTAAAAGAGAGAGAGAATGCACTCTCCCTCCCTCTCCCTCTCTCATTTCCTCCCCATCCCTCTCCCTCTCTTTCTGTTTCTCTCCCTCCCTCTCCCTCTCTCATTTCCTCCCCCTCCCTCTCCCTCTCTTTTTCTTTCTCTCCCGCTCTCTTTCTCTTTCTCTCCCTCCCTCTCCCTCTCCCTCTCTTTCTCTCTCATTTCCTCTCCCTCCAATATACACAAATTAAACCCTAAACAAGCAAGAGAGAGAGAGAATGGACTCACCGTAAAGATTTGGCAAGGGTTTGGCGGCTCCTCTTCGCGAGGCGGCTCGTTCTCTCCTTCGCAAATGGCAGCAGCGGCGGCAGCAAGCCTTCTTCCTCTCCCTCTCTCACCCTCTATGCAAAACGGTCACTTTCTCTCTCGCTATCCCTCTCGAAATGTCTCACGAAAATGCATGAAATGAAACACGCTCGGGTTTCGGCCCTCTTTTTTTCCTTGTGGGGCGTCGCTATTTGCGTCGCAAATGTGAGGCAAATAGTGACGCCGCTATTCCTGCATCGCTACCCGCCATCGCTATACTTGTGTTTCCTTGTAGTGGAATGCTAAGCATTCAAAAAGAAACTCCACCTTAGTGCCCAAAACACCTTAAGAGGTGTTTTGGGCACTAGCCCTTAGTTTTGTTTGTGCTTGTAAATTTCAAGAGCACTATTTGTGAAAGGATTGTTAGACCAAAGCTATCATAAGAATCTTGTATAATGAATTAGGTTAAATTCAAGGAGGGCGTCCCAAGCCACCCCCAGCTAGCCACCAACCCTATCAAAGGAGATTCTGAATAACCGTGATCAGAATGTGGACCAAACTTGTCATGACAAGTCTCTCCATGGTTTATTTTGATCGTAGGAGGATGCTTGGATGCCAGGGGGATTGTGGCTATAAATTCCCTGCCTCCGAGTCCTACTCAAATGGTCTACGTGACTCGAGATGGATTCTCCAGGCCCTGTTACTAGTGTAAGGACAAAAACGTAGAGGATAATATGACGCATCCTTACGAATTGTGGGAATCGTCTTATGGATGGGATTTGTATCTCAGTTGGAAATTTTAATATGGAGTTTACTTTTCAAGAAATTTACTTGAACTGTTTTCGTGTCAGTGCATAAATTACGTAAGGAACATGTGACTAAGAGGTTAAGTAAGGAAGCTGCTTGAATGTGTTGCTACTAATGTGCCATTAGGTAAGTAGAAAACTAAAGCTATCAAGGGAAGTGGGTGGACAGAACCGATGGGCTCATCTACAGTAGAGTGGTCCCAAAGAATTAGTAGGCTTCTTAATATTCAAACCACGATGACGTATTGATCGTAGTTAATGTAGGGTAGAACCCTGGCTCATATCGTTTTAGGGGAGTGGAATTGGACTTAACCCTACGGGTAGAGAGGTTGAGCAATGCATCCCTCTTGTTTTCCATTCTCTTTGAACCAAGTGTGATATGATTCCACATTGGTTTAGATGCTCTGCACAAAGTAGATCTTGTCTAAAGACCGTTGCCGTCTGAAGACCGATGCTAGAAGGCTCTAGTATGACTTGACCATTAGAAACCTAGTCAATCCTAATAGGGTTAGCTCATATGCTTCGTTGTGGAGTAGACTCGGGATTTGCTATCCGACAACCCTGTGATGTTTTGTGGGAGTGTGAAGCAGCTCTTTTAGATGAGACTACCAAAACGTGTCAAGGACCAGACATTTTATAGTTGGTATCAGAGTGAACCGACGAATAAAACAATCAAGATAAGAATAAATCAAGAAGAGTGAAGTGATGTTTTCACTAGAAAACATTTTTTCTTTTACTCACTTCTAAATTGTTGCTGCTCACAAACCTACGAGGCATGGAGCAAGTTCCTCATATTTCATATCATGTTCACGATTGCTATGAATTATTCAAGTTATCGCAGAAGAACCAACATGATGAGGATCCTAGATCACCTCTACAATCCTTCATTGCCGTTGTATGGGGAAATACGTTGGACTTAGAGTGTAAGCTACTACTACATAGATGTCAACAGACTTGCCTATCTTCAAAACAATCTGAAGAGACTAAAATGGTTGGAGGACTTGAAGATTATCAAGTTATTCATCTTCTATGAGGCACATGTGAACTCGATCCTACACATTGGTTGTCGGTAGGTAGAACATACTTGCTACATCTATGAATAAGTGGTCAAAGTCTTGCCAGTAGATAGAATTAAAGTAATGGGACGAAACAAACATCATGGCTATCAAAAATGGGGATTTCATGAACTTCCCATGACTTATTGCTTGCTAAGAATCCATTCCCCAAACCCATATTATTATTATATTCTCGTATTTGAATCCAATAAGGAATTATTAACCTGGCGTTGATGTATCTCTTGAAAAACAAGTCATCCCAGCCTTTCTTTATATATACCTGAATAATTGTACTTGAGGCTTATGCTTCTTTATGGATAAATGAGAATTGTATGATTATCTAACTTGTTGCACAGTATTGATGAAAAATAATCTGCTCATTAAGATAAGTTGTGAAGAGATGTGTAAATGCAATCTTAACACAAAAGTTTAAATTGAAACCAGATACAACCCCAAACACAGAATCAGAATCTTGTTCCCGCACTAAGCCCAACAGAGGCACAAGAGAAGAAGTTTCTTCTCAAACAAATCAAACCACTGAAATTTGATGGAAAAGGGAAGACTGTTGAAGCCGAATGCTGAAATATGGATTGAATCCATGGAGGATTACTTCAATGCACCATGAAGAACACGTACCAAAACCATGCTATGATTTCCAAGCTCAAACTCACCGAGAAAGCTAGGCTCTAGTGGAAGTATTGGTGTAAAGATAAAGCAGTCATGAAAAGCACGGTAACTTGGGTTAAGATAAAAGAAGCAGTGCAATGAAGGTACATGCCACCTGCATATAGAACTCAGAAGATGAATGAGTTCTTTAAGTTGAAATAGTTGGGTCTGCTGTCTCTAGAGGTGTACTACTCAAAGTTTGTCTCCTTGTTAAAATACGCCTAGACAATGAGTATTTCCCAACAAGTCTCTAAGTTCTGTGATAGACTAGCCCACCAATGAATACTCGATTGGAATCAATGCGTCCTTTGGATTTACAAGATGCATTGATAAGAGTGATGGGACCTAAAATGGACTGGCACTGGCTATAGCACTAGCCGGACCTCATGCATACGACAAACAACCCCACCACACGGTCTCGCGGGCCAGGAGCATCTAAAACTCACTTTGCACTAAATGCTTATGACGATTTTGCATTTGTATCCAATATCTAGTCTAACGTTCACCTTCCCTTCTCCTCAAAGGGAGATCCCATAACATATAGGCATAACACCTTGTAATACACACACAGGGAATCATCTCTCGGCTAATTGCCATGGCTCCACTGCGACTCTTCTACACCTCGGGGATTAGCCCCAACATGCGTCGCTAAAACACATAACATTCGCACACACTGCACTCTTTCATAATTCAACGTTCCAGGAGATTTTGATTTGCCTCACAAAACTTTCCCCAACGGAAGCACCCGTCTAACCCTATAGCTTAGGTTTCCTGTCCTCTCAGCATTGGTCAAAGTTTATCAATCAATTGCAATGCATTCCAGGAGATATCACATGGCATGATTGATGCAAGGTGTATGAAAATTGTGCACAACCATTTTATGATTTAAAAAACCAGCCATATGAGGTGCGGAAAACAACCCTTTCATGAATTTTAACTAAATGTTACGTGTTGTGTTGCATTAGGGACTAGCACTAGGACTTCCGTGCTACTAGTCACCTATATTTATTTATGAAATGATCCCTAAATCCGATGCACAAAGAGGGAAATCAATTATTGTATCTTTTCAACAATTAAATTGTCACACAACCTTTATCCTCCCCTCACCGTTCAGGTGTTGCTGTGGTGCATAGGTGTAAATGGTTGTTTTGTATCATTTTGGTATGTGAAAAATAATAAACACATACTATAACACAAAAGACAAGGAAAAAATGAGGCTTGACCTCATGCTTTAACCTTACCAAACATTCACGCACAAAAATCTTATTTTTTCATATTTTTTGAGCACGAAAACCCCAATTTTCTTCATTTTTTACTATTTTTCTCTATTTATTATTCATAAAAATAGGTATTTTCTGATTTATTTGTATTGAATTATCATTTTGATTGAAACTTAACATTTTTTCTGATTTTATCCCATTTTCACCCCTTTTTTCCAACTCAAAATCGAACAAAACCACTAATTTCCATTGAAAATGACATTTTGCGGGTTTTAAAGAATTAATAACGGCTCTAAATCATTACAGGTTATGTATTTCTATAGTTACAGCCCTCAAACATGATGGAAACAAGGTTCCAACAAAAATTCATCGCATATGAACAACATTTGGACCATGAAATAACAAAAACAAGCAACTTTCTTCATAAAATTGGAGCATACCACGTCTTGCGTGTTGCGGGTTTTTAAATAATTATTCTGAGTAGCCCACAGACCGACTAGCAACCATTCTTCAGTGCTGAACCTCTTTTTCAGCCTCCTCTTCATCTTGAAGCAATCCGATCACAGCCAGACAAGCATTCTTCAGCCCCTCTTCTTCTTGATTTCTTGCACACGAATAGCCTCTATGTAGGAGAGAGATGGAGGAGGATAGAAGCATTCCAGGCCCAGGAGCATTCCTCTCCACTCTACTGATCAGAAAATGCATCATGAGGGGAGAAAAGAGGGGGTGCAAAAAACTGATGCCCCCCCTCCAATCGTTTAATTTCGTGGGCATTTCTTGCCCTTAAGCTCTTAATTAAGAGCTTTAAGCTAAATACCCAAAATATCTAGTTCATGCTTTTTTGCATTCAAACTTTCGGTCAAATGGATTTTTCAGTTTTGCGGGGGCAAACGACATCGGAATCGAGATCTGTCTGGACGGGTGGCTCTGTGACGTTGAAATCTACAAAGCTGGGTCCGTCACACTCTTCTTGGCTTCCAGATCCAGTAGTTGCTTCAACCCCAAACCTTGCGAGGATTAAATGGAGGATCAAACAACCTCGGAATGGAGATCTGAGACTTGCGTTGGATTCCTGACGTCGTTTTACATCTAGGAAAACTCCAGCTCGACCATCCACTACCGTTTGATTTCCATGAAAATAAGCACTAGCGCTTTAGGGACTTGCCACTTAAAATTGTACTGATTGCCACTGCCACCTTCGATGATGTCTATTTTCCCCCAGTTATTCGTAATTTTTGGCTATTTTTAAGCACTTCTCGGCGTCTAAAATTATCTGTCAAAGAGCGGGACCCATTGCCCAAGAAGTCCAGCCAAAATCCAAGAATAATAGACCCTGGTCTCACAAAGACCAGAATCTAGGGATGATGAAAGCTCATTTTAAAAGGGCACAAGGATAGAGTCAAGGCCAATGGAAGAAGTTAAGGGCAAATGCAGTTAAGGCCAATGGAAGAAGCTAAGGGCAAACACAATTAGTGACTTTGTCCCCACTCAAAGAAATGACCAAAGTCTGCAATGTTTTTACTATAAGGAACCTAGGCACTTCAAAAGAGAATGTCCCAAACTTGGTGAAGATCATCGTCAAGGAAAATTCAGTGGCCAAGCCAAGGCTACCCATGACCGCGGTTGTGCAACAATCAAAAGGGCAAAAAATTCCAATATCACCATTAAGGAAATCAATGAAGGAGAAGACCGTCCATGGAAGTTGAGATTGAGAGGGCATCAGTTCATGCTGCTCTCCATAAAAAGGGGCCAAATCACCAATTTTCAGTGATCCAAACTCCATCAGATTACCAAGGTAAGAAATTAAAAATCTTGATTGACTATGGCAGTACTCATTCCTTGATTTCACCAGTTTGTGCAAGAAGGTTAGGAATAGCCATTGTAGCTACATCTACTTTGCTTGTTAAACTAGCAAATTGGCAAGACATTATTTGCACTAGACAAACTCCTAAGGTAGAATTTCTACTCGAAAAAGAGCCCAAATCTTTTGAGTTCAGGGCAATGAATCTAGGAGTCCATGAGTGCCTACTCGGGATGGATTGGCTAGTCCCTAATGATGCTCACATCCATTGTGGGAAGGGCCAAGTTTCCTTTCGCAATCCTAAAGGTAAGTTAGTTACAACTCAAGGAGAAGCAGGTGAACCAAAGATCCAGCTGGTCTTCTTTCTTAGGACTAATAGAAACATTCACGACCATTTGGCCGTACACCTTGCCCATCCTCTTGTAGTTCACTGGGACAAGAGACAAAATATTTCTCTACCAGATCAAATCCTCATTTTCTATTACCTCTTTCCTTTTCTCCTCCAAGACAACCTCCTGCTCACTTGCAACCCTTGTAGGATACAAATGGGTAAGCTCTTCAATCTTGGGTGCTAGTGGCTCATTCTGCTTTCTCCTGGGTGAAACATTGAGGATTTCAAATGCCTTTTGATCAGTCACGATGGAAGAGGCTTCAAAACTTTGTCAAACCTATATCTAAGTCTGCTAACCATACTAAAGTCTTTATTCATTAATGTAATTTGATGTGCATGGCCAACTGCAATATAACCATCATTTATAAAATCTATTACAAAATCCTCTATTGTCTCTTTGTAATATCCCAACCCGTGATATGTAAGACCCCCCTTTTCTTTAATTAAATGATTTTTAAAAATTTTAATGCCCCCTGTCGGTGCCGCTAGTTGGCAGAGGGAGGGGGAGCTACAATGGCCATCGACACCAGGAGAGGACGTGGCGGGCGGTGATGCTACGGAGGAATGCAACGAGCGAGATGACTCTCCCTTCTCTCCCCCTCCACAATATCCTGCATGGTGGCGGTCCACCTGGTTGCCTTGATGGAGATAAGAGGGGGGGCTCCATGCCATACCATTCCCCCCTTGGCTTAAGGAATAAGGAAATGATTGCCGGACTATCTGATCAAGCTAAACAAGCCAGAACAGGTAGAGGGCTCCAATGAAGAACCATCATGGTTAAAAGAGAACCCAGATGTAATCCTAGAAGAATTGACAGAATTACCACCACCTAGGAAAGTGGATCATGAGATTAAGTTGATGCCAGGTGCTGCATTAGTTGCAAAAAGACCCTATAAGATGTCCATTCCTAAAGCTATTGAGTTCTCCTTGGAGGGCTCTAGTCTTGTTCGAGAAGAAAAAGGATGGTACACTTCGCCTTTGCATCGATTAGAGAGGCCTGAACAAAGTAACCATCAATAATAAATATCCTATCCCAAGGATAGATGAGTTATTTGATTGATTGCAGGGAGAAAAAATCTTCTCCAAAATTGACCTGAGGTTAGGATACTACCAGATCTGTGTCCAAGGATGAGGATATTCCTAAGACGGCATTCAATACTAGATAGGGTCATTTTAAGTTCACAATAATGTCCTTTGGCTTGAGTAATGCCCCTGCCACATTAATAGGTTAATGCACAACATTTTTATATCATATCTTGATGATTTTGTACTTCTATTCTTTGATGAAACCTTGGTTTATTCCAGGGAAGAGGGGGATCATGAACCCCAAGTTTGCATCACCCTGGAGGACATGAGGACACACAAGCTCTATGCTAAGAAGGAAAAGTGTGGCTTCCTTAAGAAATATATCAAATATCTTGGGTTTATTGTGTCAGAAGAAGGAATCTCTGTAGACCCTACAAAGGTTAAGGATGTCCAAGAGTATGTCCAAGAGTGGCATCCACCAACCATTGTCAAAGAAGTGCATAGTTTTCTTGGACTAACAGGTTGGTAAAGGATCTTCATTAAGGACTATGCCTTAATTGCAACACCCCTCACAAGTCTACTAAAAATGCAGGTTTGCCATAGCGTGGACACCCACCAAAAAATTGAGTTTTGATCTGAGTTTTGATCAACTCAAACATAGTTTAGTGAGATTACCAATTGTGAAACTCCTTGACTTGAGCAAGAAATTCGAAGTTGTCACAGATAATAGCTCACTTGCACTAGGCTGCGTACTAATGCAAGAAGGTCATCCTATAGCATATTCTTTGAGGAATCTAAAAACCCATGAAAAGAATCATGCTACTCATGACCTAGAGTTGTTAGCAGTTATTCATGCTCTCCAACTTTAGCGACACTATTTTCTTGGCAACAGGTTCTCTTTGGTCTCACAGACCACAAGGGCCTCAAATGGATCTTCACCTAGGTTGACCTCAACATGAGGCAACGTCGTTGGATTGAGGTTCCGCAAGAATATTACTTTGAGATCAAGTATAGAATTGATAAGGAGAATGTGGTTGCTGATGCCTTAAGTTGCAAGGTGTTCCTCAATTCTTTTATTATGGAGGAACCTTTAATGGAAAAATCATTAGCAAGTATGGTGTCAATGCCTAGTAACCCTATCCTTGAATTAGCTAAGGAGGAAGCTAGCCATGACCCATAATATTTGAAGATGATAAAGTTGACTTGGAAAAGGGCCAAAACCCCAGACTTAAGATCAAGTATCAAGAATTCACTGTCAATGGGGGACTTGTATTTGTTAGGACAAGATTATGAATTCCCTCAAGCAGAAACTCAAATAGAGAATACTCTGGGAAGCACATGACTCCCCCTTTTAAGGCCATCCTGGATATGTTAAGTCCCTCAACACGATCAGGAAGAGATACCATTAGGAAAGACTTAAGGGATATGTACTCAAATATTTCACAAAATTTTTGTATTGCTAGCGCATTAAGGTAGAGCATGTCAAGTTGCTTGGAAATCTACAACCTCTTGACATTCCTCAAATGAAGTGGGAATTTATGAGCATGGAATTTGTTGTTGGGGTACCTTCAGTTCAAGGAGGATACAATTCAATTATGGTTATAGTAGATATGCTCACAAGGTTGCACATCTCATTCGAGTCAAGACAAACTATAAAGCTTCAGTTATTACCAAATTATTCATTAAGGAGATATTGAGAATCCATGGGTTGCCTAGAAGGATCATTAGTGATCGTGACTCCCTCTTCACATCTCACTTTTGGAGAGGGATATTTGAGGCCATTGGGACTTGACTTTGCTTCAGTATAGCCTATCACCCTTAAACTGATGGCCAAACGAAGAGAGTCAACCAAGTCATTGAAGATATTCTTAGAGCATATTACTATCGTAAACCCAAGAAATGGATCTAATATTTACCATTGGTAGAGTTCACCTATAATGCTTCTTACTAGCAAAGCATTAAAATAATACCTTTTCAAACATTGTATGGGCATGACTATCCTACTCCATTGAATTTTTCAATCCTACCTTAAGGGTGGAAGCTTCCAAGAAAACGCTAGAGGAAATGGATAAGCAGGTCCAAGTCATCAAACAAGACATTAGAGCCGCCAAAGATAGGTAGAAGGCCTATGTAGATCTAAATAGACAAGAATGGCTCTTCAAAGAAGGAGATATGGCTTTTATTCTTGTGTGACCCAAGAAGAGCTCATTATCATTGGGAGAGTTTAAAAAGATAAGTCCAAGGTATTGTGGGCCCTATAGAATACTCAAGTGCCTAGGGCCCAATGCCTACAAAATCCAACTCCCTGAGAATGTAAAGGTTCACAATGTATTTCATGTTAGCCTCTAAAGAAATATGTATCCAATCCTAGCCACGTACTCAATGATCAAAAAATTTTAATGCCTAGCCAAGGAGTCCTTGAGCTCTAACCAGATAGAATCCTAGACATTCGAAAAAAGTGATTGAGGGGTAGAACTCTCAAAGAGTACCTCATCCAATGGAAGGACTATCCAGAAGAAGATGCCACATGGATTGATGAGAGTACTCTCAACCAACAATACCCCCAATTCCTTTCAAGATGAGGACATCTCGATCCCTTAAGGGGGGAAGAATGTAATAACTGTTGAGATATTGAGCTCCACTCGTGATACGCCAGGGTGACCGTTGTATATTTATGTCACCGACTTGTCAGTTGCAGATGCTGTTAGTACACCGCCCATGAATAATAGCTACATGATAGCTATCCTTATCTACTCTAGTTCGTGGCTCAGTTAGTATGCCACCTTAGTTAGTTGAGTTTGGTTTGAGACCCATATATAGGGTTCTTCTATTTCTTTGTACTAGAGTTCTTTTTGGCTTACACAACTAAGAAGAGGAAAACTGTTTTTTTCAGCCTCCACCCTTGTGTGTATTCCCCCATTGTGCAAGCAAGAAAGCTACAAGTGAGACTCCTTCCTTCTCTCCCACAATCTTGACATGGTATCAGAGCCTTGTTCGTGGTAAGGAGCTCAAGAAAGAAAGCCAAGCTCGCGGTGTTCTGGTAAGAGTAGTAGTGTTGCTTTCATTTTCTGTTTTGGGAGCAGATCTCTGCAGGTAGCACAACCAAAAATTGCAGGAGTGCATTGTCTCAGGTTGAGACGCCCTTCACGGTGAAGCAAGAGGGCAGTATATGTTGGGGTGAGGGCTTTAGCCCTTAGCGACCCTGTTTTTTTTATTTGAGGCCATTTCGATGCCTGTTTTGGAGGCGGAAGTTTTCTGCACGCACTCAGGAAAAGGCCCAGTTTTATGCTGTGCGACCACTGTTCTACAGGTCGGTGAAAAGTTACCACAGAAATTGCATCGTATGCTTATGTGCAGAGACATTGGGAGTTACAAAATCATCCTTGGTTCCTGTTTATGCAAAATCGTCACTAGGAAGTGACTCTGTGGTCAAATACCACTTTCGCCAGTCTTGCAGATTTGCCCTTGTGAGGGTGAAACTGTGTTTTTTGCAGTGACGGAATTTTTTGCAGTGTTCTGTAATGGCGTCTGATTCTCTTTCACAAATTGTCACTGAAAAGCTTGACAATAACAACTTCCAAGCATGGAAGTTTAGAATGACGAATTTCCTTATGGGAAAAGGATATTGGGAATTTGTTGCAGGAAATGAAGAAGAACCATATCTTCCTGATGTTCCCAATCAACAGCAAATGCAGGCATTCAAAGCATGGCATGAGAGAGCCAGGAAAGTTATGTACTGGCTGTCTATCAGCATTTCAGACTCTACGATTGTGCATATTCAGGATGCAAGTACGCCAAAGGAGGCATGGGATACTCTGTCAAAGATGTATAGCACAAATACGCAAGCCAGGAAAATGCAGCTCAAGCAAGAGTTGCACAATGTGCAAAGAGAAAATATGAGCATCAATGACTACCACATGAAGGTGAAGAAGATTGCAGATGCACTTGCTTCCATTGGGTCGCCAGTGGAAGATGATGATTTAGTTTCTGTGACCTTGAATGGTCTAGGAAAGGATTGTGCACAGTTTCGGACATCCATTTCAGTTCGTGAAAGATTTCCTGATTTTGAGGAGTTGATTGCTCTTCTAATTTTTGAGGAGCAGAGAAATGGTGGTGCATCTTCTTCAGGAGGAACTTCAAAAGAAACTGTCTTCTACTCAAATGCTGGAAGAGGTAGAGGCAGAGGTAGAGGAGGCCGATTTGGAGGCCGTGGTAGAAATCAGAATATGCAGCAAACTCAAGAAAACCAGTCCTATGGAGGAGGACGTGGTAACTCTAGAGGCAGGGGGAGCCAAAGAGGTCGTGGTGGATGGCAAAGAGACCAAAATGCAAACAGTAATGTTGAATGCTACTACTGTGGTAAAATGAGTCATTGGCTAAAAACTACTATAAAAAGTAGAATGACATCATGAATGGAAAACTGCAACAAGGAAATTATGCATCTTCTAGTAGACAGGGTGATGACAGAAATGAGCATTTGTTCATGGTGCAGCACATGAACAATTCAGTGACAAGTGCAGAAGAAAGCAATGATGTATGGTATGTTGACTCAGGTGCATCAAACCACATGACAGGTCATGCAGAATGGATGGAGGATGCAAGAAAAATGAAAAAACCAGGATTTGTGGAGACTGGTGATGATACTGCACATCCTATTGTGCAGATTGGAAAAATTCATTTGTCTATGCAAGATGGGAAAAAGAAATACCTGTCCGATGTATTTCATGTCCCGAATATCACCAAGAATCTGGTTTCTGTTGGTCAAATGGTTGAGCAGGGCTTGCAGGTCAGATTTAATCCTCATGGATGCTTTGTTGAGGATATGAAAAATAAAGGTCGCTTGATAGCAAAAGGAAAGAAGAAGGGCAGAATGTTTACATTGGATGCAGACATGTCTGAATTGAGTGCAGCAATGTTTGCACATGGGACCGGTGTAGTTGCAGATATTGATATCTGGCATAAACGCATTGGTCATGTTAATGTACAGTGACTTAAATCAATGCAGGCCCAAAATATTGTTGCAGGATTGCCTAAATTCAAGGTTGCAGAAATGCATAAGGTATGTGAAGCCTGTCAATTTGGAAAACAGGCAAGGAAACCATTTCCTAGACATGTTCAAGAGAGTAAGAAGCCATTGGAATTAATCCACTCTGATGTGTGGACTACTAAAGCTGCATCTCTTGGAGGCTGTCATTATTTTGTCACTTTTATTGATGACTATAGTAGAAAAGTTTGGATGTATTTTATGAAAAAGAAATGTGAAGTTTTTGGGCATTTCAAAACTCTTAAAGCTATGGTTGAAAAAGAAACAGGCCTGAGATAAAATGCCTAAGGTCAGATGGAGGGGGAGACTACCTCTCAAATGAGTTTGCAAGGTTCCTGTAGGAGCATGGCATAAAGCAGCAATATTCATGCAGTCATACCCCACAACAAAATGGAATTGCAGAAAGGAAAAACAGGCATATTGGAGAGGTATCTTGTGCCATGCTCAACGAAAAAGACTTGCCAGATTGTTTTTCATATTGGAGAGGTATCTCGTGCCATGCTCAACGAAAAAGACTTGCCAGATTTTTACTAGGCTGAAGCAGTTGCTACGGCAATCTATATAATGAACATGACTCCCACTGCAGCAATACATGGGATGACTCCAGAGGACAGGTATACTGGTAGGAAACCAGATATTTTTCATTTGAAAATTTTTGGTTGCATTGCCTATGTACATGTGCCAGATGAGTTGAGATCCAAGTTGGATCCAAAAGCTGAGAAGTGCATCTTTATTGGTTACTCTCTGCAGCAAAAAGGGTATAAATGCTATAATCCTTCTACTCGTAAGTTTATAGTGAGCAAAGATGTTCTTTTTGATGAGATGAGTAGCTGGTATAAACCACTAAATGTGATTGATGATGTAGATGCACAAAATGGTAATGCTGCACAGAATTCACAGCAGCAGTCACAAAATATTAGTGGACCTGGAGCGTCCTCTAGCAGTGGTTCACATTCTTCCCCATGGACAGGCAGATTGAGATCAGGAGAATCTTCTCAAAGCAATGCAGATAGTGGTATGAAGGTATCACGAAAAGGAAAAGAGAAGGTTGATCAGCCCATGTTTGATGTGAATGCAGGTCACTCTTATGTGGATGGTGAATCCAGTGGCTCAAAACAGAGCATTGATGATGAGTTGGGTATTCCTTCTATTGTTACACCTGGAGTAAGGAAGGCCAAGGATGTTTTGAGAGCACCTGGGAGTGAACCTACTTTGCGCACGTCAACCAGAGTTAGGTATCCTGTGGATAGGCTGAAATATGATGGATTTACAGCCATTCACTATGCATATATGGTCAAAGTGATATAGGAACTAGAACCCACTTCTTTTGAGCAAGCCATGGGAAAAGAAAAATGGGAGAAAGCCATGGATGAAGAAATGGATGCCTTGGAAGCAAATGCTACATGGGAATTGGTGCCTTTGCCTAAAGGTAAGAATGCAATTAGCTGTAAGTGGGTTTATAAGGTAAAGCACAATACAGATGGTTCTGTGAATAGATACAAGGCAAGATTAGTAGTCAAGGGGTATGCACAAACATATGGCATTGACTATGAAGAAACATTCAGTCCGATTGCAAGGATGGCAACCGTAAGAGCAGTCATTGCTATGGCTACATCAAAGGGATGGTCTTTACATCAAATGGATGTAAAGAATGCCTTCTTACATGGTGATTTGCAAGAAGAGGTCTATATGGAGCAGCCACTAGGTTATGTGCATGCTGTTCATCCTGAGTTTGTTTGTAGGTTGAAGAAAGCCTTGTATGGCTTGAAGAAAGCACCTAGAGCATGGTCTGACAAGATAGGGCAGTATCTTGTCACTATTGGCTTTCAGATTTCCAAGGCAGATTTCTCACTTTATGTGAAAAAAATAGAGAAATGTATTATGCTACTTGTCATTTATGTTGATGATTTGATTATGACAGGTGACAGTGATGAAGATATCCTTCATGTGAAAATGCTATTGAAGCAGAAGTTTGAGATGAAGGATTTGGGAGAGTTGCGTTATTTCTTGGGCATTGAGGTGATTAGATCACCAAGTGGGATACAGCTCATGCAGAGGCAGTATGGATTGGACATGATGTCCAAATATGGGATGACAGGCTGTAAGCCTATTTCAGTTTCTTTGGAGCAGAATGTGAAGTTGAGCACAGTGGCAGTGGGCTTCTGGAAGACCCTACTATGTATAGACGCATAGTAGGAAGCTTGATTTATATGACTATTACTAGGCCAGATTTGAGCTATGCTATTGGATTGGTAAGTCAGTTTATGCAGGCTCCAAGGAAACCGCATTTGGATGCGGCTAGACGCATACTCAGGTATGTGAAGTCCACATTGCAGTATGGACTATTTTATGAGACTGGGGTTCAGATACAGTTGCATGGATACACTAATTCTGATTGGGCTGGTAGCATTTCTGATAGACGATCTACCAGTGGATATGTGTTCTCTTTTGGGAGTGCTGCGGTCACTTGGAGCAGCAAGAAATAGCCTACAGTTGCCTTTTTGAGCACAGAGGCCGAGTACAGGGGTGCAGCAATGGCTGCATGTGAGGTAGCTTGGTTGCATAAGCTACTTTATGATATGCATCAGCTTACAGATGGGCCAGTTGTCATTTATTGTGACAACATGAGTAGTATACACTTGGCAAATAACCCAGTCTATCATGCTAGAACAAAGCACATTGAGATGCATTATCACTATGTGCGGGAGAGGGTTTTACTAGGTCTTATTGATCTAGTTTATGTCAGCATAGAGGATCAGGTAGCTGACATATTCACGAAGGCATTGGGCGCAGAGAAGCTGCGCAAGTTCAGAGACCTGATTGGTGTGCAGGAATTGGGATTGAGCTCGAGGGGGAGTGTTGAGATATCGAGCTCCACTCGTGATACGCCAGGGTGACCGTTGTATATTTATGTCACCGACTTGTCAGTTGCAGATGCGATTGGTACACCGCCCATGAATAATAGCTACATGATAGCTATCCTTATCTACTCTAGTTCGTGGCTCAGTTAGTATGCCACTTAGTTAGTTGAGTTTTTGTTTGAGACCCATATATTCTTCTATTTCTTTGTACTAGAGTTCTTTTTGGCTTACACAACTAAGAAGAGGAAAACTATTTTTTTTAGCCTCCACCCTTGTGTGTATTCCCCCATTGTGCAAGCAAGAAAGCTACAAGTGAGACTCCTTCCTTCTCTCCCACAATCTTGACAATAACCCCCCCTTTGCATCCCATAGGAACCCCCACTAAAAAAATAATTAAAATTACTTGAAACTTTTTTTACTCCCCCTCCCTGTTGACGCCACCAGCTGACGAGAGGGGAAGATGAAGTTGAAGAGGATGATGAAGATGATGATGATGGGGAGGAAGGGCACACGTGTGCCACCTCCGTCCCCCCCTCCCCCCACTCTCTCTTTTCCCCAACTCATGACGATAGTTGCATGGTGGCAGGACATTTTTTTCTGCCCAGGTGGAGGTGGGGATAAGGCAACCATACCCCTCCTCCTCAATATAAACCCCCTCCCCCCCTCCGTGGAACGAAGGGATACCACCTCTCCCCCCATGCCAAAACTGTGTAGAGAGAGAGAGAGAGAGAGAGAGAGAGAGAGAGAGAGAGAGAGAGAGGAAACTTCCAAGAAGCTTCCAAGATCTCCCCCCTTGAGAGGGGTTCCCATGCCTTAGCTCCTTAAAATTCCAAGAAGCTTTCAGGACCCCCCCTTGAGAGGGGTTCTTGCACCCTGCCTCTCGCAAGGAGCTAGCTTTCCTAGTATTCTGTGCATGCATTTGTGAAGAGGGACTGAGCTAAACAATGGCTCCAAAGCCAAGTAAGGTCCAAGCAAACACTAATCCCACGTCAAATGATAGAGCTATGGGTCAAGGAATGGTAGCACCTAGTAACTAGGTGCATTCAATAAATTTTATTATGGTAGATATCATCTTTAAGGAAGAATACACACAGATCGATTACATTAAGTAGGAAAAAAAAATTATGCAAAAGTTCATGATAGCAAGTCACCAATTATGTTGCATTAAAAAATCATGTTGGGATTGTATTTATATTCATGTTAGTAAAAATTAGGGATTTTATTGCACTAAAGGCATGTTATAGAACGTAACAAATTGCATAATAGATTTTGTAGGGAGGAGAAAAAATATCACTCTCAAATTCCCCATACGAAAAATTCGTTGCATCACCAAGGAAATAGAGAGTTGCAAGGGGTAGAGGAGGAGTTGAAGAGGCAAAGAGAAGAGGCAAGAGCTGCAAGTGGCAAGAAACCAAAGAGATGAGGAGAACACAAAGAAATTGGTGGAGCTACACCATCAGCTACAATTAGCTCTCCATAAACAAGCCATACTGAAAGAGCAGGTGGAATGAAAAATCCAAGAGCAAGAGCAAATACATACACTAGGGTGGAAGTAAGAGCATGTGATTACCACCTTAGCCCAATACCAAAACCAAGGGTTAGAGTAGATGAAGGAAAAATCAAAAGAATGGGTAGTGAGGAATGAAGATCGAATAAAAAACTTAGCCTACAAGCTGGCCCATTCCAAGAGTGAGTGCCTCTAGGTGGAAATCAAAGGTGCAACTATCCAGACAAGAATGTTGGAGCAACAATGCGCATTCTTAAGCACAGTATTAAATGCTACATAGCTAGGAGGAGAAGAGACATTGAAATAGCTAAGAAGAAAACTCGAGCTACCAAGGAGGGCCCTACAACATGGACTCCATGATAAGGCACCCACGCCTAGCACTACTTTGGGAGTAGAGGAGCAACATGCTCACCTAATCTTAGCTAGTTTAACCACACACAGGAACTTGCCTTGCTAGGGAATAGGGAGCCATAACAGCAAATGCCGCCACCGCAACAAGAGCCACTAGAGCCGGGGTCTAGTAAGGACCTGATTTTGAACTAGACCATCAAGAGGAAGAACAAGTGTAGGAACCAAGCCCCCCTATGCAACCACAAGTGCAACACTAGAAGAGCAAGGGGAGGAATCAAGGCCACTTGAATAGATGGTGGAGGCAAGGCACAAGCGCAGGGAGCAAGTGAAACATGCCCACAAGAAGTTTCAAGCTAAGACACTACAAGTTCCACAAGTGGCCATCCCTCAAAGTGAGGAGTGTGATCCCATTAACTGGGGGGCTAGGAGCTTGCCGTGTGGGAGAAATGGAAGAATCGTGGCCCCTTTGAGTTCCTTTTGACTTTCCCTCACTCATTGGATAGAGTGTTATCTCTTCAAGAGGTGGAGGATGCCATCAAGATTTCAACAAGGATGGGAAAGAGATGGCTCAAGAAATGGAGGAGGCACCCCACAAGGTGGCAGTAGGAATCTGCAAACTATTGGGAAGATAAGGTGGTGGAGATACCCCATAGGGTAGAGGGATATGAGGCATAGCCTAAGTGGTGCAAGAAAATCTAGGATTCTTGCTTAGAGGCCTAGATTTCTTTTTGCAGTACCCTAACTTATGAATGGGATGTTCCTATCTCTACATGCCCTACCTAAGAAGGTTTGCAGTTGATTTTAATTGAGAGGTGCATGGTAGATACGACTTTCCTATGATCTACAATGTAAATGCCTCAATCCTTGAAGAGAGTTTGATTTTCACTGAAAGGGATCTCCACCCATCTATAGTAGGTTTCCTCAAGGTTTTCTCATCATGCCCTGACTGCACTTTCATCACCACATGTAACTACCTTCACCTACTACGAGTATTACTAAAACAAAAACCTACTGTAGAGGAATAGTGGTTGCTGCCCCTCTTTTTTTATCTCAATGTTGGGATAGATAGCTGTGCAATGGTTCCCCTCTCATGATGAGAGCCACTCTCTTGCTAACATTTTGTATGAACCTCGTAGAAGATATGAGTGACAGTAGATTCACCGGGTGTAACCACCTATTTTTGTCATCTACCCCACTCAACATAAGAGCCAACTTAAAGGGGTAATTGTAGAGTAAGGCATTTCTCAATAAATCCCTCAAGTTGGCACCCAACTTCACCCATGCTTAGCAAAAACATGATGTCTCTTAGCATGCTCCCTTTGTAAATTTATTCATTCAAAAAATACAAAAACAAAGAGAGAGAGAGAAAAAAAGAAAAAGAAAAGATGAGAAAAAGGACAAGGAAAAGAAGGAAAGAAGTAGAAACAAAAGAAGCACCACAAGAAAATCAGCCCATCTTTACTCTAGGAGTGTCACAAGCACTACACCTAGGGACCACCCTAGCCCTTTCCCCACTTCACATATTTAGGGTACATTAAGGACATAACACACTTAGGGAGCTTTTGCAAATTTGTCTCCCTAAGTCACACCCATAGCACCTCCCTTTGTACATGAACTGGGTTCTCAATGAGGTCCTCAAGTGTGGGACAACACCATGGGCTTGTGCCTAAGGTTTGACCCAACTTCCAGTTCCACTAGCACAGACACCATGCACTTCGTAGTGAGGTAGGCACACCCCCAAGTAGTGCATTTCCTTTTCTTTTAGGTACATTTGGCAATCTATGATCAACCACCAACATCGGAGACCCCATCATCCACTCACTCCATCCTCAGCCTCCACAATCTCTCATCCATTTTGGTGTGTTCTTCTCCATTGCCAACCTCCTTGAAACCCCATCATCGATCCACATGGAAAACCTTCAACCACCCAATCGTTTACCAATAAGTGCCATGGGACTAGCACTCGGCTACGAGAGGGGTAATGTTACACCTTTGGAAGTCCAAAACAAAATGAAAAATCCCCATAAAGGCCGAAATGGAAGACAATCGAAGGCGAAAAAAAAAATGGAAGAGAAATGCAAGCTCAAAAAAATGCAAGAAAAGTCTCAATGTAAAAGTAAGCACTCAATAACAAGTGCACCGAATATTGTAGCAAGAAAAACAATGGATGCATTGTAATTCATTTTGTAAAAGAGTGCCAGACTCCCTCCCGTGCAATTTGTAAATGTAGATGGGCATGGGTGTGAAGGAACTATGAAAATATGAAGGAATAAGGAAAGAGGGCCTAGGCCAAAATGTTTGGTCACGTAAAAAGGAATGGGTGCCCAAAGAGGAAGAGGGCATGCATAAAAAGGCAAAAAGTGAATGAAGAAGATAATTCTTGTGTGTGGCCAAAACTAGCTCTCTTCTTCTCTTCTTCTTCTTGTTCTTTCTTGCTTGAACTTGTGCTTAAGAGAGGAGTGTGAGGGAGTAAGGGAGTGAGTGTGTGAGGGTGAGGGGTTGTGGTTGAGAAGCTCTCCATCTTCTCCTCTCTTCTCCTCTCTTCTTTTCTCTTCTCTCGTCATGTCTTACACGCGTGGGAATGGAGCATGGAGCTTGGAGCGTGAGGATTGAGCTTTCACCTTGGATCATGGAGCTACCAGAGAGCTATGGTTGAGGATGCAACTCGATTGAGTATGAAAGTAAGCTCACTACACTTGTAGGTGTGAGAGCACTCGTGTATGGCTATGCGAGAGGTAGCCATTGCACTTGGCTTGAAACGCTTGAATCAATAATCTGTGGGTCTTGGTGGTTGAGTGGGATCTCCCATAACTTGAAAATCAATAGATATAAGTTGTTGTGGATTATCTTACATATTTCTTTTAGGATGCAATGCCTTGTTTAAGATCCAATTTGGGTGATACATTACTATATATTTATTATGATGAAAATGCTAGAGCATCGTTGATATCTTTTCGAGTCAATGCAATTATTCTTTGTAGTTGGAGTAGTAATCTACTTATTTTGTTATGGTTCTATATCTTCATTCTCTATGACATATTATGGATGTCATTGTATATGATGAGCTCTCAGCCACCTTGGTATATTTCATTAAAATGGTTGTACTATAGAACTATGGCTCTTTACCTGCCAGCAACTGTACCTCTTTGCCATCCACCACGACCTCTTTGGCTCCCCCTGCCTCTAGAGTTGCCACGTCCTCCTCCATAGGACTGGTTTTCTTGAGTTTGCTGCATATTCTGATTTCTACCACGGCCTCCAAATCGGCCTCCTCTACAGAAATGATGATTTTGCATAAACAGGAACCAAGGATGATTCTGAAACTCCCAATGTCTCTGCGCACAAGTATACAACACAATTTCTACAGTAACTTTTCACCGACCTATAGAACAGTGGCTGCACAGCATAAAACTGAGCCTTTTCCTGAGTGCGTGCAGAAAACTTCCGCCTCCAAAACAGGCCCCGAAATGGCCTCAAATAAAAAAAACAAGGTCGCCAAGGTCTAAAGCCCTATCCCGCAACATATACTGCCCTCTTGCTTCACCGCGAAGGGCGTCTCAACCTGAGACAATGCACTCTTGCAATTTCCGGCTATGCTACCTGCAGAGATCTACTCCCAAAACAGAAAATGAAAGCAACACTGCTCCTCTTACCAGAACACCGCGAGCTTGGCTTGCTTTCTTGAGCTCCTTACCACGAACAAGGCTCTGATACCATGTCAAGATTGTGGGAGAGAAGGAAGGAGTCTCACTTGTAGCTTTCTTGCTTGCACAATGGGGGAATACACACAAGGGTGGAGGCTGAAAACAGTTTTCCTCTTCTTAGTTGTGTAAGCCAAAAGAACTCTAATACAAAGAAATAGAAGAACCCTATATATGGGTCTCAAACCAAACTCAACTAACTAAGGTGGCATACTAACTGAGCCACGAACTAGAGTAGATAAGGATAGCTATCATGTAGCTATTATTCATGGGCGGTGTACCAACCGCATCTGCAACTGACAAGTCGGTGACATAAATACACAACGGTCACCCTGGCGTATCACGAGTGGAGCTCGATATCTCAACAGTGAGAAGAAGCTTTGGTCTCATTCTATCATTAAATATTTGATTAAATGGAGAGGTTTGTTTCCCGAAGAAGCTTCTTGGAGGCCTAAATCTATAGTAGATGAGTTTCTTTATCTACGGGATGCATTGATGGTGGGTGAAGTATAACTACATTGGAGCTAATTGTTGTTATGGAGCAAACAGGGTCTTGACAACAATTTGTTTTATAATAGTTTTTATTTTGCCAAAATTTTAGAAATATACCACCTACATAGGGTCAAAGTACTCCTCGAAAGCTATGTTGTGACATATGGCACACTTCATTTGGACACTTTTATGCAAAGTTATCGCGCCATATTTTGTTGAGCAGGGTCTGTTTTTACATCGAGCTGTCCTCTCATCCTTGAGATTATTTCTTGAAGACTTATAGACTCAAAAATATTTTGATGAAGACATTAAGATCATGTATACAACTAATGGCCTTGAGACAACAATCATGGTTCTCAACAATGGAACTTGAGGCTAACAAGTTATAACGTATATTCAATCTTTCATTCATTTCCATACTTTGTATAGCTAAAATCAAAGTAGTACTTTGTTTCATCCATCATTTCCAACATTCTAAGTTTGTTTTTATGGGCAAAAACCTTTGGGAAATGATGGATTGTAAGAAGCTGGGAAGAAGATTTACTTTAGTGCGGATTTATTGATAATACCTTGTCACATTGATATAGGTATAAAAGGGGTGAGACATGTATATTTTCATATATTTTAAACATTAATACATTTATCTCTCTTACCTCACCTCCTTGTTCACAACTTCTATGGCTTCTCTCTCTTATTTCCTAACTTTCACCCTTTTCTCTCTCCTCTTCACCCTTTTCTCTCTCCTCCGCTCTTCTTTCTCTCACCTCTCACTACACTCCTCCTTGACAATAATTTAGTAAATTTAATGATAATCAAGTGTTATCAAATAGAAGATATCTCACATTCCTAATTTACAAGAATTTGCACATTTAATTTTTGAACAATTTGCACCATGTCAACACCTGTACTTTGAGCATTTTGGATGAATGAAGGTCCTCCTAAGTTGATGCACTTGTGTGGGGTCATGGCACTCTAGAAAATGTGTTAGAGTGTACGAAGGTCCAAAATATCATAATTAAATAATAGCTCGCCCTTCTTTGCTCCCCCTTTTTGCATTAAGGATCCCCCTCCCTCGCCCAAGGGAAATAAAAGACAAATCATTTGTTTGTTTTTCTTATTGCCCAAGGCGGCCACCACCAAGGAGGGGGACCAGGGGCAACAAGATGGGGGAGGGGAGGGGATTCTCACAATGCAAAATAGTTAGAGAGGGTTCACTTATTGAGTGTGGGGGTGTCCCTTGATGCACGACCCCCCTTTAGGGTTCCCACCCCTCCCCGCTTAGAGCCTTAGCCTATTAAGGCTTTTTTAAAAAAATCTATTTTCTTTCTTTTAGTTTCTAAAATTTTGCTTCTTTCTCTTTGTGCTCTTATATATATATATATATATATATATATACTCTTTTTTTCTTTTATAAATAAAAATATTTTAATATATAAGTAAAAATGTTTCAAAAAAAAATCTAAAACTTGTTAAAAATCAATTTTTAATTTGAGAGAATCAAGAATTATTTTTGACATAATTTTTATGTAAATATTCATATTAAATTTTAAAAAATAAATAATATTTAATTAATCCAAAATTTTGATATAAAATTAGAATATGATTTTAAATATTAAAAAATCAAATAGATAGAGAAAAAATACAGAGATAAAAAGTATACATAATTAAAATAAATAAATAAATAATAGTAATAAATAAACAATTGAGATAAATTATCATAATCAAAATAAATAAAAATAAAATTATGATAATTAAAAATAATTTAACTTAATTTAATTAGAAACAATCCATAATTAAATCCTAATAAAATATTTTCTGTAAATTGTATTGTTAGCCTTCATCATATACTAGCCATGAATTGAGAGATAGAATAAGAAGATAACAAATCACACAAGAGAAGAAAGCTCCAAAATTTGCATGACACAAGATTGGGTGTAATCTTTAACCAAAATAAAGGAAACTTCTTTGAGGCCTACTTCTATTTTTGGATGAGTTTCCATATTTATTGGATGCATTAACAGTGTTTGAAGCATAGCTTCAGATGCATTTGAGTAGCTAAAAACATAGTACTCAGTTGTATCTATCCTTTCCATCCCTTTTTTTTTTGGGGCAAAAACCTTCAAGAAGGAATGAATTATAAGAAGTCAAGAAAACATATTATTTAATAGGGTTTTAGTAATAATACCTTGTCACATGGACACAAATATAATAGGTGTTGAGATATATAATTCTAATCACTTTTGCAAATAATACAATTATTGTTTCTCATCTCACCTTCTTGTTCACATCTTTCATGTCTCCTCTCTCTTCTCTCGTATCTTTCTAGTATTTCTCTCTCCTATTTTATCTCTCTTGTGCACTCTCTTTTCTCACCTCTCAGTTGTCTTTCAATATATACATACAACAACATCAACAATTACAATAGCAAGATTCTAGAGGGTCAAAATCCAAGAAAGCTTTCAAAGAAGAATATTCCTTGAATATTTAAGGGTCCATAAAAAGACCTTTGTCAGTAGGATCTTCCTTGAATAGGTTTCTATTTTAGACTATTTATCTTTATTTTTACCCACATCAAGGATATTTTTTTACACTATCTACTTTATCATAAGATTCTATTACCAACAAAGTTTTTTTTAATTTTCATTGCATTTGTCTTTTTGATCAATGGACATTGTTTTAGTACATTTATAGTAGCAAAACCCTTGAGCATACAGTTCTCTAGTCTTGTCACTAGTTAGGTATCTTGCTAGAATAGCATGAGACAAAATTTTCCCACATAATCATTTAACTTGCAATCACGGTCTAGTTCAACAATAGATCGGCATGTTGGTGTCCATGGTGATTGCAACACAAATGTATCAATGATTGCATTAGGTCTTCTTGAACTACTATATTAACCATGGTAATCAAACCAATCAAGATTTTCTTGTCTTCTAGATGAACTAGGTCTTCTTCCAAAAGGAGATTGCCATAAAGATTTGTGAGAGCCTCTATAGTACATTGATATACCACTTTAGGAACATGATGCATTAAATGTTGTACAAGTACCCATTCTATCATAACTGCATCAAATACTTCTAGTGTCATCATGGTATCATCAAAAATCATAAGCGCACATGCCGATATACATTTCATGTTAGCCATTTGAGCATTTGGCTTGCTCAATTGAATTTGTTTTGTGATACTTATGCTTATAGCAAAGATGCCATTAAAAATATTTTCCAAAGCACCCATGGCATTTGCTTGTAATGCTTTATCAAAGTTTCTCTACATAGATTCTATGAAGCTGCTACTGTAGCACTTATCAAAAGAGGTATTTCACCATTATCATATGAAGCTGCTACATAGATTCTATGAAGCTGCTATTGTAGCACTTATCAAAAGAGGTATTTCACCATTATCATATAGATACCACCTTAATACTTATGATGTCAATGAGAGGGTTCTCAATGCATGTAGGGTGTTTCCTATGTTTCACGATATTTTTTCCATAAAACACTATCTAAGTGGTCATAAATTTCTATGAAGGTGCTACTGTAGTACTTATCAAAAGAGGTGTTTCACCATTATCATATAGATACCACCTTAGTACTTATGATTTCAATGAGAGTGCTCTCAATGCATGTAGGGTATATCCTATGTTTCATGATATTTTTTTCCATAAAACACTATCTAAAAGACCACTTTAACACACAAATGGGTGTAAATTGAGGCAAACCTCATGCTCTAAAAACAACCATTACACATTCATGGACCTTTCCCTAATTTTCAGTAATGTTTCTCACCCTTAAACTAATTTTTTTCATTAGAAAATCTATGTTTCATAAATTTTTACCATTTATTTTAGTATTAATTACTAGTTTTTTCTTATTTTTAAATTTATGAAGCTTATATGGATTGTGATTCAGCATTCTATTCAATATCACTCCATAATAACACCATTTGAACCATTAAAATCCATGAAACTATCATTTTCTTATTAAATCTTGCATTGGGTTTTTTTTTTTGTTTTGATTTTAAATTCCTAGAAATTACAGATTATTCTATAACTTCAAACATGTTGAACCATTTTCAATTATTTTCCATCACAAGAATGAAAGATTTACCATTAAATTCAATAAAAGATAGCTTGTGCTATAATTTGCATACACACGATTGTATTTTGAAAAGGGGAAGTCGTTGATGCTCTTTTGCGAACCAGCACCCATTTTCCCTCATCCTCTCAGCCCATATGAACCACGTTTATGGAGAGAGAGAATGAGGAGAGAGATATACAAAAATCTAAACTTTTCATTCAATGTGTCAAATATCACATGGTTTAGAGCAAATCAAAGCGTTAAATTGTAGGATCTCATCCCTTAGAGAAGGAGGCATGATGCCAACACTTGTGAATGACTAAAATTAGCAAAAAAGATGGGGCACAAAAAAATGTATGCCCTCTCATCTCGACAGATTTTCTTGAGTTTAAGGCCTCTTTTAACTAACAATAGTCTTTAACCTTTAAAAAAACTAGTTCATCCCTGTGCGTTCACACTGTCCTACAAGTGGTTTCGGGTGCCGGACGGGGGGGAGGAACAAACAACCTCGGATTCCTAATCTGACTAGGCAAGTAGCTTTTTAGCATATCAAAATCTATTACCTAGCCATGCCACTTATTTTTTGCCTTTTGGTTCAAGTAGCTACTTCATAATGCCAGACTTTGTGGCGGCCATTGGATGGAGCGTCAAACGCACTGCGATCAATGAATGGAGACTTGCATTGGATTTTCGGTGTTGAAATGCATCTAGACAAACATCAGCTCCTTGATCCGTGATCAATCCATTTTTTTCCAAAAATGCCTCTTTTACAACTCTTGGACCCCTTTTGCGCTTTAAATGTGGCTCTAAAATTCAACTCTCATTAGTGACCACGGGATAGGGTGACTCAACCCGTTAAACCCATGACTGATCCACACAAACATAAACCATAAATAGCATCAAGTTTCTTCAAATAAAAATACACAACAAAGCATAGAACACAGCTCTCACCCTACCTCCAAAAAAAATCAAGATGTGAAGTCCACAAGGGATAGGCCAAGCACAGTCTGGCAGAGATCCGAAGCTCGTCACTAACCAATTGCTCCAACACAAACTAGCTAAAAGAGCTATCAAAGGATTCATCTTAAGTGGTGATCTGCCATGCCTACCTAACACCTAGGATAACTTGACCAATAACTCCTACTAGGTGAGGACTCCTTTAGCCTAATCAATTGAAAATTATATATTTTTAATTTTTCCATATTTTTCATTCAATGTTTTATACTCGAGCATGTAAAAAGAAGGGAGCTAAACGTATTGTGACCTAAGGAGAAAAGGGCATTCCCTATCTACCTTACAACGAGTAGGGATTCCTAGAAATAGTTGCCTAGTAGGCTAGCAGAATAGGTTCACTAGGACTACCCTCAAAAAGAGTTCTTAGAGTGCCTCGTTAATGTCTTTACAAGACGCTAACAACTAATTAAACCTCCCCAGACACACCTAATCTAACCCTAGACTTCTTGCCTTGAATGTCAATTTCCAACAAAAGAAATATACCCCACAAACATATACACATACAATATAAAGGGAAAGAAATCTTAAATAAAGGATATCACCTAGACTTGGCTACACGAAGCTTATGCACAACAAGAGGCTTCCTTTAGGTGCTTCCTCGAATTAGTTTAGGGAATCACTAAAACAAAACCCATTATCTACACCTGCACCAAATAAACAAATGGCCCTCTTGGACTAATGAGATAAATCATTTCACTACAAAATAAACGGCCCTCTTGACCTAATAAAATGTAACCATGAAGGACACCATTCAGCAACCTACTATGTTGAAAGAAAACCCTTGGTCTCCACATAAATCTTATTGAAGTACAAAACTAGACTAAGGGCATGGTCATTGAACCACATACGACTTCTTATCCCAATCACGCTTATCTTCGAATATAGTCTTGGGTAAAATCCCCACAAGCTACTTATTAGTATTCTTTACTTGACCATTAGCTTCGGGTTTGTAAGGCGTGGTCTTATTATTTTTAAACTTCAGAGCTTCTGAGAGTGAGATTTTTTGAGGTGGAAATTGAAGCTCATTGGAAGCAGAGGATATAGATTGGACAATTTTAAGCGGCTATGGAAGGTGGGATTTAAAAGCGCTTGAGAAGACGAATCTCATAGTAGTCTTGGATTTTAATAAATTTTCAAGTATCAAAATGAAGTGAACAAGTTCCAGGCAGTGTAGGACTTCAAGATGGTCAAGCAAAATTTCTCAAACTTCGATTCGATCGTAGGACGCGCGAGCTCCACCCGAACAAAATAGGGTCACAAAGACCAAAAAACAATGTGAAAGTAACTCAATGGGAAGGGGTGTGACCTTTGAGGCCTCCCCAAACCCCAAAAAATTGATGCGATGGAGGGCCTTTTTTTTGGGAAAAAAAACGACATGGGTACAAAGGAGGTGATCAATAATGGAGGGGGGTGGCTATAGAGCCTGAAAACAAGCATATGATCGATTGCCCCAACCTCTTGCTCAAATTTTTTGCTCTATATCACTAGTCTCGGCTCCAAAAATGATGGCCTGATCCTGGGGATGCAAAATCAGTATTTCTCTCTCCTCTTGTGGACTGTTCATGTGGGAATTATTTAGAGAAGATCAAGATGGGGATCCATTGTCCGGCTTAAACTAGATTGATATAGGATCATGTTGACACTGGCGAGTGATGACCAATGCTATTTGGAGATCAATGGTAGGCCCGATCACTATGTGTAAAATCACTTTTTGAGACCTGAAACCTGAAAAATGGCAGTAAGCCTCTTCTTTAATAGAAATTTAGATTCTTTTTTATATTTTATGGTGCAAATTTTGTTAATATGTGATGAAAAGTTGTTTGAAGCTTAGTTGTGATGTGTCTAAGGGCTGTGAATCATAAAATATAAAACACCATCTCCGTGCATGTGAGTTATTAAATTTTGAAACCCGAAATGCATGTTTTAAGTAGAAAAATGATGTTTTTTTTGTTTCAAGTGATCAAAGTGTATTCATATGGGATGATATTAAATGTGATGATGGATTAGAGTGTGAATTGATATCTTGAATCAAACAAATTAAAAAATATATCATTTTATATAAATAAAATAAGAAAAAATACCCAAAAAATGCTCAATTAGTACAAGAGGTTACGGATGAATCATCTCATGACAAATGCAAAACATGAGGCTAGGAGCTTTGAGAGGTAGACCTTGGGGAAGAGGAAGTGGGGGACTTGTAGGATAGACCAATCAAGAAAATTTAGAAATTGGAAGAGGAGAAAATGGGAGAGGATATTTTCAAAGACCAATGGTGACTTGTTTTTCTTGTGGAGAGATAGGCCATATAAGTACAAATTGTCCTTATCCATGTGGAGCAAGAGGGGATATGTATCCTTTACCTCAAAATCTTCCAAATAGACAAAATGACTTTGGAATAGAAATAAAAGACCATACCACATCATCCTAAGCTCCAAGGTCAAGTGAAGAAGAGAATGGAAAAAGTGTCATTAGTTGTATTCTTCTAGAAAAACAAAGTAAGGAAAATAAAAAAGCTGATGTAATGCATGCAATAAAAAGGAGAGATATACAGAGAGATGAACTCGAGACTAGTAATACTTGTGGTGTGCAAATCGGATGATGTATGCGTACGTAATGCGTACGTAGTGAGTGCCGAAATGTCCCCAAGAACAAAGAACTCTACTTTTTGCTCAAAAACCAAGAGAGAAAATTTGCACAACATGAAGTAAGAAGACTAATTGGGTACAATCTCCCCCCATGCCTTGTGTGAGTGCTCCACAAAGCATGTCTTTAATATATTATTCATCTCCAAGCTAAAAAATAGCCCAAATTTACAATTAGCACGCTTTAGCTTTTGTGTTTACTTTTGTCCAAATAAAGAATAAAGCAGTTAGGTGCCCAAAGAGTCGGGTTGTGTCCAAATACAATGTCCAATAATGAATATTTAAATCGTGCGCCCTTGCAAATACAAAATAATAAACATATATCAAGCGCTTCAATAAATAAGCGCATCAAAATAAATATTGGCACCACGCCTAAGATGCACGCCCATCAAAAATGATAATTTATTCTAAATAACTTGAATACACGCTATTGCCCAGTGCTTCCCCAGCGCCACGCCACTTGCTCTACACATCAATTGAAGCATTCACAATTGTTAGAAAATAATAAAATTAAACCGACAAAAGTGAATATCTAGCAGTCTTCAACTACAAAATAAATAAATTGTTTAGAACTCAGTCCTAACCTTAATTTATTACGAGTGCGCACTCTAAACTCATAAACATCCATTAATTTAAATATGTATTTTGCAAAATCACCCGCTATGGAATCACCCACTTGCACATTAAATTAACGAAATGCCTCAAAAGGACAGGCGCCCCCATCGACTTTTCACACAAGGAATCCACCTTGTGTACGAGCCCCGACAATAGATATAATTTTACGGAATCCATCGCAAAACCTCATGGAATCCACTGTGGAATATGCCTCCTGGCATCATACCCCTGGGGTGGGATAGCAATTGTCCTCAATTGCTATTAGCTCAATGTGGAGCGAGCAGTGAGGGGTAAGCACTTAGGTCACGAGCATGCATCCATTGGGCCTCTTCAACAGGATGATTTTTAAATTTCACCAAATATCTAGAATATCTATGGCCGGTTCTAGTGGTCATAAAGTCGGTATCTAGAATAGTCTCATGTTCAAGGATTTTAATTTCTTCTTCTAACAAAGGGGGAGTTTCATAAATGAGATGGACATGTAATTCGCCTTTGAAAGGTCGTAACAAACTAATATGAAAAGTGTTGTGGATTTTCCAGTGTTGGGGTAGTTCTAGTTTAAAGGCATTATCATTGATTTTGTGAATGATTTTGAAAGGTCTATAAAATCTAGGAGCTAACTTTACAACAGGGTGTTTCTCAACACTTTGTAGTCTTCACTTTTCAATTTGTAACTAGACATAATCATCAATTGTAAAATTCATAGCTTTTTTTTTCTTATTTACTTGTTTAGTATATGATTGCTGGGCTTTCGCAATCATACCTTTAACTTCATCGAAAATAGTAGCATGCATGCGGACAATATCATCAGCGGCTTTAACTTTGTTTGACAATGAAGTAAGAGATGTAGGCAATCTATATCCATAAATGATTTCAAAATGTGCTTTTCATGTAGCTGTATGGGGTGTGTTATTGTATGCAAATTGAAGTAAATGCAAGTGTGTATCCCAGGTTTGGGGTTTTGAAATTGTGTATGCACGTAAAAGATCTAAGATGGTGTTGTTTGTAGCTGCTGTTTGGTCACTTGTTTCAAGATGAAATGTAGATGAAAAATCAATCTTTGTTCCTAAGTTAGCAAACAAAGTAATCCAAAAATTATTGCAGAATCTAGAATCTCGATCAAAAATATTAACTTTTGGTAAACCATGGTTAGTAAAAACAATTTTCAGAAACAATTGAGCAACTTTAGATATAATTAATGTTTTCTTGCATGGAATGAAATATGCATATTTGCTAAATCGATCTACAATAGTCCATATCATATCATGATTAGCATGAGTGTTAGGTAGACCAGTAATAAAATCCATTGAAATATGTTCCTATGGTCTTTCAGGGATTGGTAAAGGCATTAGCAAACCATACTACTTACCATGGTGTCGCTTAACTCTTTGATAAATTAAACACTTAGATACAAAGTTAGAAACATCATATTCCATCTGTGACCAATAAAAATCTTCAATCAAAGTATGTAAAGTAGAATTAATACCTCTATGGCCTTGATATAGGGGGCAATGAATTTCGTGCAACACAAAAGATCTAAATGGAACAGTTACACATAACCTTTTCTCATAAAACATAAATCCATCAGCATAAGACAATGAATAAATTGGAATCCAGTTATTGGTAATCAATTTATTCCAATCTGCTTGAAAACTAGGGTCTTGGTCATAGGTATCTTTCATAGGGATCAGAGAATCAAAAGATATCACAAAGATATCATGAATAGTCGGTCTTCTACTTAAGGCATCAACAACAAAATTTTCATTTTCGGGTTGATATTGGATAAGTGGATGAAAACTTTGAATAAAAGCAGCCCATTTAATATGACAGTCAGAGATTTGTGGCTGATTAAGGAGATGTTTGATACTTTTTTGGTCAGTTTTAATCATGATTTCAGATCCCATTAAATAGTGTTTCCATTGACATAAAGCTTGTACTACATCTAGCAATTCCTTATCATAAGAAGAGAACTTGAGTTCAGAGGGTTTAAGTTTGCAGCTGGAGAAAGCTATGGGTGATAATATTGCATAAGGGCAGCTTCTATTCCAGATCCACTAGCGTCAGCGACTAGGAAAAATGGTCTAGTAAAGTCAGAAAGTTGCAATACAGGAGCATGAGTTAAAGCATGTTTCAATAAACCAAAGGGCTTTTGCTGATTATCGGACCAATGATACACAATACCTTTCTTTAATAATTTTATCAAAGGTAATGCAAGCAATGAAAAAATTCTCACAAATTTTCCGTAAAAGCTAGCAAGACCTAAGAAAGAACGTAATTCATACATATTTTTAGGTATTGGCCAATTAAAAATTACTTCTATCTTTTTAGAATCAACTTTAATACCTTCAGATGAAACAAAATGTCCTAAGTATCCAATTTGTGTTTGGAAAAATTCACTCTTTTCAAGGTTAGCATATAATTGATTCTCTTTAGTAATTTGAAAACCAAAGATAAATGTTCATAATGCTCATTTTCATTCTTACTGAAAACTAATATGTCATTAAAGAAAACAATGACACAATGCTGATGCTTTAAAAACATGTGATTCATCATATGACTAAATGTAGGTGGTGCATTCATTAATCCAAAAGGCATAACTAGAAATTCATATTGTCCAAATTGAGTTCTAAATGCAGTTTTGAAAATGTCAGCTGTGTCCAGTCGTACTTGATGGTATCCAGATTTAAGATCTATTTTGCTAAATATTGCAGCCCCTTGTAGTTTGTCCATAAGATCATCTACCCTAGAAATGGGATATATATTTTTCACAGTGATTTTATTTAGGGCACGATAATCAATGCACATCCTATAAGTGTTGTTTTTTCTTTTTAACTAATAAGACAGGTGCACCAAATGGAGAACTACTGGGTCTAATGAGTCCTCGAGTTAACAATTCTTTAACTTGAGTTTGAAATTCTTTCTATTCAATTTGATTATGTCGATAAGGTGCTTTACATGGTGGAATTAGGTCTATTTTATGATCTTTAGGACGTGTGGGTAGTAAACCAGGTGGTAAGTCAACAGCAAAAAAATCTTGAAATTATGAAAGAAATTGTGTGTGCTTGGGATGCATCTTATTCTACTTAACTTCAATTTCATTCACCCAGATTAGGTCTATTTTCTGTTCAATTTGAGAACGTGGAATTAGGTCTATTTTATGATCTTTAGGACGTGTGGGTAGTAAACCAGGTGGTAAGTCAACAGCAAAAAAATCTTGAAATTATGAAAGAAATTTTGTGTGCTTGGGATGCATCTTATTCTACTTAACTTCAATTTCATTCACCCAGATTAAATAAGATTTGCTACCTTTTCTTAATGCACGTTTAGCCTATGTATGACTAAGCAATGGAAAATTATCAAAGGTGTGCATACCATGCAATGTAATTTGTTTTCCATGAGAATGAATCTTCATTGAATGCGTAGAATAATCGATATTAGAATTATACTGATGACACCAAGGCATGCCTAGAATAATGTCATTGGATTGCAAAGAAACAACTAGGAAATTTCTACGTTCAACATAATCACCAATTTTAATTTCTAAGTCATGCACTTCTTGTGTTCCATTGTATCTAGTGCCTAAGAATGCAGCCTTGATGCAATAATGAGTAGAAACAATATGTAATTTCAATTCTTTGACCAATTTTGTAGAAATAAAGTCGTGTATACTCCCATCATCATGTAAAACAATCTTTTCTTTACCATGCACAAAACATTTCATCATTAATAAAGAATGGAGATTCGGTATACCTGGTAAAGTATCTGAAGTAGTGCCATTATGGTCATCATCTTCCGTGAAATCTAGCATTCCTTCATGGTCTTCATCTTCAGTCGCTCCCAAATAGTTGATGTGAACAGTTGGCTTTTTGGATTAACAATTCGCCGCTAGATGTCCAGGTTGATGGAATTTGTAACAGACTATGGATTTGGATTTAGACACATTATTGGTAATAGCAGGAAGTTTAGGAATGGCTGAAGAGATGGCTTAGGATTTGGATTTGTGTTTGATGGTAAAGCAGGGGGTTTTATCCAAGATCTACGGAATGAAGATGGAAGGAAATGGTTTTGATTGAATCTTTGATAATTAGAATTGAATTGTTTTTTACTGAAGTTACAATTGTTTGAAAATTTTTATGGTTGCTTATCTTGTCCTCGAATCTAATCTTCAGTATCATGAGCCAATGAAATTGCATATTCGAGAGTCATGGGCTTAAACATGTTCACTTCCACATAGAAGTGACTAAGTAACCCAGACATAAACTTGCACTTATGAGTCACCTCAAGTACATCTTCAACCATTCATACTTGCAATAAAGCATTCCGAAAACGCTTGGTATATTGAAAAATAGGCTCGCGATCTCTTTGTTTCAAAAGATCCCACTGTCTGATTACTTTTTTGTGGAATTGGGGTGGAAGAAAATTTTGCAAAAATTTCTTTTGGAAAGTCTCCCAAGTAGTAGGACAATCAATGTTTTTGCAGACAACAGTCCACCATAGGGATGCTCTATCCACTAAATGATTAGTGACACACTTAATTTTGTCTTTTTCAGCATACTGTTCTTCATGGAAATAATCATCAAACTGGCTGATAAAAGAAAGTACAGTCTTTCCATTGCATGACTCATTGAAAGTACGAAATTTGAAATTTCTTTTACTTATCTTTGTTTCTTTCCGAATAGATTGCGCTTCAAGTGTCGCATCGATCGTATGTCATATAATATCTTCATATTGCGGTCCATCTTGATTGGCATCAGATCGTTTTGCAGACTGGCCAATTGAGTTTCCGAAAGTGGGTGTGCAGGTTATAGATTGCAAATCTGTAATTCTTGAGGTGTTTGCAGGAAGAAAGCATAAGGTTTATCTACAAACAGGTTGCAGATTGCATGTATTGTTGAGCATACAGTGAAAAAGGCTGTCTGGTGTATTGCTGTGCACTATAGCTCGAGGGTTGTAGAAGATTTGCTTGCTGTTTGGTATTAGTTTTGTGATAATGGCAGAGAACAGTGGAAGCTCCATCATTGAGAAGCTCGACAAGAACAACTACCCTTCATGGAAGTTCCGTGTCACGAACTTCCTTATTGAAAAAGGCCTCTACGAGTTTGTTTCAGGTGAAAAAAAGGAGCAGAGGTGAGTGATCCTCCAACTGCAGAAGAGACAAATGCACAGAAGGAATGGAATGCAAAAGACAAGAAGGTCATGTATTGGCTGTCTGCAGTAATTGACAATAATATGTTGGGACATATTAGAAATGCAAAGAATTCATATGTAGCTTGGACCATACTTGAAAGTATGTTTTCCGTAAATACAAAGGCACGAAAGATTCAACTCAAGAAAGAGTTGAATACATTGAAAAAAGGGAAGATGTCTATTAATGAGTATGCACTGAAGGTCAGGAGCATTGCAAATGCATTGGCAGCGATTGATGCAATGCCCGATGATGATGATTTGGTGTCGTCTACCTTGGGTGGACTTAACAATGAAAAGGCTTGGAAGTCTTTTGTAACTTCCGTATATGTCAGAAAGCCATTTCTAGATTTCGATGAGTTGGTCTCCCTTATGATCATTGAAGAGATCAACATGCAGAGTGAGACACTTGAAAGAAGTGGTGAACAGGTCCAAGCTTTCTACTCTAGTTTAGGAAGGGGATGTGGCAGGTTCTCTTCAAGAGGCCGTGGTATAGGACGTGGTAGTGACAACTAGTAAAACAGATTGAATCAGCAATTTGGCAATATGCAGGTTTCAGGAGGTTGTGGTAACTTTAGAGGCAGGGGGAGCTTTAGAGGAAGAGGTGGATGGCAGAACAGAGGTTCTAACAACTCTGGTATTGTGTGTCACTACTGTAGCAAAACAAGTCATATTGTAGCCCAATGTTATGCTAAGAAAGATGATATTCGCAGTGGTAAGTTGCAGCAAGGAAACTATGCATCATCTTCACGACAGAATGAAGACAAAAATGAACATCTATTTGTTATGCAGCATGTGCTGAATGCTGTTACAAGAAAGGGAACACATGATGATGTTTGGTATGTTGATTCAGGTGCATCCAATCATATGACCAGCCATGCAAAATGGTTTGGAGAGATGCAGGATTTGCAAAATGCAGGTTATGTGCAGACGGGTGATGATTCATGCCACCCAATTTCACACATCGGAAAAGTTCCCTTGTCCTTGCATGATGGTAAGACAAAGAGTCTTTCAGATGTATTACATGTGCCATCTATTACAAAGAACTTGGTGTTAGTCGGTCAAATGGTAGAGCAAGGGCTGCAAGTCAAATTTAATGCAGAGGGCTACTTTGTAGAAGACTTCAATGACAAGTGCAGGTTAGTTGTAAAGGGAAGTAGAGTTGGATGTATGTTTACTCTGGATGCTGGAGTTCCTACTATGAATGCTGCTATGTATGCTAAAGGAAAAGATGTTGTTGCAAATATTGAAATTTGGCACAAACGCATTGGACATGAAAATGTACAAAGGCTGAAATTACTGCAGTCCAAAGGGTTGGTTAAGGTCTGCCTACATTTAGAGTTGCAGAATTTCATAAGGTATGCGAAGCATGTTAGTTTGGTAAGCAGGCAAGACAACCCTTTTCACATGACAGAGATGTAAGCAGAAATATCCTTGATGTTGTGCATAAAGATATTTGGGGACCTACACAAAATGTATCTCTTGGAGGCAGTTCATACTTTGTCACATTCATTGATGATTGTTCTAGAAAGCTGTGGGTATATTTTATGAAGGAAAAGAGTGAAGCATTTGAGCACTTCAGAACTTTCGAGGTTGCAGTTGAAAGAGAAATAGGCTTGAAAGTAAAGTGCTTGAGGTCAGATGGAGGGGGAGAGTACCTCTCGAATGAGTTCAGTGATTTTCTGAGGTCTCATGGGATAAAGAGACAGCTCACATGCAGATATACTCCACAACAAAATGGGGTTGCAGAAAGGAAAAACAGGCATATTGCAGAAGTTGCACATGCCTTGATGGTGGCTGAAAAGAATATGCCTAAGCATTTTTGGTTTGAAGCTATTCATACTGCTGTTTATATTATGAACAGAACTCCCATAGCTGCAGTTCATGGGATGACTCCTCCTGAAGAATGCTTTACTGGCAAGAAGCCTGATGTATCGCACTTGAAGGTATTTGGCTGTATTGCATACGTTCATGTGCCAGATGAGCTACGGAAGAAGCTTGATCCAAAGGCAGAAAAATGTGTTTTTATTGGATACTCTTTAGAGCAAAAAGGGTATCGTTGTTATAACCCTGTCACATGTAAGTTCAGAGTGAGCAAGGATGTCATCTTTGATGAAATGAGCAGTTGGTATGCATCTAGTGCTGATGCATTGGATGATGATGATGATCATGACACTCGTGTGCAGGCTGAAAAGCAAGAATCACTGACTCTTAGTGGACCAAAGACATCATCTGGTAGTCCTTGGTCTGGGAGACTAAGGAGTACCTCTACATCTTCAAGTGTATCTAGTAGCACTACAGGTAAAGACAAAGGAAAGAATAAAGTGTCAGATGGCATTGATGCAGTTCTTGATGGAGACTCCAGTGGCTCAGAGAGCTTGGATGATGAACTTGGCATTCCTTCTGTCAGGACACCAGGTGTACAGAGAGCTCATAGTAATGTAAAGGCTCCATTGAGTGATCCGATGGCACATAGATCTAGCAGGGTCAGATACCCTGTTAAAAGATTTGGTTTTGAAGGTTATGCAGCTCACCATTATGCTTATATGGTGAAACTAGTTGAGGATGTTGAGCCCACTTGTTTTGAGGATGTTGTTGGTCATACTCATTGGGATGCAGCAATGGATGAGGAGATGGCTGCATTAGAGGCCAATAAGACTTGGGATCTAGTATCATTGCCGAAGGGAAAGAAAGCTATTGGATGTGAGTGGGTTTATAAGATTAAGCACAATGCAGATGGTTCTATTAGTAGATACAAAGCTAGGCTGGTTGCAAAAGGCTATGCCCACACATATGGCATAGATTATGATGAAACCTTCAGTCCAATTACTAGGATGGCCACTGTCAGATGTGTGATTGCTTTGGCAGTAGCCAAAGGTTGGAGGTTGAAGCAAATGGATGTGAAGAATGCCTTCTTGTATGGTAATTTGCAGGAAGAAGTGTATATGGATCAACCAGCAGGTTATGAAGATTTAGAGCATCCCACATATGTGTGCAGGTTGAAGAAGGCACTCTATGGGCTCAAGCAAGCACCTAGAGCATGGTTTGACAAGATCAGAGAGTATCTTGTCAATATTGGCTTTTATGTTTTTGATGCTGATCACTCACTTTATGTGAGAAAGGGAGATGCAGGTTTGGTCATCATAGTCATCTATGTGGATGACTTGATTATTACAGGTGATAGTGATAGTGGGATTGCTGAAGTCAAGGATTTTTTGAAGAAGAAGTTTGAGATGAAGGATTTAGGTGAGCTAAGGTACTTCCTTGGCATTGAGGTGATCAGATGCGATGATAGTATATGGCTGTCCCAAAGACAGTATGGCTTGGATATGTTGTCCAAGTATGGTATGACAACATGCAAACCACTTTCAGTCCCGTTGGAGCAGAATGTAAAGTTGAGTGCTGATGTTGGGGATGAGATAGAAGACCCTACTATGTTCAGGAGGATAGTGGGGAGTTTGATCTACATGACCATTACAAGGCCAGACTTGAGCTACGTTGTTGGTCTTGTGAGTCAGTTTATGCAAGTACATAGAAAGCCACATTTGGATGCAGTCATACGCATATTGAGATATGTGAAGTCCACATTACATTATGGACTTTTCTATGAGGCAGGTACAGATGTACATGTGTTTAGATACACAGATGTAGATTGGCCTGGTAGTATGTCTGATAGAAGATCTACTAGCAAATACATGTTCTCTCTTGGTAGTGCAGCAGTTGCTTGGAGCAGCAAAAAGCAATCTACAGTTGCTTTGTCGAGTACAGAGGCTGAGTATAGAGGTGCTGCTGTTGCAGCATGTGAGGTAGTATGGCTACAAAAGTTAATGGCTGATTTGGATGTGCAGGTGGAAGGTCTAGTTGTCATTTATTGTGACAACATGAGCAGTATATAGTTGGCTAGGAACCCTGTGTTCCATGCCAGGACAAAACATATTGAGGTACACTACCACTTTGTGAGAGAGAAGGTACTAGCAGGTGAGATTGACTTAGTGTATGTCAGCACACAAGATCAGATAGCTGACATCTGAATGAAGGCATTGGGTATAGAGAAGCTTCAAAAGTTTTGAAGCTTACTTGGAGTTGCAGAGATGCAGTTGAGCTTGAGGGGGAGTGTTGAGATGACAAGCTCAACACATGCAGACATTGATGATGGACCGCCTCGTTAGATGGGTCCACACGTCTACACTTAGCACGTCAATGGTCATTATGACTCTCACATGGCCACTGACTCATTACTTATTATATTCAGGTTGTTAGACCTATTTACAGCTGGCATAGTTATAGCGCTAGTCACCTAGTGTAGTCAGTTATGCATTGTTTGACTTAGTAGGTCACTTTCCTTTATGTTGTATCTTATCTATACTTTGTGTACATTGTAAAGAGTGTGGAAGAAGAAGATGAAACCAGCAAGAAAACATTTTGGCCTCCATCTCTCTTCTTGTCTCTTGAGTGAGCTTCTCCTTGTGCATTCTATGTGTGTTCCGACGCAGCACCTTGAGCAAGTCCCCCCACCGCGCGATTCTTGACAGCTTGGACAATTGATTACACTCAATATGACAATATCTCATGCATCATCTGCTCTGACCTTCAATACTTATGGCAAAAAGGATAAGATTCCTTTCGAATGCATAAATACTTACATCATAGCAATAATAGACATTCCTTATATGCACACAAAATCATTATCTCCACAATTGTGCCTATTTTGTATTCCAACTATCAACCTTATGTTGCTTTTAAGAGAATTTGTTTATTTGTGCAAAGATTTGTTGATAATGGGTTCGAGAAGGCTAGATTATGGAAACTAGTACAATCTTCCTTAAAGTATAACTATCAACCTTATGTTGCTTTTAAGCAAATTTTTTTAGTTGTGTAAAGATCTGTTGACAATGGGTTCCAGAAGGCATGGAAACTAGTACAATCTTTCTTAAAGTCCAACCTCCCACTTCTAAAGATGGATTTTGTAATGAAGGAAAAATTCTTATCAAAGGCTATTTCACAAGTTGATTATTTAATTGAAAAGAAAAACAATTGTTTGGAAAGGAATACTGGTTAAGCGCATTCTCTTAGGAGTATATAAGGGTACCTTGGTGCCATTGTAAATAATTTTTACTCATTTGATAAATAACCAAGAACATTCATGTTAGCACTATTTTAGCATTAGTTGTTTCTTTGTATTTCCTGCATCAACCATGGCTCCGTTGTGTCATGGATTAATGGAGGAATTTCTCCATCGTATGGTCATGTTCATCATTTACTACTTAGTTTCCATGTTTCTTGGCATTAGATGCTAGATTAATTTAGTTGGAATAGTCCTTCTTTTCATTGGTATCAGAACAATAGTTACTCAGGGAGGTCAATCATAATATATGTAGATATCATGTGTGTTCAACATAAGGGATTTTTAAAATACCATTTTTACACATTTTTCGTATGTAGATATCATGTATAAGCTTATAGATTGAATAGAAAAGGGTTATGTTTTATCAAGGGGGAATTCACAGATAATGATATTTTTAAATAGTACTTAAATGCACGTGATATAGAGGCTATACATATAGTGAATTACTTGGTAGTAGTTAGATTCAACTAGTAGGTCAATTTCAAGCTTTAGATATGGTATCTGCAATTGGAACAACTAACTATGTTTACAAATCTTGGTGACTGTGTCAACTCTAACTTTTATAGTTAATCATGGCTACAATTAAAGACATTATAGAGGATCTTAGCAAAAGAATGCGGTCTTATTTTTCTATTTTAGCAGGTCATCATTAAATTGAAGCTATTTTGGAGCCTTCCTTGACAAAAGAGAGAGGACTTGGAGTTGGAGACAACTAAGAGTACCTTTAATTTTAAGTACCAAGGTTTCTCAATTTACCTTTTTCAAACTGTTAAAGCTTCCGTGGAGTTTCTTGCCCTAATCTTCTATCCTTGATCTGATCTCTCTCCAAAATCAACAAAGCCTCATTCCTTTCATCTCGAGGAGTTGGAGCACCACATTGCTTGCATTTGGTCTAGAAAATGCATGGCATTCCAACACTAAATAGACAGGAATCGTCTTGCATTTAAAAATTCAAGCTATGGCTCTTTTCCAAGTTATTTCTAGGACATCAACAAGCTATTCTCAAATTGAATCCATTTCTAGCATATAAGGCTTGAATTCTTTGATATTGAAGCTTTTTTGTCCCTCTCTCAAAGCCACACATCTCTCTTGCATCATTGAAGCATTATTCTTCTTCTCCATTGTTGCTATAAACAAGGAAGCATGAGTTTTGCTTTAAATATTGGTCAAATCTTGACTATTTCAAGGGGCTTTTGAGTCAAATCACTCCAAGGGATCATTATCTTCATTGAGCATTCATGGATATATCCTAATAAAATGACAAAAGAGAGGTGAATATCCCTCACATCAATGATCCTAAAGGGGTGCACAAATAGGCTTATGGAGGAAATTCGCACCACCCCCAAGTCTCAGAGTCCATGTAGGTGCATGTCTTGTCATTTTATCCCTCACTCAGGTATAGCATTGTGGAGGAGTGAAGACCATACGATTGAAGTGAATTGGGTCCTATTTTGCATCCCTATGATGATCTCACCTTGCCCTTAGTATTACCATAGGTCTTATCAATTTGATTCAACCTAATAGGAACAAAAAAAGGGATTTTAGATAGTTTATATGGGTATTATCGATTGGCACAAATACTTGCAAGTGATTCTTTCCCTTTACATGTGGATCTCAACCTAAAAGGAATACACCATGGTATTTTAGATAGTTTACAAGGGCATTTCAAATTAGTACAAGTCCTTGTAGGTACTTTTATTACTTTTGGGAACTTACTGTAAGCAATATAGGTTACCTACAGGTGCATTACAGTGTTCCACATGGTTTGACAAAAGAAAAAACACTTATAAGTGGAATTACGGGTGTGAAAAGGGTATAAAGAAGTGCCTAAATAATTCTACAGAGGTACTCAAACTAGTTCTAGGATAGAAAAAAACAATTCTAATGGAAAACAATGTCCATATGTGGATAGAGGATCTTGTTACCCAGATCTCATGACAGAAATCACTCAGTTTGGACATTGCAATCAAAAGTTATTACAAATTTTTTGTTCACTAGTCATTAAAATAGCACATGTACCTTGGCCAAAAATAAAAAGAAAGAACCTATTTTGGAGACAATACAAGAAGAGTTGAGGATTTATAAGCATGACCTTGACCCTATGCATGAGGTACTCAATCAAGATCTTGAAGAAGGAGAAATGAGTGCTACAAATGATCAAGGATTGTAGGAGGTTAACGATCAAAGGCACAAGATGTGAATCAATTTGCTAAAGGGATGAATGCTAATCATGCTTCATTCAACTCTAATAGTTATCAACAAATGTCTAATGACATAATGGCCTAAAGGATAGCATTCATTAATTGACCATAAGTTTTGATATCAAGATTGAGAAATTTCCTGAATTTCAATCTCAATTAAGCATGGGTCTTAATTCCATATTTGACAAGGTTCGGACTTTATAAAGTGAAAGGTTGGTTCGTACAGCAAATCCCATTGTACAAATTCACATATTCAAGAAACTCTAACCCCTAGGATTAATTTTTAGCAAATGGGAGTAAACTCTAAGGTTGGGGATCCTTCCAAAGCTAATGAATTTAGATGCCTTGGAAAGTTTTCAATGGACTATCGAGACCTAAAATAGACCCAATAGCGGCTCTCACACACAAACTCACTGAAGGACCTCACAAGTCCCAACCCCCATGGCTCTACAGTCATGAGCGACTGGCAATAGACTAAGAACTTTCTCTCTAAACCTTGATACATTGCATTGTAATCCGATCTTCTAACTACATGCACTGAACTCCGCCAAGAGTTCCCAAACTGAAGGTGTATAGTATACCACACAAATGTAACATAAAGGCGCTTACTCAGCTAATTGTCATGGCCTATAAATATGAGAAACCTACTCAGTTAGGGATTTGATCCCTCAATCCTCATCTTTTAGCACAAATGTAACACTTACTCTCCACTCATCCTTACTAAAAACCCCTTTGAATCTTGAGACTAATTGGCTTGGATCTCCTCACCCACTCCGTCAATACTAGAACGAATTGCTATGCAATAGTATATGCATAAAAAGGCTTCAATTCATAGTGCTCATGAGAGTGTACTAGCATTTTTAATGTGAGAAAAAAAGAATTGGGTGTAGTAAACAAGCTTTTATATCATTTCATGACTTTCAACTATGTGTTGCATCAATGTTGTAAACATCCCAAAAGCACCTTGTGTTTCTCACGTGTGCTACTTTTGGAGCATATTTCATACATAATCACCTTAGATAAATGTTTTTGGTCCACTAAGGCTGCGTGATTCTTGCTTTTCTTTTTGCACATAACTATCTTGATCATCATCATCATCTAATGTATCACCACTAGATCCATACCAATTGCTCATCTAATAAAAAATAAACATTCTTTCTCACTTTGAATTCACTTTTAACAAGATTATAATAACAATTTCCTTTCTATTCTAAAGATTATCCAATGAGAATACATTTTTCAACCTTTGGATCAAGCTTTGTAGCTCATTTGGCACATGAACATATGAAATACAACCAAACACTTTCAAGTGTGGCACATCAAGTTTCTTGCTTGTAAAGCATTCTTCAAGGGTCATTCCATGAGCCACATGTGTGGGAGTTCTATTCATAATATAGATAGTAGTATAGATAGCTTTAGACCAAAAATGTGCTAATTCGTTTCAATCATCAATGGATGTGCAACTGTTGCAATATGCCTATTTTTCCTTTCTACAATCCCATCTTCTATGGGGCATATCTACAAGTAAACTGTCTCTTTATTCCATGAGACCTCAAAAAGGCATTGCACTCATTAGAGAAATACTCTTCCCTTCCATTTGATCTCAAGCACTTAACTTTCAAGTCTATTACTATTTCAATAGCAACCTTGAAAGTTTTGAAGTACTCAAACACATTGCTCTTTTCCTTCATGAAATAGGCCCACAACTTTCTTGAACAATCATCAATAAACATGACAAAATAGTTATTGCCACTAAGAGATACATTTTTTGTAGGTACCCAAAGATCTATATACACAACATCAAGTATATTTATGTGTAGGTCCCCCAAACATCTATGTGCACAACATTAAGTATATTCCTACTTACATCTCTATCATGAAAAAAAGGTTGTCTTGTCTACTTACCAAACTAACATGCTTCACACAATTTATGAGATTCTACAACTCTAAAAGTAGACGACCCTATAACCAACCCTTTGGATTGTATTAATTTCAATCTTTGTACATTTGCAATCCCAATACGTTTGTGCCATATTGCAATGTCTATAACAGCATTCATAGTAGGAATTCCAGCATCTAAAGTGAACATGCACCCAACTCTATTGCCTTTTGTGACCAACCTAAACTTATAATTAAATTCTTTCACAAAACAATATTTTGCATTAAATAAAACCTACAGCCCTTGCTCTACTACCATTTGGCCAAGAGACACTAAATTCTCTATGATGGATGGCACATGTAATATATCTAACATACTCCTTGTCTACTGATCAACATGCAAGGATAAGAAAACTTTTTCAATGTGTAAAATTGGATGCACCTGATTTGCACATAACCTATATTTTTCAATGATTTGCACATAACCTAGATTTTGTAAATCATGTATTTCTCCAAACCATTCAGCATGATTAGTCATATTATTAGATGCACCTGAATCAACATACCATATTTCATCATGCATTCCCTTTCTTGTCACAATATGTATCATATGCTACGTCATAACAAATAGATGCTCATTTTTTTCTTCATTCTAAAGTGAAGATGATGCATAGATTCCTTGCTATAATTTACCACCGCAAATATCATCCTTAGCATAACACTATGCTGCAATATAATCTATTTTTCCATAATAATGACAAACAATACCAAAATTGCTAGAACCTCTGTTCTACCATCCACCTCTTCCTCTAGAGCTCTCCGTGCCTCTAAAGTTTCCCTGGCCTCCTGAAACTTAGATTTCATCAAAATACTAATTAAACATGTTTTGTTAGTTATCACCAACACATCCCATACCATGGCATCTTGAAGAGAATCTACCAAGTCCTCTTCTGAACTTGAGTAAAATGCTTGGACATGTTCACCACTTCTTTCAAATGATCCACTCTACATATTGATCCCTTTAGTAATTATGAGAGAGACCAACTCATCAAAAACCAGAAACGGCTTCCATACATACATAGAAGTAACAAATGATTTCTAGGCCTTCTCATTATTAAGGTCACCCAAAGTAGATGAAACCAAATTATCATCATCATGCATTGTATCAATAGTTGCTAAGGCATCTACAATGCATCTGACTTTTAAAACATACTCATTTATAGGCATCTTCCCTTTCTTTAAATTATTCAACTCTTGCTTGAGTTGGATCTTCCATGCCTTTGTATTTATTGAAAACATGTTCTAAAAAATTGTCCAATTTACATGTGAAGTTTCTGCATTTTTTATATATTCTAACATAGTATTGTCAATTACTGCAAATAGCTAATGCATCACATTTTTGTCTTTTGCATTCCATTATTTCCATATCCTTTAATTCTTCTATAGTTGTAGGATTATTTAGCTCTAGCTCCTTTTATTCACTTGAAACAAACTCATAGAGTTCTTTTTCAATAAGGAAGTTTATCATACACAACTTCCACAACAGATAATCATTATTGTCTAGCTTGTCAATGATGGGGTTTCTATTTTTCTCTTTTGTTATTATAAAAGTGATACAAAATAGCAAGCAACTCTTCTGATTGACTTTTTTGCATGAAAAAGAAAAGGGAACAAAGCTTCTCTATTGTTTTATCGATCGACCACAACTGGTGAAGGCAGGTTAAACGAGGGCAAGATGGGTGGAATGATATTCTTGTTGGGTATTGTCCGAAATGACAACCAAGTTTGCATCCTTATGTAACTTACAGCTTAGTGTGTAACCGGCCTTAGTTGAGTGTACATGGTGTGAATAGTCGAGATTGTGCAAAGTGGGCCTTAGCTGTGGCCTTGGTGGTTGAGGAAAGTGGAGGTTTCATGATAAGTGCACACCAACACATCAAGCAGCCTTTTTCAGAGTGTTGAGAAACATGGATCTTGAACACAGTTTAGCTGTGAAAACTTGAACTCATAAGCAAGAGACATGAAGATTGGTGACTAGACATAGACTTTCACTCAAGTGAATTAGGTTCCAAGATAGATTAGCTTGGACGCATAAACACAATCTTGAGTGGATAGAGTTATAGACTCTAAGTACAAAGTACAATAGCATTTCATTGAAAAGTGAACCAAGGACATGCCTTTTAGCTTTTCAACTTTTCCACTCTCCTTATTGTGCTTATGGGATTCTGAACATCTCTTCCTAGAGCATACATTATTTATCTATCTTCTAGCCTCTTCAGGGCATACATCATTTGCTATTCTCAACACCCCCCCTTGAATGATGGGTCTCTACCCTTGTTGGCTTTTGTCCCCCCCCTACATGTAAACATGGACCAGGAGACTAGCTCTTTGGTAGCCTAGTCAAGTTAAGGCTTGAAACTTTACATCTTGTTAGGGTTTTTACATCCACTATGGGAAAATCATATGAAAGATATAATGAAAATTTATTTTAGAACAATCTGTCAAAGTTGTTGATGGTAGTAGACGCATCTTCTTCTTCTTCTTCATTCATGAATTGGTTCTGGTGGTGATCATTCTGCATCTGCTATGCTCTTTTCTTGTGGAAACATTCACTGCTATATGACCAGTCTTACCACAATAATGACATATCATCCAATTTTTGTTGTCGATTTTGAATCCTCAGCCTCTTCCTTTGGGTCCAGTAGCTCCTTTCATCAAGAAGAGAGTGCTCAATGTCTTTAAGTGAGAGATTGGGAACATTACTTAGTGTTGAAATAAAGTTCTCATATGGTTCATGATTAACACTGGCAAGTAGCACTGCTAATGCCTCATCCTCATCAATGTTCTTTTTAAGAGTTGCTATCTAAGTTTTAAGGCTCTTGAACTTATTGATGTGTATAGTCATAGATGAATTGTATTTTACATCCAACTTGTAAAACTGCATAAGTAATTTTACCTTCGAGTTATTTGCTTGTGTGGTACCAAAGATCTTGATAAGTTCTTCCCATGCCTTCTTTGCATCCCTGATGCCAGAGTTGTGGTGTAATACATCATCTGATAGACCCCATGCAATCATGCCTAGAGCTTTGTTGTTCATCTTCTTCCATGCCTTTGTTTTAGGCTAGTCTTCTGCAACATCTTTATCTTTAGCATCTTCTTTCTTGTCATCTACATCATCTTCTTCAAAGAGACCCCAGAGGTCTTTCCTCATGAGATGGTACATGGTTTTCTCCTTCCATGCATGAAAACCTTCACCATTAAAATTTTCTATCTACTCCATTTCAGTCATCTTAGTAGGAGGTCTTACCGCAAGAATTCTCGAGTAGTGTCTATCCTTTTACAAGAAGATTGAGATTTACAAGGGATTTGATCAATGTGACTTTTAAATAATTACACAAACTAAGAATAATCTTTGAAGCACGAATCAAATGGTGAGTTACTCTTGAGTAAGCTGAAGACTCAAGTGCCAAGAAGTACTATTTGAGTATCAATAGATACTATGTCTTGAATGTTGATGCTTAGGCTTCTCAAACCTTCCTCTTGCTAAAGTCTTTGCTGGAGACTGAGTTCAGACTTAGCTCAAGGTGGTAGACACTGGAGTGAGAAAATGAAGAAAACATAGAGCTTTGGTGCTTGTGGCTATGGCTTCTTGCTTCTAGGGTTTGACACACGACTGAATATTCAATTGCAGTAGCTCAATGCATGGACCATTCAATGAGATATTTGATGAGAAGATGGCCCATATAGTGAGCTTGAAATGCCCTATGCTCACAGGAAAATGGCAGACTCCCTATTCTCACAAGAAAATGGCAGACTGTGTGGGTGATGACAACAGTACGACAGAGAGTGGGCACAAACAGGATAGAGAGGTCAAATTCTTGTAATGCTAGGCTGCAAGGTGGACAATGTCACACTTTGATGTGATAGGAAGATGCGCTGGGAGCAGAGAAAGAGTTTCCCAGAAGAAACCTCGAGATAAACTTGCTTGTATGATGAGATCTAAGTGCTCAACTGAAGGTAAGTGAAATTTGGCTATGGTGGCCAAGAAGAGATGTGTTAGAATGAAGTAGGAGATGAACTCAAACACTTGTCGTGAGCTGGAGCTAAGCTATGAGAAGTTGGAGGAGCAGGGAGAAGAGCTAAACTGAGCTCACCATGGCTCTAATATCATATTGAGAAACATGGATCTTGAACACAGTTTAGTTATGGAGGCTTGAACTTATAAGCAAGAGACATGAAGACTGATGACTAGACACAGACTTTCACTCAAGTAAATTAGGTTCCAAGATAGATTAGCTTGGACTCATAAACACAATCTTGAGTGGATAGAGTTACAGACTCTAAGTACAAAGTACAATAGCATTTCATTGAAAAGTGAACCAAGTAAACGCCTTTATAGCTTTCCAGTTTCTCCACTCTCCTCACTGTGCTTATGGGATTCTAAACATCCCTTCCTAGAGCATACATTATTTATCTATCTTCTAGCCTCTTCACGGCTTACATCATTTTCTATTCTCAACATAGAGTACATGTAATCTACAGTGTGTATACCTACTTTCGGTCAACATAATTGAAATCATAGTATACCCCAAAATTGTTGTCTACAAGCTTGTGGGTCTAAAATAGGCCCTGAAATGGCCTCAGATGGCCAAAAAAGCAACATCTAATTTTCCAAATGGCATAACTATAGAGTAGCAGTACTTTGGTTGCACGCCAAATCTCACAACTATTTATTGCATTGATATTGTACACATCTCAAAAGCACCGAGTGTTCCTCACTCGTGCTAGTTTTGGGTACATATTTCACACATAATCACACTAGATATGATATGCAAATAAGAAAATAATATTCTCAGTATTTCTCATCATAATTCAATACATTTTTTAATTTAAATCACTACCATGACACTGGGATCAACTCATGCTACTAGTACGCATATTTCACGCTTAAAACTATTAATTATCTAAAAATATAAAAATAAAAGTATAATATTTTTTGCATTTCTAGTTTACTAGACCATCATTGGTGTTTTCCTATTTGTTAGTTTTTTAATTTTTTGCTAGTTCTTTTCTATTTTTCTTAAGTTTTGACCATTTTACTCATAGAAAATTAGAAAAACTCAAAACAACCAATATTAAGTGCTGATAATTATCTTCATAACTTTCTTTATGTGCCTTTAGAATAGTTTTTCAATTGGATTTTAGTTGCTATAAAAACTAGGGCACTTACCCATTGACCGTACATGTCGTGCATACTTTTAAATCCTGCAAACAGTGATGTTGAATGCTACTACTGTGGTAAAATGGGTCATATGGCTAAAGACTGCTATAAAAAGCAAAATGACATTATGAATGGAAAACTGCAACAAGGGAATTATGCATCTTCGAGTAGACAGGGTGATGACAGAAATGAGCATTTGTTTATGGTGCAGCACATGAACAATTCTGTGACAAGTGCAGAAGAAAGCAATGATGTATGGTATGTTGACTCAGGTGCATCAAACCACATGACAGGTCATGTAGAATGGATGGAGGATGCAAGGAAAATGGAAAAACCAGGATTTGTGGAGACTGCTGATGATACTGCACATCCTATTGTGCAGATTGGAAAAATTCCTTTGTCTATGTAGGATGGGAAAAAGAAATACCTATCCGATGTATTTCATGTCCCGAATATCACCAAGAATCTGGTTTCTGTTGGTCAAATGGTTGAACAGGGCTTGCAGGTCAGATTTAATCCTGATGGATGCTTTGTTGAGGATATGAAAAATAAAGGTCGCTTGATAGCAAAAGGAAAGAAGAAGGGCAGAATGTTTACGTTGGATGCAGACATGTCTGAATTGAGTGCAGCAATGTTTGCACATGGGACCGGTGTAGTTGCAGATATTGATATCTGGCATAAACGCATTGGTCATGTTAATGTACAACGACTTAAATCAATGCAGGCCCAAAATATTGTTGCAGGTTTGCCTAAATTCAAGGTTGCAGAAATACATAAGGTATGTGAAGCCTGTCAGTTTGGAAAACAGGAAAGGAAACCATTTCCTAGACATGTTCAAGAGAGTGAGAAGCCATTGGAATTAATCCACTCTGATGTGTGGACTACAAAAGCTGCATCTCTTGGAGGCTGTCATTATTTTGTCACTTTTATTGATGACTATAGCAGAAAAGTTTGGGTGTATTTTATGAAAAAGAAAAGTGAAGTTTTTGGGCATTTCAAAACCTTTAAAGCTATGGTTGAAAAAGAAATAGGCATGCAAATAAAATGCCTAAGGTCAGATGGAGGGGGAGAGTACCTCTCAAATGAGTTTGCAAGGTTCCTGCAGGAGCATGGCATAAAGCAGCAATATTCATGCAGTCATACCCCACAACAAAATGGAATTGCAGAAAGGAAAAACATGCATATTGGAGAGGTATCTCGTGCCATGCTCAATGAAAAAGACTTGCCAGATTTTTATTGGGCTGAAGCAGTTGCTACATCAGTCTACATAATGAACAGGACTCCCACTGCAGCAATACATGGAATGACTCCAGAGGAGAGGTATACTAGTAGGAAACCAGATATTTCTCATTTGAAATTTTTTGGTTGCATTGCCTATGTACATGTGCCAAATGAGTTGAGATCCAAGTTGGATCCAAAAGCTGAGAAGTGCATCTTTATTGGTTACTCTCTGCAACAAAAAGGGTATAGATGCTATAACCCTTCTACTCGTAAGTTTACAGTGAGCAGAGATGTTGTTTTTGATGAGATGAGTAGCTGGTATAAACCAGTAAATGTGATTGATGTTGTAGATGCACAAAATGGTAATGCTGTACAGAATTCACAGCAGCAGTCACAAAATATTAGTGGACCTGGAGCGTCCTCTAGCAGTGGTTCACATTCTTCGCCATGGACAGGCAGATTGAGATCAGGAGAATCTTCTCAAAGTAATGCAGATAGTGGTATGCAGGTATCACAAAAAGGAAAAGAGAAGGTTGATCAGCCCATGTTTGATGTGAATGCAGGTCACTCTTATGTGGATGGTGAATCCAGTGGCTCAGAACAAAGCATTGATGATGAGTTGGGTATTCCTTCTATTGTTACACCTGGAATAAGGAAGACCAGGGATGTTTTGAGAGCACCTGGGAGTGAACCTATTTTGCGCAAGTCGACGAGAGCTAGGTATCCTGTGGATAGGCTGAAATATGATGGATTTACAGCCATTCACTATGCATATATGGTTAAAGTGATACAGGAACCAAAACCCACTTCTTTTGAGGAAGCCATGGGAAAAGAAAAATGGGAGAAAGCCATGGATGAAGAAATGGATGCCTTGGAAGCAAATGCTACATGGGAATTGGTACCTTTGCCTAAAGGTAAAAATGCAATTGGCTGTAAGTGGGTTTATAAGGTGAAGCACAATGCAGATGGTTCTGTGAACAGATACAAGGCAAGATTAGTAGTCAAGGGGTATGCACAAACATATGGCATTGACTATGAAGAAACATTCAGTCCGGTTGCAAGGATGGCAATCGTAAGAGCAGTCATTGCTATGGCTGCATCAAAGGGATGGTCTTTACATCAGATGGATGTAAAGAATGCCTTCTTGCATGGTGATTTGCAAGAAGAGGTCTATATGGAGCAGCCACCAGGTTATGTGCATGTTGTTCATCCTGAGTTTGTTTGCAGGTTGAAGAAAGCCTTGTATGGCTTGAAGCAAGCACCTAGAGCATGGTCTGACAAGATAGGACAGTATCTTGTCACTATTGGCTTTCAGATTTCCAAGGCAGATTTCTCACTTTATGTGAGAAAAACAGAGAAAGGTATTATGCTACTTGTCATTTATGTTGATGATTTGATTATGACAGGTGACAGTGATGAAGATATCCTTCATGTGAAAATGCTATTGAAGCAGAAGTTTGAGATGAAGGATTTGGGAGAGCTGCGTTATTTCTTGGGCATTGAGGTGATTAGATCACCAAGTGGGATACAGCTCTTGCAGAGGCAGTATGGATTGGACATGCTGTCCAAATATGGGATGACAGGCTGTAAGCCTATTTCAGTTCCTTTGGAGTAGAATGTGAAGCTGAGCACAGATGCAGGTGAGCTTCTGGAAGACCCTACTATGTACAGACGCATAGTAGGAAGTTTGATTTATATGACTATTACCAGGCCAGATTTGAGCTATGCTGTTGGATTGGTAAGTCAGTTTATGCAGGCTCCAAGGAAACCGCATTTGGATGCGGCTAGACGCATACTCAGGTATGTGAAGTCCACATTGCAGTATGGACTATTTTATGAGACTGGGGTTCAGATACAGTTGCATGGATACATTGATGCTGATTGGACTGGTAGCATTTCTGATAGACGATCTACCAGTGGATATGTGTTCTCTTTTGGGAGTGCTGTAGTCACTTGGAGCAGCAAGAAACAGCCTACAGTTGCCTTGTCGAGTCCAGAGGCTGAGTACAGGGGTGCAGCAATGGCTGCATGTGAGGTAGCTTGGTTGCATAAGCTACTTTATGATATGCATCAGTTTACAGATGGGCCAGTTGTCATTTATTGTGACAACATGAGTAGTATACACTTCGCAAATAACCCAATCTATCATGCTAGAACAAAGCACATTGAGGTGCATTATCACTATGTGCGAGAGAGGGTTTTACTAGGTCTTATTGATCTAGTTTATGTCAGCACAGAGGATTAGGTAGCTGACATATTCACGAAGGCATTGGGCGCAGAGAAGCTGCACAAGTTCAGAGACCTGCTTGGTGTGCAGGAATTGGGATTGAGCTCGAGGGGGAGTGTTGAGATATCGAGCTCCACTCGTGATACGCTAGGGTGACCGTTGTGTATTTATGTCACCGACTTGTCAGTTGCAGATGCGGTTGGTACACCGCCCATGAATAATAGCTACATGATAGCTATCCTTATCTACTCTAGTTCGTGGCTCAGTTAGTATGCCACCTTAGTTAGTTGAGTTTGGTTTGAGACCCATATATAGGGTTCTTCTATTTCTTTGTATTAGAGTTCTTTTGGCTTACACAACTAAGAAGAGGAAAACTGTTTTCAGCCTCCACCCTTGTGTGTATTCCCCCATTGTGCAAGCAAGAAAGCTACAAGTGAGACTCCTTCCTTCTCTCCCACAATCTTGACACTCACACTGGCCTATGATCGTCTCAGGGATGCATTGGATAAGACATTCTTTATTTATAGGTGGTAGCTCATCAATTGTATCTACAAGAGTACCATAGAAGGGCTTGAGTTGACTAACATGGAATACATTATGAATCTTAGTAGAAGAGGGTAGTTTCAATCTATATGTCAAGTCTCTAATGTGCTTCAAGATCGTGTAGGGTCCATAAGACTTGTGAGCAAGCTTGTTACTCGATCCATCCTTTACCCTGTGTTCACATTAAAATCCAAACAACTTCCAACTTTGAGGATTATAAGCAACACATGTGCTTTTGTCGGGTGAGGCAAAGCATCCATTGTTGTTCCCTCTCCTTGCAATTTTATTAGCATTTTCCTTTAGGGCATATGCTAGTAAAATGGTGTGTGGCAAGGTGGTGCATGGCTCCAATAAATTAGCCACACTTTTCTCAAGTTACGTGGCTCACTATCTTGAGTAAAGTGGCCCACTTTATGAGTTAACAATTGTGGATCTTGGAAAAAAAGAAGTCCTTAAAATTAGGCATTGGCTACATCAAGGCAGATTAGAATTTTGGAGGAGGGCAATCAAGAGGTTTCTCAACTCACTCAACCTTGTAAACTATCATGGATAGTGGTCAAAATAGAAGTGGTACAATGGTGTAGCAGTAAATTGAATCTTAGTATGGATAACACCCCCCCTCTCTGCATAGAAGGCAAGAAGATCAACCAATCATTGTCTTCCACTCATGTTAGGAAGCTATTGTTAAGATGCATACCTGACTTTAGCCACATTTGCAGAATCTGGGGCATTGAATTGTTAGATGTTGAGATTGAGGGAGTACTTGTTCATCTTTGGAACATTAGGGCCCCTCTCAAAGATAGAGTATTTGGTTGGAAACTCATTTTAGGTGTTTTTTTATACATTAAAAATTAAAGAATAGAGGTATTTTAGATGGCCTATGTGTCTGTGGAGGAGAGGAAACGCCTTCACACTTGTTCTGGGATGGTCTCCATGCCCCCCAGATTTGGAGGGAGGTTCTTCCCAAATTGTATCAACAGGGATTAACTGTTTACAACCCAAAATTTTATATCACAGCCCACAAACTTTTGTTGTTAACATAACTAGGTGATTTGCACAATGTGAGATACGGTAGGCACACATTAAACTCCTCTTAAGAGAGGGAGATGGGCAAGTTGTCTAGGTTGCAATATGGCCAAACCAAACACACGGTGGTATCTTAGGGGACTTTGTAAAGAGAATAACTTTAGCAAAAATGAGCTAAGTTAGCTAGCCAAACAGCTTCCGATTTTGTAACCTAGAGATTTTTTTTTGACACTATTAATAATAATACAATACTTAGTCACCTCCAAAAAAGGAGTCATTGATTTTAGGTTCATCAATCATATCATCATTCTTACCAGTAGAATCATCACAAGTCTCAATAAGAGAGATGGTCTTGCAATTGGTTACTTGCCTTTGCATTCAATCAAATATCAAGAAAGTGAAGATGGAGTCATTATGGATGCAATACTTCAAAGATCTCTCATTGTAGCAGGACAATTACAATCGTAAGTTAGTTTTCCCCGATATATCTCATCATGACGTATTCAACCTTTGCAAAACATAAAATCTTATGAGCTATCATAAAGACATGGCTTTTTCTCTCAACCCATTGCAACCACATGCCAACGCAAAGGTCTCTAGATTTCAAGCACAAAGTGACAATAGAGGCCTTGTGATTGGATTGCCAGTACAATCCAACCTAGTTTTTTTAGGAAATTAGGAAAATGAATCAATGTCGATACTTGAATTGAACAAAGTGGAGCCTCAAGAGGATAAAGGAGCTATCTTTTGAGAGGAGACTGCTCATGTTATGGGACTTTTGAAGGCTTGTGAAAAGAAAACCAAATTATTCAAGGGCACAAGGCTACATGAGGACATTTGCAAATGGCACTTACTTGAAAGAAGCCCCTATGCTACAAGCACTTTAATAAATATGTATGCTAAATGTGGTGCTCTTGCAAAAGCACAAAAAGTACTTGACGAAGGTATTGTTCATGGATAGATTCTCATGGCATGCACTGATTGCAGGATATGCACAAAATGGCCACGATGATGAATCTCTAAAATTATTTGATAAGATGGAGCATGAAGGTCACTTTCAACATTCAGTCACCTTTACATGTGCATTGAAATCCTATACTTGTGTAGAAGTACTCGATAAGGGTGAATGAATTTGTGATGAGATTGTGAGATCAATGTTGTTGGAGAAATATGTTGTGCTCATCGGTAATGCTTTGGTGAACATGTGTGCCGCTTGTGGTGCATTGGGAAAAACACAAGGAGTGTTGCTTGACCAAAATATTCCCTTAAAAAATGGGGACATTTTAAAACTTTTGCAAATGAACTCCAAAGCTGTTGGACATTTCATTTTTAAAACGTACTCTCTAAGAGCTTTATATTGATATATGGGTTGTTAGTGCTTGGAAGTGGAACAATGAATTTATAAAAAAGATTCTTTTTTGCTTAAGAAATATCATTATTGCATTTTCACAAACGGCACACATTGATAAAAATGTTATTCAAAAAATTTCAAAGATATACTTTTTAGGGGGAGGGGGGTGCGGGATAGAGGGGGGTGTGGGATGGGGAAGGGGATGGATGGGGGGAAAGGAGGGGGAGAGGAGTCAATATTTAGACTTGCTCTCTCTCTCTCTCTCTCTCTCTCTCTCTCTCTCTCTCTCTCTCTCTCTCTCTCTCTCTCTCTCTCTCTCTCTCTCTCTCTCTCTCTCTCTCTCCCCCCTCTTTTAGTTATAACATGACATTCCTAAGTAGTTTCTATGCCTCATGGTTAGGTAGTTGATGTGCTCTGAACATGTTATGACAAGTGAGATACCCAGGGAGATCACTGCCAGAGGTAGCAGGGATGGGTACTGAAGGAAGTACGGAAGGAGCTTTATCCGCTATCCGCTTCAAGCGTTTGCGCTGGATGACTAGGGGAGGCGGAGAATCATCATCCTCTATGTCAATGGGTTCTGACTCATCGGAAGGTGGAGGAGGAGGTACTGGATCAGATGGAGGAGGTGGAGGCACAGTCTTCTGTAAACCTGAATAGGTCAAGAAGGCAGACAAATATGATCCATATGTGACATTGGTAACATTACCCCGAGTGACTTTGACGAAATGTTGATCCATTTTAGTGAGGAGGTAAGTGCTCCAATCAATAGCAACTCCTTTCAACACCATCCTGGAAGCTGTAAAAAGCTCTTTGGACAAGTACTGGGATGGCGTTTTGGCAGGCATAAATCTGTCCTGGAGAAACTGACAGATCATCTTCCATACGGGATTAGTGATCATAGAAAAGGAAACTCCTGAAGAGTTGATCACCTTCTTAACATCCAGCATTTCCCTTGTCTGCTTTTGCAACAGCTTCAGAATCTCTTCATTAGAGAAAAGCTGACGAGTGGTAACGAAAGGTTCACCTTTGGAGGGAAGAGACAAAGCCTTCCCTAAGCCTCGAGGCGTCAAAGTCATAGAAATTCCTTGGACTACGCCTGTCTTCTTGCTGTAAGAGGCCAGGAACTCATCACATAACGACAGATCCTCGAGAAGCAATGGAAAAGGAGTGGCCACAAAAGCAGCAAGTCCCGCCTTCGTGAGGGGCTCAAAAGTAAGTAGGGAAGAGTAATCCCTACTAACTAGTGAGACGTACTGGATAGGAGGAGGAGCATGAGAAGGCGCCATTCAGATGGTTACACACACACCACAAACACAGACAATCAAGGAGAATGCCTGCAAAACAACAGACAAAAAACCAAGGATAAGAGAATAACCAAACAAGAAAACGTGACTCGACCAACTAGCCCCAAGCAAACCACATTCTAGAAAAAATTCGACATGACCTTGAGACATATGCGACCGAAAGCTTCATGCGATGCAGCAAACAAACACCCTGAACCCCGTATCAGGCAAGAAAAGAAAAAAAATTGCATACCGTACCCGTAACCGTAACAAAGACAGTAAACCAAAACAATACCATATCCGACACATATCAAGACTACATCGGTGATAGAACGCTAAGGACTGCGCATACCTATCCCACGAAACGGTTCATTAAAAAGGGGAATTAAGTGCAGTGAGGGGGAATTAATTTAATGAAGGATTGATTTTAATAAATTATTAGAAATGGGTGAATTTTTATTAGGTCATAAACCTTAGCAAGAAAACGGCGGTTCCTTCTTATAAATTAAATTACCAATTATTAGGTGAAGCCGGTGCTTTTATTCGAATCCCAGACTTCGATACCCGACTGGGTCTCTAAATGCAAGTTCATTGATTACAATTTAAGGTGATGTGGAGCGCTTTTTTGCCAGCGCGTGCTCATGTGACGGCTGGTTTATTTTAATTAAAAATTAAAGTGCCTCTTTAGCGCACGTAGCGCGTGTGAAGTGAACGGCGGGTTTATTTTAAAAAGTATATGTGTGTGGAGCGCGAATGCGCGTGGAACTGTGGGTGAATAAAGAGTTCATTTTAACAATGAATTGGTGATTAAGGGGAAAATGAAAATAAATAAAACACATAAAATAAATACCTGGAAGGGGTGTGTACGTAATGCAAAAATGCGCACGGAAGAGTCTCCCAAAAGAAGTGAATCCAATAAAGGAAAAGTAAAGATCACTGATGAAACAACAACGACAATACCTTAGCAAATGTATGGATTTGGTTTGTATTGGTTTTTTATTTTTATTTTTATTTTTATTTTTTAAGTTTATTATTATTATTATTGTTTTGTGTTAAGTTGTGATTATTTATGGTTGAATAAATGGAAAATGAGCAAGGGAGGTGAGGGGAATTTGTTAGCATTTTTTAGAATTTTTTAGAATTTTGTACTATGTTTAAATGAATTTTCTACATTTATTGGCAATTTGGGGGATTAATTAGGAAATGTTGAATTTGCAGAAATTTTAGGGTAGGTAATTTCCAGCGGACAAACTCCCAAAAATTGGCAAAAAGCAAAGGGAAATTTTAGAAATTTTTTTGAATTATTTTGATGGAAAAATTAATTTAAAAATTAATTAAATCACATAACTCACGTTAATAAGATAAGTCAAGTAGAAATAAGTCAGGTAAGTCAGGTTAGTCTGGGTAAGTCATGTAAGTCACAGGAAGTCAAGTCAGGTTAGGTTAGTCAGGTGAGGTGAAGTCAGTTAAGTCCAGTTAGTAGAAACTAACCTAAAGGGGGTCAAGTAACCTAAAGGTGGGTTAGGGTTAAAGTTAGGGTTAGTGGGATGGTAACTAGGGTTAGTGGGATCCTGGTTAGGGTTAGGTTTAGTTAGGGTTAGGGTTAGGTAACTAGGTTAGTTACAACTAACGAGGGTTAGTATTAACCAACTAACTAGGGTTAGTATTAACCACAGTTAGGTGAGTGCAAACCTGGTTAGGTTAGTGGTGGAGGAGGTGGAGGTGGAGGAGGAGAGGAGGAGAAGAACGTGGAGGACGGCGGCACGGCCAGGGAGCAGCGCCGCCGGCGGGCGTGTCGGCGGCAGGCTGGCGGGAGAGAGGCGGAGAAGAAGGCAGCCGACGGCAGACCTGACGGGCGAGAGGCGGCGGTGGTCGAGGAGGCGGCTCCCGGCGGGCTCTAACGTCGTGGCCGCGGCAACTGGAGGCAGGGTGGGCGATCCAGGCAGCGGCCGTGCAGCGAGGCGGGGCTCCACAGAGGTGGCGCAGGGCGCAGGGCCACAGGCGGTGGCACAGGGGCGGGCGCGGGAGGGCCACAGCAGGGCCAGAGGCGGCGTAGTCGGCAGCGGGCTGGTGCTGCAGAGGTGTAGAGGGAGCAGGTAGCCACAAGGAGAAGAGGGAGGGAGCGTCGTGGAAGAGGGAGGGAGGAGAGGAGGAGAAGGAGAGGAGGAGGAGGAGGAAGAGGTGGAAGGGTGGAGGGAGGAAGAAGGGGAAGAAGAAGGGGAAGAGGAGCAGAAGGTGGGGGAGGGTGGGAGGATATGGAGGGGAGGGAGAAGAGGAGGGACGCAGGGAAAGGGAGGTGGTTGGGGGAAGGGGTCGGGTGGTGGGGGGGAAGGGGTGGGCAGGGTGGTGGGTAGGGTGGGTGGGCAGGGGCCCAAGGGGGGTGGGAAAGGGTGGGTTGGGCAGGGGAAATGGACGCGTACCCCCGTCCCGCGCACATGCGCGGGGCAGGGTAAAAAAATTTGCAGTGACGGGATTGAAATGGCGCGGAGAGGACGATAGGGGTCATGCGGACACGACCAGGACACGTGGAGACGCATAAAATCGAAAAAGGGCGCGTTCACGCACAAAATGGGCGTGCGAATACACGTAAAAATAAAGAGAAATTAATAACTCCCAATCCGGACGTCAAAACGAAATGGCGTAAAAACAAAAAGTGGGCAAGACGACAGGGGAAAAATAAGGAAAATACGAGACGGAGGTTCCGGGGGGGAAAAGGGTGGTCACGCACAAAAAACACAAAAAACGAACCAAAAAACGCAATTAAAAATTAATGTAGCGGAATGAGGTGCAGAAAAAAGGAAAACTGTGCAGAAAGGTGTGCCCAACAATCCTATCACATCAAAACATAATTTCGACGGAGATAAGATGCGTTCACATGGGAAAAACCCAAAAAACAAACCCGAAAATGGAATCAAAAATTAATAGCGAACGAACCGTTCGCCAGAATGACATGCAGTAAGAAGGAAAAATGTCTGCATGAAGGAGTGGCATATGGTTGGCACATGAAACCGCAGTTCCGGTGGAAGTAGAAGGGGTTCACATGTGAAAAACTCCAAAAATATGCCTGAAAACTCATTTAAAAATTAATAAGTAAAAATCCGGAAGTCGAAAGAGGGGGGAGGAAAAAGGAAAAAGGTGGGGGAAGACACGGAGGACACGACTGTCAAATAAAATTGGAATTCCGATGCAAATAGGGCAGGTTCACATGGAAAAATGTTAAAAAGATGCATGAAAAAGTCGTAAAGAACCGGAAAATTAATAATGGACAAACCGTGTATCGGAATGATGTGGAGGAAAAAGGAAAAATGTCAGGGGAAAAGTGGATGGTAGGGCTATGATGTCAGATCATGGTTCCGGAGCAAGCAAAGCACGTTCACATGGAAAATTGGCTAAATTACGCAAAATGCTTCAAAAATTAATAACTCAAAAACCGTGCATCGGAATAAGGGTAGGTAAAAAGGAAAAATGGTCAATTCAAAGGGAGGAACAGGGCTATAATGTTGGATTTGGACTTCGGTGAACGTAGGGTGTATTCACATGGAAGGACCTCAAAATCAGGGAATGAAGGAAAACTGCAGGGGAACAACCCCAAGGGTGGGTGGAACATAACCGGGTGGATGGGAAGGGACCCCATCAGGGTAACAACAAATCATGGCATACATGCATGAACACGGTAAGGCATATGCAAAGGGTATGCAATATCTTAACGGATAGGGTTAACCGAGCAACAGGGACCTAGGACCACGCCACAGACCATCCACTAACTTCCCACACTTAAAACATGAACATCACTGAGAAACCAAAGTGGGAGGGTTAGAAAAACTTGGCCCATTGCGTCAAAAAGCCAGGGTGAGTGTCGATGGCACGTCCAGTGTTGTTGTCGGCGCTGGAGGTACCACGGCACACGCACACGTCCGTCATGACAGGGACCACACAGCAGCACCCAGGGAGGTAGCTAATGGAAGGAATCGCAGGAAATCCGTCGATGATGAGGAATACTACACTCAACTCACAGTCACTCAATTGGAATAAAAGAACAGTCACTCGCCCCATGACTAATATCACTCGAGGAATAAGGATTGAAACCCATATCTCGTACCTGATTGAAGAATCGACAAGGGGGGAAATGGTGCAGAAAGAGTAAGCCAGGGTGCACAGTTGTTGGTGCAGTAGTGCGTCCAACCCGTCTGGCATAGGTGCAAGGAGGAAGGCAAGGGAGCCTTATGGTGCAGTGTACAGAACAGGATGACGTGGCTTATGAGGACGGCAAAGACCCATCCCGTGGGTACATAGGGAAACGGAAACATACCTGACTCCAAGTGTCGTAACGTCCCTCAATCTCACCTCTCGGTATTTGATTGAAGAAACTCTAGTCACACTCAACCCACCCTCTGTCTCACTCTCTGTTGATAAATATCAGAGGGCAGCCTTTTCCTGAAACCCGTTGATGTAATCCTCACGGTCACTTGTGCAAAGATTGTATGCCTTGTGCACATTTGATGGTGCAACAGTGCATCCCGCCTTGTGTCGGCATACGGTGCAAGAAGGAAGGCCAGGGAGCCTTATGGTGCAGTGCACAAAAACAAATTGTGCTTTGTGCATTGAGAGGCCCATCCCGTGCGTGCAACACTTCATTCACACTTCTCACCTCTCATTTGATTTGAAGGGAAAAGACTGGTCTCTCCCCCCACCCTCTGTCTCACTCTCTGTTGATAGTTACAGAGGGCAACCCTTACGCACTTCCCCATCCGGTTAGGATAAAAGCTCACATCACTCGATTGTTTGTCGATGAAGATCGTGTCATCAGTTGTTGAAGAGGCATACCCAGGGAGGTAGCCATCAAATCGAACGTTGTGTTGAATAGGACATGTCATCTGCTAGAGGACAGGTAGTCACTTTGCAAAGAGACCCAGGACACAGCATACCAAGGGAGGCAGCTTCGGAATTGGATCCTGGAGATATCAATTAATGAATCCACTTTCTGGACTGCTGGGTGTTACCACCTTTTCCACAGCCAGCTTCCCACCCAAGGGTGTTTACCACCTTTTCCTAGAACGAGGCCTGTTATGACAGGGAATTGCTTCCTTTTCTCTCATAACAGATTTGTTTGTTTGTTGTGTTTTTTTTTTCTTCTTCTTTTTCTTGTTTTCCCCTATTCCCGAGGGTGTTTCCACCTTTTCCCGAAGAATAGGTTGGCATGACAGGGACCTAAGTCCTTTTCTCCCATGACCGATATGTTTTGTTTTTTTTTCTTTTTTTTAAAAAAAAATTGAGCAAGGGAATGGTAGAAAGACCATTTGTCAGAACCCACCTCGCCACTGTCGCTGGTGGAAAATAATGGATAAGAGATCAAGGCTGGAAGGGGGGTTTGAGGGGACAAAGGGTTGCGTCCACTTCATCAGGAGTGATTGAAGAACGGCTATCAGAAGTAGCATCATAACAAGTACAGTGCCGTGCCAACGAGGGAAAAGATCAAGTGACCGTAATTGTCAAGATCCCCAAGGAGGGAAGTACTTCTTCAGGCGATATCCATTGATCAGAAAGGGATCATCAGAGGCATCAATGGTCTGTACTTGGACAGAGCCATTAGGGTTGACTGCAAGTACCTTATAGGGGCCCATCCACCACTGTTAGAGCTTGCCAGGAAACTCACCAAAGCGTGAATCATAGGCTAGGACCAAATCACCTTCGGTGAACTCCTTGTGCTTGATGAAGCTATCATGGTAAGCCTTACATCGAGCTTGCGTGGCTTCCATGCACTAGAGAGCCATCCTATGAATTTCGTCCAAACATTCCAAGTGCAGGAGACGGCGTTGCAGTGAATTATCGTCCCCCAAACGCTCTTTGATGGCCACTCTCAAAGAGGGTAATTCCAGTTCAACAGGAAAAACAGCTTCTGTTCCATACACCAGCTGGAAAGGTGTCTGTCCTGTTGCTGCTTTATGGGAGGTTCTGTATGCCTAGAGGGCCTCTGTAAGTCGATCGTCCCAATCACAACGATGTGCGGCAATTGTTCTTGTCAGAATCGAGCAGAGGATGCGATTGGTGACTTCGACTTGGCCGTTGGCTCTGGGATAGTAAGGAGTGGACTTGCGATGGCGGATCTTATACAACTCTGTCAACTCTTCCATGACTTTGTTGAGGAAATGAGTGCCTTTGCCACTTACTAGCTCTAAGGGACTACCAAAACGGGTGATGATATTCTCGTACATGAACAGGGCCACGCTGTTACCAGCGTCCCGCTTTAGGGCTTTAGCTTCACATCACTTTGTAACATAATCCGTACATACGAGGATGTATCGGTTCTGTTTCCTTCTGGTAGGAGGATCGATCGGACCGACGAAGTCGATGCCCCACTTCTCAAACGGCTTCAAAGGAAGGATAGGTTGCAGTGGCATGGCACTTGTCTTGGTGGGTTTCCCCATTCTTTGACAAGCATCACATCTTTTACAGTAATCATAGGCATCCTTGTGAATGGTAGGCCACCAATATCCTGCTAGCAGAGCCTTCCTGGCTGTAGCTTCTCCTGCAAAGTGACCTCCGCATGGCTCGTCATGGCAAGCCTTCAGAACAATCCCAATCTCTTCTCCTGCAACACATCTTCGGAGCACTTCATCTTTGCCTTTCTTGTACAGTGCACCACCTAGCAGGGTGTAGGGGGCTGATTCTAGCATAAGCTTCTTCCTTTCCCGACTAGAGATACCAGGAGGGTACTGCTGGGTTGCTAGCAGATTGGCAGTGTCTGCATACCAGGGAGTTACAGTTTCTACCAAGAATAGGGAAGCATCAGGGAGGTCTGGATCATCCTGCTCCTCGTCTGCAGTTTGTGGGATACGCGACAGATGATCAGCCAGAACATGGGAACGACCGGGCTTAGTAATCACCTCAAAGTCGAACTCCTGGAATAAAAGGAGCCATCTCATCATTCGTCCTTTCACATTTGCTTTGTTCATCAAGAAGGACAGGGCCTCATGATCCACATAAAACTTAAAGTGGGTAGATAGGAGGTAATGGCGAAACTTTTCCAAGGCAAACACCATTGCCAAGCACTCTAGCTCTGTCACTGTATAGTTCCGTTCCCTATCAATGACTTTTCGGCTTGCATAATAGATCGGTTGATCCAACTTCGAGGAGCCCTTTTGGCAGAGGACAACACCTAAGCCTTCAATTGATGCATCAGTGTGTACATGGAACTCTGTCGTCCAATCAGGAGGTTGCAGAATGGGTGCCTCTATCAGACACTGCTTCAGAGTGTGAAAGGCTTTGTCACATTCTTCCGTCCAAGTAAACTCTGCATCTTTCCTCAGAAGCTTGTGCAAGGAAGTTGCCTTTGTCGCAAAATGGGCTATGAACCTTCTGTAGTAACCCACATGGCCTAGGAATCCCCTCAACTGTTTGAGGTTGGTGGGTGCTGTCAGAGCTGCGATCTTTTCAATCTTTGCAGGGTCTGTTGATATCCCTTGTGCAGAGACAATGTGGCCCAACAGAACTCCAGAAGAGACCCCAAAGATGCATTTGTCAGGGTTGAGGGAAATCCCATACTCCCGGCATTGGTCAAAGCATTGTTCCAGGTGTTCCCAGTGTTCACGGATCAAACTATAAACACAGAAGTCATCCAAATATACCTCAATGAAGTCATGCAGATGATTTTGGAAGGCGGCCATCATGACTCATTGGAAAGTAGCAGGGGCATTGCATAGTCCAGATGGCATCACTCGGTAAGCGTAGGTTCCCCATTCTGTGGTGAAGGTTGTTTTGGACTGGTCTTCTTCTGTGATTTGGACTTGATTATATCCGCTGAATCCATCCAGAAGAGAATAAAGCTCATGTCCTGCCACTGTGTCCAACAGTTGGTCTGTGAAAGGGATAGGAAAGTGATCCTTCTTTGTCTTAGAATTAAGCTTTCGGAAATCCACACATATTCGCAATTTGCCATTCTTCTTGGGTACAACCACGATGGGTGAAACCCATTCACTATTTGCCACTGGATAGATGAACTCAGCTTCCAGAAGCTTGAGCAGCTCCGCTTTCACCAATGTGGAATAATTCGGGTTCATTCGCCTCTGTCATTGCCGTACTGGCTTAGCATCAGGCTCCAAGTCAATATGATGTTGACATATTGTGGGATCAATCTCCTTTAGGTCTTTGTAAGACCATGCAAACACGTCCAAATTCTCTTTCAACAAGTTGTACAAGGTTGACAACTCCTCTTCTGGGAGACTGCTACCCACCTTCAAGTGGCGTTCAATGCCATCTGCATCCACAAAGGTTAACTACCTTTCACCTTCTACTTCACGGATGAAGGTCCCGTGGACCGCTTCTGGATACAGATCCGACTCCTTCAAGGGAGTGATGTCCTCTTCTGATGTCCCACTAGAACCAACTTCTTCTTTTGGTGGAGACTTAGGTTTCTTCTTAAGACGTTGGAATGGGATTAGAGCTGTTTCGGGTTTGGTTTCAAGATTAATTACGTCTTGGCTTGAAGACTCATCTTCTGAAGATGACACATCCAGGAATGTCACATAACAGGGACCCTCTGATGCCTGTTGGATTTGTGGGACTGGTGTTTGTTGGCACGGTGCATCATCATCATCTTTCTTTGGCAAAGATGGGTTAGGACAGCATGAGCCATTGCTAACAGATGGCTTGTTCTTCTTAATCCATTTCTTATAAAGGTTTTGCATATGAGAAGATCCATTTACCAGACCAAATGGTACCATCACCATTCTATCCCATAGCATGAGCTCATCGGCTTCTGATGCTTCTGGAACTTCTTCCTCAAATGTATCCTCTTCAGGTGGGATAGACTCTTCCGTTTCACTTTCATAATCTTCTTCGTCCATATCATATCCATCCTCTTCTGTCTCTGTCTCTGCTTCTGCTTCTGCTTTTGCTTTTGCTTCTGTCTCTGTAGGAGCTCTGTAACAGAAGAATAGATTCTCTGTTTCCTCTTCTACCTCTGTCTCTGCTTCTGCTTCTGCTTCTGCTGTGGCCATGTAACAGGGAGAGCAGTACATCCATGCTTCTATCTCACTGTCAGAAGTGATTTCAGAAGTCATGCCTGGTTCAGGCAGGAAGTATTCACCCATTGATAATGGCTTTGCATCTTTTGGAAGTCGGCTTACAGTATCCACTGTTAAGGAATGTGCCACTGTTTTCTTGGGAAGGATCTGTTTGACAGCATCTTCGTCTGCTGACGTTCCATCTGTAGCCTCATTAGGGGAGTCAGAAGATAATTCCAAGGAGGTGGATCCATGTCCTTTTTGAGAACCATACAGTTTCAGCACCACTTTATTGGGTCCTCTGCCCAAGGTCAAGGTTCCTTTGAACCAATCCGTCCTTGCTCGGGCTTCAAAAATCCATGGTCTGCCAAGTAACAGAGGATAGGATGTACCATAAGAGTTTGGCTTCACCACCAGATAGGTTAGCCAATAATATTTTCCAGCCACTGTAGTCTTCACATATGGGAGAATGCCCAACGGCTTGATTCTACTCTGATCCGCCAGTCTGATGAGCCATTGGGTGGGTTGCACACCTTGTAGGCCTAAATCCTTCATTGTAACATCCGTCATAATATTTACTGATGAACCACCATCAATCAGTGCATTTGAAATGAAACAACCTTCTATCCACACGCCAGTCTCCGGAGTACCCGGATCTAGGAAAGCATTAGCTACATCCACTTCTTTTACAGGCTCTGGAGCCTTGTTGGACTTTGTTGTTGTTGAGGGAGCAATCCTTAAACCACGTCTTCTTGTCAGTATACTTTTGAATCTTTTCCGGCAACTGGGAGACAACATCAATAATTGTCGGAATGTGAGGTTTGGTCTAAAGGTATCTAGATCTCTAACTAGATCGTATTCCTTAATAGGATCCACTGGCTTCTCTAACCGGTTAGGGAATGGGGCAACACCCATTTTCATTTTCCCTCTTTCTTCTAACAGAGGAATTATAGGAACTTCTTCTGCCACTTGTGGCACTGCCTCCTCTTCTGTATCCTGGACCTCTGGTCATGTCTCTGTAAGTGTCTCTGTAACTCTCTGTGGCACTGTAGTGCTCTGTACGGCACTGTTAGGCTCTGTTTTGTTCTGTTCTTCTGGTGGAAGATTGAACTTCACTGTTCTGGCAGGAGGGTTATTTTCTTTCCGGATAGGTGGTTCCTTCTGCTTTGCACGCGTGATGGCAGCAACTTCCAATTCCACTAAATTGGAGGTAGGCTCTTGGGCCTTGGCCGGACTATCAGTAGCACTGTTTTTCACTGGGGCTGGGCTTGGACAATCTTTTGCAGTGTGGCCTTCTCCTTTGCATCGACTGCATAAGGGCTTGTAATCCACTGACCTTCGAGGATTTGGACAATTTGGTGAGATGTGTCCCTTTTCTCCGCATATGTAACATTCCACTTCTGATCTCTGACCACCGCCAGACTGTCTTCCTCTGTAACTTTGGGAAGGAAATCTTCTGGGTCCGAAATTAGGACCAAACTCTCTAGGCTTGGGTCCAATATCCTGTGTTGTCATTTTGGATTCCAACAAGTTGAATCTTGCATCTTCTTCCTTCCTTCTCCTATCATGCATCTCCTTCAGAGAGCAAATGTTCTCTATATGGTTCTTTCGCAAACAGTAGGAACAGAAGGCTCCAGGGATGGTTGGTTTTCGTGTACATTCAGTGGCTAAATGGCCTGCTTGATGACACTTACCACACCAAGTATTTGACCGCATCACATCTCTTCCTGCTCTTGCAACGTTGGATATGCTCGCTATGTTCACTTTCAACGTCTGTAGCTACTCTGTAATCACATCCATCAACTCCTTTTTTATGTTTGCAACTGAGTTGGATAAATAATCCTTCAAGCTTTCTCCTCCTGAGGCACTGGCAGGAGGGTTTTGAGGAGTCTCTGTAATCACTGCATAAACGGGTTGGGCTGGTACAGAGGGGTCTCTGTTCTGGTTCTGATTCAGAGCTCCTGTTTGAACTGTTGGCTGTTGGCTCCAGTTGGTAGGGTTCCATTGTTGCTGCTGATTTGGCATTGAGGAAACTGGTTGGGACCATTGTTGTTGTGGTTGAGCCATCATTTGAGGCATGGATTGTGGCCACTGTGGATTTGGTGCACTGTACTGTGATACCGGGGACATCTGTTGGTAGGGATAGGGAACAGTCCCTGGAACTGCATTTGGTGGGTACATCATTCCTAGCATCAGAGGAGGTAGGACTCCTCTTCCTAAATTCATCGCTAATCGAGCTTCCACTTCATCGTACAGTGTTGCACCTTCTGTTGCAGCTTGCAGTGTGGCTGGTCTTTGCAGCTCCACAAACTTACGGACTTTTGGTTGTAATCCTCTGAGAAACACTCCCTTCTGAATGCCATCATCTAGATTATGATTAGTCCATCTCTTCAGGATGGATTCCATTCGTGAGACATAGACTTCTACTCTTTCTCTAGAGGATTGACTTAGGTTCATAAATTCCTCTCTCATCCGCTCTTCAAAACCTTCACGCCTGAATTTAGTGAGGAAGGCCAACTTCAGGTCGTCCCATGTGCCAAAAGTTCCTGCTGCTTGTCTCTCATACCACTCAAACGCCGCACCCTTGAAAGTGGCGGGGAATATTGCTAACCAATGCTCAGGGGTTCTGGCATTGTTAGCCACACACGCTACCATAAACTCTGCCACATGAAGATCGGGGTCTTCATTGTACTCTCCCTTAAAAACTGGCAATGGGACTACATTCGCTGGTCTGTCATCAATATTTCCAGGACGGATCTGGCTTGGAAGTGGACCTCCAGCAGGAGGAAGGGCTTGATGTGCCATTGGGACTTCTGTAAAGAGTTCCGCAAGGGCATCAAAGGCGGCTTCTGCTGCTAGCTCGTTCTTAGCCTTGATTCTTACTTTCTCTCTTCTCACGTACCTCTGGACTCGTTCTAACGCTTGCCTCTTTATTGCGTCATTCATCAGGGGTGTGGGTCCACTATGTTGTTAGTGCTCCACAGAGGGTTAACAGAAGACTTCAGTCTCTGGAGGACTCTCTTGCCAACATTTCTTCTACTTCTTTCTTTTCAACGTCCCTGAATTCTACTTTCATGCCATTGCACAGGGGAAGATATTCGGTTTTGAAGGTGTCAAAATGCATACGTCTGAGCATTGTGGTAGTGCCATCATCATAGTAATGCCAGCTTCTGATGGTCTCAACAGTGTATGTTGTGAAAAACACTCTGTCTACCAACTTCCAGTGAGTTGCTAATTGAACAAACAGAAGATTATCAGTACACCAAGCATCCCATGTATCTTGCTGTTGAGCGTCCACGAACAAATTCCAACTCTTTTCCTTCTTGTCCCTGTGAACCTCTACAGACCAAGACTCCTGAAGCTTCTTCACAATCTCCCACTTGATGTTGTCTGGAAACTTTTCAATGAATGCCAAATCTTCCATGGATGGTCATTCTCTCTGTTTCTGCTCTTCAGTTTGTTCCCAAACAGTTTGCCACCAAGATGCAAGTTTCTGCTACTTCAATGGGAAGAGGAAACTGTCCACCACATAGAGCATGCATCATGATGGTGATGTGTTTCCGCCATTGTGGGATGAACTTCTTGTGGAAAGTGGCTTTGATTATGAGAAATTCCAATTCTTCAGTGGAAGAAGGAACTTTACAAACATCCATTGAATTCTTCTCTTCTTGGCAATGCCATTTCCTTCATTTTCAGCCTCTTCTGGTGCTTGTTGATGGCAAGTTTCCCCGGCTGCGCACCAAAAACATGGAGCCTCGAGAGGAACACCAAGGAAAAGAGAATTCTCTTGCAAGAAAATCTATCTTGTAACATCAACAAGCTTGTTTATCATGTTTCATATGATCACAATGAAGAAAAGAACACCAGGCACAACAAATCTTCATGTAGCATCATGTAGACCTCCCACGGTTTTTAATAGAATCAACCATGTTCTTCAATATCTTCACAAAATCCATCAATAGAACAAAGAAAGCAAAAGAATACACCATCTTTAAATGGAAATACATCACATAGTATTCATCTTCAATATCTTCATAGTCTTCTCTCTCAATCTCTCATATATAATCACTCTGTTTCAGTAGAATTGGCTATCTCTGACTCTCTCTCTCTCTCACTTTATCAATAATACATCATATCCTTACTAAAATCTCTCTAAAAATCACTCTCAATAATCCTTCTTAGGTCGTGGATACCCCTCCCAAGAGGTATGTCTAATATGAAAAGTCACCAGAGCCACTACAATGTCCTTTCATAGCTCACTACTGTCACTTCATTCTAGTCTTCACTTGAGTCTTCAGCAGCTACTTTTTCCACTTCCTTCAGCTCTTTTGCACTTGTATTCACCTCTTTCCAAGGCTAGAAAACTTTCCCAAGCTACACTCTTATCCATCAGAACACATACAGAAGCATACAGAACAGTCTACAGAACAGTACCAAAACAGCTACAGTACAGAACAGAACAGAGCAGAACAGAGACAGAAGCTCTACATAAGACCTACAAAAGGTTACAGAAGGTCATCAAAACCTCATAACTCATTCTCAAATCATTCCAAACTCTCACAAACTATTCAATAAACTTTCACAATATCTCAATCTTCATCAATCAATACTCCATCCCTCCTTATAGAAGACAATCAGAACAAAACAGACCAAAATAGAGCAAAACAGAACAAAACAGAAGGTATACAGAACCTATCAGAACATCACAGAACCACCAACAAACATCATGAACTTCCAAAACACCATCATTATCATCCAAAACACTCTCAAACCACTTCTAAATCAATCAATCATCTCATAAAATCAACCATTCAGCTCTCAAAAACAACAAAAATCAGCCAAAAAACAAGTCATTTCAACACTCAACAGCACTGAATCCACAATGGTCATAGATGACAATGCCTCAAATTATGGTTCTCCAATGAGGCACAATCATCAATTAACATATGGAATCCAACTAAGCTAAAGAATTATGAAAATCAATTGGTACTATTATCTCAAATTTTTTAAGATATACATTAATATATTTGATTTCAATATTCATTTGACATTTATCTTTTTTTACAATTCTAGCTCTTGAGCCTCCCATTGAGACATCAGCCCAGACATCTCTTGTTTTTCCTAAAGTGTTGGATCTTTTCTTAAGTGAAATTAACCTCAATGAAAACCCATTTTGGGGAGTAATGCCTCACATTTGTCAATACACTCATCTCATAAAGACAAAGGCTTAATTGAGTATGCATAGTCGAGATGCAACCTGAGAAGTTTATCAATAATTCTAATCTCTACATGCAAAATACATATATGAACATTTGTAAGAGAAATTGAAACAATTGGATTCCATATATCTTCCTTATTTTTATTTTTACTATGATCTATAGAGTCTCTAGTTGGGGCTCTTCTTGTAGGGCGCAAGTTGCTCCAATCTTTATACCCAACACTTTCCATGCAATAAATACAATGATATTTTTCATTTGCCCCATTAGATATTCCAAGCATATATTTGATAGTTTTTAAGTCAGTGCTTATGTGCCATTCCACATAAAAATTACCAACCCCATCAACAACCAACATTTCTCCTTGCCTTTGAGACTTAATAATGTTTGGAATGCATGTATGAGTGAACAACCATTTCAGTGTTTGATGATTATCAATTGGTACCTGAGTTGCACCAACCCACCAAATCTCTATCTCAGACCGGAACTTATGCACTGATACTTGACCCCCACCATTGATGTATTCCAATACCCTGTTCATGACGCAGATACTGACTCTTTCCATATTTTTTCATTTTTGAATCTGTGCTTCAGCTAACTTCAAGGAAAACTTCAAAACACTGTGACATTCCTCTAACGTGAGTCTATACATATGAACAATTACAATATGCACTCTTCTTAGATCAACCCATATATTGTTAAACACATTGTATTCAAAACTAGATTTCCCTTTTGTATTTTCATATGTCATAGATACTTCAATACGAATGTATTTCCCAAAAACTTGTGGAATCTTATGATTCATTGCGATCGATACTCTAAGGGCTCAAGGTAACCCAAATGTAGTTATTCTATTATATTTTAGATTTTTAAACCATAATCTGGAGATAGCACAATAACCTTTTCGACTAATGCCCACAGTATCACATGTCTCTACAATTTTTCTTGGTTTTATTGTATCCTTTAATTCCTTGACTAATTATTTGAGAGTTGGGCCTCTCAAATCTATATTCTGAGGTGACTTAAGAGTCCTCAGAATATCATTCTTATTCATGGTCTCATTTAAAAGACGGATTCTCTCCTCACTCTCTCAAATATTAATGCTTGACATGTTAGAGACATATTTTTTTGCAAGATTCAATCTTCTTTTCTTTACTCTATCACACAAGCTAGTTATATTTTTTAATGGTCTCTTTAAGTGTGCTAGCTTGTCTTGTAATGACTTATTAGCATTTTCAAGAATGCCAATCTTATTTGTAAGCTCAGAAATGCGTTTATGCAATAAATAATACTTTTCTCATTTCATTCATTTGAGCCATGTATGTGTAAGATGTAGAGTATAACTTTTACAATAGCCAAGCATCCCATTATAACCTTCCCCCACATATCTCATGTAGTCATGAATATTAAAAAAATTAGGAGGTTTACCTGTTGAAGGATCTTTGGGATAAATATTTCCATCCACCCATAAACCTATATGTTTCTTTCCTTGAGTTCACAATCTATTGGCCTCTATCTCATCTGTTAGTACTCGATGATGTATATGTATACTTATCCAAGGTGAATAAATTGGATCTAATTGGATAGTAAGTTTGTACTTGCATGTGCTCACATCTGTATTACTTGCAAAGGTATTGCTAAACGTTTTAGAAAATCAACAACAAATGAATCTCAAAGTGATAAGAAAGTGAGCACAAAGAAGAGAATGACACAAGAGAATGGAGAAAGAGAATGTGAAAATAAGATGTGGGAGTAGATAAATGCAATATAGGTGGACATTTCTCGAAAACACAAATTCTCCCAAGTTCCAAGACAAAAATGGCTGGGAAGGTGACCTTGACATAAATTAAAGATAAGGGACAACTAATAGTTGAGCTCTTCAATGAATTCAATATTCTTTCATTAATCACATATGAGCAATGAAATTTGGTAGTTTCATTCTTCCAATATCTCAAATAATTAGCAACTTAATCAATTTCTCACAAGTGCCTTTTTTGAGATGTTTTTGGCCCTAGTGGTCTATGTCTCTACCTCTGCATCTATCTCTCGCTTTGCTACAGCCATGTAATAAGGAGAATAGTACATCCATGGTTCTATCTTGTTTTCAGAGATTACTTTAGAGGTCAATTAGGGTTTGGGTAGGAGATATTCACCCATTGACAAAGACTTTGCTTCTTTCAAAAGTTGGCTTACAGTGCCCACTGTCAGGGACTGTGCCTCTATTTTCTTAGGGAAGATCTATTTGGCGACTTCTTCGTCTCCTAATGTACCATTTGTTACTTCATTGGAAGATTCTGTTAGGACTTCGATGGAAGTGGATCCATTTATTTTTTTCGATCCATACGACTTGAACACCACCTTGTTGGGTCCTTTGCCTAGGGTTAGGGTTCCTTTGAACCAATCTATTTATGCCCTTGCTTCAAAAAGACATGGTCTTCCCAATAGGAGAGTGTATGAGGTCTCATAGAAATTTTGTTTGACCATAGATAGGTCAGCCAATAATCTCTTCCTACGAGGGTTGTATTCACATATGGAAGAATGCCCAAAGCCTTTATTCTACTTTGGTCTACCAATTTGATAAGCCACTGCATAGACTACATCCCTTGCAAGCCTATATCCTTCATTGTCACATCTGTCATTATGTTCACTAATGAACCTCCATCAATCAATGCATCTGCTATAAAGAAAATTTCAATTCACACACCAATCTCTATGGTTCTAGGATCCAGGAGGGCATTAGCCACATCCACTTCCTTCATGGGCTCGAGGGCTTTATTAGACTTGGTTGCTATTGAGGGAGAAATCCTTAGGACTCTTCTTCTTGTCAGTATGCTTTTGAATTTCTTTTGACAGCTACGAGATAACATTAGCAACTGTCAGAATATTAGGTTAGGATTAAAGGTGTCTAGTTCTTTGACCAAGTCATATTCTTTGATAGGATTTGCATGCTTCTCCAATCGGCTAGGGAATGGAGTAACACCCAATTTTATCTTCCATTTTTCTTCCAGGAGAGGCAACATGTGCACCTCTTCTTCTTCAAGGGATACTTTGGCATCCTCTATCTCCTGGATCTCTGGTCTTGTCTTTAAAATTGCCTTTATGGCTCTCTGTGGCTCTACAGTACTTTGTATTGAACCATTCTGTTCTATACTATTCTGCTTCTCCTTGGAAAGGTTGAACTTCAATATATTAGAAAAGAAAATGTTCTCCTTTGGAACTGCATGTCCTCTTTTCTTAGCGTGCATTATTGCGCCAACCTCTAATTCCACGAAATTGAAAGTAGGTTATTGGGTCCTTTGTTGGGTATCAGGAGTGGCTTTTACAGGAGATGGACTAAGACAATATTTTGCAGTACAGCCTTCTCCTTTGCATTGACTACATAAGGGCTTATGATCTAAGGAAATTCTAGGGTTTTGATAGTTTGCTGATATGTGTCCCTTTTCTCCACATCTGTAACACTCCACCTCTGGTCTCTTTGGCCACAGCTAGACTGCCATCCTCTGTAACTTTGAGAGAGAAACCTCCCTGGGTAAAAATTAGGACCAAAATCCCTTGGCTTTGGTCCGATATCCTGGGTATTCATCTTGTATTCCAACAAGTTGAATCTTGCTTCTTTATCTTTCTTTCTTTCGTACATCTCCTTCAGAGAGCAAGTATCCTTTATATGGTTCTTCCTTAAATAGTATGAATAGAAGGCTCTAGGTATGGTTGGTTTTTGAGTACATTCTGTGGCTAAATTTCCCACTTGATGGCACTTTCCACACCATGTATTAGAATGCATCACATCTCTCCCACCTCCTGCAAGAGTGGATATATTAGCGATATTCACCTTCAACATCTATAGCTGTTATATAATCACAACCATAAGCTCTTTCTTGATACTTGCAACTAAATTGGATAGGTAGTCCTTCGGGTTTTCACCTCTTGGAGTACTTATAGTAGTAGGGTTTTGGAAGGCTTCTATGATCACTATATAAACTGGTTGATTTGATCCAGAGGGTCCTCTGTTCTAGTTCTGATTCAAAAGTCATGTCGAGAATCAGGGTTCTTGGTCTTTCTTAGCATTCTTTGCCTTAATAAAACAAAGAGAAAGGGCATCCCCTGCTTCAATAAACTTGTCATCTGTAATTTCAATGTGTAACTCTTCTTTTGATTTATTTTTTATGTTAACAATGCCATTTGCAGCATTAGAAGCCTCTACAATGATCTCTAAACAATAATCTTCCCTAAGATTGAAGAGCCTTTGGATTTCTAATAGCAATATGTATTCCTTGTCCTTGATAGGAAAAGTTGGATGTGAAGCAACAATATAGAAAGAAGAGTTACATACAAGATCTGTATTTGCATGGTTTTCTAAGTTTTGAATTGGGCAACATCTAGTTTGCCAGCAATATATGCTTCTTGCTCATGGTCCAAACATTCCTCTACATCCTTGTCATTTGCTACATCGTCCAAAAGGCAAAAGCTGGAACATTTTGGATCCTGTAATTGTTTTTCATAAGATTTAACAGAATATTTAATGAGTATACACAATGAATGCAGTTGGTTTTGACATTAGCCTGCATTTCCTAGAATGAGCAAAACAAAACAAATTTGAGGTACAAAACCTATCAAGAGACTGAGATGTATACTTTCTTGAAAACAAATCCTTCTCTAAAGGTGAGCTCCTAATAGGTATGCGAACATATTCCTTTGCATCCTTTTCAACTACAAAAAATGCAAGACTTTAAAACTCAGCAAACACCTCCATAAAAACTTCTTTCATGAGTTCAAGACATGATCAATATCCCAATCAGGGTTGAAAATATCCTTTGCAGTTCCATAGTAAAATAACTCCATGCCATTCTGAAGAAGAAAGTCTAGGAGCCTTTCTGATGGAGAAACCTCTGTGATCTGAGACAATCCAGGAACTCTCAATGGTGACTTGCCTTTGATAGAGACTTCCTAGGTATTCCAACACTTGCTATTGAACAAGGAGAGGAAATAGTGGAAGTTTCAAGGGAGAAGGCGGGACAACCGGAAGTCCATGATCATGATGAAAATATTCTTCTTTTCTTATTAGGGGTGACCTGCTCTTAAGAACCTGTAACATCCTTTGGTTCAGACATGAGTGAAAGCACGATACAGTGCGAAAGTGTGCACCCAACCTCACGAACAATGTCTCTTTGCTTTGTATTAGGGGTGACCTACTCTTAAGAGCTTGCAACATCCTTTGGTTCAGACATGAGTGAAAGCACGATACAACGTGAAAGTGTGCACCCAACCTCATGAACAATGTCTCTTCACTTCGTATTTGGGGATCCATGATACAGCGTAAAAGTGTGCATCCAATCTCACGAACAATGCCTCCTTGCTTTGTATTTGGGGATCCATGATATGGAACAAAAGTGTGCACCCGACCTCATGAACAATGCCTCCTCACTTTGTATCAAGGAGTGCACGTAACGGTGCGAATCGACAAATGAAAATTTGCAAGAGGAGCTCAAAACTAGCTAGGCTTGATAATTTACCAAAAAAATCATAAATGTCTAAATATGTGTATGTATAGACAAGGACAACGATTTTCCATGTGGACAGCCATGTCGACAACCATGTGGATGGCCCTCACAAATCCTAGCCAATAATATAGTGCCACGTGTCTCCTACCCCACAGGGATAAAAGACCATTGAAAGCTTATGTGGCTCACTTTTTGCATCCATGACTACGAAAGACAATACGAAGTGAGTGACCACTTGCATTGCCAACCATCTTCAAACACCATTTCAAGCTTGGCTAAAAAAACTACACTTTCCAGGATCAAAAAGAGAGATATGCTGTGAATACGCTCGGTGTGTTATCTTGGTGTGCCTTAGGACATTTGGTCTACAGATACAGCATGAATACCTAGCAACATCGAGCCAAATGATTGTTTTTTTGTGTCGTATATGTCGTTTACTTAAACATCGAGTTGAATGAATCAATTTCTACTTGCAGACATGGCACAAATACCCAACAACATCGAGCCCAACGATTGTTGCTTCGCGATGTATCTGTTGTTTGCTTAAATGTTGAGCCGGAGTCAATTTTGACCTATAGATATAGTGCGAGTATGCGAATTTCAATATAGTGCTCAAGTGCATTCACGCCATATCGGTCATAGAATAATGGCCATGCAAGCTTCTCTTTGCAGATTACGGTTGCGAGTTGTTCATGCCGCTCAAGTGCATTTGCGTCGTATCTCTCGTCCGGAAATACAGTGCAAATGTATGGCCTATGATCTTATGCTTGTTTGCCTTTGCACTATATTTGCTATACAAATCTTTGTTTTGCAGATATGGTGCGAATGAATCACCTTCCATCTTGGGCTTCTCTCCCTTTGTGTCGTATCTGATGTTTGAAGTTTTTGATTAGGGTTTTAGGTTTTTTATTTGTGTTTAAGGTTTTTGATTTATGTTTTATATTTTAAGTTTCTCATTTGTGTTTAAGGTTTTTTATTTGAGTTTAAATTTTCTAACTTGTGTCATTTTCCAGCAGGTGATGGCCAGGACAAAGCAGACTACAAAAGGAAGGTGTATATAGATAGCAAGGATAGTGAGGAAGAGACAAGGCCATCAATGGTTCCTTAATCTTTTCCCAGATCCCTCCTACCCTTGGTTTCCCTTAGTCTCCTCTCATGCAATCTAAGCAATCTAGTGCAGAGACAATGTCTTCTCTTGCCCATAGTAAGCTTCATTATGTTGACAATCAATGTTGTGACCTTGCTGGATAGTCCTCCCCTACAACTACCAAGTTTCCAACCTTCTCTAGAGCCCCTATTCAACAAATAGAGCAACCTAGACCCTCTTATTCCCATGGAGAAGAGCCTTCCAACTTTAAGAGAAATAGAAATTCTATGTTTAGAAATGTTTTAGTGAGATAACGAAGGCACAAAGAGCTACACAGCATGTGATTCCAAAGCCATCATTTATTAGAGTTGTCAAAGATATTTCTTATAGATTATCAAGGGTGTCCATTGAAGTTGACATGCAAAAGAAATGGCAGCTTGCATCCATTCTTTGTCTTCAGGAGGGTGCTGAAGACTTTGTTATTGATTTTATGAATGATGCTTACATCGTTGTTTCTCATGCTCATAGAGCGACTTTGATGAACAAATACTTTAGTATGGCCAACACAATCATATGGGTTCGACAAGGTATTGAGGCCCTTGCCCACTACTGATAAAAAAGCCTTTGAGATCCTCAATGTTCCTTTGAATTTTCTAAGAGAGAAAAAGGGCCAGTGATTGAGGAGGTGACACATTTATATCCAATAAAGACTGCATCCCATTGAGTGTCTACCACCCAACAAGAATGACCACAAGAGGTTATAGAGTTGGAGGATGAAGTTTGCAAGAGGAAAATAGTTGTTCTTGGCCCTATCAATATGAAGACAATGGGGGAGGTATACGAGAAAATGGTTGTGAATGTCTCTTGCACTTCTTCAGAAGATGACTATCTAAGTATATCCCCTGAGGACAAATCCATGCTTGTTAAGAAAGATATTCAATTGTCAGACTTTGTAGTTTTTTGTTGTATAAGGTAAGGCATTTTGACTCAAATTTTTTACTATATGGAATGATGGTGTTGTTCATTGCAAATGACATTCCTTTGTTTTTGCTATTGGTTTTAGGGTGTTGATTGCTTCTCTTAAACAAGAAATATCTAAAAGTATATTTATTGTTGATCCACTATTATCATTGGATTTGTTTGCAATATCTTTTTCAAACATAGAAATATTTTTCAAAACGTTTGATCCAATCACAAACTACCTTTTTTTTTCCTTACATTGAAAGGCATGAAATTTTGCAAAGGGCTTAATGTATACTTCATTATTGTATTCATTTCTTACTTACGTTGCAATTTGTAGAGGACATTGGAGCCAAATATATATTGATATTCTCACTAGAGAAATTATCCTTATAAACTCTCTTAGTGGTATTCACGGCCAAGCAAAAATGTGCTTTGAATAGAATAATACTTGCTTTTTGGTTTATTGTTTATTTTATTTTATTGTCTTTTTTAGTAACATGTTTCCATTTACAGTGCTAGTAGACTGGTGGTTACCTTTTCGGACACCATATATGAGGATATTGGTGATCCTCAAAAACCATATAGCTTTCTCCAACAAGAAGTGCCCTTGCAAAATGATGCACATTCTTGTGGATGGAGAGTGATTTCAAATGTTTGTAGGAGAATAGATTCAAAGATTCTCAAGATAGATGGGGTTAATGTAAGTATCTTTCACATTGTTTTCTGAGCAACATGTCTTTGAGTTTTCACAACAACTATTGCATTATCATAAAAATTTATAATCATTCCATTTCTTTGTTTTAACTCCCTACGAGTACAAACTATCACTACCCTAAGAACTTCTAAATTTTTAAGAGACATGTTGGGTACAGTTTTCAACCCCAATTCATACACATGGTGGATATAAGAGAGAGATTTATTGAATTGATTTGATTTTGGATAGGGAAATCACGCCAGTCGACCATGACTCCCCTCCACTAAAATCCTCAACTAAGAGTAAGGGTAAGGCAAAGGGCAAGTCATCTGGAAAGATAAGTAAGGTAAACTCCAAAAAGAAAGAAATGCCAACACTTTCTCATCCATCTCCTCATCAGACTGAAGAGAAGAGGCCCCCTATCCAAGTCAAAATTTTCAAGGAACCAAAGAAAAAATCCATTGTAAGGAGATTAGATATCTTTGCAAAAAGCGATAAAGAAGTTACAAAGCTAAAAGAAGACAAATAAATGCAAATGAAACAAGATCCTTGTATATTTACACTTCAATTTTGTAACTCTTGATTCAATGAAAAGCTTTTTCTCAAATGTAAATGTCATCAATGTTTTCATATTTATAGCTCAAAGCTTACAATTGTGGGAGGCAAGAAACTCATACAAGAGAAAAAGTCTTCAGCTCTTTTCCCAACAGTTTTACCATTTACTTTGAACTTATATTCATGGGATGTACAGTCTAGCATCTCCAAGGTATCCCTTACATATTTAAGACTCCAATTGTAAGTGAAATTTACCTCCTTTTCTATAACTTGCACCTTAAGTTTGAAGAGCGTGCAATCTATATCAAAATCCAAGGGAATCCAAATGCCTAGTTTAAGTTTGTATCTCCTATAATCAAAGCCGAAAGCAAGAGTTTGTTGTGCTATATTATAACACAGAGACAAGGATTGGAGGCATACAATACACCTCATGGTGTCGCCCTTATGGTCAACCTCTCTCGATTTCCAAAGCCTTTCTATAATGTTATCTAGTTTTGCTTTTGCAAAATTTCTACTTAGTGAAGATACTTGTGTTCTTTGTAAGTTTGCTATTTTGAAGCAGCCCACAAAGATATGTAAGGGGATAAACCATGACAGCGTATTCTTCTTGAGATCCTTGTAGCTGTCATGGACTTTTCAATATCTTGACATATTTTGAATTTAAAACTATGCATCGTTGCCTTATCATGAACCTCCCAAATTAGAGATGAGAGACTTGGCAATGGCAAATCCTCGATATGTCCATATGTACCCTCACTAGATGGAACCAGATACTATGCATAATATATAAAAATTCTTCTCTCACTAAAAGAACTAACGGTCTCATCATCATAGATAATGTCTTCAAATGCCTTATGAATCGCATTGAAAGCTCCACTGAAACTCTCCACAGGTTGCCATTTAATACTTGTTGATGGAAATATATCTACAACTAAGAATTTGATATTAATACTTACTTAAATGAAAGAAATATCATATATGTTATCAACTTAAGATTGAGAGCTAGATTTTAGGAGCCAATTTTAAGCCGTGCTTGAAGTATTTGAGGTTGTTTTTGGAGCAAGAAGTGCCCGAAAAGCGCTAAAGACCAAATTTTCATGGAAAATCAAACGGTGGTGGATGGACAAGTTGGAGTCTTCTTAGATGAATTTTGATGTTAAGAATCCAATGCAAGTCTCGGTTCGTCAATCGAAGGTCGTTTGACCCCTCATTTAATCCACGCAAGGTTTGGCATTATAAAGTAGCTACTGGATCTGGGAGCCAAAAAGTGCATGACAAAGGCTAAGATGATGGATTTCGATGTTGTGGAGCCACTTGTCTAGACAAATCCTGAATCCAAGTCTGATTACCCATTCAAAATCAAAATATCCACTTGGGATGTAGTGTGAACACAAAAAGCTGAACCGGTTATTTTAAAAATCATTAACCTTAGGCTTATTAAACAAAGTCAAAAACTCAAAAAAACTAATGATAAGGGGCACAAATTTTTTTGTGCCCTATTCCAATCTGCTCGATGCCTCTTCGTTGGTGGATATGTGAGAGAGAGAGAGAGAGAGAGAGAGAGAGAGAGAGAGAGAGAGAGAGAGAGAGAGAGAGAGAGAGAGAGATTCTTGATCTAGACAGAGAGAGGAAGGAGATGGCTGTAATCTTGCTGATTTTTATGGAGGATTAAGAAATGTGAATATTCAATCTTTCTCTCTCCTCTCTCCTCTCTTCTCTTTGTTGTTGTTCGTATGCATCAATTCAAAAGAGAATATGGAGGGTTGCAATGAAGAATTCAGAGCAAATGATGATGCTAAAGCAATGAAGAATGTAGATCGGCTGAGAGAGTGCATCAATGGCAAAGAAGAAGCGTCAACGGCCTCCCGTCTATGAGATACGAGCCTCAAAATCAGGATTTCTATGCGTAGGTGAGCGGTTCCTTTGTTTTATGAAAAATGATTGGAAAAAGTGCTTGATTTTGTTTGTTCTTGATTTCTTATGTTGCATTCTTACTGAAATATGAAAGAAAACTAGAAAATACAATGATATAATAATTTCCCACAAAACACACAAAACCCACAAGTTGTGGTTTTTATAAAAATAATGGAATTTGGGATTTTCGTTGACTTTTTTGGGGTCACATGGGATAGAAATGGATATGTAAATGATGTTGAGTGTCCTTGATGATTAAGAACTCATAATTCCAAAATATCACATTTTATGAGCAAATAAATGGAAAAAATAAGAAAAAAAAATTGTACTTAAAAATTTAGAAAAAAGTACACTTCATATTCATGAGTGTATAACAAGGATGGAGCATGAAGATCAAGCCTCAGTCAAGCCTTGTTTTTATGTTATAGTATGTTTTTATCAATTTTTATATGAAAAATTACATAATAATGAACCCTACACCTACCTAACGAATGCAAAATCTAAACGATAGGAGGCAAGGGGGTTTGTGAAAGTGGTTAGTTGCTGAAAATCATTCAAATTCTGATTTATTTGTCTATGTACAACACACAGGATGTATTATCGTTTGAATTAAGGAGACTAGTAGCACGAAGAAATTCGGTGCTAGTCTCTATCAATGCCACACGTACGATTAGTTTTGAAAAATCATTGAAGGGTTGACTTTGCAATTCACCCAGATGGTTTCTAATGATGAAAATGCTTGAGCACGATAGTCATCCACACTTGCATTGAGCGTAACATGGTATCAAACGTGGACGCATTGCAATTGCACTCCAAACAATGACCTACGTGGAGTGTGTAGGGAAACTCAAGGTATAGAGTAGATGAATGGTTTCTTGGGGAAAGCTTTGTAAGGAACTATCAAATCTCCTGGATCTTTCAAAGTATATAAGAGTGGAGACTATTTGTATGTTCTTTATGTTAGAGCAACACATCGACGGGCCAATCCTCTCGGTGCAGGAGAGCTGCAGTTGGGCCATGGCATTCAGTTGAGGGGTTGCCTCCTATTTTTGTATTACGTTAATGTACTACACCAAGATGTATGGGATCTCCCTTTGAGGAGTAAGGAAGGGCAATCATTGGACTATGTTCCATTACAAACACAATATCTATAGTAGTGATTATGGTAGTGTGTCCCTTGGATGCTCCTGGCCAGCGAGGCTGTGTGGGGTTGTCTTGTGAGTGTTATAGAGGCCCGGCTAGTGCTTATAGCAAGTTTCGGGCCTGTTTTAGGTCTCGATAGGTGGTGCATTTGTCGAGAGCCACTAATAAGTGGCAATTTTGGTGCCTTGGTCGATTGGGACCTATTCTCTAGCGTATGCCAAAAATTAGTGAGCTAGACTCACAAGATCGTTAAGCAGAGCTCCAAAAGTAAGAAAGGAATGAAACAACTAGACGGTGGGCCAAGTATATGCCAAGAAGTTAAAAGAGGTCTTTTGTAAATTGCAAGCCTCTATCCCTATCTCAGCATAGCTGACCAATTGCAATATTTTTTGCATGGTCTGGATTTCAACATTCAGGTGTAGTTGAGTAGTGTCACTTTGTCGAATGTAGATATTGCCATTAGACGAGCAGAATAAGTAGAATCCAGACTACAAGTGGTCTATGCCTCTCAAACCAATCTTAATATGGGTCTAGTTTCAGGAAATAATTTGGCATTGACCAATGGCAATGGAAGTCAAGGGATAGCTATAACTAACCCGAATGTGAGAGGAAGCATGGTCCAAAATGTGTCTTTATTGCCAGCTCCTCCTAGTGTGACTATGCCTATGGCTAGTCAGATGGCTCCGCCAAATGTTGGAGGCCAAGTGTCGAACCCTAATGTTGTTTCTATGAGTCAACAACCAATGCCCAATCAAATTGTTAGGCAAATGGAACAACCAATAGACAATCATGGTTATTTATGAGTAAAGTGCATCGAATGTCCTCAACAAAGTTAAGGATATGATGAAGCACTACACTGACATGATTTTTGAACAATATCAACAAATAGCTATTGATGTCAGTTTCCTTTAAAAAAAACAAAATTTGATAGGAAGTTGATGCCCTGAAGAGGGTGCACCCTCAAGATTTAGTTGTAAATGGTGTGGCGGCCAACAGTACCCTAGAAATTGCCCAAACATCATGCAATATTTGTGGGAAGTGCATCCATTTGGTTGCTACCTGTTGGAGTAAGATTAGCTCTCTCCAGCAAGGTAGTAGATAGCTAGGTCCTATTAACCATTGTGCGCAAGGAAGCAATCTTCAGTAAGATGATGGGCTAAAACAAATACGTCGAAGAGGTAAGGCTATTGTAGGAGAGCTACCTAGTGGCAGTGGAGTTAGCCTCATTGAGGCTGTATGGGTTAATGGCAGTGAAGCTTCTAATCTGCGGGCCATTATGAGAGGTCAAAAGGATAGAGAAGTTGACAAAGGTAATGTAATACCCATTGATGGAAACCCTAAGTAAGACGACAGAGGGATGCAAGTCCTTAACCCTGACATGGAAGGGGGACCTTTAAAACCCATAGGGAGTTAAGCCAAGGCCAAGAAGGATAAAGAATTACCAAGTAGAAAGGCAAAGGCTAAGAAGGAAGTACCAAATCCAGTTCAATGACCAAAAGAGAGAATGGTCTGGCGAGAGAAGAGAGCTCTAGCAAATTATCATGACTTCGATTTGGCAAGCTCTCTTTGTGAAGTTAAACCAGACATGAATCTCTTGCAACTGATTAAGCTGTCTCTAGGAGTGTGCAAGGAATTTAAAAAGATCATGCGTATTAGGTATATTGTGGAACCTTTGGGCATAGTGTGAGTAGGAGATGACTGGTGGGAGCATGCTTAAAAACAATGCCCAAGGGTTGCATCCTACATTGATGGAATACTAGTGGATCATGCTATTGTAGATACATGATCATCTGTTAACATCATGAGTTCAAAATTGATGGAGAGGTTGGGTATAGCAATCCAAAAATATGCCTCCACAATTTTGCGAATGGCTAATGATAGTTTGAGACAACTTGAAGGTTGTATTACCAAAGTCCTTGTGACCGTTGAGAGTGTGGATTGCACTATGGACTTTAGGGTTATTAGGTTTGTAGGACGACCAAGCTATCAAATATTGTTAGGAAGGCCATGGATCTTGCAATCCGATTCTCAAGTGATATACATACTGGTCCTTTGATTTTCGGTAGAGGTGCCAATCGTGCAATAGTAGATGCATACCTAGAGTCTCCTCAAAGCGAGAGAGCTCCTCTATCCTCTATGGAATTAGAGACATTACAAGATGTATCTATTAGTGAGACTTCGTCAAGTGATGAATCAAAAGAAGGGCCCATTACAGAGGACATCTATCAAATAACTTTGAATGAGCCAATAGAAGCTCAAGATCAAATAAGAGATGCGGATGTGATTGAGATAGATCTTGGTACGCCAAATGATTTGTGGCCAATTAAATTAGGGTCCATGCTCAATGTGAAAGAAAGGAAGGACTATGTGTCTCTTATCCAAGAGTTTCGCAACATTTTTGCCTAAAGTTATGATGAGCTGAGAGGTATTCCTCCTAGCCTAGTTGTTCATACCATTCCTCTAAAGAAAGGAAGCCATCATGTGCGTTAGAAAGTAAGGCATATGCCTTTCAAAACGAGAGACGGGCTGTTTGAGGAGTTACAAAAATTATGACAAGCTGGTTTGATCTTCCATGTTCAGCACACTGAATGGTGTTCACTGGTTTTTATCAAGAAGAAGAAAAATAATCAAATTTGGCTTTGCATAGACTTTAGAGAGCTGAATAATCTGACAGCTAAGGACTACTACCTATTGCCCTTTATTGACCAGATTTTGGACTAGTTAACGAGTAGAGAAACATATTTGTTTATGGATTGCTTTACATGATACAACCAGATTGCAATTGCAAAAGAAGATAAGATGAAAATAAATTTCATTACTATTTTTGGTACCTTTGCATACCATGTGATGGCCTTTGGTTTATGCAATGCACCTGGTTCATGGCAACGAACAACAGACAAGACCTTTGGTGACATCTCCCCATTGAGTCTGCAATGCACTCTAGAAGAAAGTACACAACTTTTTGTCATCTGTAGGGCATTATCAGAGATTCATAAATGCCTTGGCAAAAAGAACATTTCCACTAATGAATCTATTATCCTTTAGTGGTCTATTTGAATGGAGTGACCCTTGTAAGGTAGCTTTTGATGATGGGAAATGGGAGCTAGTAAAAGCACCTAAAAGGGTCGAAGTATTCTACATATTTTCAGCAGCCACCATGCATAGTATCAGCTGCTATTTATCCTAAATTTGGGAGGGAAAATGGTATTATCCGATTTCTTTTGCTAGTCAGAAGTTGGGATATTAGAAATCAACTACACCTACATGGAAAATTTGTGCCTTGCAATGATATTTGCAACTAAAAAATTCAAGCACTACTTTCTCTATGAGAAGGTAGTTTTCTATACGAAGGTGGAGGGGCTTAGATTGATGATGAACAAGCTACAATCGCTTGATTGTTTAGCAAAGTGGTTAATCACTTTGTAGGAATTTGATTATGAGATTAGAAGTAAGCCACGGAAGCTGTAGGGTATTGTGGAATGCCTTGTGAACACAATATTAGTGAGTTTGGAAATCTTTCAATTTCCATTTTTTTAATACTAAGAAGGTGGCACTCGGATAACATGCCCATAAGTTTCTCAAAACCATATGATGTGACCTAATTGGAAAGCACTTAAAAAATAGAATCTATTGAGCTATAGAGCACTCGATTTGGAGTTATAGTGTTCAAGTTGTGACAAATCCAACAATTTGACCATGTGTCCCAAACTTATGGGAAATTCCTATATTCCCCAATATGGTGTTTGTGGATTTTGGGGAGCTGAAAGAGACTTTAGTTGAAGGAAGTGATATTGAGGAAATGTTTAAAATTGATACGGCCTCCATTCCATCTTGGTATGTTCAGGCTTTGAGATTTTCCTTGATTGCAAGAACACTATATCGGTAGGGGGTTGATGACATCTATTGCTGATGTGTGATGCCTAACAAGGTTTTGTTCATTTTGGAAGAGTGCCATGACTCCGCTTATGGAGGGTGTTTTACTAGATGGTTGACTCCCCAAAAAGCTTTAAGAGTTGGATATTGGTGGCCGTTCATTTTCCAAGATGCATTCAGGTATGTAAAGACATGTGATACTTGTCAACAACATGATAGTAGGGAGAATAGCACTTACTCTGATTACAGTTGTACTTCCATTTGAGAAGTGGGGCATAGACTTTGTGGGTCCTATTACCAGGTCATCTTTTACATAAAAGAGATATATCATAGTGGAAACTGACTATTTTACAAAGTGGTTAGAAGCACGAGTGATGAGGGAGGACGATGAAAATGAGATTGCTAGTTTTCTACTCGAGCAGATTATATGCCGATTTGGTCCGCCAAAAGAATTAGTATCGAACCGTGGAACCCATGTCCTAAATAAGGTGATCAAAAGCCTCTGATTGAAGCATGGCAAAGTAAGCACAATAATATGAATACCCACAGGAAGACGGGAAAGTTGAAAGTACTAACAAGTAGGTTGTGGGTATTTTATTGGAAATAGAAGTGAGATTGGGATAAGAAACTATATGTGGTGGTGTGGGAATATAACACAACATTTAAACAATCCACAGTCAAGTTGGTCTATGGGGAGGAGTGTATTTTTCCCTTAGAGATTGAGTTGCCAACTATAAGATTCACAAAAAATCACTCTTTGGGTGATGAGGATGCACTCTTTGAGCACTTTACGACTCTGGCCCACTTGGATGAGCTCAAATTGCAGAGTCTGTTACACCAAGAAGTGGCTAAGCATTGGATAAAGTAGCTGCATGATTTAAAAGCAAAGAAATATACCTTTAAGAAGGGGCAATTAGTTCTGAATTATGATGCCCGTAGAGAACTATTTCCAAGAAAACTTGAGCCCAAATGGGACGGTCCCTACAAGATCGTAACAATAGGGAAAAATAAGTCCATTGCATTACTAGCTAATCTTGAGGAAGTGGAGTTTAACAATAAGGTTAATCTTAATAAGATTAAACCTTATTATCTCTAAATGCACTAATGAAATAAATACCTTGCAGGTCAATATGGGGCTGGTCAAAAACCTGCAAGAGGAAATACTGGTTGATGGGGCAACTAATTCCTTATTTGGAGCACCCATACATGGAGTAGAGATATCATTAGGGGAAGCTTATCTGGTGGAGTAAAGGCTATAAAGTGATTGAGTAAGAGGATGGATCATTCATTTGGAAAATCAAAGTCTAATGTCATCACTGCTTACGAATTCTAACAAGTATCCATGTTGTATTCAATGATGATGGTGGGATGGAGCCTACAGTTCATCGTCGCCATTTGGTATTGAACCAGCTAAATGGGACTTACACAGTATGCAATCCCATCCTTTCTATGTATTATCGCAGTGCTATGACCATGTTCAATGGGTTTGAGAGAGTGTCTCTTCAACTGGTTCCACAATATTGGAATCAGTTTGCATGCTCGTTAGCAAACTTTGCTTATGAAGATGACCTTTTCTTCAACTATGGTCCTAGTTTGGATATCTCTATTAATGATGAGATAGGACCGGTTGACTATGGGGGCTTCTATCAGAACATGCCCTATATGGAAAGAAATGGTTAGTATGGCTAATGCAAAGAGTAGCAGAGACCCAATTGCCTTTGTTATCTTGGACCCATAGGTTGGTTAGATGACATGTTATGCGTACACCTCTTGCTATTTATGCTGGAGGTATGGGTTGCAATCTGATGCATTTAGTTTAGGGTATGAGTCCTATTTCCTCCTTGGGATGGAGCATCTTGTTGTATATTAATAAGATTTTACAAGGGGGGATATATACGAGCTATTTTGTTTTATTCCATTAGGCCAAGAGGGTCGGTTCCTTTTTTAGGGTCTTAATGCTTGATTTCCTTATGCCAAAAGGGCTGGTTTTTGTCAAGTATAAATGATTTATTTCTTTTGGTCAAGAGGGCCATATGTCTATTTCGTGCAGGTACGTTTAATGGTTTTTTATTTTAGTGATTGCATCACACAGGTTGAGGAAGTCACTCGAGGTAGCCTTTGCTGCAAAGGAGCTTCTTATGGCCATTAAAGGCGATTTCATCCTCTTTCTCAGTTTTCCCTTAAGCAGCTAATGATATATGTGTATGTGGGGGTTAATTTCTTTTTGTTTATTGGGGACTAACAATCAAGGCACAAAGTTTTAGGGTTTGGTTAGGTATATCTGGGGGAGATTTGAGTAGTTGTCTACATCTTGTTAGGACATTGTCAAGCGATAAAAACCTATGCTAGAGGGTAGTCCTTGTGACCATGTCCTTCGTGCTTGATAGGCGGCTGTCTTAGGAGTCCCTGATAGTGTGAGGCAACTTAAGAAGCCTGCCAAAATATCAAGAGAAGAGAAAGTTCTAAATCTATCTAAAAATAAACATTACAGAGGTGTGTTTAAAGGGGTTCTAACCCCTCAATAAGAAAAAGGAAAACATTCCTACAAGTAGTTTCTTATCACCTTGCAAAGGCCTGGTAGGTTCTTGGAGAGTAGTCTCACCTGGGGCCCCACGACCTAGGGCTGATGCCTTGTCTTGCTAGGGGTAGCAACTAGCCAAAAAGCAAAGAAAGAACAGTTGGAACAAAAATAAAATTGAGTGTTAAAAAAGGACTAAGTGATGCCTTGCGAGAGCTTAGTAGGTTCTTGGGTACCTAGTCAGGACCTGTGAGACAGATGCCCTGTTCTCCTTGGGTCACTCTACGCTTAGCTCCCTCCTTTTTCACGTCCGAGTATGGAAACCGTGAAAGAAAAATGTGTTACAAGAAGAATATGATGCCCATGCTATAGGGGTCCTTGCCTAGTAGGAGGTCGTGGTCCAATTGTCCTAAGTTACGTTAGGTAGTTCAGACCACCACTAGGATGGCCTTTTTTATAAGCTTTTTAGCTAGTCCGTGTTCATGTAATTGGTTAGAGACTCAATATGGATTTCTATCAGATTATGTTGGGCCTATCCCTTGTGGATTTTCATGCCTTGGTTTTGGAAGGGGGTAGGGTGAGAGCTGTTCTTGTGCTTTGTTGCTCATAACTTTTGTATTAGCTTGATGCTCTTTATGATTATACATGTGCATATTTGTTCATGGGATTCGATCGGCTGAGTCACCTTATCCCGTTGTTGCCAATGAGAGCTAAATTTCAGGAGCTGATTTTGAGCTGTGCTTGAAGAAATTGAGGCTGTTTTTGGAGCAAGAAGTGCTCGGGAAGTGCTAAAGAACAAATTTTCATGGAAAATCATATTGTGGTAGATGGCCAAGCTAGAGTTTTCCTAGATACATTTCGGGATTATGAATCCAACACAAGTCTTGATTTGTTGATTTGAGGTCGCTTGACCCCCCTTTTAATCCCGACAAGGTTTGGCATTAAAAAGCAACTACTAGATCCAGGAGCTGAAAAGTGCGTGAGGAAGGCCAAGATGATGGATTTCAATGCCGCCAAGCCACCTACTCAGACGGATCTCAAATCCAAGCTCTTTTCCCATCCAAAATCGAAATATCCACTTGTGATGTAGTGTGAATACAAAAAGCTAAACTGGTTATTTTAAAAAACATTAACCTTAGGCTTATTAAACAAAACCAAAAACTCAAAAAAACTGATGACATGCACCCTCTTCCAATCTGCCCAATGCCTCTTTCTTTGTGGATATTCAAGAGAGAGAGAGAGAGAGAGAGAGAGAGAGAGAGAGAGAGAGAGAGAGAGATTTCTATGGAGGATTAAGAAATCTAAAAATTTAATCTTTCTCTCTCCTCTCTCCTCTCTCCTCTTTGATGTTGTTCGTATGCATCAATTCAAGAGAGAAGGGGGAGGGTTGTGATGAAGAATCCGGAGCAAATGATGTTGCTAGAGCAATGGAGGATGTAGATCGGGCTGAGAGAGCATGTCAGCAGCAAAGAAGAAGTGTCAATGACCTCCGTCTATGAGATATGAGCCTGGAAATTGTGGTTTCTATGTGTAAGTGAGCGTTCTTTTGTTTTATGGAAAATGATTGGAAAAAGTGCTTGATTTTGTTTGTTCTTGATTTCCTATGTTGAAATCTCACTGAAATATGAAAGAAAACTAGAAAATACAATGATATAATAATTTCTCACAAAATACGCAAAACTCGCAAATTGTAGATTTTTATAAAAATAATGAAATTTGGGGTTTTCGTTTAGTGTTTTGGGGTCATATGGGATAGAAATGGATATGAAAATGATGTTGAGTGTCCTTGATCAATAAGAACCCATAATTTTGAAATATCACATTTTTATGAACAAATAAATGGAAAATTTAAGGAAAAATCAAATTTTGCGCCTAAAAATTTAGAAAAAAATGTATTTCATGTTTGTGAGCATATAATAAGACTGGAGCACGAGGATCAAGTCAAGCCTTGTTTTTATGTTATAGTATGTTTTTATCAATTTTTATATGAAAAATTACATAAAAATGAATCCTACACCTACCAATCCAATGTAAAACCTAAATGGTATGAGGGAAGAGGGTTTGTGAAAGGGGGTTAGTTACCGAAACTTATTCAAAATCTAATTTATTTGTCTATGCACAACATATAGGACAGATTATTGTTTGAATCAAGGAGACTAGTAGCACGAAGAAATTTGGTGCTAGTCTCTATCAACGCCGCACGTACAATTAGTTGGAAAGTCGTTGAAGGGTTGTCTTTGCAGTTCACCTAGTTGGTTTTGTAGAGTAGATGAACGGTTTCTTGGGGCAAGCTTGGTAAGGATCTATCAAATCTCCTAGATTGTTCAAAGTATACAAGAGTGCAAACTGTCCGTATGTTCTTTATGTTAGAGCAACGCATCGATGGACCAATCCTCTCGATGTAGGAGAGCTCTGTAGTGGGGCCACAACATTCAGTCGAGGGGTTGCCTTCTATGTTTTTATTACATTAGTATACTACACCAAGATGTATGGGATCTCCCTTTGAGGAGTAAAGAAGGGAAATCGTTGAACTACATTCCATTACAAACGCAATATCTATAGTAGTGATTAGGGCAGTGTGTCCCTTGGACGCTCTTGGCCACGAGGCCGTGTGGGGTTGTCTTGTGAGTGTTATAGAGACTCGGCTAGTGCCTATAGTCAGTGTCATACCCGTTTTAGGTCTCGACAAAGACTTACAATGTGTCTATTGGCAAACACGTTTGTTAGGAGACAAGTGCATATCCTGTTGCACTTTGACCAATGACCCTTCATGCATAATTTTGAAAGCAATGATGCTCCCCTTCTAGTGATGTTTTATATCCTCTCTTTTTCTTCTTTTTACCTTGTGAGAGCCTTTGCAAGAGGGCAACATGGTAACCCAATTGTTTATGTGAAAAAGGTTTTGGGCTTCCAATTTCCGTCTACTCCTTGTAGTGCAAGAGTTTATTAAACAAGAAGGGCACCCTTTGGATGCCATAATTAAAATGAATTTGTAGAGAAAAGCACTCACTGAGAAAGGAAAATGAGCAAAGAAAGAAACTCACTAAGAAAGGTGAATGAACTAAAAAGGAACACTAAGAAGACTAATGAAAATATATTGGGGGCATCAAAAGCTCTCAACTTTCAAAAAAGTCATTATTAACTTCACAACATCTTTATCATGTCCTTGATTTTATAAGTAAATAAGGACTTTGGGACTACCAAAACATGTCAGATTTTGGATATTTTGGCTAAAAGAGAGGAGAGAATCATGAAGTGGCCTCTATTATCTCCAAAAAGGAGGAGACAAGAATACCATATTCTTGCATGTATGGCAAACTCTCTTTGGCCCTTTTCTTAATCCCGTGATTAACAAAAGTGTACTTTTTGAAGCATTTTTGGCCCTAATGAGGAACAGAGACAAACACAGAAGCAGAAGTAAAGGACATGAGAAAGAGTCAATCTTCTCTTACAGAGCCCCCACAGAGGTAGAAACAAAGTTTGGAGAGGATGAAAATGACAATGTAGAAGAAGACTATGAAAGCGGACTAGAAGAATCTATCCTACTCGCAAAAGGAAAAGATGAGAAAGAAGTTCCAAAAGTTCCAAAAGCCTTAGAAGCAGAATATCCCATGATGTTCGACAGAATGACTCTGGTACCCTTTGGATTGGCTAGTGGGTCATGTCATATGGAAAAGATTGATAAGAAATGGATTAAGAAGAATAAGCCTTCTTTCAGTAGTGGTTCTTGTCACCCAAAGCTATCCTTCTCAAGAGAAGATGATGATAATGATGATGATGCACCTCGCCAACAACCACCAATTTGATGTTCAAATAGAAAGAAGATTCTTGTTATGTGATGTTCTTAGATGCATCCTTGGAAGATAAGTCTTCGAGTCAAGAATTAGCTCATCCCCAAACCAAACCTAAAACCACAATGATACCCTTTTAGCTTCCCAAGAAGCAAGCTAAGCCTCCCATAGAAAGAGGAAGTTGGTTCGAGGAGACCACTCCCTTGAAGGAGTGGTGGATCTATACCATGAAGTTATTCGTGGGACATTCATCCGCAAAGTGGAAGGAGAAAAACAATTAACATTTGTGGATGCTAATGATACTGAATAGCACATGAAGGTGGGTATCAGTCTTCCAGAAGAAGAACTATTGGTCTTGAATGACCTACTCAAGGAGAACTTGGATGTGTTTACAGGGTCATACAAAGATCTTAAGGGGATTGATCCCACAATATGTCAACACCACATCGACCTAGAGCCTGATGCAAAGCTTATGAGGCAAAGATAGAGGCGCATGAATCCAAATTTCTCCATCCTAGTGAAGGCCAAATTGTTGAAGCTCCTTGAAGCTGAGTTTATCTATCGAGTGGCCAATAGTGAATGTGTTTTGCCCATCGTAGCAGTACCTAAGAAGAATGGAAAGTTGCGAATATATGTGGACTTTCGAAAGCTGAATTCTAAGACTAAGAAGGATCATTTCCATATCCCTTTAGCAGACCAATTGTTAGACACAGTGGTAGGCCATGAACTTTATCTCCTTGTGGATGGATTCAATGGATATAATCAAGTCCAAATCATAGCAGAAGATCAATCCAAAATGACCTTCACAACTGGATGGGGAACCTATGCTTACAAAGTGATCCATTTGGGCTCTGTAACACCCCTATTACATTCCAACAAGTAATGATGGCCACATTCCAAAACCATCTGTATGACTTCATTGAGGTGTACCTAGATGACTTCTGTGCCACATTGTCTCTACACAAGAAGGGATAGCAATAGATCCTACAAAGATCAAGAATATTGTAGCTTTAACTATGTTAGCCAACCTCAAACCATTGAGGGGATTCCTTGTCCATATGGGCTATTACAGAAGGTTTATTGCATACTTTGTGACAAAGTTAGTCCCCCTTCATAAGATTCTTAGAGAAGATGTAGAGTTTACATGCACCATTATGAGTGTAACGAGGTGTTCAACACCTAAAGCAATGCCTGATTGAAGCACCTATCCTACAGACTCTTGATTGGACGAAAGAGTTCTATGTGAACATTGATGCATCTAGCTATGGTCTTATACCAAAAGAGACCCTCGAAGTTAGATCAACCTATCTATTATGCAAGTAAAAAAGTAACCGACAGAGAATGAAACTACACAGTGATGGAGCTTGAGTGCCTAGCAATGGTGTTTGCCTTGGAGAAATTCTGGCACTACCTACTGTCTATGATGTGAGGGAAATGTATGCCTATGATGTGAGGTGCTTTCAGGGCTAAATTTTCTCAGTCGTTGATTGTTTTACATAGTCCATACACAGCCCAAAATAGGGCAGCCCTCTGTCATTACACTTTATGCTCATGCTACATAGTCATTTGATGCCCAGTTAGTGCCTATACATATGAGAATGTATGCCTATGGTTTCTCTATGGTTTTGAGCTTGGATTGAGCCATTAGTTGCTCAATTTTGGACATTTATTTTTTGCTAAAATATTTAGGGCTGAATCTCTTTATCTTATGTTTGGATATGCCTATTGCAGTCGGGCTATGTCTTGGATGTATACATTGATGTAGTGACTCTCGGGGATCGACATAGAGCTTGGAATTTCTCTAAAATCATTGGTTGAGCTTGACCTCACTTCTCAAAGCATTTATATCTTCATCTTTGCTATACTTATGGCATGTGCTTTGCTTATGTCTGACCAGTATTGACATGCTTGGCCTATGCCGTTACTACATGCCCATTACATTGTTTGGAGTTGGAAGCTATTGAACCTTGCTTTGGCTGGAAATTTGATTTCCCCGAGCTTACTTTGGCTATTTCTCAGCTTGCTAGAGTTATAATTTGGATTATTTGATGTCTATGGATTCTATGTACTGATGCTACATGACCTATATGCTCATGAGGTCTTATTGATGCTTGATCTTGGATCTTCTGGCATTGGTGCTATCATATGTCCTTGTTGAGCTTCTTTGCTTGATATTTACAGCTTTTGTGACAGTCGGAGCGTCTTCATATGCTTGTGGTTTATTCTACTTGATCATTCGGATACTTGAGACTCCGATCTTCACTTGGATGTTGCATGGTTGATATGTTGTGGTCCTCACAAATGTACTTGGAGTGATTTGGGCTTTGCACTCATTGAGCATACACCTATTTGTGTCAAATCTTGCAAGTGTTGTGTACACTTTGCCCTATTACATAGGGGGTGAGCCAACTTACTGACAAATTCATTTGACATGCTTGGGTGTTTTCTTGATGTCTGTATGACTATCACATGCTGATTTATGCTTGCTTGATGCCGGTTATGCTTTGAGAGTCGCTGGTTGACTTAGTGCATTCATTTTGCCTACAGTTTGCTCTCATTGTACTTGGCTGTAATTTATTGCAGCAAGTAGTTATGCATGGACTGATGTGGAATTTTCATGCTAAATCATCTTGATTTTATGTACTTTTAATGGTACTTGGTGGGTAGCATAATTAGCTATCAATTTGTGGTGGTCATTTTGCCTTGGTTTTGGTGGTATTTTGGTTGTTTACTATGGAAAATAACAAGCAATTTTACACTGTTTGCACCATTTTGGACTGCAGTATGGCATCTTCTTCCACTAATAGTGCTATCTTCAACATCACTAAGCTTGATGGTACGAACTATGCCTACTAGAAGAGCCACATTTGGTAGGTATTGGTGCAAAAATCGTAGATAAAGCCACTAAGGATGCATGGTGAGTAGCCTAAAACTATGACTGATGACGAATGGGATGAGCTTGATGAGTTATGCAAGTCCACCCTCATCTTGTCTCTCACTAAATAGGTGCATTACAATAGAGTGCTTGGAAGCTTTGGGATAAGATCAAGAACCTCTATGACAAGAAAAGTCCAGCAAGTCAGATGTATTGGCTAAAACAACTTATGGACATGTGCATAAAGGAGAATATGATGATGTTTGTGTTGAGATATTGAGCTCCACTGGTGATATGCCAGGGTGACCATTGTGCATTTATGTCACCGACTTGTTAGCTGTAGATGCGGTTGGTACACCGCCCATGAATAATAGCTAGATGACAGCTATCCTTATCTACTCTAGTTCGTGGCTCAATTAGTATGCCACCTTAGTCAGTTGATTTTGGTTTGAGACCCATATATAGGGTTCTTCTATTTCTATGTACTTGAGTTCTTTTTGTCTTACACAACTAAGAAGAGGAAAACCGTTTTCAGCCTCCACCTGTGTGTGTATTCCCCCATTGTGCAAGCAAGAAAGCTACAAGTGAGACTCCTTCCTTCTCTCCCACAATCTTGACATGGTATCAGAGCCTTGTTCATGGTAAGGAGCTCAAGAAAGCAAATCAAGTTCGCAGTGTTCTGGTAAGAGGACCAGTGTTGCTTTCATTTTTCTATTTTGGGAGCAAGTCTCTATAGCAGGTAGCATAGCCGGAAAGTGCAAGAGTGCATTGTCTCAAATTGAGAGACCCTTCGCGGTGACGCAAGAGGGCAGTATATGCTGCGGGAAAGGGCTTTAGCCCTTGGTTGCCCTGTTTTTTTTATTTGAGGCCATTTCAGTGCCTGTTTTGGAGGCGGAAGTTTTCCGCACGCACTCAGGAAAAGGCCCTATTTTTGCTGTGCGACCACTGTTCTACAGGTCCGTGAAAACTTACTGTAGAAATTGCATTGTATGCCTGTGCGCAGAGACATTGGGAGTTACAGAATCACCCTTGTTGCCTATTGATGCAAAATCGTCACTAGGAAGTGACTGTGTGGTCAAATACCACTTTCTTCAGTTTTGCAGATTTGCCCTTGTGAGGTTGAAGCTGTGTTTTTTGCAGTGACAGAATTTTTTGCAGTGTTCTGTAATGGCATCTGATTCTCTTTCACAGATTGTCACTGAAAAGCTTGACAATAACAACTTCCAAGCATGGAGGTTTAGAATGACGAATTTCCTTATGGGAAAAGGATATTGGGAATTCGTTGCAAGAAGTTCTTCCTGATGTTCCCAATCAACAGCAAATGCACGCATTTAAAGGATGGAATGAGAGAGCCAGAAAAGTTATGTACTGGCTGTCTATCAGTATTTCAGACTATGATTGTGCATATTCAGGATACAAGTATGCCAAAGGAGGCATGGGATACTCTGTCAAAAGTGTATAGCACAAATACGCAAGCCAGGAAAATGCAGCTGAAGCAAGAGTTGCACAATGTGCAAAGAGAAAGTATGAGCATCAATGACTACCACATGAAGGTGAAGAAGATTGCAGATGCACTTGCTTCCATTGGGTCGCCAGTGGAAGATGATGATTTAGTTTCTGTGACCTTGAATGGTCTAGGAAAGGACTATGCACAGTTCCGAACATCCATTTCCGTCCGTGAAAGATTTTCTGATTTTGAGGAGTTGATTTCTCTTCTAATTTCTGAGGAGCAGAGAAATGGTGGTGCATCTTCTTCAGGAGGAACTTCAAAAGAAGTTGTCTTCTACTCAAATGCTGGAAGAGGTAGATATTCGAGACATGAAATACATCCGACAAGTATTTCTTTTTCCCATCCTGCATAGACAAAGGAATATTTCCAATCTGCACAATAGGTTGTGCAGTATCATCACCAGTCTCCACAAATCCTGGTTTTTCCATTTTCCTTGCATCCTGCATCCATTCTGCATGGCCTGTCATGTGGTTTGATACACCTGAGTCAACATACCACACATAATTGCTTTCTTCTACACTTGTCACAGAATTGGTCATGTGCTGCACCATAAACAAATGCTCATTTCTATCATCACCCTATCTACTAGAAGATGCATAATTCCCTTGTTGCAATTTTCCATTCATGATGTCATTCTGCTTCTTCCAGCAATTTTGAGTAGAATGGGTCATGCAATTTTGAGTAGAATGGGTCATTCTGCTTCTTCCAGCAATTTTCCAATCACTCAAATGCTAGAAGAGGTAGAGGTCATGTTGTGGTGGATGGCAAAGAGGCCAAAATGCAAACAGCAATGTTGAATGCTACTATTGTGGTAAAATGGGTCATATGGCTAAAGACTGCTATAAAAAGCAGAATGACATCATGAATGGAAAATTGCAACAAGGGAATTATGCATCTTCTAGTAGATAGGGTGATGATAGAAATGAGCATTTGTTTATGGTGCAGCACATGACCAATTCTGTGACAAGTGTAGAAGAAAGCAATGATGTGTGGTATGTTGACTCAGGTGTATCAAACCACATGACAGGCCATGTAGAATGGATGCAGGATGCAAGGAAAATGGAAAAACCAGGATTTGTGGAGACTGGTGATGATACTGCACAACCTATTGTGCAGATTGGAAATATTCCTTTGTCTATGCAGGATGGGAAAAAGAAATACCTGTCGGATGTATTTCATGTCTCGAATATCACCAAGAACCTGGTTTCTGTTGGTCAAATGGTTGAGGAGGGCTTGCAGGTCAGATTTAATTCTCATGGATGCTTTGTTGAGGATATGAAAAATAAAGGTCGCTTGATAGCAAAAGGAAAGAAGAAGGGCAGAATGTTTACGTTGGATGCAGACATGCCTGAATTGAGTGCAGCAATGTTTGCACATGGGACTGGTGTAGTTGCAGATATTGATAGCTGGCATAAATGCATTGGTCATGTTAATGTACAGTGACTTAAATAAATGCAAGCCCAAAATATTGTTACAGGATTGCCTAAATTCAAGGTTGCAGAAATGCATAAGGTATGTGAAGCCTGTCAATTTGGAAAACAGGCAAGGAAACCATTTCCTAGACATGTTCAAGAGAGTAAGAAGCCATTTGAGTTAATCCACTCTGATGTGTGGACTACTAAAGCTGCATCTCTTGGAGGCTGTTATTATTTTGTCACTTTTATTGATGACTATAGCAGAAAAGTTTGGGTGTATTTTATGAAAAAGAAAAGTGAAGTTTTTGGGCATTTCAAAACTCTTAAAGCTATGGTTGAAAAAGAAACAAGCCTACAAATAAAATGCCTAAGGTCAGATGGAGGGGGAGAGTACCTCTCAAATGAGTTTGCAAGGTTACGGCAGGAGCATGGCATAAAGCAGCAATATTCATGCAGCCATACCCCACAACAAAATGGAATTGCAGAAATGAAAAAACATGCATATTGGAGAGGTATCTCTCAACGAAAAAGACTTGCCAGATTTTTACTGGGCTGAAGCAGTTGCTACAGCAATCAACATAATGAACAAGACTCCCACTACAGCAATACATGGGATGACTCCAGAGGAGAGGTATACTGGTAGGAAACCAAATATTTCTCATTTGAAGATTTTTTATTGCATTGCCTATGTTCATGTGCCAGATGAGTTGAGATCCAAGTTGGATCCAAAAGCTGAGAAGTGCATCTTTATTGGTTACTCTCTGTAGTAGAAAGGGTATAGATGCTATAACCCTTCTACTCGTAAGTTTACAATGAGTAGAGATGTTGTTTTTGATGAGATGAGTAGCTTGTATAAACCAATAAATGTGATTGATGATGTAGATGCACAAAATGGTAATGCTGCACAAAATTCACAGCAGCAGTCACAAAATATTAGTGGACCTGGAGTGTCCTCTAGCAGTGGTTCACATTCTTTGCCATGGACAGGCAAATTGAGATCAGAAGAATCTCCTCAAAACAATGCAGATAGTGGTATGCAGGTTTCACGAAAAGGAAAAGAGAAGGTAGATCAGTCCATGTTTGATGTGAATGCAGGTCACTCTTATGTGGATGGTGAATCCAGTGGCTCAGAACAGAGCATTGATGATGAGTTGGGTATTCCTTCTATTGTTACACCTGGAGTAAGGAAGACCAGGGATGTTTTGAGAGCACCTGGGAGTGAACCTACTTTGCACAGATCTACTAGAGCTAGGTATCCTATGGATAGGCTGAAATATGATGGATTTATAGCCATTCACTATGCCTATATGGTCAAAGTGATACAAGAACCAGAACCCACTTCTTTTGAGCAAGCCATGGGAAAAGAAAAATGGGAGAAAGCCATGGATGAAGAAATGGATGCCTTGGAAGAAAATGCTACATGGGAATTGGTATCTTTGCCTAAAGATAAGAATGCAATTGGTTGTAAGTGGGTTTATAAGGTGAAGCACAATGTAGATGGTTCTATGAACAGATACAAGGCAAGATTAGTAGTCAAGGGGTATGCACAAACTTATGGCATTGATTATGAAGAAACATTCAGTCCGATTGCAAGGATGGCAGCTGTAAGAGCAGTCATTGCTATGGCTGCATCAAAGGAATGATCTTTACATTAGATGGATGTAAAGAATGCCTTCTTGCATGGTGATTTGCAAGAAGAGGTATACATGGAGTAGCCATCAAGTTATGTGCATGCTATTCATCCTGAGTTTGTTTGCAGGTTGAAGAAAGCCTTGTATGGCTTGAAGCAAGCACCTAGAGCATGGTCTGACAAGATAGGACAGTATCTTGTCACTATTGGCTTTCAGATTTCCAAGGCAGATTTCTCACATTATGTGAGAAAAACAGAGAAAGGTATTATGCTACTTGTCATTTATGTTGATGATTTGATTATGACAGGTGGTAGTGATGAAGATATCCTTCATGTGAAAATGCTATTGAAGCAGAAGTTTGTCATGAAGGATTTGGGAGAGCTACGTTATTTCTTGGGCATTGAGGTGATTAGATCACCAAGTGGGATATGGCTCTTGCAGAGGCAGTATGGATTGGACATGTTGTCCAAATATGGGATGACAGGTTGTAAGCCTATTTCAGTTCCTTTGGAGCAGAATGTGAAGCTGAGCGCAGATACAAGTGAGCTTCTCGAAGACCCTACTATGTACAGACGCATAGTAGGAAGTTTGATTTATATGACTATTACCAAGCCAGATTTGAGCTATGCTGTTGGATTGGTAAGTCAATTTATGCAGGCTCCAAGAAAATCGAATTTGGATGCAGCTAGACGCATACTCAGGTATGTGAAGTCCACATTGCAGTATGGACTATTTAATGAGACTGGGGTTTAGATACAGTTGCATGGATACACTGATGCTGATTGGGCTGGTAGTATTTCTGATAGACGATCTACCAGTGGATATGTGTTCTCTTTTGGGAGTGCTGCAGTCACTTGGAGCAGGAAGAAACAGCCTACAGTTGCCTTGTCCAGCACAGAGGCTGAGTACAGGGGTGCAGCAATGGCTGCATGTGAGGTAGCTTGGTTGCATAAGCTACTTTATGATATGCATCAGCCTATAGATGGGCCAATTGTCATTTATTGTGACAACATGAGCAGTATACACTTGGCAAATAACCCAGTCTATCATGCTAGAACAAAGCACATTGAGGTGCATTATCACTATGTGCGGGAGAGGGTTTTACTAGGTCTTATTGATATAGTTTATGTCAGCACATAGGATCAGGTAGCTGACATATTCATGAAGGCATTGGGCATAGAGAAGCTGTGCAAGTTCAGAGACCTGCTTGGTGTGCAGGATTTGGGATTGAGCTTGAGGGGGAGTGTTGAGATATTGAGCTCCACTCGTGATATGCCAGGGTGACCGTTGTGCATTTATGTCACCGACTTGTTAGCTGTGGATGCGGTTGGTACACCGCCCATGAATAATAGCTCGATGATAGCTATCCTTATCTACTCTAGTTCGTGGCTCAGTTAGTATGCCACCTTAGTTAGTTGAGTTTGGTTTGAGACCCATATATAGGGTTCTTCTATTTCTATGTACTTGAGTTCTTTTTGGCTTACAGAACTAAGAAGAGGAAAATTGTTTTTAGTCTCCACCTGTGTGTGTATTCCCCCATTGTGCAAGCAAGAAAGCTACAAGTGGGACTCTTTCCTTCTCTCCCACAATCTTGATAGTTTGCTCATTTGAGCTTGTTCCATGCTATTCTCAAGAACTTGAATTCACAGGGCATTACCTTCAATGATGAGGTTACTCCATTGTTTTTGCTTAGGACTCTGAGTGAGTCATGGGATGTATTCTGCACTGCCTTATGTGCTCCAACTACTATTCTGAACTTGCATGATGTAGAGAGTACTCTTTTGTAAGAAGAGATCAACCATAAGAACTTGGATGCCTCTCATGTGTCGCATGCTTTGGTTGTTAGAGGTAGAGATGGTAATGGAAAGAATGACCATGGTAGAGACTCACAGAATTCTAGGTCTAAGTCACATGGTAAGTCGTGCAACAAGTCTTATGTGAGAAATGCTAATGTGACATGTCATCATTGTCGCAAGAAGGGTCACATACACCCACAGTGTCATGAGTTGTGCAATGAGAAGTGCAAAGAGAAGGGAAAAGACAAAGTACAAGAAAAGTTCTCTAATTGCAACATGGTACCTATGAAATCTAGTGTGAAAATAGAGGAAATCAATGTCATGCAGAAGACTGATGACTCCGATGTGGAGTACATACTTGCAACTAGTTCTTGTGATGCTACACCATTGCTGAGTCTCACTCTATGTATGCACAATGCTGGCTTTTGGATTTTGGTGCTTCATTTCATGTTACACCATGCCGTGAATGGTTCCATTCCTACCGCACTATCTCTGGTTCAGTTCACTTGGGTGATGATAGGTCACTTGCTATTGTTTGCATTCGAGATATACAACTGCAATTCTCTACTGGCAGTACTTTTTTGTTACAGGATGTACGTCATGTACCTGTGCTTACTGGGAATGAAAACTCTTTCTGGTTTTGAAGTACTTACCGCCCCTTGACTATGCATGTTTTGATTCATGTGAGCATTTTCTTTATGGCAGACAGACTAGAAATATGCATAAGAAGTCTCGCAGGACACGCATGAGTGAGCCCCTGGCATTGGTACATTTGGATGTTTGTGGGCCAATTCCCTGTCAGTCTATGGGTGGTGCAAAATATTTTGTGATGTTCATTGATGATTTTTTGCATAAAGTCTGGGGTTACCCCATTAAGCTTAAGTTAGATGTCTTGGTTGTGTTTCAGAGATGGCTTGCATTGGTTGAGAACCAGATTGGGCATAGACTGAAATTCCTTAGGACTGACAATGGGGGAGAATATGTGTCACTTGCCTTTGAGAAACTTTGTGATGTGAGGGGTATTAAGCATCAATTGACTACCCCCTATATCCCACCCTAGAATGATTTGGCTAAGTGGATGAATATAACCATCCAGGAGCATGTATGCACTATGCTTAGCCATGCAGGCCTACCACAGAGCTTTTGGGCTGAGGCAGTTTGTACGGATATGCATATCATAAATAGGTCACCTTCTAGTGGTTTGGATTTCCAGGTTGTAGAGGAGATATGGACGCATCTACGTGTCTTTGGATGTGAGGAATTTTTCCATGTGCCTAAGGACAAGCATACTAAGCTAGATCCTAAGAGTGTCAAATGCATTTTCCTTGGCTATGGAGATGCAGGTGAGATGGGTTACCACCTCTAGGATGTGCAAGGGCAAAAATTCATTTGCACCATGATGTAGTCTTCCATGGAGACAAGATGCATAGGTAGCCTAAGAAGGTGGTAGAGATACGCAGGGTTATATTCTATGAGGAGCAGCCATGTGCTCCTGCACAACCAGTTGGATAGCCTACAACAGCTATTGGTACACATGACCAGGGTGTTGGACAAGATGCTAGACATGCAGCAGAGCGTGGTCTACTAGAGTTGTACGTCCACCTGATAGATTTGAGCCCTTGATGCATTATGTCTTGGTTACAGATGCAGGAGATCCTCTCACTTATGATGAGGCTATTTGTAGGGGTGACAATTACTCTTGGGAGAGAGCTATGCAGTTTGAGATGGACTCCCTACATTAGGATCTGACTTGGGATTTGGTTGCCTTGCCTCAAGGAAAGAAGGCTTTGTTGTGCAAATGGGTATACAAGATGAAAAGTACCCTTGGAAACCTCAAGCCGACTTATAAGGCAAGACTTGTTGCTAAGGATTTTAAACAAGAGCATTGACTTTGATGAAGTTCATTCTTCCATAACCTGACGCCAATGAATACATAATTGATTTAATCCTTCCTTTATCACTTAACTCAACCTAAATTGAAACTATTCATTTGCATGAGAATTGCATAATATATATTTTTGTCAAATATCATAAATCTTTTCCTTTCATTGCAACTATTTAGACATCATTTAATGCCGTCTACAATTATCTTATACATGAGTCTCAACCAGGAATTTATTACATAAGTGCATTATGTGTCAAAAGCCCTATCCATGCAACAAGGACTCCTTCGCACAATTTCATCTTTTAACTTATGCAACATACGTTCAAAACATGACTACCCTTGACCATGGAAATGCAAGCAAATGCAAGTACTCATCATGCAACTAAACTTTGTAAATCGAACGAGTATATAAATTTTTCAATGCATTTAAGTTTCCTATGTGAAATAAAACATGCTTTATGCATCCTTCCTATGCGAGGGGGGGGGGGGATTTTCCGGAACTTGGGTATTCAAAATTGGGGCATTGTCCACTCTCGTACTTTGGGTGGAAGCTCCTGCGTGCGCTCCTCTCGAATTTTTCTTAGGAGCCATTGACGAAGTAAATTTTGACTCGGAGAACTCCCCCTGTCACCCCTTACGAGTTTCGAAGTTGGTACTACCTGAGATCTCCTTTCTTACACAAGAATTGGGCCTTGCAAAACACGGTATAAAAAAACTGGGAGGCATGAGTGAACTTGGCCTAGGGAAGCTTCTCAAACTTTTGGATGACAGAGGTGATGTGTGAGGGAGTGATGATGGTGAGGATGACGATGGTAAAGATGACGATGATGATGATGATGAAAACGTTGGTGGTGGTAGCCTGGCAATAACAGTGACAGTCCTAGTGGCATGGCGCAGGTAGTCTGATGGCGGGCAGCTTCCTCCCAATGTCCCTCCCCTTTTCAAGCTTGGGAGGGGGGGTTCATATATAGGGTGAAGGTGGGGGGGGGGGGGGGGGGATGGCCACGCAAGTGGCAGGATGCATGCCCTCCTCCCCATGCCCCTCCACACTCCAACACATACTCCCTCTCCCCGCCATGCAATGGGTAAAGGGGAGGGAGTTTTTAAAAAATTTGCAAATAATTCATTATCTTTTGTCCCTTGAAGGGGAGTTCCCATAGTGGACTACGGTTTTGAGCCACGGTTTCTTATGCACAACGCGGGGCTGGTGTTTGTTAGTGCATGAGGATGGAGCACTTAGCCCAAAGTTTTTTTGTTGCGGGAGATTACTTTGAATCACTTTTGCATGGTATCTAGGTCCTTTAATATTTTTTTGTAGAAATTTTACAGGAGTTGTCAGGAGCATGTAAGTCCAAGATAAAATCTGACATCAATAGTGCTATGAAACCCACCACATGCTCCAAAGATGTGCATCTTAATTGGTGTATTCCATTCTCATTGTTTGCGCATTTATTTGCTTCATGTGATGTTCTAAAGAAAACAAAGATTACTTATCAATGCAAGTGTCCATCCGAGGAAAGGATGAGTCAGCTATTGGGTGAGTCTTGGCATGTCAAAAGAACACATTTTGATGAGATGATTGAATGCAGGGTCCAATCTGATCTCACATTTAGGTAAATCTTTTTTACTACTTTGAATGCCTTGATTTGATTGACATAGGTCTTTCTTAGATGAATTGTTGTGTTATTCGCATTTACTTACCATTATTTTTGTTTTTATTACATGTATTTTATCGCTAGACAAACTCTGTGCATTCAATTTCTATATAGAAGATGACGACGTTTGCGAGGGGAGTGGATCAGCTTGGATCAAGATACCCAAGATGAGACACATACAGCTCTCATAGATGTGGTTATCTTGTGGAATGGTCATAGTCCTTTTGTGGTTAGTGTAGAGAGCCATTAGCCCATTTCTTTTTTGAGACAAGAAATCCAATTAATGTCCAATGAGCCCTTCTACAACTTCTATTTCAAGTTAGATAATAGAAAGGTCAGGATTCGTAGTGAGAAATCCATGACATGTAAACAATGTGCTTCTCCACATATCCTTGAGATAGTGGAATCCTTGTAAATTTTTTTATATAAAGAACGAATATAAACTTTTTTTAAACTTCTGAGTGCTTTCAATTTAGATAATCTTAGTTTACTATGATCCAAACGTGCAATAATACATATTGTAATTAGTCAATCGTGCTGGTTAAAATCATAATTAAATTGCAGGCTGGAGTTCTATAATCTATGCAATATTGTCTTTGCATAATGATATATTATAGCTCATCTCTTCTAATTATTTGTTAAAATTAAATATTAAATTGGATCCAAGGGATTTTGAAGGTCTTTCATATTTCTTTTCTTAAAAATTTTATATATTTTCTATAGTTGGACTTGCACATACTCAGCGATCCAGGTATATTCGAGGATATAATAATGTGAATGAAGCATTTGTCTATATGAGTAATTTTAACAATTACTTTAAAGTATTAAAATAAAGAAACTAAGGTAAGAGTTTTAATTTGAAACTTTAGTGTTAAAAAAGAACCTTAATTTAAAACCCTGGATACATAAAAGGTATAACTCCAAACTCATTTCCACTTTCATTCTCTACTTCCCTACACTTGCGCTCTCCTCCCTTCTCTCTTTGTGCGCCATGGCTACCACTCCCGCCTTCGTCGCATGGATTAGCTCCACATGCTATGCACACATAGAAGACCAGATATACCCTAGGTTTTGCGCAACCTTGAGTCTAGAGAGCACGCTTTCTATAATAGACCCTAGCTCTAGTATATTGGCATCGTTTTGTGATGCGACAAACCCTCTCACCTGCTCTATTCCAAATTTTTCTCTCAGATGGGTCCCCATAGTTTTCCTATATAGTTTATGTGCTGGATCAAGCCATGCAAAGGCAATAAATTGAGCCCTCGTGCATGTGAGGCAGTATCTATATTCCAAAGCAGTGCCCACCCAATCCCAGGACCACGCCACAATGGATCTCATCAAGCATGATGCAACATTTGCCATATATGGTTTGTGCACTGAGGTGTAAGAGGATAGTGAGAAAGACATCGACACACCCTCTCAGCCATAGCTAGAGTATTTTGAGAGGGAGCCTAAAGAGATCACACTCGATCCGAGAATAGAGGTAGCACAAAGCTTAGTCATTGTGCACCTACCTCTTTGCCTTGTTGAGATGCCGACAAGAGATGAGCCACCCCTCACTTCTCTCCATGCTATCATCATCGAGGGGATGGAATATTTACTTATGCAAGATGTATTAGAAATTTTGGAGCTAAGGGAAGAAGAGCTATATTGTATCATGGTGCATGATGCACCTGAGGATTTTATAGATTTTGATATACAAGATGCGCTAGCACATGTTGATGAGGTGGCTCAATATGATGGCATGAGTGTCGATAACATCTCTACCATTCTAAGCATCCAAGAGCAGATTGAAAATGCGGTGCCATAGTATGAGATCTCACATGAGGAGTTCGAGCGGTTGCAAGAAAGCATTTTTGGACCTCGACCCGACTACGTAGTACCTTCCCAAGAGAGACAAGGGTGGCCCTATTGTAGGAGCAGACCTGGATGCTCCATTACAGCAACAACAGATAGATGATGCAGAGAAGGTAATGTTATCAGATTAATGTTATCGAACTTGTATCAAAATTTAATAGTAGGGCCTCTAGGGCATCGGGAGTATGCACATCAATTTTTTTTGGGATTGGGCCCTCAGAGCTGCCCTGGCTGGAGGCTCGCGTCTAGGGGCCTCAATTTGCATCGGGAGTGTGCACATCAATTTTTGTGGGGATCGGGCCCCCAGAGCTACCCTGGCCGGAGGCTCGCGTCTAGGGGCCTCAATCTGGCACATCTAGGGGCCTCAATCTGCAAATTTAGGCCCCCAGATGTGAGCCTATGGTCAGGGCAGCTCTGAGGGCCCGATCTCAACAAAATTTGATGTGCACACTTCGGATGCCCTAGGGGCCCTACTGGTAAATTTTGACACAAATCCACCGATGTATATATCTTTACCACATTGCATGCATAGTGAGTCTGACACTGAACTTGTGTGATGCAAGACATTGTCTACATAGATCAATTTTCATCTAGAGAAGGTGGCTGATCTGGTAGCCAAAGAAGGGTGCAAGACTTGCCATTGAAGGAGTATATCGGCCAGCTTGTGAGTGAATTTTTGTATTCCATAAGACATGCTCTCTGGCTTTTTCTTGAAGTTGAGGGCACTAACAAAGGCTAGCCCTTTAAGACCATCCCAACAAACTCTAGCTTGAAGAAAGTAGTGTTTCTTCGATGTTCGAAGCTCCTCTACTTATTCTCTAGTACTAGGCCTGGGCCACTTTTTTCCATGGTGGCCCCTGGCATGGTTGCTGGTGTTGAAGACCCCAATGTCATTAGGCAGGAACTACCAGGGCAAAATGTGTTGCTACCTATGATCAAGAATAACTCTGACCATGGGGAGTCTAGCTCAAAGAAGCCTAGGAGAGAGTAGATGTACTTAGTGCCAAATGATATCTCATCACCAATGTAATGTAATTTGTAATCTTCTCTTGAAGTAATGAAAATCGATATTTGTTGGATTTGCATGCAATGTAGTTTGTCATACACGTAATTTATTCTTGTTTTTTACTTGAATATTACGTTTATTTATCATATTTATATGCAACATGATTAGTACCCTAAATTTAATACGTAGTGCTTTATCAAGTTTGTGCGCAATATGTATTCGTTTGAACGCATGTAACAATAACTCAAAGACATAAATAAAACAAACAACAAGTGAATAAACAAAAATAAGACGCACCAAAAAAATTGTATTCATATTCATAACATTTTACATGGGATCCATTACAACCAGGGTTTTACAAAATCTCTTTGAAAGCTACATTCCGTATATGTTTTGGTAGTACACCCCTATCATTGTTGATCCCGGCGAGGACTATCCTTCCATCGCCAGAAGAATCTCACTATTCGTAACTCCCTATTGGTGACAGTGATTGTCCTTGCATGTACTACTGCATAGATTGAGTCTCCAAACAAGTCGATGATGTAAGCTTCGACAACTTCCTGTAGTGCAAGGAGGGCTTGGGCAGTCCAACGATTGGGTTGTTGCAAGTGTGTTCCATCTGGGAAGTGCCTCCTGCTGTTCTTAATGTGTATGCCGTCCATAATCTCACACACTAGCTTCTAGAATGGAGCCTTTGGTATCAGGAGGTGCATGGTCTTCTAGTAATGGCAGATCTCATGAGGAGCCACTGTGCCTCGCTTTCATCAACACTTGCGATGCTGGCGTGGTGGTGGTGGTGGAGCTGGGGAAGGTAGCCTCTGCATAGGATTTTGGGGTATCTTCGAGCCGCTTGCTTGGTGCGTGCCATCATGTCTTCTAGGAGAGAAAACCCAAAACTCAAAAGTGAAATGTGTAAAATGAGGTGAAACTTTAAATTTATAGCAAAACTTTCAAAAAACCCTTAAATCTGAATTAATGTATCTAGGCTTTGGAAAAATATGACCAGTGATTCGATTGACATGAAATTTTACATGTGGACTTCTCTAGGGTACATCAACTACCAAAAAAAAATTGGCCTCATCATAAATCTCTAGGACACCTATCCGGAGGTTGGTGTCTAAGGCCATGAATCTGGGGATTCAGAGCCCCAGACGCCAGCCTCTAGACAGGTGTCTTAGAGACTTTTGATAGGGCCAATTTTTAAATATCCATGAGTTTTTATGATGCCCGACATGTGGGTGAAGTTTCACCAAATTTTGATTTATAAAATTGACGGTTCAATCATTTTTTGAAAATGCATTAATATTAACTAGATTATACTTCAATACAAAAACTCACCACTGCACTGAGTGTATACTACATACTAAATGTGTTGTCAACCAAACTACGTGAAATATTAGAAACTTAAAAATTCACGAAAAATAAGTCATGGGTCAAATGGAATATCGTATATCGGATATAGTGTTGCCAAATCGCTAAATACAATAAAGATATAGCGCATTGGCCCATGTACAACTGATCATTGATGTGTGCGTGATTGCACATTGAATTTATTCTTAACAAAACTACTTTCAAATGTAGAAACTTGGAAATACGCACGATGCAAATCATGGCAAAATAGAATAACAAATATCAAATTTGGCATTATGATACTATGAAATACACAGTAGATAGTGCATTGGTGCACCCCATCAAAAGTTACGGTATATTTACCTCAGTAGACTTCTAGTAATGGACATTGCCAATAGTCTTCACCCAATCTTTTCTTTGTTATGCAAAACATAGTACTTTACACCCCTAGTCCTTAGCGGCTCTCTCAGGTCCCTCTAGTTGTCTTTTGTTTTTTAGGGCAAACACTTTCACAGTCGGGATGGAATGGAATGAGCAAGATATATGGGAACTAGGGGGTAAGATATCTAGTCACACTAACTAGGGTATATAAGGTGTAAGAGACCCAGTTTAGGGCCACCAGGCATAATCAAGAACTGACTCTTCACCTTCTCCTTCAGCTTCCATGGATTCCTTCCTCCTTCTTCCTCTTTTCCTATCTTCTCTCTCCTCTTCTAGTATTTCTCTCTCTTCTTTTTCCTCTCTTTATTTCTCTTCTACTCTTTCTTACTTCTCCTCTTAGTCACATTCATTACATACACATCATACATAATCCATCTATTTTCGTCACTAACAAGATTGGTGAAGTATATGAGAAAAAGATAGGCTCAATGAACCCCATCTCTAGAAGCTCTTTGATTTTGTTGGCCACTTCTTTGTGCTCACATTTAGAAAATATTTAGGGTGAATTATTAACTAGCTTGGAATGCAACTCTAAGACTATAGGGTGATAAACTGCTCTCTTGAGAGAGAATGATGTAGGCACCTTAAATAATATTGAAGCTATGGGTGTCCTATCATTGCCTTGCTATACTTTTAGGGTTTCAAAGAAAAGGATGAAGATAAGAGGTTGAATCTTGCCAAGACTTGTTGGAATGGATTTGAAATGAGTGCTCAATTATCACTTAATCAACATAGGAGAGATCAAAGATAGCAATGGGAGCTGAAGAGAGTAGGGAATTCAAGACACAATGCACCATGATTTTCAAGCATGTTTTACCTGTAATAAGAAGGTCGTCTACATATAGGACAATCACAACAAACTTTTCACCATCCCTGTAAACATAGAAGTTAGCATCTCAGGCACATCTTTTGAAGTTTAAGCTTAAAAAGAAGTTATCTACCTAGTGGTACCATGCTCTGGGGGCTTGTTTCAATCTATACAATGCCTTCTTCAGCTTACACACTTTATTCTCAGAATGGCGGGCCTCAAACCCTGGTGGCTGAGCCATGTATACCTCCTCCTTGAGGTCACCATTTAAGAATGCTGACTTAATATCCATTTGGTAAACTAGCCACTACTTGTAGGTGGCCATTGTAAGTACTATACGAATAGTTGTCATTCTGGCAATTGAGGCAAATGACTCTTGAAAATCAAACCCTTCAACTTGTGAAATTCCTTGTGCAACTAGTCTCGCTTTGTACTTTTCTAAGATACCATTAGCCTTGTACTTTACCTTCCAGATCCACTTGGTGCCAATAACCTTCCGCTTTGCTAGCCAATCCACGAGCTCCCAAGTGTCATTCTTCATTATGTTGTCATACTCAGCTTGCATAATTGCCTTCCATGCTAGATCTACAAGTGCTTCTTCTAAGTTAGTTGGCTCCTTTACTTCTCTCATAATCTCAGTCATCAAGGCCATATTGACTATGTGAAGAGAAACCCTCCTTTTCTCCTCTATTCTTTGAGACCTCATTGGTCCTCTTCAATAGATGTAGGCATAGGATTATTGTGTGGTCATAGGTTTGCTTCACCCAATGCGGCAATGGCTTTTTTGGTGGGATGATGTTAGGTTGGTGAACTTTTTCTTCATCATCTGAAGATGATTCTTCTTGCTCCTTAAGGATAGGGAGAGCTCTCGAGACAGGTTCATAGTGGACTACTTCTTCACTTGATGATAAAGTGGAAGAGCTTACCTTCTCCTCCTCCATTGTATGCAGCTGCTCCTTGTTAGAATATCAAGCTCATACTATTCTCCTGCTAGTATGTATGATCAACATTAGTCTTGTCCATCTGTATTAGCAAGTGTGGGACATTAAATAAGTCGATGGTCTTAGACCTAGTGTGAATGGTCCTACAGACCTTAGTACTATTGTATACACTTACTCTTTGTGTGTGGTTATGATAGAATGAATGAATGAAGAAGATGAGAGCATGCTTGCTCCTCACTCCGTCTCTGCCTCTCTCAATCTCAACATGGTATCAGAGCACCCATGACTGGGCTCTGTGGAGTGCATATGGGAAGAAAAAGACTTGAAGATTAAACTATCAAGGTTGAAGAGAATAAAGGATTGACTGTCATTTTCCTCCATTGCTCTAACACAAAGGTAGGCATTTGTTCATGTCAGACTCTATGCTTCACGGCAGTGGTGGTGAAGACTTGTCTAGGAGTCTTTGGGAGCATCCTTGAGCACATTTGAGTGTTCATCATCATCATCATCAACAACAATAGCTGCTGGAATCAGATCTACAGGTTGCGTGAACTGCGCCTATTTTTTGGCTGAATACATACTCCAAAGCATATGTATTGACTATTATACTTATGAGTTAGACCACTGGTTGTGGACTATTTTGAGCTGTCATTGGGCTAAAATACTCTGGTTTTTTACTGCAATTAATTGCAAAAAACTGTCATAAACTGTTGAGGATTGAACTTGGTCAGTCATACTTGTTGGTTTGCAGCAGGAAATCAGGCAAAGCCAGTCATACTTGTTGGTTTGCAATAGGTAGTCAGTCATACTTGTTGGTTTGTAGCAGGTAGAATATGGCAAATGCAGAAAGGGTAGACAACATAACCCAGATAGTGGGGGAAAATCTTGACAATAACAATTATGCCATATGGAATTTCTGCATGGAGAACTTCTTAATAGGGAAAGGATATTGGGAGTTGGTGACTGGAGCGGAAGATGAACCTGAGCTCCCAGATCAACCTACGGCTAATTAGAGAGACGATTGAATAGAAAGAGCTCATAGAGTCTTGCACTGGCTCTCTTTATGTATCTCAGATGCCATGGTAATGCAAATAATGAATTGCAGCTCTCCTAAGGATGCATGGAACATTTTGGTCAAGTATTATGGCACAACCACAAGTTCCAAGAAGATACAGTTGAAGCAGAAGCTCAAAAACATGGAGAGGAAGAGCAGATCTATACAGGATTATGTCATGAAGGTTAAGACAATTGCAGATCAGTTGACATATGTTGGTTCACAGGTTGAAGATGAAGACATGGTTGCTGTGAGCTTGAATGGCTTGGGGCCTGAATATAAGTCTTTTGACACTTCTGTGTTTGTGGGGGCTGAAATGCCTGATTTCAATGAGTTGGTTGCATTGCTTATCCATGAAGAGGTTAAGCTTGGCTTGGCTACAGGATCTATCAGTTCTAAAAACAGGGATGCAGTTTTCTATTCCAATCAACGTGGCCGTGGAAACCGTGGTAGAGGCTATGGATTTGGCAGAGGAGGCTAGCAAAATGCATCCTATGGCAATAACAATCAGCAAGTATTGAATGCAAGAGGTGGTGGAAACTTTAGAGGCAGGGGGAGATCTAGCCCTAGAGGTAGAGGCTCCTGGCAACAGCAGCATCCATCTAACAATCCGAACAAGGATAAGGATTGTCATTACTGTGGGAAGTATGGGCACATTGCCAAGGACTGCTGGAAGAAGCAGGGCAATCAGAAAGGCAAACAATATGGACATTTTGCTACATCTAGTCAGGCAGATGATACTTCAGGAGATAGATTGTTTGCCATGCAGTATGTAAAAGACAGAGTTGCTGAAAAATGCACTGATGATACAGTTTGGTACATTGATTCAGGGGCATCGAACCATATTACTCCTCATGGTGATTGGTTCACTGATATGGTGGCTGAAAAAATGGCTATGTCTGTACAGGTGATGACACGCAGCATAGCATTGAGCATAAAGGCAAAGTGCCTCTTGTGGTTCATGATGGCAAAAAGAAAAATTTGCATGATGTATTGCATGTTCCTTCAATTACGAAGAACCTACTGTCTATTGGTCAGATGACGGAGTAGAACTTGCAGGTTAGATTCAACAAGCATGGTTGCTTTATTGAAGAGTTTGGTAATGGATGCAAGTTAGTAGCTCGTGGTCACAGGAATGGCAAAATGTTTACTCTTGATGCTACCTTGCCATAGCTGAATTCAGCCATGTTTGCCCATGGTTTTGGCACTATCAGAGACTTGGAAATTTGGCACAAGAGAGTGGGGCATGTAAATTTGCAAAGGCTGCAAATTATGCAGAAAAAACAGCTTGTTACAGGTTTACCCAAGTTCCAATATTCAGATATTGGTCATGTATGTGATGCTTGCCAGTTTGGTAAGCAGTCAAGATTTCCATTTGTCAGGCATGTAAGGCAGAGTACACGTCCGCTGCAGTTAGTGGACTCTGATGTTTGGGGGCCAGCCCATAATGCATCCGTGGGAGGCTTGAAGTATTATGTGACATTCATTGATGATTACAGTTGCTATACTTGGGTTTACATTCTGAAGACAAAGGATGAGGTGTTTGCTATTTTTCAGCAGTTTAAAAAGTAGGTTGAAAGGGAATTTGACTGCTATATCTCTTGCTTGAGATCAGATAGCAATGGGGAGTATGTATCAAATGAGTTTGACAAATTTTTGGCTCAAAATGGCATACGTAGGCAGCTTACTTGCAGCTACACTCCTCAGCAGAATGGAGTAGCTGAAAGAAAGAACAGGGTCTTGATGGAAGCTGCTCGTGCTATGATGAATGAGAAGAAGATGCTGCTCTTTTATTGGGTTGTGGCGGTTATGATAGCCATGTATATCTTGAATCAGACTCCCACTGCAGGTATTCATGAGATGACACTGTTTGAGAAGCTGTATGGCTATAAGCCGAATGTAAATCACATGAAAGTTTTTGGCTATCTTGCTTATGTGCATATTCCACATGAAAAAAGGAAGAAGTTGGATCCAAAAGTGCATAAGTGTGTTTTCATTGGATATTTGCAGGAGAAATGATCCCTCTACCAAGGAGACCTCGGTGAGCAGGGATGTTATTTTTTATGAGATGGGTTCTTGGTATGTATCACCGGCTACAGTGCCATCAGATATGCCTTCTACTCATGTATCCACAGTTGATATGCAGCAGAGCACTAATATGACAGGACCTAGTAGTCAGACAGTGTCCCCATGGACAGGGAGATTGAGGAGCTCACCGTCCACTAACACCAGTATGTCAGTGAGGGGGGGATATGATGTCGCAGACAAAGGAAAAGAGAAAGTTACTGAGGATGTATCTGGGATGATGACACCTGGCAGAATGACTTCTGGATATGAGTCTACTGACACTTTAGACAGTGAACTTGGTATTCTGACTGTCTATACGCCTGGCGCAAGGCAGAACAGGTACATTTTGCCTCATGAGAGAGGGGAATCGAGCACTGCACCACTGCTTAGATGCTCACAGAGGATCAGATACCATGTTGACAGGTTGACATATAGTGGCTACACTGCAAAGCATTATGCTTACATGACAAAAGTGATGGAGATCAAAGAACAAGGTACATATGCTGAAGCAGTGGAAAATGAGAACTGGTGTGTAGCCATGGATGAAGAAATGAATGCCTTGGCTGAAAATAAGACATGGGATCTTGTGCCACTGCCTGAAGGAAAAAAGACCATTGGCTGCAAATGGGTCTACAAAATCAAATGTAAGTCAGATGGCAGTGTGGAAAGGTACAAAGTCAGGCTGGTTGCTAAGGGGTATGCCCAACAGTATGGACTTGATTATGAGGAAACATTTAGCCCTATTGCCAAGATGGCAACCATATGCACTGTGATTGGCTTGGCTGCTGCTAGAGGGTGGAAATTACAGCAGATGGACGTTAAGAATGCATTTCTTAACGGTGACTTAGCAGAGGATGTCTATATGGTTCAGCCAGAAGGGTACGTTCACCCTGATTTTCAGCATTATGTATGCAAGCTGAAAAAGGTAATGTATGGGCTGAAGCAAGCTTCGAGAGCTTGGCATGCTAGGATCAGTAACTACTTACAGAGGTTGGGATTTACTGTTGGTAGGGCTGATCACATCCTATTTACAAAGAAGATTGACAGTGGCTTGGTAGTGGTGGTCATATATGTTGATGATTTAATAATCACTGGTGATGATGACTTGGGCACACAACATGTAATGAAGATGCTGAAATCTGAATTTGACATGAAAGATCTCGGTGAGTTGAAGTACTTTTTGGGTATTGAGGTAATTAAGGCTGAAAATGGTTTATGGTTGATGCAGAAACATTATGCCATGGAAATGCTCAAGAAGTATGGCATGGCTGAATGCAAACCATTGGATACACCACTTGATCAAAATGTCAAGCTGGGCATTAGCACTGGAGCTGAAATTCAGGATGTGACTATGTACAGGCAGATGGTTGAAAGTCTGATCTAGTTGACCATCACTAGGCCAAATTTGAGTTATGCAGTTGGGCTCATAAGTCAGTTTATGCAGAAGCTCAGGAAACCACATTTGGATGCTATTAGGTGGATTATGAGGTATGTTAAGTCCACTGTAGATTATGGGTTGTTCTATATGAGAGATAAGCCCTTGAAACTAGTTGGATACACAGATGCAGATTGGACAGGATGCTCATATGATCGCAGATCTACGAGTGGTTATGCTTTTGGCCTTGGAAGTGGCATGATCAGCTGGAGTAGCAAGAAGCAACCAATGGTTGCATTGTCTAGTACTGAGGTAGAGTACAGGGGTGCTACATTGGCAGCATATGAGATTTCATGTCTGCTCAAGCTTATGGCTGATTTGGATATTCGGGTGGATGCTCCAGTGACCTTATTCTGTGACAATCTCAGTAGTGTACTCCTGGCAACGAATCCAATATACCATGCCAGGACAAAATACATAGAGGTACACTACCATTTTATCAGAGAGATGGTTCTTGCAAGGAGAGTAGATCTCATGCATGTGAAGATTGATGAACAGGTTGCAGATATCTTTACCAAGTCTTTGGGTAAAGATAAGTTTAGTAGTTTTAGATAGCTACTTGGAGTTCATCAGATGATTTGAGCTTGAGGGGGAGTGTTAGAATATCAAGCTCATATTATTCTCCTGCTAGTATGTAAGACCGACATTAGTCTTTTCCAATTGTATCAGCAAGTGTAGGACATTAAATCAGTCGGTGGTCTTAGACCCAGTGTGAATGGTCCTACGAACCTTAGTACTATTGTATACACTTACTCTTTGTGTGTGGTTATGATAGAATGAATGAATGAAGAAGATGAGAGCATGCTTGCTCCTCACTCCTTGAACACCACATCACGGCTTGCAATGATCTTCTTTGCCTCTTGGTCATATAATTTGTAAGCATTTTGCTCATCACTACAACCCAAGAAGATACATTTTCTACTTTTTGGTTTTAACTTATTTCTCTTCTCATCTAGAACATGTGCATAACATTCACATTCAAAAATTCTAAAATGTGAGACAAATGGTTTCTTACCAGTGTATGGCTCATGAGGTGTTTTTCCCTTGAAAGCCTTTATGTAGCTTCGATTTAGAATGTAGGCTACAATATTAGTAGCTTCAGCCCAAAAATGGTAGGCAATCCCTTGCCCTTTAGCATGCATCTTGCCATCTCCACAATGAACTTGCAAGCATGTGGATTGTGCGCGCAATTCACTCTCAATTTACTGTTTCTATTGCTTCCTTCGTTCCATACTCATTTCTATACCATGTATATGTATTAGATCCAAGCCATTAGGGGTTGTGATGCATCATCAAACTCTACTATTGGTGTAGAGATTGTCTTCATCAATGATACAGGAGTTACCAATGTTGTAAGTGGTTGCTTGTTTTGAGTATGTACTATTGTACATGTGCCTATGTTCTGTAGTTATGTTGACATAGTTATTTTTCATATTTATTGGGCTCTCAGATCATATGTGACGAGAATGCTCTCAGACCATATGTGAGAAGAACGCTTGGACTGTGGGATGCAGTCTTTATAATATGAGAGATGCTGTCAGCTCCTTGTACAAAGATGGGACCTCAATAAGTACCCTCACAACTGATTCATCAATGATGGTCCCATCCTCTTCCACCGTATCAACCACCATCGAAGTCAATGTTTCTAACTTTACTGCTGAATATGGGCCTCTCACTCTTGCATCCTCGAATAATGGACAATGTCTCATGGACGTCTCACCCATTTGCATTGGTGAAGGTTATCTTTCTGTACCTACGGTCTATTATTAACTAATATTTAAGAAAAAGACAATTCTCTTTCATGGTTGATTGAAAATATCAAAACATTGGTTCTTCCACACAAAACACACATTCATGGATCAAAATTCCATAGCCTTTGTGCATACACTCATGTATGTGCATGCCAAACCTGTACACATACATGTATGTATGGTTATCACATTGTTATCATCTTATAACTAATATTGTCTCTTAGCTATGCTTATTATGTATGACTCAACATGTTTGTGATCCAATGCTCATGTACTTGTCTTTGAGGTGTTATATACTCCAAAGTTACCAGAAATCACACATCTAACTAGATACCTCCCAATAAACTCTAGGTGGTGCTGCTAGTGGCATATTTGGAGTAACTAGTGCACTACTCACATGTACTTTAGCTAATCCACTACTTGGTCCTTTTTGTACACTAGTTGTGGTGGCGGTTAACACTCTTGTAGGTGTGGGAGTAAGGTGTGCCACTGACGAAATTGGAAGTTGTGTTAAAGGTGGCATCATTCATCTATGATCCTTTGCCTATTTCCTTGCACGCATATTTATGACTTGACCTTATCTATTTATGAATTTGATACACCTCATTCCAAGTGATTTGAGATAGATATAGTAATTATGTAGCTAATGAAATCACAATAAGAGATATGAGTATCCATATCTAATTGAATGGGTGTATGATGTAGGAACCTCCATGGTCACAGAGGTCGAAGATTGCAAGAAGATATGTGACATTGACATTGGAGAAAAGGTTTTGGAACATTTTTATATTTACACTTAAAATGGTTGCACTATCCTAACAATTAACTTCCATTTCTCATTTTTTGAAATACTATTTGACCTCTCATTTTACTACTTCATTATGCCAAACTTATTCTTTTGTACCTTATATTTTCATAAAAGGTTGTAGTCTAGAATACTAATCTAGAAAAGCTAGAGTTCAATTATGTATATGAATTTGGGCATGCTCATGCAAATGCATCATCAATTTTTTTACAACTCGAGCTCTTTCAAAATCATGGTCCTTCTGGCACACCTTTAAAGAAGATTGATCTCACTCATTTGCACTTTGTTCTAATTCATTCTGGTAATTGATCAACATGGTGGATTTCCCCTCAACAATTTGACCTTCTCATGCATTCTAGAACTCATTAATTAACAACCTCTTTTCTTAGTAGGGAATGACCAACAGGCTTTTATTACAAATGAAAAAGACATTGTCCTTGGTGATAATATATTGGCTTGGGATGAGAATTTCAACCAAATGATTTCCTACTTAGTTATAGGTAAGTTTTTATTTGTTGAAAAATGATGCTAGGATAGAAGGCATTGATTTTCATGCTCGCTAAATTAGAATAATTACTTGTTTGAATAATGATTCTATGGCTTGTAGATATTTGTTCTACTATAGCAAAAGGGCTCTATAACCCATTCACCTTGGAGGGAACAATTGTCATTAATGATGTTGTGATCTCAATTCATAGTGAATGGTTTCTTGATAGTCTTTTTGATGCTCCATTATAAAGTGTTTCCAAATTCTTATATGGTTACTAGTCTTTTCCTAGCATGTGTCTCATATGTTTTATGATTGCAGATTGCCTTGTTGTTATACCACAACTCTTGTATCAAAATTTAGAAAATGATGATTATAGCAGACTCTACCACTTTCTTGATATGCAAGTATTTGCATACCCATGTTTGGAAGCGACAATATAAGTGATGGGACCTGAAATGGGCCGGCACTGGCTATAGCACTAGTCGGACTTCATGCTCATGACACCCAAACACCCTCATGGCCTCGCGAACCAGGAGCATCAATCTAATGCTAAAGGACAAACCGCCCTAAAGCTTAATTCATGCGTATATAGTTTATAGTCCAAAATTTCCCTTAAACTCCTCAGAGAGAGATCCCAAAGTACTTAGGCATAACGCCTCGTCACACATATATAGGAGGCACTCCACCGACTAATAGTCGGAGCCCCCACTGCAGCTCTCCTATATCTCAGGGATTGGCCCTTTGATGCGCTGCTAGATATATAACACATACGAGCACCAACTCCTCTCAAGGTACCAATATTTTACGTTTCAAGATGTACCATTCCTCACAACAATTTCCCTTTTAGGACCCAACGACTAACCTACAGCTTGGGACGTCCTCTCACTCTCATCGTTGGTCACAACCTAAGGAAGACAGGTGCCATGCATATAGGAGGTTTTTCTGATACCTTTTAATTATTATGTTTAATGCAAATCGTGTATGGCTATGTGCACAGACAAAAGAAAAATCAGCATCGTGCATGGTGCATAAAGCATTCTTTCCATGAATTTCACTAACGCATGCTGCGTTGAAAGGAGGCACCGAGCCATGTGCTCATGCTACCATCCTCTTTATTTAAACCATTGCCTATTTGCCAAGTGTAATGCATAAATCAAATCTTTTCTTATCTTTCAATGTTTCAGCCCCTTTTCATCCAACTCTTAGCATTTTGCATCATTGATTAGTTAGATAGGGTTTCTATGCATTTTTCCCTTTTAAAAGAACGATAAATACGCACAAAACATAGGAGCGGGGACAAACCGAGGCCAACCTCCTGCTTTGCCATCGTTATACATTGCACAAACATAGATATAATTTTCCCTAATTTTCCTCTGCCCATTTTTCATTTTTTTCTAATTTTAAACCAATTTTTTCAATTTTTTTATATTTTTGTCTATTTTTTTAATTAAAATGACTGAAAATGAAAATTGATTGTGGGTTATGGCCCTTAGGTTCATTGACAACAAAAGCTCAGATTTAGTTGGTGTGACATATCATATTTCTCATTTATATAGCAAAAAACCCAATTTTACCCTTAAAACGAGTGTTTTCATGTATTTTAACACTAATTCCGGCCATGTAGCCTTATATTTTCTGATTTTTAGAGCATAAACTAATCAAACTCATGGAAAACAATATCATAATGAACTTTCATCCCATATGAACAAGGTTTCATAAAGCAAATAGCATAAAAAGATCATTTTTCTTTATAAAAATAGCATTACCGCTTATTTTCAGGTCTCGGTTTCTTGGTCTTGATTACGGGACTAATTTCCAGCATGCATTTAATGCTTAGTATCTTCAAGAACAGCACTCTTCATGTCTTCATCCATCCGGAAGCAATCCGGTCTCATCTAGATAAGCTTTCATCCACCATTCTTCATTGTCTTCTTCCACACAAGAACAGCCCCTTAAGGGAGAGAGAGGGAGGAGGGAGAAAGACTAGAATTGGCTCTCTTCATTCAAGCCACCATTGGACGGGTGAAGACAGGCGATAAGATCGGCCAAGAAGGAGAAGATCAGTCCCAAGATCGGTTGTATGGGGTACTCACAGCCTGTCATCTCCATCTCCATCCATGGAGGCGCAAAAAAATGGCGTGAAGATGGTGCCCTCTTCCTCCATTCTCTCTCCACGTTTTTTCATGCTTCTTGATCAAAAATTTGAAGGCAGGGGGAGGGTTAAAATGTCCCAAAGCGCACCCCTTTTGGTCTTCTCCAATGTCCACATTTTCATATCTTGCCCCATTTGTGGCCATTTCCCCGTCCGGGCTCCAAATCGAGTGCTGTAAATTTTTACGCGTCCGGCTTGACATCCCGCATTGGCTGGCAACTCTTGACAACCCGCATGGCAATTTGAAAAATTATCAAAAATCAACAAGTGTCACTCCGGCGCCTTTAAAGCACTTGACGCTTAAAATCGTCCTAGCTGGAGCCGCCGCCTTCAACGTTGAATATTTTTCCCTTGATATTCGTAATTTTTAGCTATTTGTAAGCACTTCTTGGCATCAAAACTCTACTCTCATTGGCGACCACGGGATAGGGTGACTCAGCCCGTCGAATCCCACAGTAGATCTGCACAAAACAACCAAAGGAAGCATCAAGCTGATACAAAATAGATACATACTAAACCCAGCACAATGCTCACCCTACCCATTGACAAAACCAAGGCATGACATCCACAAGGAGTAGGCCTAGCATAATCTGATAAAAGGTCCGAAACTATTACTAACCAACTACTCCAACACGGCCAAACTAAAAAGAACTATCAAAGAGGTTGCCCTAAGTGGCGGTCTGAACTACCTACCTAACTAAGGACAACACAACCACGAACTCCTACTAGGTGAGGACTCCTATAGCCTGATCAAGAAGTATTTTCTTTCAGCACATTTCTTCTTTTAGGGTTTTTATTTTCCATACTAGGGCGTGTAAAAAGGAGGGAGCTGAGCGTAGTGACCCAAGGAGAACAAGGCATCGGCCTCAAGACCTGTCTTAGTACCCAAGAACCTACCAAGCCCTCGCAAGGTGACACTTAATCCTTTTTTGACGCTCACTTTTATTTTCGCTCCAACCTTAATTTTTTCTTTTCTAGCAAGAAGCCACCCCTAGGAAGACAAGGCATCGGCCCTAGGTACTCGTTCCCAAGAACCTACCAAGCCCTCGCTAGGCGATGATCAACTGCTCAGAAATTTTCCTTTCTTTTCTTTTCTTGGATAGGGGTTAGAACCCCTTTTTACACACCTTTGTATATTTTTATTGTCTTTGAGATATTCAAGGTTTCTTTCCTCTTTATCATCATCATTTTTCCTCTACAGGCTTCTCTAACTGAACTCCTAGAACGACCGCCTAGCGGGCTAGCAGAACAGGGTCACTAGAACTCCCTTCTAAAACGGGTCTTTTGATGCGTGGCAATGTCTTTACAGGAGGCAATGACTACTCAAACCTCCCTCAGACATACTTAACCTAAACGTGGGACTTCATGCCTTGAACTCCGGTCACCAACAAGAAAAGAAAAATCCCTTACAAGCACACAAACACATATAGCACAACAACCACAGTACTCATAAAGGAGAGATATCACCTGGATGGGGCCATGAGAAGCTTCCACACAACAAAAGGCTTCTTCCAAGCTCTTCTTTGAACCTGTCTAGCACAAAACTAAAACAAGAAGCCATTAACCGCACCTGCACTAAACAAACAATTGGCCCTCTTGGCCTAATGAAATAAAACATTCAAAGCCTCGCAAAACGGGCTCTCTTGGCCTAACGAGATCAAACAGAATAGCACCTACACATCCTTCCCTGGAATAGCACAGATATAAAATAATATCCTCCTTTCCAAGGAGGAAAACCATAGGGCTCCCAACCCTAAACTAAATGCATAAGGTTATGACCCATCCCTCTTGCATATATAGCAAGAGGCGTATGCATAACATGTTGTCTAATCAACCTATGGGTCTAGGATAATAACGGTAGATTGGTCTCGGCTACTCTTTGCATCACCCATATCAACCATCGTCTGCCATATATTGCATGCTTTGAAAACATTCCCCACAAGCGACCAGGTCATGTTCCATCATTGATCACAAGATCCAAACTAGGACCACAATTGAAGAAGAGGTCTTCCTCATAAGCAAGATTTGCCAGTGAATCCGCAAACTGATTCCAGTAACATGGAATCAGCTGAAAAGACACTCTCTCAAACTCTTCAAGTAGGGTCATAGTAATCCGATGATACATACAAAGAATGGGATTCCGCACTGTGTATGTCCCATCTAGCTGATTCAGGATCAACTGGGAATCCCCTTTTACTAAAAGCCGACAAATACCACCTTGTTTGGCAATATGCAGTCCCATAATCAAGGCTTTATACTCCGCCATATTGTTAGTGAATCCTACCCTGAGATAAGCGGCTAACTTCATCGTAACTCTTCATCGGGGATCTCGGATTACTACTCCAACACTCCCTTTTTTATTAGGGCCCCTGGATGCTCCGTCAAAATATAATGTGTACATCCACAATGGGTTTACATAGCTGCCCATCAGGAACTCCTCTATTTGTAATTATGGTAATCAAAGTTTAGCATGTTGAGAGGATGAACTGACGGCTCCATCCCACCTCCTTCATTGAACTCAACAGGGATACTTGTCAACAGTCGTAAGGAGTGATGGTAGAAAACTTTGATCTCCCACACAAAGGTTCCGTCTTCTTACTCAATCACTTTGTATCCTTTTCTCCACCACATAAGTTTCCCCTGATGGTATCTCTGCTCCAGATATGGGTGCTCCAAATAAGGGATTAACTGCCCCCATCAACCAGCTTTTAAGCTCTTTTGCGGGTCTCAAATCATCCCCAGCGTGGACCTGCAATGCATTTCTCCATATTAGCATACTTAGAAATAATAAGGTTTAATCTTATTAAGATTAATCTTATTTTTAAACTCTACTCCCTGTAGATCAGCTAATAGAGCCGTAGACCTATTTTTCCCGAGCCTCACAATCTTGTAGGGACCATCCCATTTAGGTTCCAGCTTCCCTGGAAATAGCTCCCTACGCGCATCGTAATAGAGGACTAATTGCCCTTTTCTAAAGGTATATTTCTTTGCTCTAAGGTCATGCAACTGCTTCATCCGATGCTTGGCTACCTCCTGGTGTAATAAGCTCTGCAACTTCAACTCATCCAGGTGGGCTATGGTTGTGAAACGTTCAAAAAGGGAATCCTCATCTCCCAAAGAGTGGTTAATTGCAAACCGTATGGTTGGCAACTCGATTTCAAGGGGTAACACATACTCTTTCCCATAAACCAATTTAAATGGAGTATGGCCAGTAGCTCGCTTGAACGTTGTATTGTACGCCCATACTGCCACATACAACTTTCTGTCCCAATCTCGTTTCTTCTCAGAGACTATCTTAGACAAGATACCCACAAGCTACTTATTAGTACTTTCGACTTGTCCGTTTGCTTGCGGATTATAAGGAGTCGTTTTATTATGCTTGATTTGCCAAGCTTAGGTCAGGCTTTTGATCACTTTGTTCAAAAAATGGATTCCACGGTGCGACACTAATTCTTTTGGTGGACTGAAACGACAGATAATCTGCTCTAAAAGGAAACTTGCAATCTCTTTTGCATTGTCCTGCCTAGTCACTCGTGCTTCTGACCATTTTGTAAAATAATTAGTGGCTACTATAATGTACCTCTTCTGAGTACTAAACGACAAAATCAATGCCCCACTTCTCAAATGGAAGGATAGCCATGATAGGCGTAAGTGGACGTTTCCTATTCTCTCTACTGTCATGTCTTTGACAGGTATTACATCTCTTAACATACTCAAAGGAATCTTGGAAGATGGACGGCCACCAATACCGAGCTCTTAGAGCTTTCTATGCCGTCAACCGTCCTGCGAAGTGCCCTCCACATGCAAAGTCATGACACTCCTCCAAGATGAAAGGAACCTCGTCAGGCATCACACATCGGTGGTAGATATCATCAACACCCTGCCGATATAGTGTCCCTGCGATCAAGGAAAACTTCAATGCATGTTGTTTGATTTTCCTCTTTTCAGACTTTGATAAACCAGCTCCTGTCTCTCTTGGTGATAGATAATGTGTAATAGCAACATACCAAGATGGGATAGAAGCTGTATCATTTTTAAACATTTCCTCAATATCACTTCCTTTAGCCAAAGTCTCATTCGGCTCCTCGAAATCCACAAGGCATTCCACAGTACCCTGCAACCTCGGTGGCTTACTCTTAATCTTATAATCAAACTCCTGCAAACTGATTAACCACTTTGCCAAACGATCAGGCGGCTGCATCTTGTTCATAAGCAATCTAAGTCCTTCCGCTTTCGTATAGAACACTACCTTTTCATAGAGAATGTAGTGCCTAAATTTCTTAGTCCCAAAGACCATCGCAAGACACAACTTCTCCATGTAGGTATAATTGATCTCTGAAATGCCCAATTTTCGACTAGCAAAAGCTATCGAATGATACTACTTTTTCTCCCAGATTTGGGCTAAACAGTACTAGCTGATACTATGCATGGTGGCTACTGAAAATATGTAGAACACCTCGCCTCTTTTAAGTGCTTTTACTAGCTCCTATTTCACATCCTCGAAAGCTACCTTCCAAGGGTCGCTCCACTCAAATGAACAGCTAAAGGATAATAAGTTCATTAATGGCAACGTTCTTTCTGTCAAGGCATTTATAAACCTTCGATAGTACCCTATCGACGACAGAAAGCTATGCACCTCTTTCGAAGTGCGTGGTGGACTCATAGAGACTATAACCTTGATCTTTTCAGGGTCAGTTGCTATCCCTACTGAACTGACCACATGGCCCAGCAATAGCCCATAAGGTACTCCAAAGACACACTTTCGTGGGTTAAGAGCGATACAAAATTGTCTGCAGCGCTCAAAGCACTTTCTCAAAATAATCAACATCCTTTCCCTTACAATGGCTGCCCCCAGCTCATCAATAAATACTTTCAATGTCAAGATTGTGGGAGAGAAGGAAGGAGTCTCACTTGTAGCTTTCTTGCTTGCACAATGGAGGAATACATACAGAGGTGGAGGCTGAAAATAGTTTTCCTCTTCTTAGTTTGTGTAAGCCAAAAGAACTCAAGTACATAGAAAATAGAAGAACCCTATATATGGTTCTCAAACCAAACTCAACTAACTAAGGTGGCATACTAATTGAGCCACGAACTAGAGTAGATAAGGATAGCTATCTTCTAGCTATTATTCATGGGCGGTGTATCAACCGCATCTGCAAAAACTGACAAGTCGGTGACATAAATGCACAACAGTCACCTTGGCATATCACGAGTGGAGCTCGATATCTCAACACTCCCCCTCCAGCTCAATCCCAATTCCTGCACACCAAGCAGGTCTCTGAACTTGCGCAGCTTCTCTGTGCCCAATGCCTTCGTGAATATGTCAGCTACCTGATCCTCTGTGCTAACATAAACTAGATCAATAAGACCTAGTAAAACCCTGTCCCGCACATAGTGATAATGCACCTCAATGTGCTTTGTTCTAGCATGATAGACTGCGCTATTTGCCAAGTGCATACTGCTCATGTTGTCACAATAAATGACAACTCGCCCATCTGTAGGCTGATGCATATCATAAAGTAGCTTATGCAACCAAGCTACCTCACATGCAGCCATTGATGCACCCCTGTACTCAGCCTCTGTGCTAGACAAGGCAACTGTAGGTTGTTTCTTGCTGCTCCAAGTGACTGCAGCACTCCCAAAAGAGAACACTTATCCACTGGTAGATCGTCTATCAGAAATACTACCAGCCCAATCAACATCAGTGTATCCATGCAACTGTATCTGAACCCCAGTCTCATAAAATAGTCCATACTGCAATGTGGACTTCACATACCTGAGTATGCGTCTAGCCGCATCTAAATGTGGTTTCCTTGGAGCCTGCATAAACTGACTGACCAATCCAACAGCATAGCTCAAATCTGGCCTGGTAATAGTCATATAAATCAAAGTTCCTACTATGCGTCTGTACATAGTAGGGTCTTCAAGAAGCTCACCTGTATCTGCGCTCAACTTCACATTCTGCTCCAAAGCAACTGAAATAGGCTTACAGCCTGTCATCCCATATTTGGACAGCATGTCCAATCTATACTGCCTTTGCAAGAGCCATATCCCACTTGGTGATCTAATCACCTCAATGCTCAAGAAATAACGCAGCTCTCCCAAATCCTTCATCTCAAACTTCTACTTCAATAGCATTTTCACATGAAGGATATCTTCATCACTGTCACCTGTCATAATCAAATCATCAACATAAATTGGTTTATACCAGCTACTCATCTCATAAAAAATAACATCTCTGCTCACTGTAAACTTACGAGTAGAAGGGTTATAGCATCTATACCCTTTCTGCTGCAGAGAGTAACCAATAAAGATGCACTTCTCAGCTTTTGGATCCAACTTGGATCTCAACTCATCTGGCACATGAACATAGGCAATGCAACCAAAAATCTTCAAATGAGAAATATCTGGTTTCCTGTGAGAAATGCGGGATCTAGAGCATGGCAAAGGCGGAAGCTATGGAGGATGGAAGGAGAAGTTTGGACTCATGATGGAAAATACACTGTTTGTTACACAAGTGAATTAGGTTCCAAGATTGAGACTTGGACTCATAAACACAGTCTTGTGTATGTGGACAATGACATTGGCACTTCACTGAAAAGAAAAGAGTACAATCATTGCATTAAGAAAAGGAAGCAAGTACAATGCTTTATAGGAAAGTAGGAAACTGCAGTAAGCACCATTGTGCATATGGGATAGGTTAACATGCATATCCTTGACCCTGAAACTCCATACAAAGAGGCTGTTTAGTGAGTGTGATTGCTGATTCTCAACACCCCTCCTCAATCACAACTAGAAAGGCACAAAGTGTGTAGAGGCTGTAATGAGAACCACCTGCAAAGTGTGGGCACACCACAAACATGGTAGACACCAGAGGCTGTTGCAGAAAAGGCTAAGCGTGGGCACCAAAACATGATGGGCATCCAGAGGCTGTAACAGGGGCCTCACAAAGTGTACAGGGACTGTAATGCCAAGTTACATAAGGAGTTTTACAAAGCTTATGGCAGGAAGCATTAGGGCAAGGAAATACAAGGCTTTTTAAAACAGTCTATTAGAGTTATGAGAGTAGAAGGATTGATGAGTCTTGTCCTTCTGATCCTGGTGGTCTTCATTTTCATCTTCTTCTTCCTTTGCTCCATTTTCTTCTTCTTCTTTGACTGCGACTAGATAGGCCTTTTGGATCTCTTTCTTGCGTGGCAGAACTTCTCGGTGTGTCCGGTCCTTTTGCAGAAGTCACAGAAGAGCTGATCCTTCTTGCCTTTGTACCTGTTGCCAACATATAATGCATGCTCATCTCTAGAGGTACTTGGTTCTTCCTTAGTTTTTAGCTTCTTCTCCTCTTCTAGCAGTGATGCCTGGATATCAACAAGTTCAGGATTTGGCATGTTGATTAAATTTGTTGATACATTATTATATTCAGGAGGCAAACTCTTAAGTAGAACACCGATGCAAACATCTTCATCCATTTTAATGTTGATTCCTACAAGTTAGGTTAGGAGTCCTTCCATGTAATTAAGATGTGTGGCAAGTGATGTACTGGACTTCATTTCAAGCGTGAAGAACTCAATCAGGAGACCATACTTTGATGATTTAGATTGTGCACCGAACAGGGTGTCAAGTCTTTTCCATGTATCCTGTAAGGTCTCATAGTTATCCACATGATGGATATAACTGTCGTCTAGCTCTAGTTTGATAATGGCCTGTGCTCTGTCATCATTCTTTTGCCAAGTAACTGCAAGGTCCGCATCTCGAGGTTTCTTTTCTTTGCCATTTGTGATGGCCCAAAGACCCTTTTTCATCAAGATGAGTTTGATGCGGGTTTGCCAGGTGTGAAACCCGACTCCTTTGAATCGAGCATTTGGAGAGTCTTTTCCCATGTTAGACTTACGAGAACAGTAGCAAATCAACTTCAGACTTATTAGATTTGAGCAGTAGAAGAGTTGGTTGAGAGACACAAGTGCTAAAAAACACTAACTAAGTGTCAATGAATACCAAATCTGCAAAGTCCTTTACTCTTTTTAAATCCAAGTCTAATCTTCCCCTTCTTGATTTGATGCTGATACCTTCAAATCTGAGTGATAGTACTTTAATGAACTTTAGAGAGTATTGCTCAGTGATTAAAATCACTGTTGATAACTTCAGTGAGAGAAACAGTGAAAAATGTCAGAATTTTGAAGCTTTGGCTATGGCTTTTGCATTAGGGTTTCTAGGGTCAGCCTGGTTTTTTCCTGATTGCAGGAGCTATGGTGGATCATTTTCAAAACTCTTTTCATCAAAATGAAGGTTGAATGATGGGCTATCAATGCCCTATCCTGGTCATCAACATCGCGACCTATAGTGATGGCGGCAGCAGCTCGAATGTTAGCAGACGCAATTCTGACAGCAGCAATGAATTTCAGCAATGCCGTCGCATAGAGTGTGCAATGTCGAGTTGTGTTGTGCCATGATGATGCGCATGAAGTTGGGGAACAAGTTTGTAGAAGACAGCGTGAAGAGTTATGCCCTCTATTGCAAGATCCACCTCCTCAAAGTTGGCAGGGTCTATCTAGCTATGGCAGAAACATAGGGCAGCAACTGTGTAGACTCACAATGCTGAGCTTGAAATGGCCTAATGTTGAGCTTGAAATGGTCTACTAGAAGATGCATAATTCCCTTGTTGCAATTTTCCATTCATGATGTCATTCTGCTTTTTATAGCAGTCTTTAGCCATATGACCCATTTTACCATAGTAGTAGCATTCAACATTACTGTTTGCATTTTGGCCTCTTTGCCATCCCCACCACGACCTCTTTGGCTCCCCCTCCCTCTAGAGTTACCACATCCTCCTCCATAGGACTGGTTTTCTTGAGTTTGCTGCATATTTTGATTTCTACCACGGTCTCCAAATTGCCCTCCTCTACCTCTGCCTCTACCTCTTCCAACATTTGAGTAGAAGACAGCTTCTTTTGAAGTTCCTCCTGAAGAGGATGCACCACCATTTCTCTGCTCCTCAGAAATTAGAAGAGCAATCAACTCCTCAAAATCAGGAAATCTTTCATGGACAGAAATGGATGTTCGGAACTGTGCATAATCCTTTCCTAGACCATTCAAGGTCACGGAAACTAAATCATCATCTTCCACTGGCGACCCAATGGAAGCAAGTGCATCTACGATCTTCTTCACCTTCATGTGGTAGTCATTGATGCTCATACTTTCTCTTTGCACATTGTGCAACTCTTGCTTGAGCTGCATTTTCCTGGCTTGCGTATTTGTGCTATAGTATCCCATGTCTCCTTTGGCGTACTTGCATCCTGAATATGCACAATCATAGAGTCTGAAATGCTGATAGACAGCCAATACATAACTTTCTTGGCTCTCTCATGCCATGCTTTAAATGCCCGCATTTGCTGTTGATTGGGAACATCAGGAAGAACTGGTTCTTCTTCATTTCCTGCAACAAATTCCCAATATCCTTTTCCCATAAGAAAATTCGTCATTCTAAACTTCCATGCTTGGAAGTTGTTCTTGTCAAGCTTTTCAGTTACAATCTGTGAAAGAGAATCAGATGCCATTACAGAACACTGCAAAAAATTCTGTCACTGCAAAAAAACACAGCTTCACCCTCAAGGGAAAATCTGCAAAACTGGCAAAAGTGGTATTTGACCACACAGTCACTTCCTAGTGACGATTTTGCATAAACAGGAACCAAGGATGATTCTGTAACTCCCAATGTCTCTGCACACAAGCATACGATGCAATTTCTACAGTAACTTTTCACCGACTTGTAGAACAGTGGTCGCACAACATAAAACTGTGCCTTTTCCTGAGTGCATGCAAAAAACTTCCGCCTCCAACACTGGCCCTGAAATGGCCTCAAATCAAAAAAACAGGGTCACCAAGGGCTAAAGCCCTTACCGCAGCATATACTACCCTCTTGCTTCACCGCGAAGGGCGTCTCAACCTGAGACAGTGCACTCTTGCACTTTCCGGCTGTGCTACCTGCAGAGACTTGCTCCCAAACCACAAAAATGAAAGCAACACTGGTCTTCTTACCAGAACACCGCGAACTTGGCTTGCTTTCTTGAGCTCCTTACCACGAACAAGGCTCTAATACCATGTGAAGATTGTGGGAGAGAAGGAAGGAGTCTCACTTGTAGCTTTCTTGCTTGCACAATGGAGGAATACACACAGAGGTGGAGACTGAAAACAGTTTTCCTCTTCTTAGTTTGTGTAAGCCAAAAGAACTCAAGTACATAGAAAATAGAAGAACCCTATATATGGTTCTCAAACCAAACTCAACTAACTAAGGTGGCATACTAACTGAGCCACAAACTAGAGTAGATAAGGATAGCTGTCATCTAGCTATTATTCATGGACATCGAGCTCCACTTGTGATACAACGGTCACCCTGGCATATCACAAGTGGAGCTCGATATCTCAACATTCAACTCATCTGGGGAGATGTCACCAAAGTTCTTGTCTGCTGTTTGTTGCCACGATCTAGGTGCATTGCATAAACCAAAGGCCATCACATGGTACACAAAAGTACCAAAGACCATAATAAAAGTTGTTTTCAACTTGTTCTCTTTTGCAATTGCCATCTCATTGTATCCTCAAAGCAATCCATGAACGAATATATTTCCCTACCCGCTAATTGATCCAAAATCTAGTCAATAAACGACAACGGGTAGTAATCTTTAACTGTCTGCTTATTCAGCTCTCTAAAATCCACACATAATCGGATCTGGTTATTTTTATTCTTCCTAATAACAACTGGTGAACACCATTCTGTGTGTTGTACAGGGAAGATTAACCCAACTTTATTTAACTTTTGCAACTCCTCAAACAGCCCATCCCTCAATTCAAAAGGCATACGCCTTACCTTCTGATGCACAAGACGATTGCCTTCTTTTACAGGAATAGTATGAACAACCAGGCTAGGAGGGATGCCTCTCAGTTTATCATAACTCCAAGCAAAGATATCGCGGAATTCTTGAATCAACGACACATAGTCCTCCCTTCCTGCTGAACTGAGCATGGAACCTAATTTAATTGGCCGCAAATCATTCAGCATGCCAAGGTCTAACTCAATCACATCCGCATCTCTTATCCAATCTTGCGGTTCTATCGGCTCATTTAGAGTTATCTGATAGATATCCTCTGTAGTGGACCCCTCTTTAGATTCATCACTGGATGATGTCTCACTACTAGATGGATCGTCTGCTATCTCTAATTCAGTAGAAGATAAAGGAGCTCTCTCACTTTGAGAGGACTCTGGATAAGCATCGACTATTACTCGATTAGCACCTCTACCTAGAACCACTCGACCAGCGGGTATATCGACTTGACAGTCTGTTCGTAAGATCCAAGGTCTACCTAGAAAAACTCGATAGCTAGGACGTCCTGCAAATCTGATCACCCTAAAGTCCAAGAAACATTCTACACTCGCAATTGTAACATGGACCTTAGTAACGCAACCTTCTGGTTGTCTAAGACTATCACCAGCCATTCTAAGAAGGGTGGAGCTGCCTTTTTGGATACCTAGACCCAGCCTCTCCATCAACTCTGAACTCATGATATTGACGGAGGATTAAGTGTCTACAATGGCATGTTCCACTAAGATTCCATCCACAGAAGCTCGAACCCTAGGGCAGTTCTTTTCAGCATGATCAAACCAATCTTCCCCTACTCGTGCTATGCCCAAAGGTTCTACAATATACCCAATACGTAGGATCTTCTTAAATTCCTTGCGTACTCCTGGAGATAATTTGATCAATTGCAAGAGGTTCACATCTGGTTTGACTTCACAAAGAGAACTTGCTAAATCAAAATCATGATAAGTAGCCAAAGCTCTCTTTTCTCGCCAAACCATCCTCTCTTTTGGTCTTGGGATCGGTTTTGATGCTTCTTTCTTAGCTCTTGCCTTCTTTCTTGGCACTTCCTCATCCTTCTTAGGGTCACCTTTCCTGTCAACCGGCCTTAGTGGTCCCCCTTCCATGCTAGGATTCTGGACTTGGGTCCCCTTATCCCCTTGTTTAGGGTCTGCCTCAACTGGTTTTATATTATCTTTGTCAACCTCTTTAGCCTTTTGGCCCTCTTGTCACGGCTCTTAAGTTAGAGGTTTCAATATCATTGACTCGCACAGCCTCAATAAGGCTGACTCCGTTGCCTTGTGGCAACTCTTCTATAGTTGTTTTTCCCCTCTGTAATATTTGTCTTGGTGCATCATTCTGCTGCAAGTTATTTCCTTGCGCTCTATGATTCACTAGGCCCGGCTATTTACTCCCTTGTTGGAGGGAACTAATCTTACTCCAACAGGTAGTAGCTAAATGGCCCGACTTCCCACAAATGTCACATTTCACATTTGGACAGTTTCTGCGGAAGTGCTGTCCACCACACCACTTACAAGTGAATCTAGAGGGTCCACCCTCTTCAGGGCGTCGACTCCCTATCAAATTTTGTTGCTTCTTCAAGAAATTAATGTCGACGGCTATTAGTCAATACTGTTGGAAAATCATGTCGGTATAATGCTTCATCATGTCCTTAACTTCGCCAAGGACATTAGATGCACTTGACTCATAGCCTCAATCGTCGACCCGTCGTTCCATTGGCCTAACATTTGGCATTGGCTGTTGACCCACAGGAACAATGTTAGAATTTGAAACGTGGCCTCCAATATTTGATGGAGCCAACTGACTTTCCATAGGCATAGTCACACTGGCAAGAGCCGGTAGTAAAGGTACATGTCTAGGAAATGGTTTCCTTGCCTGTTTTCCAAATTGACAGGCTTCACATACCTTATGCATTTCTGCAATCTTGAATTTAGGCAATCCTGCAATAATATTTTGGGCCTGCATTGATTTAAGTCGCTGTACATTAACATGACCAATGCGTTTATGCCAGATATCAATATCTGCAAGTACACCGGTCCCATGTGCAAACATTGCTGCACTCAATTCAAGCATGTCTGCATCCAACGTAAACATTCTGCCCTTTTTCTTTCCTTTTTCTATCAAGCAACCTTTATTTTTCATATCCTCAACAAAGCATCCATGAGGATTACATCTGACCTGCAAGCCTTGCTCAACCATTTGACCAACAGAAACCATATTCTTGGTGATATTCGGGACATGAAATACATCGGACATGTATTTCTTTTTCCCATCCTGCATAGACAAATGAATTTTTTCAATCTGCACAATAGGATGTGTAGTATCATCACTAGTCTCCACAAATCTAGGTTTTTCCATTTTCCTTGCATCCTCCATCCATTCTGCATGACCTGTCATGTGGTTTGATGCACCTGAGTCAACATACCATACATCATTGCTTTCTTCTATACTTGTCACAGAATTGTTCATGTGCTGCACCATAAACAAATGCTCATTTATGTCATCACACTGTCTACTAGAAGATGCATAATTCCCTTGTTGCAGTTTTCCATTCATGATGTCATTCTGCTTTTTATAGCAGTCTTTAGCCATATGACCCATTTTACCATAGTAGTAGCATTCAACATTACTGTTTGCATTTTGGCCTCTTTGCCATCCCCACCACGACCTCTTTGGCTCCCCCTCCCTCTAGAGTTACCACATCCTCCTCCATAGGACTGGTTTTCTTGAGTTTGCTACATATTCTGATTTCTACCACAGCCTCCAAATTGCCCTCCTCTACCTCTGCCTCTTCCTCTTCCAACATTTGAGTAGAAGACAGCTTCTTTTGAAGTTCCTCCTGAAGAGGATGCACCACCATTTCTCTGCTCCTCAGAAATTAGAAGAGCAATCAACTCCTCAAAATCAGGAAATCTTTCACGGACAGAAATGGATGTTCGGAACTGTGCATAATCCTTTCCTAGACCATTCAAGGTCACGGAAACTAAATCATCATCTTCCACTGGCGACCCAATGGAAGCAAGTGCATCTGCGATCTTCTTCACCTTCATGTGGTAGTCATTGATGCTCATACTTTCTCTTTGCACATTGTGCAACTCTTGCTTGAGCTGCATTTTCCTGTCTTGCGTATTTGTGCTATACATTTTTGACAGAGTATCCCATGTCTCCTATGCACAATCATAGAGTTTGAAATGCTGATAGACAGCCAATACATAACTTTCCTGGCTCTCTCATGCCATGCTTTAAATGCCTGCATTTGCTGTTGATTGGGAACATCAGGAAGAACTGGTTCTTCTTCATTTCCTGCAACAAATTCCCAATATCCTTTTCCCATAAGGAAATTCGTCATTCTAAACTTCCATGCTTGGAAGTTGTTCTTGTCAAGCTTTTCAGTTACAATCTGTGAAAGAGAATCAGACGCCATTACAGAAAACTGCAAAAAATTCTGTCACTGCAAAAAAACACAGCTTCACCCTCACAAGGGCAAATCTACAAAACTGGCGAAAGTGGTATTTGACCACACAGTCACTTCCTAGTGACGATTTTGCATAAACAGGAACCAAGGATGATTCTGTAACTCCCAATGTCTCTGCACACAAGCATACGATGCAATTTCTACAGTAACTTTTCACCGACTTGTAGAACAGTGGTACAACCGACTTGTACAATTTCTACACTAACTTTTCACCGACTTGTAGATATCGAGCTCCACTTGTGATCCAACGATCACCCTGGCATATCACAAGTGGAGCTCGATATCTCAACATTCAACTCATCTGGGGAGATGTCACCAAAGTTCTTGTCTGCTGTTTGTTGCCACGATCCAGGTGCATTGCATAAACCAAAGGCCATCACATGGTACGCAAAAGTACCAAAGACGATAATAAAAGTTGTTTTCAAATTGTTCTCTTTTGCAATTGCCATCTGGTTGTATCCTGCAAAGCAATCCATGAACGAATATATTTCCTTACCCGCTAATTGATCCAAAATCTAGTCAATAAACGACAACGGGTAGTAATATTTAACTGTCTGCTTATTCAGCTCTCTAAAATCCACACATAATCAGATCTGGTTATTTTTCTTCTTCCTGATAACAACTGGTGAACACCATTCTGTGTGTTGTACAGGGAAGATTAACCCAGCTTTATTTAACTTTTGCAACTCCTCAAACAGCCCATCCCTCAATTCAAAAGGCATACGCCTTACCTTCTGATGCACAAGACGACTGCCATCTTTTACAGGAATAGTATGAACAACCAGGCTGGGAGGGATGCCTCTCAGCTTATCATAACTCCAAGCAAAGATATCGCGGAATTCTTGAATCAACGACACATAGTCCTCCCTTCCTGCTGAACTGAGCATGGAACCTAATTTAATTGGCCGCAAATCATTCAGCATGCCAAGGTCTAACTCAATCACATCCGCATCTCTTATCCAATCTTGCGGTTCTATCGGCTCATTTAGAGTTATCTGATAGATATCCTCTGTAGTGGACCCCTCTTTAGATTCATCACTAGATGATGTCTCACTACTAGATGGATTGTCTGCTATCTCTAATTCAGTAGAAGATAAAGGAGCTCTCTCACTTTGAGAGGACTCTGGATAAGCATCGACTATTACTCGACTAGCACCTCTACCTAGAACCACTCGACCGGCGGGTATATCGACTTGACAGTCTATTCGTAAGATCCAAGGCCTGCCTAGAAAAACTCGATAGCTAGGACGTCCTGCAAATCTGATCACCCTAAAGTCCAAGAAACATTCTACACTCGCAATTGTAACATGGACCTTAGTAACGCAACCTTCTGGTTGTCTAAGACTATCATCAGCCATTCTAAGAAGGGTGGAGCTACCTTTTTGGATACCTAGACCCAGCCTCTCCATCAACTCTGAACTCATGATATTGACGGAGGATTAAGTGTCTACAATGGCATGTTCCACTAAGATTCCATCCACATAAGCTCGAACCCTAGGGCAGTTCTTTTCAGCATGATCAAACCAATCTTCCCCTACTCGTGCTATGCCCAAAGGTTCTACAATATACCCAATACGCAGGATCTTCTTAAATTCCTTGCGTACTCCTGGAGATAATTTGATCAATTGCAAGAGGTTCACATCTGGTTTGACTTCACAAAGAGAACTTGCTAAATCAAAATCATGATAAGTAGCCAAAGCTCTCTTTTCTCGCCAAACCATCCTCTCTTTTGGTCTTGGGATCGGTTTTGGTGCTTCTTTCTTAGCTCTTGCCTTCTTTCTTGGCACTTCCTCATCCTTCTTAGGGTCACCTTTCCTGTCAACCGGCCTTAGCGGTCCCCCTTCCATGCTAGGATTTTGGACTTGGGTCCCCTTATCCCCTTGTTTAGGGTCTGTCTCAACTGGTTTTATATTATCTTTGTCAACCTCTTTAGCCTTTTGGCCCTCTTGTCACGGCTCTTAAGTTAGAGGTTTCAATATCATTGACTCGCACAGCCTCAATAAGGCTGACTCCGTTGCCTTGTGGCAACTCTTGTATAGTTGTTTTTCCCCTCTGTAATATTTGTCTTAGTGCATCATTCTGCTGCAAGTTATTTCCTTGCGCTCTATGATTCACTAGGCCCGGCTATTTACTCCCTTGTTGGAGGGAACTAATCTTACTCCAACAGGTAGTAGCTAAATGGCCCGACTTCCCACAAATGTCACATTTCACATTTGGACAGTTTCTGCGGAAGTGCTGTCCACCACACCACTTACAAGTGAATCTAGAGGGTCCACCCTCTTCAGGGCATCGACTCCCTATCAAATTTTGTTGCTTCTTCAAGAAATTAATGTCGACGGCTATTTGTCAATATTGTTCGAAAATCATGTCGGTATAATGCTTCATCATGTCCTTAACTTCGCCAAGGACATTAGATGCACTCGACTCATAGCCTCAATCGTCGACCTATCGTTCCATTGGCCTAACAATCTGATTTGGCATTGGCAGTTGACCCACAGGAACAGTGTTAGAATTCGAAACATGGCCTCCAACATTTGATGGAGCCAAGTGACTTGCCATAGGCATAGTCACACTGGGAGGAGCCGGTAGTAAAGGTACATTCGAAACCACACTCGCTCTCCCATTAGGGTTATTCGAAACCACACTCGCTCTCCCATTAGGGTTATTCATAGGCATCCCTTGACTTCCATTAGTCAATGATGCATTGCCGCCAAGTACTAAACCCCCATTAACATTCATTCGAGAGGAGTAGGCCATTTGTAATCGTGCTTCTACTCCCTCTGCCCGCGTAATAGCGATGTCTATATCTGCCAAGGCCACACTGCTCAATTGTACTTGGATATTAAAATCCAACCCATGCAAAAAGTATTGCAATTGGGCAGCCGGCGGAATGGGAATGTAAGTTTGTAACTTACGGAATACTTCTTTAAGCTTCTTGGCATAAGCTTTCACATTCTCATGAGGGTCTTGGCGTGTTACATTCAAGACCTGCAACCAATATTGGCCACCTCTTTCAGGGGCATATTCCGCTCGGAAAGCTACATAGAATTGATCAATGGTGGTTATGGTTCCAGACTCTATGCTGTGATACCATACAACAGCCCTTCCTTTTAACGTCATATTGAAGAACATCATGAGATGTCCCTCATCTTGGATGCGATAATTGAACATCAATCTTTGAAATTCACAAATGTGAAATTTTGCATCCTCTTCCGCTAACCCATTAAAAATGGGTAAGGGAACTCCTAAGGTTGGTAAATCTGGCGTCCCTGCAGGAATTGCAATAGGTTGTGCCATGGTGACAATCGGATTAGCAGTAGGAGCTTGAACTGACAAATTCACATCCCCACTTGAAGTGGGTAAACTTGATGGAGGGGAGGAAGAACTTACACTTCCTCTTGCACCTAACGAAATATGTGGAGCAGTTGGGTGACTAAAACCACTACTTCTTATACATACTGGGCTACTCCTTTGAGGAGAGTAATGACTTACTAACTCTAACCGCCGCCTAGCCCTCTCAGCACGTTTTGCTTTTTGGATTTCGGCTTGACGGTCCTTGTCAGAGGACATAAACCAACTTCCTTTTGGTCCCTAGATACCCTAGATCCGAAAACCACCACTTATAGGCAGCTCCCGGTTGACCACCACTGATGGGACCTGAAATGGGCTGGCACTAACTATAGCACTAGTTGGACCTCATGCTCATGATACACAAACACCCTCACGGCCTCGCGGACCAAGAGCGTCAATCTAATGCTAAAGGACAAACAGCCCTAAAGCTTAATTTATGAATTTATAATTTATAGTCTAACATTTCCCTTAAACTCCTCATAGGGAGATCCCAAAGTACTTAGGCATAACGCCTCGTCACACACATATAGGAGGCACTCCACCGACTAATAGTCGGAGCCCCACTGCAGCTCTCCTACATCTCAGGGATTGGCCCTTTGATGCGCTACTAGACATATAACACATACGAGTACCAACTTCTCTCAAGGTACCAATATTTTACGTTCCAAGATGTACCATTCCTCACAACAATTTTCCTTTTAGGACCCAACAACTAACCTACAGCTTGGGATGTCCTCTCACGCTCATCGTTGGTCACAACCTAAGGAAGACAGGTGCCATGCATCCAGGAGGTTTTTCTGATGCCTTTTAATTATTATGCTTAATGCAGATCATGTATGGCTATGTGCTCAGACAAAAGAAAAATCAGCATCGTTCATGGTGCATAAAGCATTATTTCCATGAATTTCACTAATGCGTGCTGCGTTGAAAGGAGGCACCGAGCCATGTGCTCATGCTACCATCCTCTTTATTTAAACCATTGCCTATTTGCCAAGTGTAATGCATAAATCAAATCTTTTCTTATCTTTCAATGTTTCAGCCCCTTTTCATCCAACTCTTAGCATTTTGCATCATTGATTAGTTAGATAGGGTTTCTACGCATTTTTTCCTTTTAAAAGAACGATAAATACGCACAAAATATAGAAACGGGGACAAACCGAGGCCAACCTCCTGCTTTACCATCATTATACATTGCACAAACATAGATATAATTTTCCCTAATTTTCTTCAGCCCATTTTTTATTTTTTCCTAATTTTAAACCCATTTTTTTCATTTTTTGATATTTTTTCTATTTTTTAATTAAAAATGACTTAAAATGAAAGTTGATTGTGGGTTGTGGCCCTTAGGTTTATTGACAGCAAAAACTTAGATTTAGTTGGTGTGACATATCATATTTCTCATTTATATAGCAAAAAACCCAATTTTACCCTTAAAACGCGTGTTTTCATGTATTTAACACTAATTTCGGCCATGTAACCTAATATTTTCTGATTTTCAGAGCATAAACTGATCAAACTCATGGCAAACAATATCATAATGAACTTTCATTCTATATGAACAAGGTTTCATAAAGCAAATAGCATAAAAAGATCATTTTTCTTTATAAAAATAGCATTACCGCATATTTTCAAGTCTCGGTTTCTTGGTCTTGATTACGGGACTGATTTCCAGCATACATTTAATGCTCAGCATCTTCAAGAACATCATTCTTCATGTCTTCATCCATCCGGAAGCAATCCGGTCTCATCCGGACAAGCTTTCCTCCACCATTCTTCATTGTCTTCTTCCACACAAGAACAGCCCCTTAAGGGAGAGAGGGAGGAGAGAGAAAGACTAGAATTGGCTCTCTTCATTCAGGCCACCATTGGACGGGTGAAGACAGGCGATAAGATCGGCCAAGAAGGAGAAGATCAGCCCCAAGATCGGTTGTATGGGGTACTCACAGCCTGTCATCTTCATCTCCATCCATGGAGGCGCAAAAAATGGCGTGAAGATGGTGCCCTCTTCCTCCATTCTCTCTCCATGTTTTTTCATGCTTCTTGATCAAAAATTTGAAGGGGGGGTTAAAATGTCCCAAAGGGCACCCCTTTTGGTCTTCTTTAATGTTCACATTTTCATATCTTGCCCCATTTGTGGCCATTTCCCCGTCCGGGCTCCAAATCAAGTGTTGTAAATTTCTGCACGTCCAACTTGACATCCCGCATCAATTGGCAACTCTTGACAACCCGCACGGCAGTCTGAAAATCTATCAAAAATCAACAAGTGTAGCTCGGGCGCCTTTAAAGCACTTGACGCTTAAAATTGTCCTAGCTGGAGCCGCTGCCTTCGACGTTGAATATTTTTCCCTTGATATTCGTAATTTTTAGCTATTTTTAAGCACTTCTTGGCATCAAAACTCCGCTCTCAATTAGTGAGTTTGGAAAATCTCCTAATTTCCATTTTTTAAATACTAAAAAGGTGGCACTCGGATAACATACCCATAAGTTTCTCAAACCCATATGATGTGACCTATCATTGGAAAGTGTTTGAAAAATGGACTCTATTGAGCTATAGAGCACTCAATTTCGAGTTATAGCATTCAAGTTATAACAAATCTAAATATTTGACCACGTGTCCCAAACTTATGAGAAATTCCCATATTTTCCAATATGGTGTTTTTAGCTGAATGACGGAAAATACATTGTCAATCTTGGTGGTGAGGGGAAGCTCTAATCATTAAGCCAAGTCACCAACTCTCTTGAGGACTCGGTAGGAGCCATAGAAATAGTGGACCAACTTGTTACTACTGCTCTCCTTAAAGTGGAGTAACAAGACTTAGGCACTTTCAAGAGGACTAGCTGTCCCTCTTGGAATTACAAATGACTTCGTTTCTCATCAACATAAAGCTTCATGTGGTCTTGTGCCTTCTAAAGATTTACTTTGCATTGTTGAAGCAAGGTTTGCATGTGCTCTAACTCCTCTTTACTCTTGGGACTGATCTTATCATTGAACAAGACTATAGGGAGGGGTACTTATACTTGTATAATGTGTCAAAAGGAGAAACCCCAATGCTAGAGTAGGTGGAGTCGTTAAATGCAAATTCAGCCAAGTGGAGCCATATATCTCAACTAAGTTGTACATCATGGAAAAAGTTCCGTATATAGGTCTCAGGCCATTTACTTACCCTTTCAATCTCAGCATCAGCGATATGTAGTGCATGGAGAAAGCTTGGTGCCCATAGATGTGAAAATCACTTAGCAAAAGTTGCTCATAAACTTGGCATCCTAATCATAGTAACCCATACATCTTAAATACATACTCCATAGATTGAGTGGTAACTTGAGAGGTAGTATACTAGGTCTTAGTTGGGATAAAGTGGACAGTCTTAGTGAGACAGTGAGCTACCACATATATACTATTCCATCCTTTCTTAGTGATAGAAAGGGTAGTAATGAGATCCATGGTGATATGACTCCAATTCCCTTCAAGAATAGTTAGAGGGTGCAAGAGACCAATGGATCTACACATGTTGTCCTTCTTCTATTGGCATAGAACACAATTGGACACAAAATCCTTGACATCTCTCCATAGACCGTTCTAGTGAAAGTGCTTAGCAATCCTATCATATGTTTTGAAAACACACAAATGACCAGCAGCGGAGTAAGAATGCATCCCTTCCATGATCTTCTTTGTGAAGGGAGAAGTGTGGGGGATGATAATCTTACCACGGGACTAGATAAATCCATGTTTAAGCTAATATTGGGAGTTTTCATCCATTATCCCATGCTGTAGATTTTGAAATATGTGGCTAAAGTTCTCATCCAACAAATACGCATCCTAAAGGTCCTCAATCCAATCACTATGTAACTCTAAAATCGAAGACTTTGCATGGCCACATTTGTGAGCGTGAATCACCCACTATGTTATCTTTGCCTCTAGTATGGGAGATGTCAAGATCATTATTTTGTAAATTTTTCACCTATATTCTCTACTTAGGATTCAAAGTAGACTAAGTCAAGAAGTACTAGAGGACTTGATGACCACTCTTTACTCTAAATTGATTGTCATATAGGTAATGGTGTCATTTCATAATAGCATGGAGGATTGTCATCATCTCCTAGTCATAAACATTCATTTGCATCTCCTTTTCATCAAGCTTATGGCTCTCAAAGGAAATCACAACATGCTCTTGCAATAATACAACACCAATACCTTGTCCACTAGTATCAGAATAAATGGTAAACTCCATTGAATAGTTAGGGCATACGAGGAAGGGGGGATGAAGTAGCCATTTCCTTCAACTATGTAAAGCTGCGATCAATGATAGCATCTCAAAAGAATGAATCCTTCTTTAATCAATCAATCAAAGGGGTTGCAATGGTGGCATAATTCTTGATGAAGGGTCTATAAAATTAAGAGAGACCAAGGAAACTAGTTAATGAGGTAATGTGGATGGTATGGGCTAGTCCTTCACACATTGCACCTTTTTAGGGTTAGCTTATATGCCATTTTTCCTAGCAATGTGCCGCAAGTACTCCATTGATGTTTACATGAAGATATACTTAGCAAATAGCCTATGCTCTCTAAAGACGAAAAAAACCCTTCTAACATATGCCAATTGATCCTTTTGTGATTTTCTCTAAATGAGAATGTCATCAAAGAAAAAAAGCACAAACTTGAATAGGAAGGGGTGCTAGATTTCATTCATGAGGCTCTAAAATGTGGTGGGGACATTATTCAACCCAAAAGGCATCACTAGAAAATGATAAAGCCCATGATTAGGCCTAAAAGTTGTTTTGATCTCATCACACTCTCTCATGCATATTTGATGATAACCAAAGCAGAGATCAATCTTAGTGAAAAATCGTGCCCCTTTTAACTCATCTAACAAGTCATCAATCCATGGAATGGGATAACGGTTCTTAACTGTGATCTTATTTAGGTCCTTGTAGTCGATGCACATGTGAAACGAGCCATCTTTCTTCTTAATTAGCAAGACGATTGGAGATGCATAAGGTGAAAAACTTGGTCCAATAAACCCCAACTCAAGTAACTATTTGACTTGCTTTGCAACTTGTTCATGTTTACACTTGGAGAGACTATAAGATGGCTGGCTTGGAATGGGACAATAGATCAAGTGTGTGGTTCACTTACCTCTTAGGGGAAAGGATTGCACGCATCTAAAATAAGTCATTATACTCCTTAAGTAAATCCTTCAAGGATGAAATTTTAGATACTTCGGAGGGCTAATTTGAATTTTTCGTATTCAAGTGCAAGACAAAGATCTGTGAGCATTTCTTAAACTCCCTTTTGAGTTGTTTTGTTGTAATTAGTTGAAAATTAGCATTATCATGAACTCCCTCTAAATAGATCAGTTGTCCATGGATCATAAACTCTATGTAGAGTTGAGAAAATTCCATAGCAAATTTACCCAAATTTTTTAACCACTCACAACCCAAGAGAACATCAATGGAGCCCTTGTCTAATGTATTTACATCAACTAATGCCACATAATGGGGTGTACTAGGGGTAATTCAATCAAGAGCATGATGTGGGCAATCACTTGGGTCAAAGAGAAACCCAACATCTTGATCATAGAACTACTCGTATCCAAATCCTGGGTATACTCCTCATTTTTAGCATGTAATTCCTCCTCATCATTACTCCACTCTTCCATTACATGCATGCTATGAACTTTGACTTCTCTTGTAAGGGTATTTTGAGTCATGGTCGACTATGTACTTATCACAACATTTAAAGCATAGGCCTTTTTCTTGCCGCTCCTTCACAACATCTGCAAAGATGAACTTTTGACCACTTGGACCATTCAGGGCTGATGTAGTTCGGGGTCTATTTTCAACATATTTACTCTCACCATTAGAGCCAAGTGTTATTCCAAAAGTGCCTTGTTTTCTTTTAACCTAGAAGGGGGGGGGGGGGGGGGGATAAGTAGGTATTTAGGGGCTACTACTAGGCATGGGGTTGCCTCTAAGAACACCCCCATATGGGGCTGACCTCAATGGGATGTGAGGCTATCCATAATCTTACTAAAAATTCTCATTTTTATGCTAATTTCTTGCATATCTTTTAGCCAATTCAATTGCATCAAATAAAGTGGAAGGCTTTTGAGCCATTATATTAGTCGACAAGCTAGGCTCTAACCCATAGATGTAGTTTCACAGTTTTGCATCATTGCTAAAAGTATCAACATACATGATCAAGTTCATGAACTGATTTATATACTCATGTATTGTGAGATTACGTTGGTCTAGCTAATATCATCATCTTGCCAACCATTCTTCTCCCACTAGGGACACAAATACCTGAACCATATCTTGGAAAATCCACCAAGATGGAGAGAAGCAAAAAGAATTTTTAGATCATCAGTGCTTAGTTAATATTGAAGTAGGACTCTAAATTGGAGGTCCATTCTTCCAATTCTAATGGGGATGTTGATTTTCCATTGTACTTGGTAAGAATGATCTTGTCACAGAGTTCAATAGGGCCTTGCGGACCATGATAGCCTTGTTGTCCATGCATACCATGCTGCCCATATATACCATGCCGCCCACACATATCATATTGTCCATACATTCCATGTTGTGCATTGAACCCATATTACCCATTGTTTCCATGCTAGCCATTAATACCATAATGTCAAGCATGGGCCTAAGATAGATAATGCCCATTGGGGCTCCTAGGGAGAGTGGGTGAGTTTGGCCAATGTGGGGGGGTCTTGCGGGGGGATTGGTTGCATGGATAATGGGAGAGCTCAAGAGAGGCTCATCCTAACAATGAGAAGGCTAACCAATCTCAAATTTGGAGGGATAAACTTAGTTCTAAGAATAACCTTTGGGCCATAAAGTGGGTCCAATGGTGGAGACCATCGATTCACACTTCGACTCATTTGCCAGTGGTTGCCAATTGGGCTAAAAATGTGGTGAGATGTTCTAATTTCTATTGTGTCTAAGAGTTGGAAAGGGACATTTTTTCAATTTCAAGATCTATTTTCGAGAGCATCTGACAATGATTGGCAACCATATCATTGTGACTTTCCATGTAGCAGATCTCATGCTGACAAAGGATGTGATTGAGCATGCTATAAGGGTCCACATTGGGCACTTCCTCTTGCATCTCACCATTAAGATCTTGTGTGGAGCTAGGTTCTTCATTTATTGAGACTTTGGAGTCCCTAATCTCCCTCTAGGCCTCATCATGGGCCTTGCCTTTTCCGTTTTGTCCTACCATTTGAGTACAGGCAATAAAATGGGCATATCTTCTAGAAGGAAACTCTGATCTCTATGAGATTTTTTATTCAAATCAAAGGGGGGAAAGACCTCTTTGAGATAAGCTATTAATATTTGTGACAGAAAATGATTTGAGAATTCTACAATTGGAACTCTATGCCTATCTTGGAGTGGTCTACACCCTTTCCATAGTGACCTCAGTGCATAAAAATGGCCATATCTTTTAGTTCCTAGCCCCGATTGAGTAGTTTGTTTACTCAAATCAAAGAGGAAAAATCTCTCTTCAAGGTGAGCTATAGAGTTCACTCCCAAATGAAATATAAAACTCACTGCATCAATCTTTCTATGACTATTCCTCAATGCCCACCAATATGCATTGTATGAGTGGCTCATGAACTGAGGAGCCTAAGCATCATAGTAAGAAACATCCTAAGCATGGATACCCATAAGAAATACCTACATGCTGAGTTCCATGTCTTCAATTTGGGTAAGTGTGGCCACGAATGGTTGAAGGTTCTCCTTCACGCTGAGATTTCAAAGGTTAGGGAGCTTGACCTGAGCTTTAATGGTTAATCAAAACAAGGGACAACATGGTTTATATACCTAAAGGGATAGGGGTCAGCAAAAAGGGAAGGAGAGGTGCAATCACAATGGAATGGGCCTCAAATGGGGGTTTAAAGTCCAGGGGAGCAACAGTCAAGAAGTCTTCAACTAAGGGGGAGCAGGAAGAGGATTGTCCCAAGAAGCATGAAATGTGCTAAAAATTGCGAGGGTTATCCTCGAGGCCATATAGGGTAGCTGATACCAACCAACACACTGCTCAATCTCAAGCTAGGGATGAGAAGGGCAAAGTGCAAGCAATGGCTAATGTCCTGGTGAGAGCAGATCTTAAAGCCAAACTTTGAGTACAAAAATACCCTAAGAGACGTAAAAGAAGCATTTTTGGTGCAAAATGAAATGGTTATGGAGGTTTTCTCGATGCATTTTGATGCTAGGAATCCAATGCAAGTGTCCATTTGTCAATTAGAGTCTGTTTGATCCCTCATTTAATGGATGCACGGTTTGATGTTATAAAGTAGCTACTGAATTTGAAAGTTGAAAAGCATGTGACAGAGGCCAAGTGATAGATTTTGATGCCAAAAAGTCGCCCATCTAGTTGGATTGTGATTTTGAGATCGTTTGCCCCCTCAAAAGTGTCGGAACTACTTAGGGAAAGTATGAAATGAATAACTTTGAACTAGATATTTGAGAGGTTAGTTTTAATCTTGCTTTAAAGAAGAGCCTAATCTCAAGAAATGAGACACCATGGGAAGGTGGGAGTGCATTTTTTTCAGCACCTCCTTCATCCCACAAAAATTTGATTTTCTTGGGCTACAATCATTCCCCTCCTACTCTTGGATATTAGATCTACCATTTCTTCACCATCAATTGCTTTGATTATCATGCAAAATGGTATACTATTTAGCAATATACAAAATCACTCTTTCTCTCTCTTCTTTATTCCTTGTTCATATGTCTATTGATGATAGAGAGAGGGAATGATTTGATGAATGGGTGATGGGTGATGGTTTAGAAGCATAAGGGGATGTAGATCAAGTGATTTGAAAGTGTCAACAGCTAGTAAATTACGTCAACAACTCCATTTCCTCAAATTATGAGAGGTACATGTGCAAAGTTTTGAGTAAGTGATGGTTATTTAATTTTTATGATGAAGCGTTAGTGCATATAATGAGAAAATAGTTGCAAATGATTGAAACATGGTTGTTAATGTATGGAATGTTAAAAATTCATTCATTTTTCTATTTGTATATTGAAAATAATAAAACCACACAATCTGAAACACGAGATTTAATGGAAAATGGGATTCTTCTTGGGTTTTAGGATTCAAATGATGTTTGTATGGCATAAAATTGAATATATTGATGGCTCATACTTCATATAAGTCCTATAAATAAAAAATTTAGAAAATAAGCAATTTATGTTGAAATAAATGGGAAAATTCATGAGAAATAATCAAAATAAGAGAAAAATAATTTAAAAATAATTTTTACATATAATAAATTATAAAAAAGTAGGATAATATTTTTGAATATATAATGAAGGTGAAGCATGATGATTTGCCTCAGTTTGCCTTTATTTATGTGTTAAAGTTTGTGCTTTAGGACTCATTTCTAAGAAAAATTGCCACAAAATCTACCTACATTAGGCAATCAATCTAAATGTGAATGGTAGGGGGTGTGGGCCTGAAATGGTAATATATTGGATAAAGTTGCTAATTTCTTTGCATATGTTAACATATAGGCTATGGTTCACATAAGTTTTAAGAGGTTGAGTAGTAGGGTTAGCTCAATGTTATTCCTTGGCAACGCAGCACGACGCTAATAGAAGGAAATCATGAGAAGATTGTTTGTGCACATCACATTGGTTGGTTCTTAGTTAAGTTATTTGAGCACAAAGTATCATACACTTTGCATGTGCAATTTAAACATGTTATCAAAAAATAATTTCATGGATGCATGGCAATTGTATGTCAGGTGACCACCAATGTTAGTGCTATATTTGGAAAAAATCGATTAAGTGAGGAATCTATATAGTCTCATAGATCGTTACATTTTTATTATGAGACGACTCTATTACATTCATGTTCTATGTGTAAGATGTCATATCTTAGGACCAATCTCCAAGGTGTAAGAGAGCCATAGGAGCCACACAACATTCTCCTAGGGGAGCTCTTTATGTGTGTAAATCAAGGTGCTAGACACATGCATGTTTGGATACTATCTTTGTGGAGTCGAAAGGGATAAAATTGTTGGAGTGTAATCCGTACAAATGTGTTATTTATTTAGAGTAGTGTTTGACCTCAAGATGCTCTTGGCCATGAGGCCCTGAGCATGGTTTGGTGAGTATAAGAGGCTTGGCTAGAGCCCTAGAGCCAATGTCAAGCCCCTTTTAGTTCTTGAGAGGTGGTGATTTTTCCAAGAGCCACTACTAAATGGTGGTTTTCAAATCTTGGTTAATAGAAACTAGTTAGTAAGTTTATGCTAACATAAAGAGCACTGAAATTGATTCACTATTTCCTAATAGACACTACCAAGTCAAGATTCAACGTCAAGAGAGAGCTGAAAAGGCTAGATGATAAGCTGAAATCATTAGGAGATATTCTCCTAAGTGTATTAGTCTAATATCTTTAAGAAAGAGAGGTCTTGTCGACGGAATCAATATTCCAATAATTTTGTGAAGGGAAAGGAGGAAGCTCTAGCGTTCCCCTTTCTATGAAAAGTCAATCTACTTTGAGTGGAAGTATAACCCCACCAATATTAAACTCTAGAGAAAATGTGATCGTCATAATGGTGCAACTCATTGCAATACATGCAGGAATGGTGGATTTGCTAGCCCTAGGTTTCCCTCCACCCATCTTTAATGGGTTAGGAGAGGAAGATGTGGAACTTCACATCAATAAGTTCCAAAAATTAATGTTCAATAGTTGAATTTTGGATAAATAACATCTAATGTTGTTTTTCAATATGACTCTGAAAGGAAGAGCTACAATGTGGTACTGGAAGCCAAAACCATAACCATGATTGATTTATTCTTTGTAGCCTTTTGAAGAGAATTTTCCCCTGAGAGAGGTAGTCAGTAATGGCTATGTGTTCTGAATTTGACACATCAAGAGCCCTATGAGAATGCTCAAGCTTATGCCAAGAAACTTAAAGAGGTGTTTTGAAAATGCCAAATCTCTATTCCTATTCTACTTCTACTACCCAATTGTATTACTTTTTGCATGGATTAGACTTCAATATCCAAGTGCAATTGAGTAGTGTTGATCTTGTTGATAAGACATTGCTATTACCTTAGCAGGAGGTAGAGTCTCGCTTACAAGTGGTCTGTGCATCTATGCTAAACCTAAATTTGAGTTTAGGTACTAGAAATAATTTGGCATTGACAAATGGAGGTCAAGATGCAACTAGTATATCTATGACCAATTCGAATGGAAGAGGAAGCATACTGAGAAAAGTGCCTACGCTACCAGCTCCTCTTAATGTTACTATGCCAATGGCTAGCCAAATAGTTTGTAACATGTCCCCCTGTCCACTTGTAGGACACGTCTTAGCAGCCCATCAGGAAGAGAGTCTAAAAAGCGTTGCCCGGCACCCACAAGGGATGTCACGGGGTTTGCCATCTAGGTCTTCTCGAGTCTGCGCACGAAGCGGAAGCATTCCGGCCGTTCCCACTTAGGACCGACCTGAATCGAGGTTTTCCTAATGGTAAAGTTTCTAAGAGGTAGCTAGCGTCGAGCCCGCACAAACTACTTTGCGCAGAAACATCAGGGTCGAAGCGGATTTATACCACACTTGGTTCAAGGAGAATGGGAAACGAGAGGGATGCGAAGCTCGACCTCTCTGCCCGTAAGGCATAGTCCCATTCCGTTCCCCTAAAACGGCATAAATCGGGACTCTAGCTCTATAGATTCTAGGTCATTGCTACCTCGCTGTCAATTCCTTGAGAAAAGTTCTTGGCCAATCATGACCACCCTTTCATAGGATGGACCAAGGGTCACATCCACCGCACTTTCCTCGGGTTGCTTTAGTTATCTAATTACCTACCACATTTAGTTTGACAAGAAAAAACAGCTTCCTTAATTAAACCAAATTAATTCACTAGTTCCTTCACGTAACTTAAGCACTGACACAGAAAAACAATGTCAAGCAAGTTCCTTGTCAACATTTGATCTTTATTAATCAGTCTTTGGAATACATCAAATAAACTTGCCCGAAGGCTATTCCAGCAATCCACAGGGATCGCTATTCCAAGTTCCCCCCGTTGACTAGTATGTGGGCCTCGAGATCCCATCTCGAGTCACGTCGGACTCTTGTGCAGGATCCGGAGGCAAGGGATTTACGGCCAGAGCCTCCTCTAGCACCCAAGCATCCTCCTGCTCCAAGTAGCACCCATGGAGAGACCTCTCGCGGCGGGTTCAGTCCACGTAACCGGTGCGGCTAACAACCCCCTTGGATAGGGTCAAGCAGACAGTTGGAGGTAACTGATACTGCCTCTCCCTCCAGGCTTTCAACCTGAAGCATTTGTTATTTTTCCTAAATTAGTTCTTTGAGCAAAGAAGAACAAACAGTGCACCTAAGTGTACATTCACAAGCATTCCAATGGTCGTTTGTACGGCCAACGGTCAAGGTGTAATTCCTTCTCCTCAAATGCTTCCAACATTCGATCCTGGATCAATCGCGACTTGGCAAGATCCCAAGGGTTTCGTAAGCTGAGTTGCTTGTTTACCCTTTTTCCTTGGATTAGGATTTATACCTTGTTAACCCAAATTGTCTGAACCTTAGGTTTCCCTAAAATAAATTCTGGGCGACCTTGTCACCCTAACTTGGTTGGTCAATTGCTTCCTTGGCAATTCATTGCTACCTTGGCTTGACAAATTAGTCTTCAAGGAAGAGTGTTGAAGCAGGATGACTTCTCAATTTCTAGGAAATTTAACTTGCAATTAGAACTTTCCAAACTTGGTCTAAGGATTAGCAATACTATTTCGTGATTTAGACACAAGATCGTACGATGTTGCAGCTCGTAGCACGAGATAGGTGTCAGTATCTGACTTGTGGGATTATATCTTCCTTCGTATGGTCTTTCTTGATCAAGAATACCTTTGATCAAGATAAGGGCTTGGGAGTCCTCTTGACCCAATCCAACCCTAACTCTACTAGGCTGATAACATTTTGGCCCTAGGGTTCCTAAATTCATACGGAGGTCTAGTATTTGGTCAATTGATCCCTAGGGTGAGAACCCTAGATTGTTCTTGCACTGTGTTTAAATAATCTTAACATTTTGTAAATATGGGTAGGACCTTTGAGATCGAAAATATTAGATTGGCATCCTAAGTGCGATACTAGGAAGAATTTTAACATAGCTTAACCCTACCTAGCACATTGAGGTGATCGTTATATGCTGACTACTCGTACCTTTATGACTTTCATGTAAGTTACTCAATTATACGTGAATTACTTAGCTAATCTAACCAACCCACTAATTAAAGATGAGCTTTCCTTTAAAGATGCAAATACTTTCTTCTAAATATGCAAGTACTTTCCCCTAAAATATGTAAGTAACTACAAGATGTATGCGATGTATCATTCCATGCAAATATGCGATTTCAAGACCATAGACCTTTTTCTTCTATGCAACTATAAGATCTACAATGATCTTTCTTTTCCTTGCCCTAAACAGTATTAGTTGACATTCAGAACTACTTCTTGTAAATCCCACGTATATGCATCAAATTCAAGGCTTTAGTCTTTTAATGAAAATGCATCATTTTCCAATTTTGAACTTTGATAAAAGAGCTTCTATGCATGGATGCATCATTCTTTCGTGACGAGATGCCAATGAATACATTGTTGATTTAATCCTTCTTCTAGCACTTATCGCAACCTAAATTGTAACTAAAATTGCATGCGAATTGCATAATATGAAGTTCATAAATCTTTTCCTTTGGGAGATGCAACAAGGATGCCTTCGCACAAATTCATCTTTTAACTTATGCATCATACGTTTAGAATTTCAACTACCCTTGACCATGGAAGTGCAAGCAATTGCAAATACACAACATGCAACTAACTTGTAGATGTGGGCTGCCCAAAGGAATCACGGATTTTTGTGTTGGGGTAAAGGCGCCTCCGCCATGCCGCCCCGTGTATTTCTACACTGACAGTACTCGCCACTGCACACTACAGGTGGCGGGCGCCCGTCACGTCACTTTATTCTTTACATTCATTTTAGTGACTAGTAAATAAAGGAAGGCTCGGTCACACATTGTGACTGTTGGAGTTCCCATTTCTTGTCTCTCTCTTTCTTGCTCTTGCTCTCCCACCATAGCTCGCGTGCAAGCTTCGATCCTTCTCACCATTCAATTGGTATTAGAGCTTCACTTCCTCTTGCTCGAGCTCGACTCGGTGCTTCTCTACCTTTGCATTGACTCCCTTCATGCATTGGGTCTCCATCCCGACAGCCATAGCCGATCTCCCGAGCTTCCAACACTCCCCAGCTTCTCGAGCTCCTTCCCGACATTGTTGAACTTCTTCAGGGCCTTGCCCTTGAGGTATTGCATTAGAGTTTGAAGGGTTTACTTCAGTTCTCAGTTTTAAACAGGTGAAAGAAGAGGGGTAGCCATCATTTGAAGCTTCAAAGCTCCATATCTCCCTTGCCCTTTGCTTTGGGCATTCATGGCTTTGTGTATGCCCTCTTTGGGGCCTCTTTGAGCCTCCCATCCACAGCAACATTGCCACATGGAGCAGCCACTTCCCAGGACAGCCTGTGCTGAATTTGTGCCAGATTTATGTCTACCTACTCATCATGTTTTCACCCTATATGCCTTGGCTCCTAAATGAGCACGTAAACAATGGTTTCTAGAAGGCATTTGAGCTACTTTGAAAGCCTCTTTAGGCCTTGTGCTTGGCATTGAAGCTTTGGGGCTGACATTCTCTGATTTGGCACTATCATTTACTGTTATACAGTGCTGGAAACAGGGCAACCACACTTGGCATTGACATTTGATGCTTATACTCTACTCCGATTACCTTGTTTGATGCCCGTATGTGGCCTACAGGATGCCTAGTGCCTTGGGAATGTATGCACATGATTATGCCATGATTTTGAACTAAAATATTGGCTGAAATTTCTCAGTTTTGATAGTCAAACTTGGCTGTAATAACAGTGGGCTGAAGGTACTTTGGATGCTTTGTCACTTACCTATTAGTACCGGATGTATGCTTTGGGATTTTCCATCATGTATCTGACATTTGGGGACGACTTTGAGCTCATGTTTGAGTCTATGGAATGTATTTGAGCTACGCATAAGCTCCGTCTTGGTTGGTATTCACTGGAATTTGGACCGACTTGGCATGCTTTTGGACCGCTTATGCCTCATGTCCATGCTTGACAGTTAGGCTTCATACATTACATGCTTTGGTTCGTGATATATGCCCCTTGGTTCATCTACGCTTTACTGACATTGGGAGCTTTGCCTTGGATGTATTTGAGCATTTTCGACTCAGTTTGATAATTTACTTGGTTGCTATCGGATGTCATTGAATTGACAGAGATCTTATTTTGGGATTATGTATTGCTCGTTGGTTGCTTCCATCAGTTGCTTCATGTATGTCATGCTCTTGGGATGCATATGACGCATTGACTTGGTCACTTGTGGGAAAAAGGGCCATATCAGATCACAGTGTCATGAGTTGCACAATGAGAAGCGCAAGGATAAGGGGAAAGAGAAAGTGCAGGAGAAGTCATCTGATCGTAGCATAGTACCTGCGAAGTCCAGCGTCAAGATTGAGGAAATTAATGTCACGCAGACTGAGGATTTCGATGGTCGTGATGAGTTCATACTTGCAACTTGTTTTTCTGATGCATCACACTTGACTGAGACACCTAGTATGTATGCACAGTGCTGGTTATTGGATTCAGGTGCGTCCTTCCATGTGACGCCTTACCGTGAGTGGTTTCACTCTTACCGTACTGTATCTGGATCAGTCAGACTTGGAGATGAAAAGTCTCTTGATATTGTGGGCTGTGGAGATATTCAGTTGCAGTTTTCCACTGATAGTTCCTTTTTGCTCAGGGATGTATGTTATGTACCTGCGCTTACGCGCAATCTTATGTCTGCAGGACAGTTGGATGATGCAGGGTTTCATGTCTGTTTTGGGGATTCTGCTTGGAAGATTACCAAAGGCAGACTTGTGCTTGCTAGAGGCGTCAACACTGGTAGCCTCTATTCTTTTGTTGTATCTGGGTCTTCTGCACACCATGTTTTGGTAGTGGGTTCTATCCCACATGTATCACTTTGGCAATGCCCATTTGGGGCATATGTCTTTGAAGGGAATGAAAATTTTATCTGGTTTGCAGTATCTTCCGCCTTTGGACTATGCATGTTTTGACTCGTGTGATCATTGTCTTTATGGTAAGCAGAATAGGTCTACGCATAAGAAATCGGGTAGGCCATGCATGAGTGAGCCCTTGGCTTTGGTGCATTCAGATGTTTGTGGGCCCATGTCATGTATGTCTATGGGTGGCGCGAAGTACTTTGTTACCTTCATTGATGATTTTTCTAGGAAAGTGTGGGCTCATCCCATAAAGCAAAAGTCCGATGTCTTGGCAGTCTTTCAGCGTTGGCTTGCTCTTGTTGAGAACCAGACTGGGTATAGGCTGAAGTGACTTAGGACTGACAATGGGGGAGAATATGTCTCACGTGCTTTTGAGCAGTTTTGTGATGACAGGGGTATTAAGCGTCAGTTGACAGCCCCTTAGACCCCACCCTAGAATGGTTTGGCTGAGCACATGAACAGGACTATTCAAGAGTGTGTCTGCTCTATGCTTAGCCATGCAGGCCTACTACAAAGCTTTTGGGCTGAGGCAGTTAGTACGGCAGTGCATGTCATAAACCGATCGCCTTCTAGTGGATTGGATTTCTAGGTTGCAGAGGAAGTTTGGGCTGGTAAGCCACCCTCTTATGCGCATCTCCATGTCTTTGGATGTGAGGCATTCTGCCATGTGCCCAAGGACAAGAGGAGTAAGTTGGATCCAAAGATCATTAAATGCATCTTTCTTGGTTATGGTGATTCAAAAGAGATGGGCTATCGCCTATGGGATCCGCAGGTGCGGAAAATAGTATGCAGCCATGATGTAGTCTTCCATGAAGACAAGATGCACAAGCAGCTTGAGAAGGTGGTTGAGATCCGCAGAGTGATCTTTCAGGAGGAGCCTAGAGCTCCTGCACAGCCAGTTGGACAGCCTACAGCTGCAGCAGATGCTCATGGTCAAGGTGTTGGACAGGCAGCTGGGCAGGCAGCACACCTGATAGATTTCAGCCCTCTATGCATTATGTTTTGGTTATAGATGCAGGAGAGCCTTTCACTTATGACGAGGCTATGCGCAGGGGTGACAATCACTCCTGGGAGAGGGCTATGCAGTCTCAGATCAACTCCTTGCATAAGAATGAGACTTGGGATTTTGTTGCCTTGCCTAAGGGCAAGAAGGCTTTGCCATGCAAGTGGGTGTACAAGCTAAAAAGTACCCCTGGACACCCCAAGCCGGCATACAAGGCTAGATTGGTAGCAAAGGGTTTTAAGCAAGAGCATGGTGTAGACTTTGATGAGGTCTTTTCTCCTGTGGTTAAGATGACCACCCTGCGCTTGGTCTTGGCTTTGGTTGCTCAGCTTGACTTAGATCTATATCAGATAGATGTCAAGACGGCTTTCTTACATGGGGACTTGCATGATGAGATCTATATGGATCAACCTAAGGGCTTTGCAGAACCTGGCAGGGAGCACCTACTGTGCAAGTTGAAGAAAAGTCTTTATGGCTTGAAGCAGGCACCTAGGGAATGGTATCATAAGTTTGATGCCTTTATGCAGTCACAGGGCTACAGCAGGAGTGCTATGGATTCGTGTCTTTATACGAAGAAAGCTCGTGATGGTTCATTACTTATTTTGGTACTCTATGTGGATGATATGCTAATAACAGGGAAAGCTCATGATGAGCTAGATACTCTATAATCTCAGCTGAAGAAGAGCTTTGAGATGAAGGATTTGGGACATGCCTCTCACATACTTGGTATGCGCATTAGACGCGACAGGCATCAGGGACTCCTCTACTTGTCACAGAGGGAGTATATTCATAAAGTCCTTGAGCGCTTCCGCAATGCAAGACGTAAAGCCTATTGGCTGTCCATTGCCTTCTTATGTGAAGGTATTATAGGCCGATTGTCCGCAGACAGATGAGCAGAGGGCCGAGATGGCCCAGATCCCTTATGCTTCAGCCATGGGCAATTTGATGTATGCCATGATAGCCACTTATCCAGATATTGCCTTTGCAGTTGGTGTTGTGGCACGCTATATGGCTACACCTGGCAGGAAACATTGGGATGCCGTGAAGGGTATCATAAGGTACCTGAAGGGCACAACAGATATGTGTATTTGCTATGGCAGCCAGGATACAGGGGTCGTGGGGTACACTGACTCCGATTATGCAGGACATGCAGATAGTAGGAAGTCCACTTCTGGCTATGTATGTCAAGAATCGCGTGGTGGAGGGGGTTGCTCAAGATGCTGCATCGAACACACACAGAATGCACAAGGAGAAGTTCACTCAAGAGACAAGAAGAGAGATGGAGGCCAAAACGTTTTCTTGCTGATTTCATCTTCTTCTTCCACACAATTTACAATGTACCCAAAGTATAGATAAGATACAACATAAAAGGAAAGTGACCTACTAAGTCAAACAACGCATAACCGACTACACTAGTCGACTGGCGCTATAACTATGCCAGCTGTAAATAGGTGTAACGACCTGAATATAATAAGTAATGAGTTAGTGGCCATGTGAGATGCATAATGACCACCGACGTGCTAAGTGTAGACGTGTGGACCCATCTAACGAGGCGGTCCATCATCAATGTCCGCATGTGTTGAGCTTGTCATCTCAACACTCCCCCTCAAGCTCAACTGCATCTCTGCAACTCCAAGTAAGCTTCGAAACTTTTGAAGCTTCTCTGTACCCAATGCCTTCGTGAAGATGTCAGCTATCTGATCCTGTGTGCTGACATACACCAAGTCAATCTCACCTGCTAGTACCTTCTCTCTCACAAAGTGGTAGTGTACCTCAATATGTTTTGTCCTGGCATGGAACACAGGGTTCCTAGCCAAGTGTATACTGCTCATGTTGTCACAATAAATGACAATTGGACCTTCCACCTGGACATCCAAATCAGACAATAGCTTTTGCAGCCATACTACCTCACATGCTGCAACAGCAGCACCTCTATACTCAGCCTCTGTACTCGACAAAGCAAATGTAGATTGCTTTTTGCTGCTCCATGCAACTGCTGCACTATCAAGAGAGAACATGTATCCGCTGGTAGATCTTCTATCAGACATACTACCAGCCCAATCTGCATCTATGTATCCAAATACTTGTACATCTGTACCTGCCTCATAGAAAAGTCCATAATATAATGTGGACTTCACATATCTCAATATGTGTCTGACTGCATCCAAATGTGGCTTTCTAGGTACTTGCATAAACTGACTCACAAGACTAACAGCGTAGCTCAAGTCTGGCCTTGTAATGGTCGTGTAGATCAAACTCCCCACTATCCTCCTGAACATAGTAGAGCCTTCTATCTCATCCCCAACATCAGCACTCAGCTTTACATTCTACTCCAACGGGACTAAAAGTGGTTTGCATGCAGTCATACCATAGTTGGACAACATATCCAAGCCATACTGTCTTTGGGACAGCCATATACCATCATCACATCTGATCACCTCAATGCCAAGGAAGTACCTTAGCTCACCTAAATCCTTCATCTCAAACTTCATCTTCAAACAGCCCTTGACTTCAGCAATCCCACTATCACTATCACATGTAATAATCAAGTCATCCACATAGATGACTATGATGACCAAACCTGCATCTCCCTTTCTCACATAAAGTGAGTGATCAGCATCAGAAACATAAAAGCCAATATTGACAAGATACTCTCTAATCTTGTCAGACCATGCTCTAGGTGCTTGCTTGAGCCCATAGAGTGCCTTCTTCAACCTGCACACATACGTGGGATGCTCTAAATCTTCATAACCTGCTGGCTGATCCATATACACTTCTTCCTGCAAATCACCATGCAAGAAGGCATTCTTTACATCCATTTGCTGCAACCTCCAACCTTTGGCTATTGCCAAAGCAATCACACATCTGACAGTTGCCATCCTAGCAACTGGACTAAAGGTTTCATCATAATCTATGCCATATGTCTGGGCATAGCCTTTTGCAACCAGCCTAGCTTTGTACCTGCTAGTAGAACCATCTGCATTGTGCTTAATCTTATAAACCCACTTACATCCAATAGCTTTCTTTCCCTTTGGCAATGATACTAGATCCCAAGTCTTATTGGCCTCTAATGCAGCCATCTCCTCATCCATTGCTGCATCCCAATGAGCATGACCAATAGCCTCCTGAAAACATGTGGGCTCAACATCCTCAACTAGTTTCACCATATAAGCGTAATGGTGAGCTACATAACCTTCAAAACCAAATCTTTTAACAGGGTATCTCACCCTGCTAGACCTGCGTACCACTGGATCACTCAATGCAGTCTTTGCGTTAACGCGTGCTCTCTGCACACCTGGAGTCCTCACTGAAGGAATGCCAAGCTCATCATCCAAGCTCTCTGAGCCACTGGAGTCTCCATCAAGAACTACATCAATGTCTTCTGACACTTTATTCTTTCCTTTGTCTTTACCTGTAGTGCTACTAGATGCACCCGAAGATGTAGAGGTACTCCTTAGTCTCCCAGACCAAGGACTACCAGATGATGTCTCTGGTCCACTAAGAGTTCGTGATTCTTGCTTTTCAGCCTGCACATGAGTGTCATGATCATCATCATCATCCAATGCATCACCACTAGATGCATACCAACTGCTCATTTCATCAAAGATGACATCCCTGCTACTCTGAACTTACATGTGACAGGGTTGTAACAGCGATACCCTTTCTGCTCTAAAGAGTATCCAATAAAGACACACTTTTCAGCCTTTGGATCCAGTTTCTTCCGCAACTCATCTGGCACATGAACATACGCAATGCAGCCAAATACTTTCAAGTGTGAAACATCAGGCTTCTTACCTATAAAAAATTCTTCGGGGGTCATACCATGAACTACAGCTGTGGGAGTTTTGTTCATAATATAAACAGTAGTATGAACAGCCTCAAACCAAAAATGCTTAGGCATATTCTTTTCAGCCATCAAGGCGCGTGCAACTTCTGCAATATGCCTATTTTTCCTTTCTGCAACCCCATTTTGCTGTGGGGTATACCTGCATGTAAACTGTCTCTTTATCCCATGAGACCTCAGAAAATCACTGAACTCATTGGAAAGGTACTCTCCCCCTCCATCTGACCTCAAGCACTTTACTTTCAAGCATGTTTCTCTTTCAACTGCTGTAAAATATTACACGGCGCAGCGAACAGAATCTGAGAAAGAGATAGAGAGTACACAACAGATAAGAGGAGAATCAGTAAAATTCTTTAACTCCAAACAACTGATACAAAGATGGCTCTGTCCACCCGTGCGCTTCCAATGAATGAAGCTTAGATGGCGATCTAGACAGAAGATAGGCGAAGAGCTTAAGGCTAGCTGGAATAACAACTCTGACTGGGTGAAAGATGAGTGTGAGATGGCTGCGAAGGGGTTTAGCTTTTATAGCCCGCGAAGGTCGTTAGGTCGGCCTGCTGACCGACCTACCATATGAGCCTCCACTAGTCGGCCAGGGAATATTCCAGGGAATATTCCCTTTACCATCGGGCCGGGGGCGCTGCCCCCGGACCCCCGCCAGGGGGGCCGCTGGCCCCCCTGGGACCCCCCAGCCAGGGGCCGCTTCCGCGGCCCCCGGACCCCACAATAGGGGCCCCTTTTAACTCCCTTACCACGCAACTCAATGCAATGTGCCTCGAGTTGCTACCAGCATAACCACTCCGTCTAACCCAAAGATTAGACCCACAACAGTCACCTTTTTGCCATCCGGTCACATAGACCTCATTTGATATACAAGTCAGGACTCAACCAATGTCCGGGCTCACATTTGGCTTCTCCTCATAATGGGGGCCTTACAACTTTGAGCACCATGGATCATTGGTAGCACCTAATGAGGGTGGGGCATTGATCATATCTAACACCCCCCCTCAATGTCCACCCATAGGTGAACTATCTCCTCGGCCCAATGCCGAGTCTCTGAAGATGAACTTGAAGCAGATCCTTCGTAAGTGCTTTGGTGAAGATATCTGCTCCATTCTCCTCTGTTGGACAGTAGACCAATTCCACTATCCCATCCTCCATCAAATCATGCACATAGTGATACTGGATCTCTATATGTTTGGTGCGTGCATGAAACACTGGATTTTTGGCAATGGCGATGCAACTCTGATTGTCACATCTCAGCACAGTTGGTTCTTCATCCTGCACTCCCATATGCCATAGAATCCTTCTCAACCATACGGCCTCACATGCAGCAAAACAAGCTGCCTTGTACTCTGCTTCGGTAGAAGACAATGCCACTGTTGGTTGCTTCTTACTAATCCAAGAGAAAATTCCTGAACCCAAAGAGAAACAATAACCAGAAACTGACTTCCTGGAATCAATGTCTCCTGCCCAATCTGAGTCACAGTTCCCCACAAGAGAAGTTCCGAAACTGTATGTGATACCATAGTCAAGAGTTTTCTTCAAGTATCTGAGCACCCGCATCCCAGCCTTCCAATGACTCTCATGAGGTTTGTTTGAGAACCTGCTCAAAACACCAACAGCAAAACTGATATCTGGTCTGGTGTTACACAAGTAGATTAGACTGCCGACCAACCTCCTATACCTCCCAATGTCTGCTAGTGCTGATGTATCCTCAACGGATAACTTTACATTCACCTCCATAGGTGTAGCTATCTCCTTGCACTCGGTCATGCCAAATGCCTTCAAGATCTCCCATGCATACTTCTTCTGAGAGATGAAGATCTTTCCTGGCTCTTGCCAGACTTCAATCCCCAAACAATAGTGCAGCAAGCCCAAGTCTGTCATTTCAAACTCAAAACTCAAAGCCTTTCGAGTTTGGTTGATCATATCTTCATAGTCACCTGTAATAAGAAGGTCGTCCACATATAGGACAATCACTACAGACTTTTTACCATCCCTGTAAACATACAAGTTAGCATCTGAGGCACATCTTTTGAAGTTTAGGTTTAAAAAGAACCTATCTATCCGCTGGTACCATGCTCTGGGGGCTTGTTTCAGCCCATACAATGCCTTCTTCAGTTTACACACTTTGTTCTCAGAATGGGGGGCCTCAAACCCTGGTGGCTGAGCCACGTACACCTCCTCCTTGAGGTCACCATTTAAGAACGCTGACTTAACATCCATTTGGTACACTGGCCACTTCTTGTGGGCAGCCACTGCAAGTACCGTGCGAATAGTGGTCATTCTGGCAGTTGGGGCAAATGACTCTTGAAAATCAAACCCTTCAACTTGTGAAAATCCTTGGGCAACCAGTCTAGCTTTGTACTTTTCTAAGGTACCATCAGCCTTGTACTTTACCTTCCAGATCCACTTGGTGCCAATAATCTTCCGCTTTGCTGGCCGATCCACTATCTCCCAAGTGTCATTCTTCATTATGCTGTCATACTCCGCCTGCATAGCAGCCTTCCATGATGGATCTGCAAGTGCTTCTTCTAAGTCAGTTGGCTCCTTTACTTCTCTCATAATCTCAACCATCAAGGCCATGTTGACTATGTGAGCAGAAGCCCTCCTTTGCTCCTCTATTCTCTGAGACCTCCTTGGTCCGTCTGCCTTCTCCTCAACAGATGCAGGCATAGGATTACTGTGGTCATAGAGCTGCTTCACCCAGCGCGGCAATGGCTTTTCCGGTGGGGTGATGTCAGGTTGGTGAACTTTTTCCTCATCATCTGAAGATGATGCTTCCTCCTCCTTAAGGATAGGGATAGCTCTCGGGACAGGTTCATAGTGGACTACTTCTTCGCTTGATGATAAAGTGGAAGACCTTGCCTTCTCCTCCTCCACTGTATGCGGCTCCTCCTTGAACACCACATCACGGCTCGCGATGATCTTCTTTGCCTCTTGGTCATATAACTTGTAAGCCTTCTGCTCATCACTATAACCCAAGAAGATACATTTTCTGCTTTTTGGTTGTAACTTGTTTCTCTTCTCATCTGGAACATGTGCATAACATTCACATCCAAAAATTCTGAAATGTGAAACAGATGGTTTCTTACCAGTGTAAGCCTCATGAGGTGTTTTTCCCTTGAGAGCCTTTGTGTAGCTCCGATTTAGAATGTAGACTGCAGTATTAACAGCTTCAGCCCAAAAATGGTTAGGCAATCCCTTGCCCTTTAGCATGCATCTTGCCATCTCCACAATGGTACGATTCCTGCGTTCCACAACACCATTCTGCTGAGGTGTGTGAGGCGTCGTCAATTGACGCTTGATCCCTTTGCTCTTGCAAAAGCCTTCAAACTCCTTTGAGTTGAACTCACCACCACCATCTGTTCTAAATTTCTTCACACTTTTCCCTGTTTCATTCTCAACAAGTATTAGCCATTCTTTAAACTTACCAAAAGCTTGAGCCTTATCACGAAGGAAGTACACCCACATCTTCCTACTGTAGTCGTCGACAATCAACATAAAATAAGAAGATCCCCCCAAGGCCTGTGTAGGCATCTTACCACACAAGTCAGCATGCACCAACTCTAGAGGAGCATGTGCTCTATTCTTGCTTTCTTGTGGAAATGCCTTTCTCTGTTGCTTGCCCATCATACAAGCTTCACATGGTTCCTTCAATTCAGTTATTATAGGTAGGTGAGCAACCATACCTTGCTTTTGCATCTCCTTCAATACTGCAAATCCGATGTGTCCAAACCTTTCATGCCAAAGCTTACTTGTGCCCACTCCAGCGGTGGCTGTAAGAGCACTTAGCTCATACAGGTTGTTCCTTCTTTCTCCTTTGCCAACAATTGTGCCAGCACTATCAATAATTTCTGCACCTGTCTTCTTGAACCTCACTTCATGACCAAGATCAGTTATGGCAGCAACTGATAAGAGATTTCTCCTGATTTCGGGAACATACAACACATTTGAAAGCTTTTTGACTTCACCATTTGCAGCAACAAAAGAAATAGTACCTGTGCCCGCAGCAGGGCATTTAGCATCATTTCCAACCGTCACAGTGATGGATTCTTGTAGAGGCTGCATAGAACTGTATAGACCTTTCTTGTTGGTCATGTGACGGGAGGCCCCACTATCCAACACCCAAGAGTCAGTGGTAGATTCTTCTTGCGCCGAGGAGCACACTTCCTCAATGGTCGCCATGAATAATTCCAACTCTGCTTCAGCCGTATTGGCTGTCTCTTTCCCTTTAGTTTTAAGGGTACCATTCTTTTCATCTGCCTTCTTGACACGACAATCTGCAATTGCATGTCCTTTCTTCTTACAGTAGAAGCACTCTCCTTGAAACTTCTTCTTGCCACCCTTTTTCTTTTTGTCACCATCATTTTTGGTGGAGGAAACACCTTTGCCTTTTGCATTGGCAGAGAATGCAGCATCTCCATTGTTGCTTCCTTCTCGGGCTTTCAGCCTCAACTCCTCCTCCATTAATAATGCACAAAACTCCTCAAAAGTCAAAGCTTGAGGTCTCACCTGAGTATTAAGGGCAGTTACTAGTCCATCAAACTTTTGTGGACAAATCCGAAGACACCTCCGAGCTAGCTCTTCGCTAGTCTTTTGTATCCCAGCGCCAGCCATCTGGTCGCGCAGATTCTTAATCCGAGTGATGAATGCTTCAACCGTCTCTCCTTCAGCAAACTTCTCCGCTGCTAGTTGATTCTCCAAGTTTTGAATCCTTGTTTGGTTTCGTGTTTCATACTGACTCCTTAGTACATTCCAAGCCTCTGACGCTTTGGTTGTATGCTGAATCAGAGTCAAAACACTGTCAGAACAGCTTGTAACTAAGGCACACAATGCATCTGCATTCCTTCGTTTCCAAGCTCGTAGAAGATCTGCATTCGGAGGAATCATCACACTAGGATTTGATGGGTCGGGGGTAGGCTGTGGTTCTGCGTCAGTCCCCAGCACAGTCTCCAGAAGCTCATAAGAATCAAGGATAGTTGTAATTTTGAACTTCCACAAGGTGTAGTTTGTACCATCTAACTTGCCTTCGCTGAAGGTTGGTGGACGAATCCTCAGTGTTTGAATAGCCGGTACAGCAGCACCACCTCCTGCACCGCTTCCTGATGCGCCAGAACTGCTTCCCGGAGTCGACATCGTTTCTCTTTGCTGTTGAAGCCTTTGCCTCTTGCACGCTCTCCGATCTCTAGAGCCCCCTGGGCTCTGATACCATGTAAAATATTACACGGCGCAGCGAACAGAATCTGAGAAAGAGATAGAGAGTACACAACAGATAAGAGGAGAATCAGTAAAATTCTTTAACTCCAAACAACTGATACAAAGATGGCTCTGTCCACCCGTGTGCTTCCAATGAATGAAGCTTAGATGGCGATCTAGACAGAAGATAGGCGAAGAGCTTAAGGCTAGCTGGAATAACAACTCTGACTGGGTGAAAGATGAGTGTGAGATGGCTGCGAAGGGGTTTAGCTTTTATAGCCCGCGAAGGTCGTTAGGTCGGCCTGCTGACCGACCTACCATATGAGCCTCCACTAGTCGGCCAGGGAATATTCCAGGGAATATTCCCTTTACCATCGAGCCGGGGGCGCTGCCCCCGGACCCCCGCCAGGGGGGCCGCTGGCCCCCCTGGGACCCCCCAGCCAGGGGCCGCTTCCGCGGCCCCCGGACCCCACAATAGGGGCCCCTTTTAACTCCCTTACCACGCAACTCAATGCAATGTGCCTCGAGTTGCTACCAGCATAACCACTCCGTCTAACCCAAAGATTAGACCCACAACAGTCACCTTTTTGCCATCCGGTCACATAGACCTCATTTGATATACAAGTCAGGACTCAACCAATGTCCGGGCTCACATTTGGCTTCTCCTCATAATGGGGGCCTTACAACTTTGAGCACCATGGATCATTGGTAGCACCTAATGAGGGTGGGGCATTGATCATATCTAACAACTGCAGCCTTGAAAGTTCTAAAGTGCTCAAAAGCTTCACTCTTTTCCTTCATAAAATATACCCACAGCTTTCTAGAACAATCATCAATGAATGTGACAAAGTATGAACTACCTCCAAGAGATACATTTTGCGTAGGCCCCCAAATGTATGTATGCACAACATCAAGGATATTTTTGCTTACATCTCTGTCATGTGAAAAGGGTTGTCTTGCCTGCTTACCAAACTGACATGCTTCACATACCTTCTGAAATTCTGCAACTTTAAATGTAGGTAAACCTGTAACCAACCCTTTGGACTGCATTAATTTCAGCCTTTGTACATTTGCATGTCCAATGCGTTTGTGCCAAATTTCAATGTCTGCAACAACATCTTTTCCTTTGGTATACATAGCAGAATTCATAGTAGGAATTCCAACATCTAGAGTGAACATACGTCCAACTCTACTTCCCTTTGCTACCAATCTGCACTTGTCATTGAAGTCTTCTACAAAGTAGCCCTTTGCATTAAATCTGACTTGCAACCCTTGCTCTACCATTTGACTGACTGACACCAAGTTCTTTGTAATAGATGGCACATGTAATACATCTGAAAGACTCTTTGTCTTACCATCATGCAAGGACAAGGGAACTTTTCCAATGTGTGAAATTGGGTGGCATGAGTCATCACCCGTCTACACATAACCTGCATTCTGCAAATCCTGCATCTCTCCAAACCATTCTGCATGGCTGGTCATATGATTGGATGCACCTGAATCAACATACCAAACATCTTCATGTGTTCCCTTTCCTGTAACAGTATTCAGCATATACTGCATAACGAACAAACGTTCATTTTTGTCTTCATTCTGTCGTGAAGACGATGCATAGTTTCCTTGCTGCAACTTACCACTGCGGATATCATCTTTCTTAGCATAACATTGGGCTGCAATATGACCTGTTTTGCCACAGTAGTGGCACACAATACGAGAGTTGTTAGAACCTCTGTTCTGCCATCCACCTCTTTCTCTAAAGCTCCCACTGCCTCTAAAGTTACCACGACCTCCTGAAACCTGCATATCACCAAATTGCTGATTCAATCTGTTTTGCTGGTTGTCACTACCACGTCCTGTACCACAGCCTCTTGAAGAGAACCTGCCACGTCCCCTTCCAGAACTGGAGTAGAAAGCTTGGACCTGTTCACCACTTCTTTCAGATGTCTCACTCTGCATGTTGATCTCTTCAATGATCATAAGGGAGACCAATTCATCGAAATCTGGAAATGGCTTTCTGACATATACGGAAGTTACAAAAGACTTCCAAGCCTTTTCATTGTTAAGTCCACCCAAGGTAGACGACACCAAATCATCATCGTCGGGCATTGCATCAATCGCTGCCAATGCATCTGCAATGCTTCTTACCTTCAGTGCATACTCATTGATAGACATATTCCCTTTCTTTAATGTATTCAACTCTTGCTTGAGTTGAATCTTTCGTGCCTTTGTATTTACAAAAAACATACTTTCAAGTATGGTCCAAGCTGCATATGAATTCTCTGCATTTCTAATGTGTCCCAGCATATTATTGTCAATTACTGCAGACAACCAATACATGACCTTTTTATCCTTTGCATTCCATTCTTTACGTGCCTTAGTCTCTTCTGCAGTTGGAGGATCACTCATCTCCGGCTCCTTTTCTTCACCTGAAACGAACTTGTAGAGGCCTTTTCCAATAAGGAAGTTCATGACACGGAACTTCCATGAAGGGTAGTTGTTCTTGTCGAGCTTCTCAATGATGGGGCTTCCACTGTTCTCTACCATTATCACAAAATTAATACCAATAGCAAGCAAATCTTCTGCAACCTTGGACCTGTAATGCACAGCAATACACCAAATAGCCTTTTTCACTGTCTACTCAACAATACATGCAATCTGCAACCTGTTTGCAGATCAAACTTGTGTTTACTCACTGGTAAATACCTTTGAACTTACAAATCTAAAATCTGTAACCTGCGCACCCACTTTCGGTCAATAGAGTCGAAGTCACAGCGTACCCTGAAACTGCTGTCCACAACCTTGCGACTCTAAAACGGGCCCTGAAACGGCCTTAGATGCTCAAAATAAGTGTGGGAAAACCCTATAGGGCTTATCATCACAATACACAGCGCTCTTCGCGCACACCAAATCTCACTGCAATCTGAGATTTTTGCTCTGCCCTGCTTCCGGTGCCTCCACAGGCACTATCCAAGAGAAAGAGTTGAAGGATGGGAGAGCTTCTTACCCGTGGCTTGCTTGCTCGAACCTTGCTTCTTCTCCTTTGCTTCAATCTTTGAAATCATCCTCTCTCAATGGCGTGGCTTTGATACCATGTCAAGAATCGCGTGGTGGAGGGGGTTGCTCAAGATGCTGCGCCGAAGACACACAGAATGCACAAGCAGAAGTTCACTCAAGAGACAAGAAGAGAGATGGAGGCCAAAACGTTTTCTTGCTGATTTCATCTTCTTCTTCCACACACTTTACAATGTACCCAAAGTATAGATAAGATACAACATAAAAGGAAAGTGACCTACTAAGTCAAATAATGCATAACCGACTACACTAGTCGACTGGCGCTATAACTATGCCAGCTGTAAATAGGTGTAACGACCTGAATATAATAAGTAATGAGTTAGTGGCCATGTGAGATGCATAATGACCACCGACGTGCTAAGTGTAGACATGTGGACCCATCTAACCAGGCGGTCCATCATCAATGTCCGCATGTGTTGAGCTTGTCATCTCAACAATGTATTCACCTATGCTGGAGGTGCTGTCTCTTGGATGTCCAGGGTTCAGAAGTGTACGACTTTGTCTACCACTGAGGCCGAGTATGTTGCAGCCACTGAGGCTTGCAAGGAGGCCATATGGCTAGGCCGTCTAGTTGCTGACCTTGGGATTGATGCTATACCTACACTGCATGCGGATTTTATGAGTGCCATTTAGTTGGCTAAGAATCCGGTCTTCCATGCAAAGACGAAACACATTGAGGTGAGGTATCACTTCATACGTGGTGTCATGGAGGACAAGTCTGTTGACCTTGTCAAGATCTCCATTGACGAGAACCCTGCAGATGTGGTTATGAAAAGCCTCACTACTGAGCGCTTTGCCTTCCTCAGGAGATTGATGGGCGTTGGATGAGATGTTGCCTTTCCTCATCCCTTGTACCTATGTACAGTTGTACTGTCTTTTTCTTTTCTTTTCTCTCGCACTAGGGCTCGCCTTTAAGTGGGAGGCTGTTGGGGTAAAGGCACCTCCGCCGTGCCACCCCGTGTATTACTACACTGACAGTACCCGCCACTGCGCATTGCAGGTGACAGGCGCCCATCACGTCACTTTATTCTTTACATTCATTTTACTGACTAGTAAATAAAGGAAGGCTCGGTTACACATTGTGATTGTTGAAGTTCCCATTTCTTATCTCTCTCTTTCTTGCTCTTGCTCTCCCTCCATAGCTCGCGTGCAAGCTTCGATCATTCTCACCTTTCATTTTGCATAAAATCGATAGTGTCTAGCATGTCTTAGCTCATAGAGACTGCTGCTATAGCCGACGCTTTGCTACGTGTGGAAATGATTCAGGCTTCTAAGAGAGCGAGGAGAAGTCGAATAAAAAGTTGTTTAAGGCTGAGAAAAGGGGCATATCTGAAAACCAGGCTAAAAAGAGGCTAAAACAACACAGAAAGGGCTCAAAAATATTGGCACAACGTAGGGAATTGATGGCTATAAATAAATTCTTTATTTGTGAATAGGAGGATCATATTGCAAAGAACTGTTCCAATAGGCATCAAGCTGCAAAATTAGAAAATCAGGGAGATTCTAAGGGTAAAATGCCCAAAACATTAGTGGGATTGGTGCCCGATGTTAGTGATTAGCCCAATGATGATGCTATTGAGTTGTGCAGAGCATGGGGAAAAATTAGGGATTAGCATGCGTTGATCTTCTTTGATAATGGTGCACGAGCCAACTTTATCTCTACTAACATGGCATCCCGTATAGGCATCAAAGAGGATGAGATAGGAGCCATGGGGGAAGTTGGAATGGCATGTAAGGGTCATGCAGAACCTATCACACCACTCATTGGAAAGATTTGGTTGCATGTACAGGGATATGTAGACAACGAAGAGTTTTACATTGCTCCACTTAAGGGTTGTGATGTATTGTTTGGTATGCCATGGTGCCACCGTATGCATGCAGTGATTGATTCATATCCAAAAGAGATCACTATTCAACATAAGGGAAAGATACTCACACTTGATGTAAAGTTGAAAGGGGAATCTGTCCCTGTTGAGGGTGGCAAGAAGGTTCCATCTATTTTGCACACTAAGGATAAGATCTTTGAGGTTCATTGCTTTGTGGAAAGCTTGGATGCACCCTATGCAAAGACAAAGTATGCACTTCAGAGATCACATGATAAGCAAAGCTATAGACGTGCTTTGCAGTTTGCAGAGGGCAATTATGTATTGCTGTGTTTCGAAAAGGTAAGGCTGAAAAAGATGAAGGAAAGAGAGAGGTATTCGAAGTTAAGCATGAGATACTATGGGCCCTTTCAAGTGTTGGAAAAGGTCAATGATATTGCATATCGGCTGAAATTATCTCCACATTGGCGGATACACAATGCCTTTCATGTTAGTTTGTTGAGACATTTTCGTAGTGTTGTTCCAGAAGATGTATTTGCTGAAATTTAGCTAGAGGTTGAGGAATTAGATGAGATCTTGGTACCCACGTAGATTTTGGCACATAAGGAAAGGAAGGTTAGGGTAAAGTTTCCAGAAGATATTTGGTGAAGTTTCAAAACTATTCACCAATGGATGCAAAATGGATGGAAGAGGATGACTTGGCAGACTATCCTCAGTTGTTACAACTTTATCTCGATGCCTTTCAGTTAGAGCCGACTTTGTGTCGGGCTTACTCAAGTTCAATAGAGCGCGGGTTTGGAGCATTGCTTGATGTGCTCAAGGGGGAGGTAGCACTTCCACTCCACCGATTTTAGACAGCTTTCGTATGTAGTGGATCTTGGATGTATTCAGCATGCATCCAAGGTACTATGTTGACAGTGTGTCTGCCATGAGGTCACTACTCGGTGTACTAGTCACTGTGAGATACATGTATATGAGTATGGTTGTCACCGCGGCTCTAAGACTATACTTATGCATGCGTTTTTGGACCAGTTTGGCATGAGTTTTTGCCTAAGCTTTGAGATCAATTTTTGATTAGTTTTTGCTCAATTTTTGATCAGTTTGAGAACCGTTTATGATCACTTTGGGATCAATTTTGCATCAATTTTTGCATAAGTTTTTTATCAATTTTTTTACCATCATCTTGTGATCAGTTTGGAATCACATTTGCAGCCATTTGTGATCAGTTCTCATATCATTCCATGATCAGTTTATGATCAAGTCATGCTCAAATTTTAATGGTTTTTAGCTAATTTCATGGACAATCGCATGTAAACGAATGTCATTGACAGTTTTAGCCATGGTTTATGTTGAGAATATGCTTTATTGTGGTTTTAAAGTCAGAACGGTTGAGAAACATGAGTTATGGATGCATCCAATGGTTTCTGGCAACTGTTTTTCAGTTTTCTATTATGTTTTGGTGGATGGAAATTTTCAATAAGTTTTGCGCATATGCAACAGTTTGACAAGTGGCAAATGTCGTGGTGACTGTCATGCCAAATTGAAATTCCAGTGCTATATACTTTTGCTTTGGCCCAATGCAGTGCAATCGAGGACGATTGCAAGGTTTTCAAGAGGGAAGTCTGTCACGAGGACGTGAAATTTTGAGATGCTTTAATCTTGCTAGTAACATTTGATTAAGTTACTGATCAAATGTGCAAGGTTGTTTAGCATATGTGATGCACATGACAGTTATTTCATGGAAACGGGCCAAGGACCCTGAGGATGCAGTGGGTGTTAAAGGAAAAAGTTGTGTTAAGTTATGCCAATGGGGTTTTGGTGATCAGTTGGTGCCAGGTTAGACCCTAGGACAATTGTTTGGTCATTAAGTGTCAGTGGTGACACTAGGGACTAGCATTAATTAATTAATTAATGCTAGTCTAAGGGTCAATAGAGGTTGGGAACCACTCCAAGTTGCAAATGGCCTAGCCAATTTCATTACAGATGGGCATGTTTAATTTTGGGCAATGTCAAAAGGGTCAAAATTAATTTTTAGAATTAATTAATTTTAAAAAATTAATTTAATGGTTGAAAATGCATTAGAAAGGCTACCACTTGGCAAAACTTTCCCATGCAACTAGGGAGAAGGTTATTGGAGGGTGGTGGAAGTTGTATTGTAGGCATTCTGAGCTTGATGGAGGGAGAGGAGGTGATCAGATTTGGCTCTGAGAGGCAACGATGAGACTGATCGCACGCCGTGACAGGATAGGGGGTAGTAGGTTTTCTTTTTCACCTCAAGAGGCGGTGGTAGAGGAGGAGGGCTCTCCAGCGGAACTATTGTTTTACCCCCGTTTTGAAGCTGTTGGTGCCATGAGATTTGTCATCAGAGCTACGAATAAAAAGATACATTTCAGTTGATTTTCTCTCTCTACAGCATTCTCTCATCTCCTCCAGTCTATGCTCAAGCATTCTCAATAATTCTCAGCCATTGGCAGCAGAGTACAGTCAAATTTGGTGGACAATAGAGAGTTTACTGCTGTAAACCCTAAATTACAGAAGTAATTAGGGTTTAGCTACCACCTTAGGACCCGTGCCATCAGTCAAAGGCATTGTACATTGAAATCAACATCGGAAATTTGTGGAATTGTGAGGATTTTAGATGCCAACCCATCTATTGTGAATTTGGGGCAGCATTTGACCAGTTGGGGTTCCATTAGAGCAAGTCCTAGGTGAAAATTAAGGGGTAATTGGCCCGAATGCTTTGCTGATTATTGGAACAACAAGGGGCTTTTGAATCAGCCAAGGAGATCATGAAATCTCGTTTTGTAATTTATCCATTAGCAATTGAAATTAAATAAATACAGAAAGGGGCACCAATTTTGGTGCCAACAAGGTGTCAACTATCCAAGTTTATGAAGGTAAAGTGACCATTTCAGTTTATGTTTATTTGTTGATTGCTATAATTAAGTGCTTAATTAAGTTAAACCACCCTATCCGAGAAGGAAGGCTGGTTTCACAATGGGTGTCACTTGGACAGTGCCTCTTGTGCGGGAATTGTTCACTTGTCCAAGTGTCCTAATACAAAGATGATGAAAAAATGCAATGCATAGGAGGAATGTTGGACTTTGTATAGTGCCGAGAACCATAAGGATATGCCCGTATTTGATCTCAGGAGTTGGCTCCATGTTGACCAAGTGACCAAGGCAAGAAGAAGAGAAGGAAAAAGATGTAGAGAATCCCTAAGATCCAAGATTTCCACCTGGAAAGTAACTTGCAGTAAAGAATATTAGATAGAGTGAATTGGAGAACCAGAAACTCAACCTTCGGAGAGAAGCCACTAGCTAGAAAGCCATCCCATCCAAGGGTAGAAGAAGGTAAAAGGCCTTTGCCAAGGTGTGCGAAGGACTGAGCGATGGGTGGGGATCCCCTTTGAAACTAGAGCAATAAATGCCCTCTTTGATATCCTAGTAGATGTAGATGCCCCCTCGGAGGGCAAAGAAAGATCATCCCCCTCTGAATCCCCTCTGAGGTAGATGGGGAATCCAAAAACTTATGGATTACGGACTTTGAAATATTTGAGGATGAAGGAAGCGCTGCTGTCGTGTCGAAGAAGATATCTGGGGTGGTGAACTCCAGAGGTGGTCTCTCAAAGTTGAGTAGGCAAGGGTGAAGGGTGGGGCTTAGACTGAGCAATGAGTGGTTAACAGTTGTTACTTCTCAATGAAGCGGACTAGGAAGCCAAAGAAGAGGAAGGAGTCGAGCAACCATTGTTTCTTGAAGGAGCGGACTGACAAATAAGATATTTGGGGTGGTGAACTCTAGAGGTGGCCTCTCGAACCTGAGTAGGCGAGGGTGAAGGATGGGGCTTAGACTGAGCAATGAGTGGGCAACAGTCGTTGCTTCTCAATGAAGTAGACCAGGAAGTCAAAGAAGGAGTTGAGCAGCCACTATCTGTCGAAGGAGCGGACCGATGAGGAGACGGTATCAAATCATCACTGTCTCTCGATGGAGCAGACTGTAGAACCGTAGGCCGTGATAGCCACTGTACCAAAAAATAGGTGGGAGAAGACTACCAGTGGCATTGCGATGATCTCCATGAGGTTGTAGTGCTATTCGATCCTCCATGTCCTTGAAAGGACTTAGTGCGCTGTCGTGATGCTATGCGAACAGTGTGAAAAAGCATGGAATGCATCATCATTCAACTTCTTTATTGATCTAGAGAGTCAATGTGATCTGAGTCATTAGTACTAGTGTGAGTTGCATGGATTATCCAAAAATACTAGATTTTTGGATAATTTTAGTCTATTTTTTATATTATTTATTGTAAGAATACAAAAAACTTAGAAAAGCTTCTAGATTAGGATGGTATGCAAAAAACAAGTTGCTTTTTCAGCCAGTTAGGAGATTTTTCATAAAAAAGACAGATTAACGAAATCGCCACGTTGCAATTGCCGAAAAAATGCTGAAATTTGTAGTTTGAACTAGAAGGGGAAGAAGTGATTTGGGAGATCCATGAGCAGGTGTCCTGAGGTTTTGCCCTCCTTTCGGAGCCAACGGAGCCATCAAATTTCGGTTCCGAGTAGCAAAGGACCTGAAATTTGGATGCATGTTTTGTTCTATGAAGAAGCTCCATGAGATCTAATACTTGGAGATTGCTTCTGAGTAGTGCAAGAATTTTAGGTTCTTTCAATACATATTGATTCAATTCATTGTGCTTTGTCTTTGTCGTGTTTACTACTTGTGTATTCTCTTTCTTCTCTTCCATCTCCTATCTCTACTTCCTTCTACCTCTGATCCCCGGTGGATTCAACCTTTTGACAAAAACCCCTTTGACATTGGTGAACCCAACGTGAAAGGTCATCAGAAGAAGGAAAAACAAAATGGGAGAACCTTTGAACACAATCTCCAGTTATGTTTTGCAACAGTTGGTGCAAAATATGAATATATTTATGCAAGTACAACAACAGGTGATGCAAGCTTCTGCTCAAACAGAAAGTGTTGTAATGAATACTTTGCAAGCAGTTGAGCGTGAGGTGAAGTTATTCAATGGTAGGAATGTATTTGCATATGTACATACCTATGCTCAGAAGATGGAATTCTTTGGGGTGACTCAACTTGCATGGAGCTCGTATTTTGTACGTGTTACTGTACATGAACTGAAAACATGGATTACTGAATTATACATGTAGGATACTGACTGGGTAGCTTTCAAGAAGACACTCTAGGAATAATTTTACATTGAAGATACCAGTTTAATTATGCACAAGACTTTTCAGGATTGGGTTTTACAACCCAATAAGGGTCTTGTGGCTATAGAATTGTTAAGAGAAATTGAAAGTCGATTTGAGCAGTTGGATCTTGCAGAACAATAAGCTCTTGCAAGCTAGAAAATTGAATTGTTTCTACAAGCAGCTGATCTTGAGCTTCAAGAGAAGCTTGATGATTTTCTGGAGGATTAGAGCATAGAGACAGGTTTGAAAACAAAGTGGAGACATGTCAAGAAAGCTATTACTGCGCTTGTGAAGAAGCATAGATGAAGAGAAAGATTGCATGTTTATAGCTTGTCCACTATTATGGGCAAGACAATTGATGTATCCAATAAGCCACCCACTTCTGTGGCTAACCCTATGATTGTACTTGCTATTGTTCCCTCTATTAGGGAATATGTCTTAGATGAATTGGTCAAAGGCATGTGGGATCTTCAATTGAAGGTTGCAAAATTGGATGAAAAAGGACAAGAGGAAAGGGGACGAGCAGCAGCCCCTAAGCCTGGAAAAAGATATATGTGGTGTGACAGTTTGCAGCACAAGAGAAAGGATTGTGCTGCCTATCAGGAGGCCTTGGCATGATAGCTTATCTTTTGGAAAGATGGCAAGATCCATGCACAAGAAACGGGATTACCTCTTGCTTTGAATTTTGGAAAGGGAGGTATGCAAAAATTGTTGGAAGACTTGGCTGTCCGAAATGCTTATGTGGCGGTACATGCTTCTACTTTTGGTCTACAATTGAATAAAATGCATGGCCAAGTGATGGTTGGTCCAAAGGTTAAAATATGGACACATGCTTTACATGCAACTGAAAAGAGAAAGGTCACTCATAGTGAAATGTCTCATGTAGGGCAATACATTCGTGGCATAACTAGTTGGGAATCATCAGTAGATGTATATTTAGTGTATGCATATCTAGCAAAGGTACAAAATACGGATGTACTTGTGGAAGAAAAATGAAAAAGAGATGAAGATAATGCAGGGACATCTAAAAGAATGACAAGAAGTGTTGATCAGCCTAAAGCTGCAAATTAGCCACCTCCTAAGCATGTTATGGAAGAGGTCAGTCAAGAGCAAAAAGAGGATAGAAAACAAGAGGGCAAAAAGAAGGGCAAGTAGCCAGGATATAAGTTGCAATCTGACATTTAGACAGCCATAGATCTTAAGAAGGTTCTTGAAGAATGGATCTTAACCAATCGGGTGGAATTCACCTTGGGAGAGGTGCTTGGCATCGCCAAGCAAGAATTTCATGATGAGATTATTGATGTAATTAAGAGGAAGCGTCAGTTTCTTGGTTATACCACTAGTGCATTGCTGCAATTTGAAGAGGAAACTAGTTTGTTGGGTATTCGGGCTAAATATGAGCATGAAGTAAGTATTGGATTATCTATGCAGGATGCTACAAATCAGTGGACATCATGTGGAAAAGAGAAGAAAGTGGCTGAAAATGCATTGTCTTGTAGCAATATGCATGGTGGAGTAAGATAGATGCAACAATATGGGGAAGAGACTCTAGGATTTATTCCTGGAAGTCATTACACAAGGAATCATTGAGCTAGGGCTACCACTAAAACGATAGTGAAAATAGGGGAACGTGAAACTCCTTGTGTTGCTTTACTTGACCATGGGTTTACTTACGCAAGAGTCAGAAGCAAGGATGGGAGGAAAGCAGTCCAATTTCTTACTATTTGTGTTAATCATCCTAGAAATTGGGATACGCATTGAGTCTTCTTTGGCTCCAAATGCAAGGGAATTCAAAGAAGTGGATTTTCATTAAGCACCATTGTAATGGGGGGCTATAATAGTGCTATTTAGAGGATATACTTGCCTCTTGATAGAATGAAGCATGTATTTACTATTGGTATACTCAGTTTACAACAAACAGTTCATGTTGGTTTAAGCCTATGGAAGCTATGTGCAAGGCGGAATACATATCTATGAAATGAGCTACTAAGGAACTGAGAGCATTGGGATTGTTAGCTGAAAATGAAGGCATTTGAGTCATCTTTTATGGGCTGAATATTAATGTCACTATGGTTGAAATTTCAGCAACTATACATATAAAAAATGAGGCTGAAAACAGAGTGTTGTCAGTATGTTCTTTGGATATGTATGATGTTATAACATTGTTTGCTCAGCAGGAAGGATTACAATGGGCTGAAGCACTTGTGGAGACAAAGTATAAGATATTTTACAAAAAGGTGAAACCAATTACTTTGCTACTTCCATCAGAGAGTGAGGGTATGCATGAAAAAGTGTCAAGGCGGCCAAGCTTATGAGATCCTAAAGATATAGGTCATTGGTTTACATCTGAAACATTACATGATTTGAAAGTTGGTGTAGAAGGGTTTCTTTTGCCTGCTGAGAGAGAGTGTTTTATGCGGATGTTGGCTAGGCATGGAAAGACATTTGCATTTCAGCTAAGTAAAATAGGTTGCGTGGATCCAAATGTTATCTCTCCTATGGTCATATTTACTGTGCCACACGTATCATGGAACTTGAGGTCTATTCGAGTGCCTAAAGCTTACTTGCCAAAGCTGATGGATTTTCTAAATGAAAATATTCGCATGATCTTGGAGCCTTCTTAAGTCCCATACTCATCGTTGGTTTACTGTGCCCAAAAGAATGGGGCTTTGAGATTCATTCAAGACATGCAACCAGTCAATAAAGTGACAATAAGAAATGTGGGTGCAGGTCCTGTGGTCGATGAATTTCCAGAGGCTTTAGATGTTTTGTATCTTGTGTAGAAGTGTTTTTGGAAGACAAATATGCAGGAGAGTGGTTGAGAATTGGTCAATACCTCAGTACATTAACAAAGAGAGATGAATGGTCAAATGAGGAGTTTAAAAAGATTAAGAGGAAAGCCTATGGGTTTTTCTTAAAAGATGCATACCTATGGAAACATGCTAAAAAGAAACAGGGTATGCCATTGCGATTTTTGGGTGACAGAGCTTCACAAGTAAATGTTATTCAAGAATTTCATGAAAGCTTATGTGCTGGTCATAGAGTTGTTTGGGGTACTTTTTCATCAAAGAAAGATATTGGTGGCAGGGTATATATAAGGATGTTGCTCACTTTGTGAAAACATGTACAACATGTCAAATGTATTCATATGTGAGACATTGGGATGGATTGCAGCCCACATATTCATTGTCTCTTCATTTTAAGTGGGTGGTGGATTTGGTCACAATGCCTACAGGTCTTTGGAAAATGAGGTATCTTGTGCTTGTCCCTGAAGACTTGACTAATCAAGTGGAAGGGAGAGCTTTACATACTAAGACAACAAATGATGTGTGTACTTTTCTCTTAGAAGAGATCTTTTGTAGGTATGGCTGTGTGGGCAAAATTCTCTTGGATTTTATATTGGTATATTATCATTATGGCTCATTCTTTGAATGATAGTGCTATTTTCAATCTTGAAAATCTTGATGGCACAAATTTCACCTATTAGAAGATGTAGATATGGCAATCACTAGATCAAAAGAAGCAAGTTAGACCTTTGAAAACCAAGAGTGTAAAGCCTGAAGGCATTGATATGGATACTTATGATGAGTTATATGAGCTACATAAATCCACTTCTATATTTTCATTGTTTAAATAGTCCTATTTCAATATTGTGACACAACTAGTTGAGGATAATTTTCCTCCCTTGTTCTTGCTTGTAACACTTATTGTTGAGCCATGGGACACTTTTCGTACTACCATGTGTGCTAATATTTCTAAGGATGGTTTGAAACTCCAAGATATTGAGGGTGACTTACTCACCCATCACAAAGGAGATAAATAGGAAGAATGTGGATGTAACATATACTTTTCATGCATTAACTGTCAGGGATAGACATGATGGTAAG